>NC_082665.1:115368811-115982311 GCF_025265405.1 Mesoplodon densirostris
AAAAGCGGAATTGTGGAAGAAGGGTCTCCACAATTAGTTGTTCCAGCGACAGCCCTGCGTGGCATCTTTTGAGTCCTCTTTCCCCACCGTGACCCAGTCAGTCGCCAAGACCTGAACATCTTTAATTCATTCCCCCCAGCCCTCCAGCCCCCCTTTAATGAAGGCAGGTCTCCGCCCTCTCCTCTGCCAGGGCCTCCCTTGCACCAGGTGAAAACGGAAGAGGGTAACAAGTGGGGCTCTGGAGAAAGGGTGCCCCTAAAAGCCCATAAAGAGAATCCCTTGCAAACCACTGACACAGACTGACCAGACAGGTGGGAAGAAAATGAAGGCACATGACATGGAAACCAAAGGGGAAAAGTTGCCTGACCTCTCAGCAAATGAAAGGGAAAATCTATAAAACTCAAAAGGCCCAGTCGTGGTCACTCCACACAATCTTTATTCAGTGAGAGAAAGCGGTGGGCCCCGCACAGGGTATCAAAGACCGAGAGCCCACATTATCTCCAGTTTTACCTCAAAGAACCCAGCATATTTGGGTGTTTTTCTTTTTTTAATCTCCCCCCTTTCACTTATTGTCTCAGAGTAAACACTTGTGATTCATAAATGCCTGAAGAGTGAATCAGTATTCTCCTGTTCAAACCAGCAGAGGCCATATCCAACAATAGCCCACGATGTATTATTAATCATTAAATGGGCACATATAAGAACACTCAGGTGAAGGAGCCATTTTTCTTTTCTTTCTTGTCTTTTTTTTTTTTTTTAAGGGAATTAACAAAGCCCAAACCTTGAGTTTGAACTATTTAGAAAAAAAATGTGATTTTTGTTTGTTTGTTCGGCTTTTGGTTTTGGGGTGGGTTTTGGTTTTTGTTTACCACTGAAGACTTAGTCAAATTCAAGGCAAAAAGAGCAAATATTTCAGGTGGGAAAATGTTCTTTCCTTTGGAGTCTTCCTTCAGCCATTAAACAATGGCCTGAGTGTCCAATTGCAGCACTCACTTTTTCCATGTTCACATGCCCAAGAAAAATGGATGTACTCAGCCATGGTTGGTCAGTGCCAGAGTCCCTGGAAGCATTGCTATGCTGTAGCCATAACCTGGGTGCAAACTCGCAGGTGGGGAAGCTTGGACCACACCTGCTCTATCGAAGAAGAAACCGAGTCATGTCAAACATGCCTTAAGCACAACCATCCAACCATCACAGGGCCTCCCTCTGACCGTCCCTTCTCCTATACACACTAAGGTCCCCTAGGTTCAAAACTGGGGCTCCTCCCTGTATGGAAGGTAAATCAATGGCATCACCTTCCAAAGATGAAGAAATGCTAAAACATTAGTGACTTAAAAATAATATTTCTTAGGAATTCCCTGGTGGTTTATTGGTTGGGACTCTAGGCTTCCACTGCAGGGGGCATGGATTCAATCCCTGGTTGGGGAACTAAGATCCCGCAAGCCGCATGGCACGGCCAATAAGTTTTTTCTTCTTCTTAGGAAGCATCTCTGATAAAAGATATCTAAATAGGCAGATGAACAAACTAGGACCTGCCATTGTAGGCCCACAGAACTACGATGGTCATGTGTCCCAGTTTTTATGCGAATTGTCCTGACATAATTGTTAATAGCATTAGTTTTCACTCTCAAAAGTGTTCCAGTTTAGAACATAAATTATATGGGCACCTACAAGCAGGAAAGGTCTGAAACATTCATCTTTCCCACCCATCTTACCTCATGGAAGTGTGACTGGCATCCAGGGAGGGCCTGCCCATGTTTACTCTTTTGGATGAAGTGTCCCTCTACAGCCCTTCCGGTCCCTCGTGTTGTCGGCCAGGGGGAATGAATCCACCTCCAGTCCACATCCTGTGTGCCTGGCCCCTGCCGATGCCCTTGCCTCCATCTAGAGCTCTACTTTCCATGGGCCTGAGGCTCATTTTAATTATTCCAGGTAGGGCTACACCAAGGTGTGCACCTGCCCACAAACAAAGCCACCAGAGTGCTTAGATGGTAGAGACCCTCCTCCCTGGAAAAGAAAAAGCCAGCTAATTTTTTAGGTTCCTCCTGGTCCCACAGCCTTTGATTCATAAAAGACTGCTGAAGCTTTTGATTTGTCAAATACCTGTAGACCAATTTATCACAGTGGTTGTCCATCCATTTCTTTGAGAATATTAACATCTGAATATTTTTTAAATGAATGTCTATCTTGTATGCCAGATATAAATATAAACATATATATGGCATATATATAGCAATATGATAAAAGCATCTGAGAACTTATATTGTATTTACAATATGCCAGGTACTGTTCTAAACATATTCCATATATTAGTCCTCCTAACAATCCTATAAGGTAAGTACTATGAATTTCTCCCCATTTAACAGGCAAGTAAATTGAGGTACAGAATAGTCACGTCACATAGCTAGAATGTGAATAAGCTGGAATGTGAACCCAGGCAGTCAGGCTCCAGAGCCTTTGCTTTGTAGCCACCCTTAACATATATAGAGATATGCACTCAACATTCCTAACAAATAATCAACGGGTCAGTCAAATCTCAGCTGTAAAACATTGAGGAAGGTGCTATTTAAATATAAGAGGCCATTTCACCTCGACTTTACAGCCCCCTTTATCAATAATACTGAGCATCGTAAAACAACAGGTGTGTTGGGGTGCTCTATAAAAACAGGTGTTTTTGTGTGCTGTATTGACAGTTTTTAAACCCAGTGTGTCTGGGCGTGATTCCTACATATTCTTGGTTACACGCAATCTTCCACGAGGGGTTGGCATGCATAGGGAGAGTGAGGGCAGGAGAAGAGGTGAGCAGTGGCCCTTCCTGGGGACCAGGTGTAGGCTTCCGCACCTCCCGGTGACTGCCCACCAGACTCACCTTTCCCAGGTATCCTCCTTGCTTTCTTTCCCAGTTTTCCAGCAGGACCAGTGATCTCTCCCGTGGCCTTTTTCCTTTCCATCTGCTGCCCAGTGGTGGAACCTGCCTGCTTACATCTTACTTATTAACTATACGTAGATACGGCAGACTGCGATTACAGTAGAATTGTTTGGGAGCTCAGTATCTCGCTCCTTCCCACGCACCTTACCCTGAGAATTGCTTTGTACTTTCGTATTGCCGTGTGCTGGTGTGCCTTTAATAACCATCAATAAAGATAGGCCTGGGAAAACACAGCCAGCCGTAGATTCCTCTCAGTTCTCCTGATTGCAACAGAAGAGAGCTGTCCGCAGGGCTGTCCCTGCTGCCCAGAGGTGCTTACCCGTCAAAGTAAACCCACTCCTTGGACTCAGCAACCAAGGAAAATTTAGAAAAGTACCCTGACCCTCTCAGGGGTCCATTGAATCGCCAGTAAAACATTTTTTGAAGTCGAAGTTCACTCGTGCATTTATTGTCTAATATTTGGGGGTGCTGACTCTGTGAAAGATATTATAACAGACACTGTAAGACGTTTCTTTGCTTCTTTATCAGAGAAGCAATAGAGATGAAGAATGTGGAGAGTAAAGGGGCAATGTTTATAATATAAACCTGGGATGTCGCCCCTCTGCACAGATGGATAGCATTTGAATAGCAGGCAAGGATGGAAGTAACTGTCAAAATAGACATGTAGTTTTGCCCTCCACATAGTAGGTGCTCGCAAATAGTCATTGACCGGAATTAAGTTAAACAGGAAATTAGAGGTTGGACGGCTTCCACCCCTGACAGGATTGTCTGGCTACCATCCACACAGGTTCACTCCATACAAAGAAGACAAGCTGCGACTCCACCCTCTGTCCAGATGACTTGGAGTTCTAGACCAAGTCCAGGTCTGTCCCAGGGGCCGGGACTTTGAGGGTAAGTGAGGAGGGTGTAGGGGGTTGAATAGCCCCCCAGGACAGGGAGCTCAAATACCTGAACGTGAGTACCAGGTCGCTCTGTGACTGTGGGAGTCTGGTGAGATAAAGGCCACAGCTGGATCCGTGGATGAGACCCGCATAGCTTGGCAACCTGCTCCAGGAGACAGCCAACGCTCAGGGACTTTATCAAGAGAGCTCCATCGGTCAGGCAGGAGGTGCCGCCACTCACAGCCTCCAGGCTCCTCTACGATTTCAGTCAAGGGGCCTGTAGAAGCCCAGCCCTGCAAAAGGAGCTTCCTCTCCCCTACTTTCCAGAGTACAGGCAGGGTTGGGCTGCCGGGACCCAGAATGCACTGCAGTATGTGGGCAGTTGCCCACACGGTCAGGGAGCTGGAGATGAACCCTGGGTCCTCGGTCCTTCCCCCGGCACTAGAAGAATTTGATGTGCTTGCCTCCCCCTCTGCTGAGTCACCCTGCCGCCTTCTCTCCAGGACGACCACCCTCAGACTGGCTACAGAGCAGGATGCAGTCTCCATACTGCCCCCATTCCCTGCCATCACCCCAAACAATCCCACCGCTTCTTCCAGTCTGTGGGCTCTTGTGTTATGCCTATAGCAATACAAAAGCATAGAACAAATAACTAGTGAGGAAAAGTGATACCAGTTCCAGAGTTCTACAAGGGCCCTCAGTCACAGACCCGGCGTCCCTTCCTGAGATTTTCCAGGAAGCCTCTCAGAAGGTCCCAGATGCTGAACTAAGCAGCTCAACCTCAGCCCAGTGAAAACTATGGTCATCACCTTTCCATGTCCTTTCCGGAACCTGCTCAGTCATTTTCTTGCTAAGTGGGATTCCTTCCCTTCACCTTCTCCACCCTGGCTTCCTGCCACAAGAAAGTACCCTTCCTCCTTGCTCCCCGCCCAAGATGTGTCTTCCGGATTACTGATACTCTCTAAAAATTGATCGTCTTCTCCCTTCTTCCCTCTGTTCCAGTTTCTTGACATCTTATTCTTGCCGGTGGCTGAGAAAGGAAAGTTTGTTCTCTCCTGGCCTCTAAGCTCCCTGCCCTGTTTCTCTAGAGGTACAACTTTCCAGGAAGCTTGTCTATCCTATATCCTGTGCCCTCAACAGCCCATGGTCTCCTGAACTAACCACTGGAATCCTCTCTCTCCCCTTCCCTGGGCCTTCCACCATGTCTTTCTAGGCTAGGTTATAAGGCTATATATGAGGACAAAATGCTGTAATGAACTATAAAGTGCCTTGTCCACTGTCAAATACTACAAGGCAAGAAGACAGGTACCCTCCAACTCTGTGGAAGAGACCAGCTCCCGAAATGCTAGAACCCCCCAGAGTCTTAAGTGGCAGTTGTGGAAGCTGCCCGGACTGTCTTTTCTTGTTCCCTAAACCTGATACATAAAAGGAAAATGCATATCTCACATGCAAATACCATCTCTCTACCACTTGGAAAAATTCATTCTTTTTCTCACCTCTCCCTCTGCTTTTCTGTGTGGCCCCTGCGAGCAGCTTCCTGCCTCCTGGAACTCAGAAATCAAGATCTCTTCTTTTCCAGAGGTCACAGGGTGGTGAGCAAATTCTAGAGGGAATCACGGTGCAGCAAGCCTGGCATTTAACCACGCTATGTGCTGGGCATATTCTGTCACACCACCACACTCGCCTACCAGCAGGTAGCTCTGGTTCTCAACCGGAAAATCCATCTTTGGGGGTCATGTTAGTCACTTGCTGTAGATGATATTTCCAAACGTTCTTCTCATACAGATACAGAGGGGCGGGTTTCTGGACTGGTGGGTCGGAAACTCGAGCCTAATTCTGGCCTTCTCCTCCCTCTCTGGGGAAGCTGTTAAACCTTAGTCTAGTCACTTCTTCCTAGGCTCAATTTTCCTATGCACTCAATGAACGGACCCATTAAGCCACCTGTGAGGTCTCTTACTTTGCCTCCCCTATCCCTTTCCTATAAGCCGAGGAAAATAAGCAAGGGTGACAATGACAGCGACTTTGATTTAAAATATGCCTTATACATTCATCCCATATCACTTTCTGGCCCTAAGTTTTATCCAAGTAATTCTCTTGGTTAGCTACATTGTTTCTGTTTTTGATTTTTTGAGAAACTTGATCTGATGTCACAATGTGAGCAGCGATCAGCAAGCCCAGCAAACCCATGTCCTGGGTTTCAAGGGGCTAAGACTTCCCCCCACCTTCCTGAGTCTGCCAGAGGTCCCTACAGGCACCAGCCCCCGTGCAGTTCTGAGCCTTTTACACGCAAGGGTGCAAGTCAGCAACCGTGCAATCCCTCAGAAATGCCCGCCTTCATCCCTGGGCTTGCAGGCTTGCCTCACTGCAGCCCTGCTCAGAGAGTAAAAGGTTAGCTGAGAGCACATTTAGAGCCTGCCCGCCATGGCTGCTGTGGCCAAATGTGGGAGTTAAGCTGTCCCCGGTGCCCTGCCCCCATCCCATGGGAAAGGCTTTCCTGGCAACCATCCTCTTTTTGGGCCCATTAGAAAAGTGCACATTCCCTTGGTCCCACTGGCTGTGGTCAAGTTTTCCAAAGGGCTGGGGGGAAGCAGAAAGCATTACAGCCTGCTATGAGCCAATGCTGAAAAGTTTCTGTTTTTCCACCGTCACCCACGATTTGCAGTTTGAGGTCCCAGCTTGGCCAGAAACCAACTAGGCAGTTTTGTTTAGAAGTAGCAACTTATTTTTATCAAAGATGGAATGCAGAGTTGCGGTCGTTTCGAATGCCACTGCATGGCAACCAGGACTCTTGCTGCAAGCATTCCTGAATCCTCTTCTGAGGGTAGACACTTGGCTTTCTTGCCTATCCCTTTCTCCATCCAAATGCTGGGTGCAGAGCCACTCAAGTGCCTCAAAATTAAGAAGAAAAAAGTTCTGGAAATTCAAAGTATCTTTATTAAAGTAACTCTTTTATTTTATTTATTTATTTATTTATTTATTTATTTAAAGTGTCTATTTTAAATCCACGTTCTGGCAGTGATCACAACTCTGTAAACGCATCCTCAGTTTCCCAAAGCCCACAGCACTGTGGCGTGATGGAAAGGGCTTCGAGCTGGCTTCTGGCCCCCATTCTGGCCCTATGTTGCTTGAGCCAGTCCTTGGCCCTCTCTGGGCCTTAGAGTACCCACTTGTAATCGGAGATTGCCTGGACCAGCTTCCTCAACCTTTCTGGATCAAAAAAGCTTTGAGATTCTGCTAAAAGCTGTGGACCCTCTCCTTGGAGGGGGGGCAGGAAATGATGCATTTGTTCATTCATTCAAAAAGTATTTAGCTCCTGCTAAATATGCATGGAGAGGCATAATTTTGAATTCCATTTCAGGGGGTTCCCTGGGGGTTCATCCGTGAACCTTAAGGTCAGAAATCCCTGTCGTGAATTCTGCTGTGATGAGCATATATGGACTCATCTAGAGGGACCACAATAATGATTTTAGTAAAGGATCACAAAACTACCAGTCAGGCAGATGCCAGAAGACGAAGGCAGCAAGGCAGTCATTACATCATGCAGGTGATGCCTGGCTTCCCTCGCCTTCTCGGTGCCCCCAGCCAGCACGCACGAGGGCAAACACGCGTGCACACTGGGGCAGGAATGTGCTGTTTCTGGGCACTTGTACTGTGGGGAGCTGGCTGCAGCCCTACAGAGACAAACATCTCTTCTATCCTTGGCTTTATTTTTCTCACGGTCTCTGAAAGGGCTGCGATCAGGTGATAGGTGTGGGACTGCTCCCTGTACAGGTGCGGAGCAGGTATGGAGGGGAGGGGAAAATCCGCCCAGTGTGTACTTACTCAAAGCTCTTTCAATAGCCCTCCCAGGATAGCTCTTGGCAGGGCAGCTACCACGTCCCTGGCAGGCTGCAGGGAATCTGAGTGTGAGAAAGTCAGTCAAGCGGAGGAAAAGGGGTTGGGGGGGAAGCTTCAAGTCCTCAGGCAAAATACCTTTTTTCTTCTTCTCTCACTCTTTCTCCTTTCTTTAGCTTTAAACCAAACCCAGAAACCATTCTGATACCCAGGGACAAAGGAGAGTCTCACTAGAGATGCGGTTATTTGTTTTATGGTTTAAAGCAAACAGGTGATGCAATAAGATGGAGAAAAATCACCCTTCATGAGGCAGAAAGGGGGAAGGAGACAAACACAGCAGCCCCTGATTGTATTTATTGGGCGTGATACAGTGGGAGAGATTCCTGGTGTTTTGCTGGTCTCACATGGGGATCAAAGAAATGACCTCCACTGATGAACAGGGTTCAGTTTTCTCTGTGCTTTGGGGGGAGGGGCGGAGGGGATGAGGAAGACGGAAAAATAAAGGCTGTTTCTCTCTAAGAAGAGCTTTCCAAATCCAAAAGGCTTTTCTTGAGTTTAGGAGCTTAGTTACCCATTTGAGAAGGTGCAGAGAGTGTCCCGTTGGTTGGTACTATTTTCACTGCCCAGAATAAGGATGCTGAAAAATAGCATCTGAGCACATTTGCAAAGAAAGTTTCTACTTGAATGGTTGGGATGGAGGGCTGACAATTTCATGGCTTGGTTTTTTGTTTGTTTGTTTATTTGGTCCAGAAACAAATTCATGGCAAAATTTTGACTGGCTCTATCTGAAAATGTGTGTGTGTGTGTGTGTGTGTGTTTAAATTATTTGCTCATTCTACCAGTCTAAGCACTCCTAAAGTGGCAGTAAACGAGTTGTTGATTAACTATTTGGCCAATGAGGCTGTTATAGGCACTGCAGTGAGACCATAACTTGACTATGTTCAACATTCTCCATGCACCTTCAGGGTGCCAAATCCTCAGGAGATGACAGAATCGGGGGGAAAAAAGGCTCTTAGGCTAGAAGTGACAGGGGTGGCATGCCCTGCTAGTTAATTAGGGCCCAAGAGCAGTCAATGTCATAGCAGAGTTTAATAGAGGAAGTCACTGGCTCTCATAGATTTGGGGGTAACCTGGAAAGGGTTAACTAACAATCTTCCCTGGGAAGATTTTCATTCCTTGGAAGAATCTGGGTCAGAGTATTTATGCAGTTTTTAAAAAGTCAGATGCTGAGCAGAAGCCTTTTAAGAAGCTTGCAAAGTCTGCACAGCAGAAAGCAGGGTAACTTCATAGTCTCATCACCTTTCACCAAGAGGATGTCAAACACACAGGGAAACTCCACTTTTTTCAAAAGCAACAGACAATTTTCTGTCATCACCACTTTTCCATCTGTTTAAAATAAGAAGGAAAAGCCCTTCCCCACTGGCCCAGGTTGCAGGTCAACAAAGGAGGCATTGTTCATCATTTCTTCAGAACATGATAGGGCACAGCCCACTCTGCAGTGTGTAAAGAAAACACACAAAAAAATCCCAGAGAGTAGCCTGAGGGGCAAGAGTGAGTAAACTCGCCTGCAATGAGGTACAGGTTTGGCTGCAGACTTGAGGGCTGTCCTGGAAGACGGAAATGAGGCTTGGAAGGTAAATTCGGTCCCAGTCACAAGGATTCCTTGGTTGGACTCCAGGCTGTGGGGGAACATTGCAGTAAAGGGTAGGCAGGTTTCTGAATAACTTGGATCATTGGACAATGTGCAGTCAACGCCCAGGCGAGCTAGTTCTAGGCAGGTGCTTCCGGGTGAGTGTCAGTCTACACCTGTCACCTAGGAACCTCCTTTATTGGTAGGAACCTCCTTTACTGGTTTGCACCTCCTAACTGGGCCCTCTGCCTCTGAACCTTGCAAACCACTCTCCACGTTTTCCCAGAGCCATCTTCCTAAAGGAGAACTTTGATGTCCCTTCTCTGCTCGAGAGCATTTCATAGCTCTCCACTGTCTAAAGATAAATCCAAAGTCATTTAGCAAGATGTTTAAGGGCCTTATGTCTCCTCCTCCTCCAGTGCCTTCTTACACTCCTGGCTGTCACACACCCTAGGCTCCAGACCATGTTCCCTGAATAAAGACCTCAAGTTCCAAAGTCTAGGCTTTCAGTGCCATGGGTACTGCCATCCTCCCCAGCCCCATGACTCACCACATTTCCAACACCCCAATCCTACCTATTTTTCAAGATACAAAGCACAGGACACCTCCTCCAGGAATTTTTCCAGGATACCCCAGTTGATGAGTAATTCAATTATCCTAAAACTTCATAGCATTTCACTTCTATCTAGACATATAACTGTCTCTCTTGAACCTAGGACCTACCAAAGGAATATACGTGGAAATAGGCAGATATCAGCTGTGCTTAAGAGTTCAGTGTCTCTCTGCCCTAGGCTTCCTGAGGGCAATAACTATTGTATTTATCCCTGTACCCCCCCCCCCATATAGACCAGAAATAGTGTTGCCCATACAGGTGTGGTTCAGTGTTTCTTTTAGGTTCTCCTGATCTGATGGCTTGGGCCATCATCCAAGCCCTAAAAGAAAGGAATAATAGAGGAATGCTCGGTCATCAATCAGAAAATCAGAGTCTGTCTGCCTCCAGAGTTGCAACTCCTTACAGGCTGCCATTCTATCGCTCGTCGTGGTAATCCCAGGGTTTTTAACAGTGTCTGGCACAGAGCATGCGTTCCGTAATGAGAAGACAGGGGCTTGCCCAAGGTCACCCAGAGTCGGGAACCGCTGAATCTCATCCGGGACGAGATCTGGTGAAATCATTTACAACATTATCTCAGTGGGGAGCTCAGAGGAAGGAAGGAATGAAGTGACTGAGAAATGTGTGCCAGTCCTCCGGCGGCCTCTAAGCCTAGGGAAGGGCTGGGAGGGCGGGGGGCGACATCAAACAAGACGCGCTCAGCTCCCGGGCTGCCCTGAGCAGCGCCCCGAGCTCCCGGGCGGCGGGAAGGGCGGAAGGGGTGGGGGCGCGGGGCCCGGCGACCCGGGCAAGCGGGCGGGAGGGAGGCGGTGGCGGCGGCGGTGGCGGCCGGCCGGCCGGGGCAGGGTGCGTCGCCCGCCCTGCGCGGCAAATCCCCCAGGGAGGCCGCCGCCAGAGCCCTGGCGCTCCCGGCCCGGCGCCCGCCACGTGGCACCCGGCAGCGGCAGCGGCGGCTCCTCCCGGCGCGCGGCCCGGCCAACCGGCAGCACGCAGCCGCCCGCGCCGCCCGCCTCCTCCCGGCCGCCCGCCGGCGGCCTCCCGGGCGCAGCGAGGGGGAGCTGCCCGGCCGCCCTGGACCCGGGGAAGGGGCGGGCGGCGCGAAGCCGCTTTAACCGTAGCCGCCGAGCGGAGGCAGGAGGCTGACCCGGCCGCTTCCTAAGTGCGGTCAGGCATCTCGTGACCGCGGCGGGCGCCGGAGGCCCCGCGGTGGTAGGGAGGACCGGGACTGGGAGCAAACAAGAAGGCCCCCACCCCTCCCCCGGGCTAGTGAGGCTTTCGGCAGAGTTAAAACCTCAAGCCCGAAATCAGGGTGGAGTGGGGGGTTGGAATAATTCCCCACTCTCCACCCCAGGGCGTGCGCTCCCCGGCCGGAAGGGCTGACCTTGGCCCGGCGGAGTTGGGGGTGGGTGGGTGGGTGGTAAGCTCCGGGGCTCGGCTCCCGCCGCCCCCTCGGATTCCTGGCCCGGCGGGGGCCAGAGGAGGGGGGCCCGGACACACACACACACAAACACACACACACACACCCCACACGCAGCGCGCGCCAATGAGCCCCGGCCAAAGCGCAGGGGGCGGGGTTTTCCCAGGCTCGAGCACAGCAGCTGCTATTTACCTTCTTGGCTTCTCCCGGGGACCAGGAACCAGCCCCCGCGCTCCGCCGCCCGCCGCCGCCCCCCGCCTCCCTGCCCCCGGGGCGCGCGCACACACACTCACACACGCACGCACACACACATCCTCCCGATCGGGCCGCAGCCGCGGCGGCAATAAAACATCCTGGCACGTGCTTCGGCTCCTGGCGCGCCCTTGCCGGCCGGCTGATGTCAAACTGCAGCTCGGCTGGTGTAGCTCTTAAAGGGCCCGCGCGCACCGGGTGCCGAGGCTGCCCCGGCCGCCCGCGGGGCGAGAAGGAGGGAGAGGCTGCCGCTCCGCTCGGCACCTCAACATGCGGCAGAATCGAGAGCCGGCGGGTGGAAAGGGAAAGGGTGGCGAGGACGCTCGCGCGTCCCTGAGGCATTTCCATCAAAGCCCCCCTTGTTCATCTTTCATTTGAAATTCCATTTCCTTTCTGCTCAGTTGGAAATTATTCTGATTGTTTCCTGGGGAAGCGCGGGGTCCAAGGCCCCAACTCCAGAAGAGAAATGAGGGCCGGGACGGGGTGGGCGTGTGGGGGGGGGAGGGCGGGGATCAAAAACCACCTTGCTCTGAAAAACCTGCAAATGTAAGATGGAGGCACTTTTTCTGCATGCAAGAAGGAATTTTTTTGGTTCATTTTCTGCATGGTCGACTTTCACCCCTCTCCTCCCCCGAATGTGCGGAGTCTAAGCGGGAAATCACTTGGATGTTTCCGTAACTCACACCCTTACACAATTCCCCCCTTTTAACCACTGCAATTATAACCTTTTATCCGTGCCCTTCTAAACCTTTTTAAAAGTATATTTCAAATGAACTTCTTATTAGCGTCAAAGCAGTTCTGTTACACATGAACGGAAATAAGGAGCAAAGACCCTAGCCCCAAAAGAAATAAACTAGACTAGAGCAAACCCAATGCGGAAAAATCCTCTCTAAAGCAAAGCCCAGCAGGGAGAGTAGCAAAGGGTTAAAATCCTTTTGATTGACGTTGTAGCCTCTGGTGCCCCGGGCTCAGGCGCGCGCCATTGGCCGCCAGGCCTTGTGCCTGGCGGCCAATGGGGGGGCGCGGTCCACGAGCGGTGCCGCGTGTCTCCTCCTCCCATTGGCTGAAAGTTACTGTGGGAAAGAAAGTTTGGGAAGTTTCACACGAGCCGTTCGCGTGCAGTCCCAGATATATATAGAGGCCGCCAGGGCCTGGGGATCACACAGGATCCGGAGCTGGTGCTGATAACAGTGGAATCCCCTGTCTACCTCTCTCCTTGGTCCTGGAATTGCGCTACCGATCACCAAGTAGCCATAAGATATTGTAATAAACCCTCAGCACTTGCTCAGTAGTTTTGCGAAAGTCTCAAGTAGAAGGGATATAAACAAAACAAATTTTTTGTGTGAAGGACTCCAAAAATAAAATTCTCTAGGGATTAAAAAAAAAAAAGAAAATGCCAGCTGATATAATGGAGAAAAATTCCTCGTCCCCGGTGGCTGCTACCCCAGCCAGTGTCAACACGACACCGGATAAACCAAAGACAGCATCTGAGCACAGAAAGGTAAGGGCAGTACCTGCATCTCTTGCAGCCCCAAGAGATTAAGACGGGGTTGTGGGCTCCTTTCTCCCTTAAAATCGAGGGGTGAAATGGCCGGTCCCATGGGAACTCAGCGCCGTTTTTTTTTTTTTTTCTTTACAGTCATCAAAGCCTATCATGGAGAAAAGACGAAGAGCAAGAATAAATGAAAGTCTGAGCCAGCTGAAAACACTGATTTTGGATGCTCTTAAGAAAGATGTAAGTGGGTAATTCTGCTTTTTTTTTAAATAAAAAAACAAAATACTATTTCTCAGGTATTAAGAGTGAAACCCCCTTGCCAGCGGGATCTTCTCCGCCTGCACTGCATTCTCTGAGGCGGGAGGGCTGAGCCCCTCTAGCCGGGGTCTAGGGATGTCGCCACCACGGCCGGGGGCGGGGAGGGACCCCCAGCACTCCGAGGCCGCTGGCGGGGCTCTCACTTTCCTCCCTTGCCTCTTCGGTGCAGAGCTCACGGCATTCTAAGCTGGAGAAGGCAGACATTCTGGAAATGACAGTGAAGCACCTCCGGAACCTGCAGCGGGCGCAGATGACGGGTGAGGGCGGCTCGCCGCGTCCCCCTCTGCGGGCGTCCCTCTCTCCCCGCGGTGATTTCTTCCAGACTTCCGCCCGTGGTTGTGAGAGGCATTCAGCTACATTTTACTGCCTTGGCTCACTCTTGCGTTCCCACGGTCTGGGGCTTATTTATAGCCACAACTCCAAGTTGTTACTGTTCCGGAAAGGGAGGGAGAGAGGTTGTAGCAGCGAGGGCTGCGGGCGGCTTGGCAGTGGGGGAAGCGGGTGGGGGCGAAAGGACTTAGAACCGTGGCGGTTTTTAAGCTGCGTGGAGCCTGGGGTCATCTGGTTTAACACTCCCTCCTCCCCCACTACAGAACGGGAAATACGGCTCGGATGGTAGAGAAGGGGGGAAGGGCATTATCCAAGGTCACATCGCGCGAGGGTAGGGAGGAGGCAAATCTGAGGCTCGAGATCGGTTTAAATGGAGCGACAGGGAACGGAGAGGGAGCGTCTCGGGTTCGGTCGCCAAGCTAGTGTGGAGAGGCGGATGGTTTTTCTAAACCCAGCCCGGTAGCCAAGAGGCAGTTCCGCGGGCGGGTGGTCAGGAAGGCGCGCGGCGGGGACCTCCCAGGGCGGAGGCGTCGGCTTCGGGGCCAGGGCTGTTCGGTGACCCGTCTGTCTCCTTCTGGCCCGCAGCCGCGCTAAGCACAGACCCGAGCGTGCTGGGGAAGTACCGCGCCGGCTTCAGCGAGTGCATGAACGAGGTGACCCGCTTCCTGTCCACGTGTGAGGGCGTTAACACCGAGGTGCGCACCCGGCTCCTCGGCCACCTGGCCAACTGCATGACCCAGATCAACGCCATGACTTACCCTGGGCAGCCGCACCCCGCCTTACAGGCGCCGCCGCCACCCCCTCCGGGACCCGGAGGTCCGCAGCACGCGCCGTTCGCGCCGCCTCCGCCGCTCGTGCCCATCCCCGGGGGTGCGGCGCCCCCTCCCGGCGGCGCGCCCTGCAAGCTGGGCAGCCCGGCTGGAGAGGCGGCTAAGGTGTTCGGCGGCTTCCAGGTGGTGCCGGCTCCCGACGGCCAGTTTGCCTTCCTCATCCCCAACGGGGCCTTCGCTCACAGCGGCCCAGTCATCCCAGTCTACACCAGCAACAGCGGGACCTCCGTGGGCCCCAACGCGGTGTCGCCTTCCAGCGGCCCCTCGCTCACGGCGGACTCCATGTGGAGGCCGTGGCGGAACTGAGGGGCTCAGGCCACCCCTCCCCCTAAATTCCCCAACCCATCTCTCTTCCCTCGGGACACTAAACAGGAACTTGGAGGCTGGGAAAGAAGGGAGGACTTTTGTGATTAAGTGGTTACTTTGTTTTTTTTTAATTTCTAAAGTTACTTTTTTGTAGAGAGCTGTATTAAGTGACTGACCATGCACTATATTTGTATATATTTTATATGTTCATATTGGATTGCGCCTTTGTATTATAAAAGTTCAGATGACATTTCGTTTTTTACACGAGATTTCTTTTTTATGTGATGCCAAAGATGCTTGAAAATGCTCTTAAAATATCTTCCTTTTGGGAAGTTTATTTGAGAAAATATAATAAAAGAAAAAAGAGTGAATGCTCTTATGTCTTAGAACTGATTATTTCAGAATATGTAAAAAAGAAGGTCTCGGCAGAATTTGAATTACATGTAATCTGAGAATTCAGGAATTGGCTCTTTTGTTATTAAAAGAACATTTTAAAAAATCTGTCCAACCTTCTACCAACCCTCCTTGAACTAAATTCCATTTAATTTGTGGGAACCCATCTGATATGGCTTCTCTGATCAATTTGTGGTCAATCTCTTAAAGGATTTCAAAAACTTTTCTAGTTGCAGTTGGGTAGTTCATTCAGTCCTGGCGCTCATACTGGCTCCTTCTGAGGGTGGAACAGGGCTGAATTCATGAAGTTTATCAATCCAGTACTATTGCCCACTGCACATTTACGGGTGGCTCCTGCACCACTACTGCCCTGGGGTAGCTCACCAACATCCAAGTAAAAATAGTCTTCATAGCTGCAGCCTCCAGCCTTCAAGTGTCGGAGTCTTCCTTTAATTAGTCTTTAGGTGCAGCTAGACATTTTCTGTACCAGCATCTAAAAGTTTGAAATGCCTCTCTGCACCCTCTTCAAGCAAGCTGAGAAGGTCAACAGATTCCTTCTGCCAAGGAACAGCTAGTTAGACTCCCAAGTGGAGCCCGAGTCCAGATGATTAACACCAGACATATGTTTTTGATAAGTTTCTGTGCTTGGCTCTAATAGAGAAAGCATGTGGGGGCCTTGCTGGCAAGCACACAGGCCATCTTCCCCTTTTAATACAAACAGCAAGCGACCCCTTTGCTTGGTCATGCCCCATTTCCAGGCAAGATGTGGGCTCCAGATAGAAGCAAAAGGGTTGTCTCCGGTTTCAGCTCACATAACCCTCCTTAACAAGTCCTAACTCAAAGCGGACAGCTTTAAACTGTGCCAGGATCTGCAGGGAATTTCTTCCAAATCCCATCACAAAGGCTTGTCAGATTTTGTCAGATTTGGCCAGGTGTTTGACTGCATCCAGGTGTTGGGGAAATGAAAACCACGAGCCCTGCGAGACCAGACACATCAGCGGCGCTGTGGGTCTGGCGGACGCGCCTTCCTCCCCCACCGACGGCCAGTCGTCCTCCCTGCCCGGCCCCTCCCGCCAGCCTCCTCTCACCCCCCCTTCTTTTGGAAGGGCTTCTGGGAGGAGAAGGATGAGGCGGGAGAGATCAATCTTTGAAGCCTTCCTAACAAAGATAAAGCCAACGATTTTCTGTCTTGTTTCAAAAGCTTTACCTCTCCCCCGCCTAGCTGGCCTTTTCCACAGGCCAGTGTGGAGAGCCGCTCTATCACAGGAATGATCTAGCAGACAGCAGTCAGTTTTCTCAAATACCTTCCACCCAGTTTCAGACCTAGAGTGAGAGGTTTAAAAGATACTTTAAAAATTTTGGCTCCTACTTGCTTCATTTTGAGTCTGTGAAAGGTGTCCAACACACCTTCCCCCCAGAGAAATACACACACAGCCTTCTTTATCATATCATTTTTTTTTTTTGCCGTTTCTGTCTTGTTTAAACACAAACATAATAACAATTGCTCTTTTAAGACACCCATTCCAAGCTCAAATGCTTCACTTGGTAAATCTGTCCTCTGGCTCCGCTGGAAGTGTCCCAGCAGAAATAATGGAGACAACAGGGTCTCATTTTTATAGAAGTACATTTATGTTCTTAAAAACTGACACACACACACAGTGAGATCACTAAATCAACTCAAAACTAAATCTCTTTGTCTTTCCCTGTGCTGAAGGGGAACAACTGAAAAAAGTGGATTTTTATTAATATCAAAAGCACACAGATATGGGAGGAGTGATTAAGCAAAAGAAAGAAACGTTTGTTCGTTTGCAAATAATTAGTAGTTTGAAAATGGTCTTTTTTTCCCCCTGAATTTGGGTTTAAACTAGTAGATGAGGCATTTCTGTACAATATAGAAAGAAAGGGGAGACCCTAGGCCCCAATGGGGATTTTCAGGCTCTTGTGTCAGCTCTGCCACCAAACTCACTGTGTCACTTTGGATGAGTCATTTCCCTTCTCTGGAACATTTCCAAGTCCGTAAAGTGAGTGGGTTTCTGTCTAAGGCCTTGTGCCCTCCTTCACCCGGGCTCTTTCTGGAGTAATTAGTTGGGGGAGAGGAGAAGCTTCAATCTGGCCCCCACCCTCTCCTTAGGGCCTGAACTAATTACACAGCCTCGGGTCGCACCCAGCAGCCCCTCTCCCCCACCCCCGGGCGTTGATGATGTCTCCTGGAGATCAGGCGCGGCTCCCAGCTCCACGTCCGGATGCTGGCCGCCGGCCTCGCTGCCGCGTGCATTAGCCTCTCAATGGAGACCTTCGGGGCTCCGGCCCCCCGCCGTCCCCGGCAGCATCCGGAGCGGAAAAGGCGCTGAACTGGAAGGGGGCTCTCCTGGGTCTAGACGGGCGCCTTCTCTAAGCGGTGAATTGCCGCGACTGGGAGGCGCGCCCCATTGCACCCCACGTGTTGCTGGAGTGGGGACCCAGGGGTTAAGCTGGACCCCCTCATCGTCACCGCCGTCCCGGGAAACCTGTCATTAAAGTCAATTAACTTTTCCCACACCCCTTGGCCGGTAACAACCCGCTGCTAGCTTCCTCCCCGGCTCCTAAGTGCAACCAGATGGGCGGCCGAGCTGCCCCCGCCGCGCGCCCGCCGGGGCCGCCGGGGGTTCCAGGGAGGCCGCCAGGGCCCGCGGCCCGGGCGGGGAGCAGGCCGGGGCGGCCACGCCGGGCCAGCCCCGGCGGCCCTGCAGCCAAGGTGGTTTGCTTAGCAGGCCCGGCTGCTTTCTGGCAGGAAATGAATAGCTCCCAGATGAGCTCAGGCAACCTGAGAGGTCGTGAGAACGGCGCGAACCCCCGCCTGTGCAGCCGGCAGCCTGCCAGGCCGCGGGGGGAGCGGGCGGCGGCGGCGGCGGCGGGAGGCCGGGAGGCCCGGCGGGCGGGCGGGCGGCGGCGGGGGGAGAGGGAGGAGGGAGCCGCTGACACACGAGCCCGCGCCCGCTCCCGCTGACAGGCAGGCAGCCGCCCGCGCCCGGCCGCCTCCCCCGCTTCCCCGCCCGGGGCCCCAGCGCCTCCCAAGCAGCAGGCCCTTAGCCGCAGAAACGCGGCCGCCCGGCCCGCCGGGCCCGGGGGTGGGGCCGCCTGCCAGTGTTTTTCCAGTTCCCCCGGTAGCTCCGGGCCGCATTTAGAAGCCGGGAAACTGGGCCGAGGCCAGTGTCAGGGCAGCACAGGCCCTCGCGGCCGCCGGAGCCCTGCCAAGCGGCAGGCCAGGCCTTGGACGGGGGCGGTGGGGGGAATGGAGGCGGGGTGGGGGATGGAGGCGGCGTGGGGAGCGGTCAGGCAAAGGCGGCTCAGCGCGCACCGTCGTCCCAAAAGAGAGCCGACAGACGGCAACTCGCGACTCCGTAAAAAAGGAATTTCATCTTCGAAAACCCGGTACCTACTAAGTGCCCAGTAAGACCCCTGCAAGCGCTAAAAAGATAACACTAAGTCCCACCCAGCCCCTGCCCTCCCAGAGCTCTCAGTTTAGCTGGGGAGACAGACAAACATCCAAGTGACTCACCCCCGACCTGATGTGGGACGTGCCAAAAAAGAAGTTTCAACAAAGGGCACCTAAGAACAGAGAGATTGATTTCTGATTTGAGAGGAAACCAGGTAAGGTCTTAAGAGAGTTGGCACCTGAAGCGGAGAGGTGACAGATGCGTTCCACAGGAAGAGATGGGAATGGAACTGTGAGGGAAAACGCAGAGAGAGGTAAATATGTAAGCCCAGTTTGGGGGAATTTCAGGAAGTTTGCCATGGTTGTACTGAAATTTTCAAATATATGAATTGGCTCAGAGGTCAAAAACATAGAGCCAAGGTTGTCTGCTTCTGTCCTTGGACTGCAGAATAGCCCAGAGGTTAAAAGCACATGATCTGGCTTCAGGTTGTTTAGGTTGTAAGTCCAGGCAAATTACTTATCTTCTCTGTGCTTCCTTTGTACCGTACGCGTCATTTGTACCTCACAGGGTGGTATGGCATACGGTTGAAGATGAAATGCATAAATGCAGGCAAAGCATTTAGAGTGGTGCTTGGCAGGTAAGCCCCCAGTGCATGTCAGCTATTAATGATTCCTAAGCCACAGTGAGGGATGTTCACCAAACGGGAAAGCCAGCACTGGCCTTTGCCCAGTGATTTCAGGAGCTGCTTGTAATTGCACCGGGCCCCATGTGAAAGCACCACTGCCTCTTCTCTAGGTTCTGAAGTTCATGTATGCATTCAATAATTATTGAACCAGATACCATGGAAATAAAGGGAGAAGAAAGGCATGATCTCTGTAGCTATAAAGCTCACAGTCTAGTAGGCCCAACAGACTAGTTTTTTAAAAAAAATGAATTACTCTATGTTAAGTGCCATCAAAGAGGAGTAGTGTACACTGGTGGTACAAAAAGATGGTGACACGTTGTAACAGGTAACTTTTGCGGCCTCCAAATCATGATTAATTTTTGTATAAATTTTTGTGACCATAGAAAGTGCTGGTATAGTAAATAACTAGTCAAATTCTACCTAAGAAAAAATAGTGTCAAATGATTAATTTGAATGAGCAGAGTCACCTTGATATGGTCAAGGAATGGAATGGGAGTCAGGGAATCCTGTTTCCAAACTGGCCACTGCCTGTGAGGTGCTAAGCAAGTCCTCTTAAATCTCTGGTCTTCAGTTTCCTCACTGACAAGGTGAGAAGCTTAGACCAGAAGTCTCTGAAGTCCTTCTCAAGTCCACAGTCTGTGATTATCTCCTCAGCATGCTTCCGTGTGCCTCTACATCTTGACACTTGTGATGTGGCTACAAGAACCTGTATCTACAAGAACCTATATCTGGCACATTTCAAAACTTTCAACCAAGGTCCTGGGATGATTTTACATCCAAGTATTTTCATCTGCAGTTAAGGATTTTGAAACAGACCTGAAGCATGGACCCTGTACTTCCATTGTTGCAAGGAAATAGGCCACATGTTTTCTTGGAGACCTTCTGTGTTAGTGAGAATCGTGTTCACTATATGACCCATCAAAGGAAGACTACATCTGACAGGATTAGATGTATCTAATATCTGCCACTAAGACCCTATCCTTCGCTGTGATATCTTGTTATCTTACTTGGAAAACAGAATAGCAAGAGTTAAAAATGCCATCACTTTCCCTCTTCACCCTAAGCACTTTCTCCCCACCCCCGCTTCACTTGCACACTTCTTTTCTGAAAAGAGAATGTGGTCTGTTGATTACCAGACTCTCTCCATTTAGGAAACATATTTCCCCAGCTGGTTAGAGTTTTTCTACTAGTACACTTACTGAAGTAACTAAACTTACTGAATTAGTCTGGTTAAACAAGAAGAAATTAGTGAAGTCAGTCTGAATTAGTGAAAAATCTGAATTTTAAATATCCAATAGGAGGAAGAACAGTAAACTTGGCAAATACTTGTAGTGAGTCTGAATTCATAGTTTACAGAAGCGCTTGCTTTCATAAAACTAATGCACTAAAGTCATTTAAAGACTGTATTCTCTTAAGCAGGTTAAACATAGCTCTTCAGTATTATTTATACTATAAATCTTTATAGTAAGAGTAAGAAGGGCCATGATGTGCAGCTCAAGTAAATAATTGAAGTCTAAATTAATAATAAGGCTTTACTGCAGCTATTCTTTCTGTGTCTGGATATGTTTCCAATTGTAATTTGCCTTTAGTGAAGCAGGGATCAATGAATCTTTTTTTTTTTTTTTTAGGATTGCAAGTATCAATGATAGTGATGTTATTTAAGGAACATTCTTTGTAGTTTACTATTTTGTTATTCACAAATGTGATCTGTTTTCATGTTAAACTAATTCTGCTAGTTTAGTCATCAATATGAGACATGAAATTTATAAATCAGTTGACAAAATCTCCAGCCTAGAGAAAAACTACTTCAATTGACAAACACCACCACTCTAAACTTGATGTTTTCTGTGACGTAGTTTCTCTTCTATCAGCTTTTACCCTAAGCCATAAATTTGTCCCTAAGGCATCAAAATGTAAAACAGGAATATTATTCCCTAAGGGGGCCAGGAGAGGGTAAATGCCATGTCAAATCAGTTTCAGAAGCAAGTACCATATATGACATTTAAGAGTAAAAGTACTGGGCCTCCCTGGTGGCGCAGTGGTTGAGAGTCCGCCTGCCGATGCAGGGGATACGGGTTCGTGCCCCGGTCTGGGAGGATCCCATATGCCGCGGAGCGGCTGGGCCCGTGAGCCATGGCCGCTGAGCCTGCGCGTCCGGAGCCTGTGCTCCGCAACGGGAGAGGCCACAACAGTGAGAGGCCCGAAAAAAAGAGTAAAAGTACTCGAGGCATTTCGTCATTTTAGTGAATACCCAGTAGATATCTGGGTTCAGGGATGAGATACAAACCATAAAGGAAGGCTTCCCGTACCCCAGATTTGTGAAGAACAAATACTCTCTCAGTGTCGTGGCCTCTCCCATTACAGAGCACAGGCTCCAGAGGCGCAGGCTCAGCGGCCATGGCTCACGGGCCCAGCCGCTCCGCGGCATGTGGGATCTTCCCGGACCAGGGCACGAACCTGTGTCCCTTTCATCGGCAGGCGAACTCTCAACCACTGCGCCACCAGGGAAGCCCAAGAACAAATACTCTTGAACAGAAGTCATTCTTTCCTGTGTCTGTTCCGTAATTAGGACCCATAAGATTATTTTTATACAAATAGAATCTTGAAGGATCAAACAGATATTTCCCTTAAAACTCTATATAACAAAGTAATTGTGGAATTGCCCAATAATACCTTACAGAGGAGAGTAAGCCTCTAAAAAACTCTGAAACCAAAGACTCGTTTGGATTATTTTTGTTTTCTTATTTTGGAGCTGGGGGAAGGGCACGATGGGAAGGGAGCATAATGTATGATCATCTAGAGAACTTGGAAACCACTGTGATCTCACTGAGATTTCATTTTAAGTTCAAACCAGGGAGTATCCATCCGAAGAAGAGACATTTTGAAACAGTTTAATGCTGGGAGCAGTTCATAAAGGGTAACTTAAAATGTAATTCTTGCTTCCAATTTTCGCACAGCTCCTATACAAAGACCTGAGGCTATAGTCATATTTACACGCATATGCTAGTTTAAAAATAGAAGTTGGATTTCAAACAATTGATCATCTTGAGACATAGCAACTGGTTTCTAACCTAAGTGGGGTTGAATTCAACTTATTTTTAAAATAAATTTATTTATTTATTTTTGGCTGTGTTGGGTCTTCATTGCTGCGTGTGGGCTTTAGTTGCTGCGAGCGGTGCGCGGGCTTCTCTTTGCGGTGGCTTCTCTTGTTGTGGAGCACGGCTTTAGGTGCACGGGCTTCAGTAGTTGTGGCACGTGGGCTCAGTAGTTGTGGCTCGCGGGCTCTAGAGCGCGGGCTCTAGAGCGCGGGCTCGGTAGCTGTGGCTCACCGTCTTAGTTGCTCCGGGGCATGTGGGATCTTCCCTGACCAGGGCTTGAACCCGTGTCCCCTGCATTGGCAGGGGGGTTCTTAACCACTTCGCCACCAGGGAAGCTCCTCAACTTAACTTTTTAAAAGGCAAGTTTTCACGTTCAGCGTACAGCCTCCAGCCACGGGTTCAGATCTTGCTCTGTGCTGCCCCTCATCTGAGGGAGTCCCTCCTCAGCCTTTCCACTGTTCTCTCTGGAAACTTGTTCTCTTAATGCCCCTCTACCTGCAGCCTCGGTATGAACACCCCCCGCCCCCCTGCACTGCCTGGTTCTGCTTTTCTTTTGAGCCTACTGGGTGGGTGACACATCATTTTGCCCACTCCACGTGTGAGTAGGGTAGGAAGCAGGGTAGGGGAATGAGGGGTGCGGTCCCAGGGCTGCAGAGTGAGGACCTATTCCCAGTGCCATCCCCCCCCCCCAACAGCCTTGCCCAGACAGGGCTTTTCCTTCCACGGGAAAAGTCTGGTGTCATCCAGCTCTCCCACTCCTTGGTTGTCAGGTCCTGGTCAGCTCTCCTTCTGACTGGTCCTGCCTTCTCCCCTTAAGCTTATCTCCACCTGGCTCCATCCTTCCCTTCTTTCTCAGGGACTGCACTCTGGATGCCTTTCCCCTTCATCAGGGACGTGGCCCACAAAACATCAGCTCTTATTCCTGAATTTTCAACCTCCTTTACATTTTTTACTTTTTCCTCAGCATATAAATACATTAATTTTCTACTGTCTTTCAGAGCCAGCTTCTGCCACCCTGCACTCCTCTCTCCACCCATGACTGCCCTCCTCCCTTCTCACCAAGGACCCTAGACTCTAGTTCTAGCTCGTAGCCTCCCCTGCCTCACTTCTCTCTCACTGTTATCCCTGCAGCCAGACTTCTGAATGCCCCTCCCTCTGTGAACAAATCAGATGGTCCCTCTTTTGTTCTTTCCTCTGTCAACATTTGTGAGGTTCTGACCATGTGCAGACTCTATCCTGGACATTCTCTCCTTCCTTAGACCCCCTGACGCCTCTTTTTCCTGACTTCCTCCAACCTCTCGGGTGACTTCTCAATATCTATCATGGGATTTTTTCCCCACGACCTACGCATTAAGGTTGCTGTCCCTGAAAAGTCTATCCGTGCCCTTTTCCTTTTGTCACTCGTCACCCACCACAGTGACTGGCATCTGCATGAAGACCACCACCAAATCTGGTATCTTCAATCCCAAATTCTGTCCTGAGCTCCAGACCGTGGACCTAGCCACCCACGGGCCATCTCCACATGAAAGTCAGTAGGTCCCCATCTCTGCAAGGTGTCCTACCCCTGTCTTCCCAGGCTTAATGCGTCTTCCTCAACCCCACCACCAATCTCCTCCCTGCATCCCACAAGACACCAGGAACCATCAGGCTTCCCTGTTGTTCGAATCTCAGCCCCCTTTGTCATTGCCTTTGTGCAGGAGCTTCGCGGTTTTTGCTTTCACCTCCTTCAGTCTTGCCTCCCTCCAACCCATCAAGCACACTCCAGTCACACAGCCAAAAAACCACGTCACCGAGAGAAAACTCCCAAAGGCTTCCTATTGCCTCCACCTCCGGAGAAACTCGTGTGATTTGCTCCTGACCTACCATCTTGCCTTTTATCCTACAAGAAGTCAGCATCCCATCCATGATTCCCCTGCACGCAAAGCTGCACCAGTGCCATGAGCCCTCCATCCCCTTACACACACCGTCCCTGCGCCGGAAGCATCACTCTTCCACCTCTCCATCCAGAGACCTCCTACATATGCATCCTTCAAGACTTTGCTCAAGTCACCTGCTTCCAGAAACCCATCCTGACCCCTCCCCGTCCCTCTTGCCCCCTCCTGGAGCATTCAACACAGCACTGATGATACTGGATTATAGTGTCTCTTTATCTCTCTGCCCAACCCAGACTGTGCAAATTTTGGAGTCAAAAACAACATATTTTTTCTCTACTCACAGCATGTGGCACAATGCCTGCCATACAGAAATCCTTCAGGAAGCTACACATTACTAGTATAAGAAGAAGGAGGATATTAATAAAAATAACAACTCACATTTGAATAATACTTTAAGTCTCACAAAATGCTTTCTCAAACACTCTCTCATTTGATACCAAAAGCAATCCATGTAGGTAAGTAGGACTGAAAATGTTATTCTCGTAGCAAATGTGGATAATTTGTCTCAAAGAGAGGAAATGGTTTGGCCAAGGTGGCAGCTAGAGAGTGACAGAAACCTGTTCTCCTCACTCTTGCTTTGCTGCCTTGGATGTGTAACTGAATCTCTTAGGGCACAAGAAACACAGGTCCCTTCCATCCTCCTGTCTACAGAGTGGCAGAAGAACTAATGCAATTGAAGCCAAGGTCTTTTTTACATGGAAAGCTTAATGATTCTCAATGGAAAATAATAAAAAAAAAGAATATAGATATATATGTAAATATATATGTATAACCGAATCACTTTGCTGTACACTTGAAACTAACACAATAATGTAAATCAACTATACTGCAGTAAAAAAATAAACTGGGTGGAACAACAACAACAAAAAAAACTTAATGATTCTCAGCACAAATGAATTGCCAGGAACTTTTCAAAACCAAAAATTATAGAGAGAGAATGGGAAAATAAATCCTAAACTTTAAGAAGTAAAAAAAGTATCCAATTTTGAAGATCATATTTGTGTGGCTGGTTTGAGAGTCATTCTTTAATAGGTGAATGAGTCACACCATGACCCAGAGAAATCAGTGGGTAAAAGCACCTAAGGGTGTAACAAGGGGTTCCGAAGCACCAGCCATGGGGTTGGCCACACCAGAACAGCTACTAATACAGGGCGGCTATTTGCAACAAGATCAATACAGTCTCTGTAAGCAAAATGTCCCAGAGCCACGAAGCAGTTTCTGAATTTCCAGATATAGTTTGTTTGGGCTTTTCTTTCCTGTCTGTGACTGCTGGTGTTTGCATCCCCGTTTTGTGGCAGATCAAAATGAGCATGTATTACCCGAGGGGTTTCTTTAGGAGAGACAGTTTGTTGAGGTCACCTGCAGCTCAGGATGCGATACCGGAAGCCAGGGGCATACAGCACCAGTGGGTCACCGGCCCACAGAACAGCTCTTCATTGCAGCTGGCTGGTCATTCACCAGGGATTCGTGTAGCACCTACTTTGTGCCAGGCACTCTTCCAGGCACCAGAGTTTCTGCAGTGAACAAGACAGGCAGGCCACAGCTCTCAGTGAGCACATATCCCACTGTGGAGAAGACAGTTAAAGAAAAGAAAAGAAAGAAATAAAGGAGAGAACGTCAGCTCATGATAAATACTATGAAGAAACTAAAATCCAGTGCTGTGATAAAAGGGGCAGAAGTGTGGCTGGGGGTCTAATTTGGGATGGATGATCAGGGAAGGCCTCACTGAGGAGGTGACTCCTGAAGCCAGGAAGGCCATTAAAAAAAAAGCCCAACCTGATTTTACAGGTCCGAAAATGTCACCTCTGGCCAGCCAGGGCAAGGTTTGTAAATGGCTGACCGTGGTGCCCGGGACCACAAAGAGGACCAGTGTCATTGGCTGCTGTTTCATGAATACAATTACTAAAAACTTCTCCCAGTTTGCAAAGCACTTGAAATATTCGAGGTAGAAGCCAATTCAGAGAAAACGGATGCAATTCCTTTGCTTCCTGCAGGAAGAAGTGGGGTGTATGGCGGGAGCTTTGGTTTTGTATCTATGTGTTCATTCCATAGATAATCCTCTGGGCCTTCACCTTGCACACGGTGGTGGACTGGGAACCCTGGGGATGCAGTGATGAACAGACGTGAAGGCCTTCAGGAGGTCACAGTCTAGAGAGAGCCATGGTGTATGGACCATATTGGAGGAAAAGTGCTGAAAGCCGTCATCCCAACGCCCCACCCCGGTCTAGCCAGGAGCCCTTCTCCATGGTTCTGTACTTCTCCATTCATTTATTTCTCGAACATTTATTGTATACCCATTATGTGCCAAGCCTGGAGATACAAAGGAGAATAAGGCAGATGGGGGTCCCTGACTTCTCAGGACTTAAGTCGTAGCCAGGAGGAGAGAGACAATAAAACATCAAACAAAGAAATTAACAAGGTAATTTCTAAACTGATGAAGTCTTCTGAGGAACAGAAAATAGGGCATGAGCTAGCATGTTGGTGGGGGAGGGAGGAGTCCTCTGGAGAAGACTGTGAAGGGTGGGAGGATCCAGCAAGTCAAGATCTCAGGAGAGAACATGACAGGCAGGGCCACGGTGGGGGAAAGTCCAGCAGCAGGAAAGAGCAATGGCGTGCCGGGGGAACAGCAAGGCCAGCGTGCCTGAAACATGCTGACCAAGGGGAGTGGGGCCCTCACTCAGCCTCAGAAAGGCTGGCAGGTCACATGGGGCTTTGATGGTCTCAGTGAGGAATTTGGGTCCGACCCTAAGAGCAATGGGAAACCACTGGAGCCGCGATGCCCTATAGAGATCAAATGTGAGCCACGTGTGCGATTTAAAATGTTCTAGTAGCCACATTTTTTTAAAGGACAAAGAAACATTAATATTAATTTTTTATTTAACCCGATATATCCAAAATATTACTTCAACATGTAATCCATGTGCAAAATTATTAATGGGATATTTTACATTCTATTTTGGGGAACTAAGTCTTTGACATAGGTGTCTGTGTTATACTGACAGCAATTCTCAATTCAGACCAGCCACATTTCAAGTGCTCAGTAGACACCTGTGGCCAGTGGCTGCCATCCTGGCTAGAGCAGCATTGGAGGGTCTAATGATAATCGTCTTCCCAGATAGCCAGGCTCAGGGCTATCTTTCATTTCTCCCTTCCCCTCACACCTACCTGCCAGGAACTTAGATAGTTCCCTCTCAAACCACACATCTATCCCAACATCTACCCCAGCTCAACTGTCTTCAATATTTTGCACATCAGTTATTGCTACATCCTCGGAATTGGGCTTTTTGCCTTTGCTCTATCTCCACCAATCTCTTGCCGCCGGACTACTGATGTTTCTGCTAAAACACAGCTCCCTCTTCTCCCTTTACCCACCCCCCCCCAAATCTTCCATAGTTCCCATTGCCCTCATATGACACAGTTAAAACCCAGGTCCTACTTGGTCCACTTCATCTCACTTGCACCAGTGACTTATGCAAGTAATGAAAGTCATGTAATTTTGTTGCCCAGAATATCCTTAAACTCTATGAACAGTTGTAAAAACATTGAAAGCTTTCAGGCTTTTGTTTCCATTTATTATTTCCCTTTAATAGTAATTTTCCTCTCTGTACAGAAGTGTTCTCTATTTTTTTCTTATTTGATAGTTTTTATTTTGTGAAGATTTTTTTTCTTTTAAAGGCAATTCCAGTGACCTGCAACGTTTGGATATGAGTTGCCTACTTATTGCTTGATTTCTTGGTAGTTCTCATCCCACAAGCCAACTGCTAGCAAAGGTGACACATGACAAATATACATCATCAGGATAATGTACATAATCACATGGGATGTGTGTGTATATAAACATTTAAGCGGAAGTAAATTTAATTGTGTTTTGAGCCACGTATGACATCACTTGAAATCACAAGAAACTCTATGAGCTATAACAAGTCCAGGCTGGGAATCTCTAAAATCTTCCTTGACTTTGGTTTTGACCTTATAAGAACAACTGAGCTGCCATCTTTGAAGTAGGGTTGAAGGCCATTCCTCATGTTTTTCTTTTTCCCCTTGGTTGAAACATTTAAGTAGCTGAATATGTAATTTTTGCAGACCCCACTCCAAAAGAGCCATCAAAACCAAAATTCACATGATGCCCACATGTCCACACAACTGCTCTTGACTATGGATGTGAGATATTAACTCCAGAAATAGACTGGATGTGAATTGAGTCATAAATTGCTATTGAAGGAAGTTTGCGCTTATATCCCTGGAAAGTAATATTAAAAGGCCAGGGGTTCACAAGCCTGCTGCAGCTGGAGTCCCCTAAATCTTGTCTATCAACTTGATTTGGCTTGATTCTAATTTGGTTTGAGAGCCTACTTCTGTTCTTTGCATGTATTTGAGTATAAATGAAGGTCTAATAGTACTTTTTGCTTGTCTAACAGGCACATAAAGGCACTTCTCCTTGCCAGACCATGGGGTCCAGGGCTTTTCTAAGAAAATCCACCAACAAAGCTCATAAAACTTGTGGCTCCCCAGGCTGCCTCGAGTTCTGGTCTCCAATTTTCGTATTGCCTCCCAACATTAAACTCTTACTGAGCACCTACTATATGTGTGCACTGTGTCACTGTGGAGAGACAGATGAATGTGACACTAGTCTCTCCATCTCTGGAGAATTTAGGTATAAATAAAATATTTTCAAAAGGGGGGCCCCTAAGGTGATTCAAACAAAATGAGGGCTTCTTTTTTGAAAGGCTGGCATGCCAGCCAGTTTGGCAGTTGAGAGCAGAGGGAGAAGTGAAGAGGTTAGAAGTCCCAGGGCTGGGTGTGGTTTCCAGAGGGAGGGCAGAGAAAGGCCAGGTCTGACCGGTTTCATGTGCTAATGAGTCACAGCCATCAATCAATCCTTGTTCATGAAAGCTGCCTCTTTAAATCCCCTGGAGGGGGCCAGCTGGAGCCAGAGCCTGACCTGGAGACCTCGGCAATGTCACTTGCCCTCATTGAACTGCCGTTTCTTTATCTGTAAAATGGGAACATTGGATCATATGGTCCCAGGAGTCCTCCCAGTAGGCCTGCCCCCCTGAATGAGGGTCAATACATGTGGACAGTGTGAACCGTGGAAGTATTTATGCCCGACGTTGCAGTTAGATGGCTGTGTTCCATGAGTTGCAAGTCTACATCATCTGCCCCCAGACACAGAGCCCCTTTCAATGGCTCTTTTCTCCACCCTCGTCCCGAATCTCTGCCCACTCCTATTTCTGCCTCGTTTGTTTCCCTCTACCCGCCTCTGTTTGGTTCATGTTTCATTCATTCATTCAACAGCTACGTTTAGCACCTTACTATGTAGTGGACACTACATCAGGTCCCCCTCTCTCTCCCAGCCCCACTCTGGGGTGAACTTCCAAGTGGAAAGGGAAGAAGAGAAGGCAGGGAGACTGGGCTGTCCTGTGCAGTCAGGCTGGTCCCAGGAACCTGACGTTGGGCTCCTGAGCTCCAGGGAGGGCCCTGCCACCCTGTGCGTGGGCCACGCGGCAGCAGCCATCCGTTTCCTGGATTCTCGCCAGATTCCCTGGACGGGGAGGGGAGTTCCTGTTAACGGGGTCCTACTACACTTCAGGCTCAGCCTTTCAAAATGAAAGGGCCGCTCCCTCCTCCTCCCCACTCCTCCCTCCCCAGTTCTCCCTCTCCTGTTACAACCGTTTCAGGCCTTTTGGCCTCCTTACTGCTTGAGGATATTTGGGTTTGTTGATGGGCCCAGAGAGGAGGCAAGTGACCCCAAGAAGTGGAAGGGCGAGTGTGGGCGTGACAAGCCTCAAGGAGAGGGCACTGGCCCCCCAGCAGAAGGTTAAAGCTGAGTTAGGAAGCTGTGCTGGGGGAGGGACGTTTGATGGAGTGAGGCCCCTGGTGAGGCCTGACCGTAGCTGAGTAACTAGGTTTCGGGGTTCAGGTTACCTGACAGCAGCTGGCATTTCTCTGCCACCTCCAAGTCACCTGCTCTCCCCTCCCTGTGGCTTCTATTTCTTTGAGCTGGGAGGGGCTGTTGTGGAATCTAGTTGAGACTCAGAGCTGGAGGACACCTACCTCAAGGGAGCCAGGGCGAGCCCCTCTCCCCGCTCCATGGACCAAGTGGCGGGCCTGGGCCCCACCTCACCCGGAGACTGACATCTCCGTGAGGGGAGCCATCACCTTTCCTTCTGTCCTGTGGGAGTTCCCATCGCATTTTTCTTGCTCCTGAAGAGTGCTCCTGAATGTAAGTAAGTAAGGAGGTGGTGAAGGCAGGAAGGCAAGGGAGTGTTGAACCAGGGACCCAGGGCTGCCCAAAGTTGCTGCAACTTCCGAATGAAAGAAGAAAAAAAAAATCTCTGAGTTGGGGTGAGGAGGGCTGTTTCAGAAAGAAATGAATTGGGATGAGAGTGCGGTGGTGGGTGTGGAGAGAGGGAGAGGGAGTGAGAATGAGAGTGATTTACGGTATTCTGAGAGCAAAAAGTTAGCCTCTGGTCCCTTGCCACAGCCTGAGAATCTCCGCATCTCAATCTCTCTCACTTTCCTCGCTTCTCCTGCCCCACACCCCTCTCCCTCTCTGTCTTCTTTTGCTTCAGTGGTTTGTGTTATCACTTGCCAAGCTCCTTGGGACCTGGTGTGTACTTCAGCCCCAGCTCTAAGTCTTCCCCCAACCCCAGGAATGGTACACATAAACCACTGAGAACGGAGCCCTCCTCACCAGAAACAGCACACGACCTTCTGCTCAGCCTCTGTGGCCTTGGACCAGCTCTTGGGATGGGCTCCTGTCTGGAGACAGGCACCCACACAGCCTGCCTCACAGACGCTGGCCCGGCCGGCCTAGGGAGCCTCTACCTCCCAGGGGAACTGGCAGGCCATGCCCACCGCCACCCCTCACCCTGGGCTAAGCCAGGTCCAAGGCACAAGGCTTCTCTCCCTGGGGACCAACCACACAACTCAGTGACCTTGAGAAACTTATCTTTGTCTCTACAGACTTCCCTTTCTCTGTTTTAAAATAGATCAGAGACTTAACGCTGCTTAATTCATAAGGAAGCTGCAAGGAAAAAGACTGGCCTGTCCTGAAGTGTTTTGGCTTCCTGAGAAGAGCCCAAGGTTCCAGGAAACCTCCTTGAGCCACATAGACGCATGCACACACAGACACACGCACGATGCACAGGTCAGCCCCCGTGCTCCCTTCGCACCGCACCCATTCCCAGACGGGGCTGGAGTGCCGGGGACGGGGACGTCATTTGTGCACTACTGGATCCCGTGCAAAGTAGTGCTTGGAATAAAGTTAATGCTCAATAAATATGTATTGAATGAATGAGCTTGACAAATACTGCCTGTGTCCTTTCCTTGTGCCAGTCACCATGCCCTCAAGTTGCTCACGGTCCAGGAGAGAGACAAGCATGTAAACAAATACAGCCAACACAGAGTGATAAGGGCCACCAGGACAGAAGAGAATGCAGGGCACGGGAAGGCTCAGAAGAGAGAGTTTGGCTCTGCCCTGGGGGGAGCTGGGGAGACAGGGGTGCGGAGGTTCTGAGCATTGCAGGAAAGGTGGGATTTCATCAGTCGGACAAGAGGGGCAGGGGCTGGTGGCAGATATCTTCCAGCAGAGGGAAAACATGTTCAAAAGCACAGAGCCCTGAACCAGCATGGAAGAGTCATGACACCCACGAATCGTCCCTCCCCGGAGCTGGACCACAGGAGGGAAGCGGAGCGCTAGGAGATGAGCAGGGGAGGCTGGGGGCTGGATAAGGAGGGCTGGATCCTGTAGGTCATTGTGTCTCAATACTTTCAAGTGATTCCTACACTAAACTTCAGCATTCTTCTTGGACCCTTAAAATATAATAGTCTTACTCATCTCTCTGCTGATGGAGAGACTGTATAAACATGACGGGTGTACAAAACCTCCACAGTAACTCTGAGACTCCCCCGACCCCCGTGCCTGTCTCCACATCAGCGTCTGTATGTTGGAAAGCATTACTTAGGAGGACCGTTTAATTTATCATTCAAACTGGTCCACTCTGGGGAGTGAAAAGGGTCTCTATGAAAAACTGCACCAGGGCAACAAGCAAGAACTAGGACCATTCTGGGCAAATCAGGATGTCAGGTCACCCTAGCTAAAGGTCTTAGGCTGCATTGAAAGGTTTTACAGAGGCAAACAGTGTGATCAGATTCGTGTCATTGGAATTGAGTTACTGTCTCACTGTCATTTCTTCACAGAACAGAGGGAGTAAGAGGATAAGGACGGTTCAGATGTTCTCGGAGGCCCTTTCCAGCTTTGGCATTCTATAAATCTGTTTGGTAGGCATTTGAACAGTGAGAAGGGTTGGATAAAACATTACCTCAAGGAAGTTTTGGGGGTGGACTGCAATTCAACCTAAACTGTGAAGATCCATACCAATATCCTGTGTTTTTAGTTGAAACCCAATGAATGTACCCAAGAAAAACACTCCCAAGGAAACTCCACTCACCCCCCCGATCCAGGAAGGGAAAGGCGATGCCCATGAAAACATTCCATTGAAATTAAAGCCCTGCTGCCCATCAACCTCTCCCACAAGTCCTAGCCCTCCCTCCCTCCTTCTTCTGACTCTGGTGGCAAGCAGGTGAGATGTGAGTGAATCTGTGTAAGGATGTGAGCATGAAATGCTTCAGTTAGTGCGGTCGGCTCAACTTCCATAACAACCCTCTCCCTCTAAAAGACCCTCTCTCAGAGAAAAACTCTTCATGGCTCTTCATTGCCCAGAGAATTAAGCACAAACTCTTCAACTTCCATTTCAAGATCCTCTACAATATGAAGACAAGCCACTTTCTTCATGCACTTTTTCTTACAATCTAATTGGGCTTTGTGATGAGCACACTTTATATTATTCTCCCTAGGTGCTAACTCAAGTTTTCTACACCCTACTTATCAAAATTATATCATAAATTTCATCTCTTCCATGAAGCTTGTCTTTCCTCCTCCCTCTCTTCTTTTCTTTCAAGTTACTGAAACACGTATCTTTCAAGATACGTATATACTATACTTCTAAATAAAGGTATAATTTATGAGTGCTGGTATCTATCTCTGAATTCTCTTTCCTAAGGAACTTACAACAAGTGTGGTTTAAAGATGTTTAGATTCGCTTCTATGTGTCCCACAGTAGGCTATTTATGTCCAGTTTGGAGATGCAAAGGAACTAGAATTAGCCAAAGGCTTTGGAAAAAGAACATAGTTGGAGGATTACAGTATCTGATTTCGAGACTTATTTGAATGCTACAGTAATCAAGACAATATGATATTTGTGTAGCAATGAGCAAATAGGTCAATGGAACAGAGAATCCAGAAGTAGACCTCACATATATAGTCAACTGATTTTTGACAGACAGGCGAAAACAATTTAATGAGGAAATGTTGATCTATTCAACAAATTGTTCTGCAACAGTTGGATGAACAATGCAAAGAATAAACAAAAAAAGACCTTTGATCTATACTTCACGTTACATTGAAAAAAGAACCCAAAACAGATCTTAGTCTACATATAAAACCTGAAACTATAAAATTTCTAGAAGAAATATAGGAGAAAATCCTTGTGGCCCAGGGTTAGGCAAAGATTTCTTAGATACAACACAAAAAAGCATAGTACATTGCAAAAAATTAATAAATTAGACTTCACCAAAATTAAGAATATCTCTTCAAATGACACTGTTTTGAGAAATTAAAAAAGAAAAACACTGGTGAAAAAGATAAAAAAGAATTTGGAGAAAATATTTGCAAATCACAGATTTGATAAGAGAACTGTATCCAGATTATATAAAGAACTTTCAAAACTCAATAATAAGAACAAACAAACCAATTACAAAATGGGCAAAAGAGTTAGACTCTTCATCCAAAAAGAATATGGACGGCAAACAAGCACAAGATAATATGTACATTCTTAGTCATCAGGGAAATGCCAATTAAAATCACAATGAGAGGGCTTCCCTGGTGGCTCAGTGGTTGAGAGTGCCTGCCGATGCAGGGGACGCAGGTTCGTGCCCCGGTCCGGGAAGATCCCACATGCCGCGGAGCGGCTGGGCCCGTGAGCCATGGCCACTGAGGCTGCGTGTCCGGAGCCTGTGCTCTGCAATGCGAGAGGCCACAACAGTGAGAGGCCCGCGTACCGCAAAAAAAAAAAAAAAAAAAAAAAAAAATCACAATGAGATATGCCCCCATGACACACCCACTAAAACCAGTCAAAAACTAAAAAGGCTGGCTGTATTAGGTGTTGGAAAGGATGTGGAGTAACCAGAACTCTCACACACCACTGGAGAGAATGTAAAATGGTACAACCACTTTGGATTTTAAAAACTTAAACCTATGCCTAACATATGATCCAGCCATTCCACTTCTAGGTACTTACCAAGAGATAGGAAAGCATATGTCCTTACAAAGACTTATCCATAAATATTCAAGGCAGCTTTATTTGTAACAACTAAAAACTGAAAACAATACAAATGTCTATCAATAGGTGAATGGATAAACAGATTGTAGTATATCCATACAATGGACTACGCTCAGCAAGAAAATGGGAAAACCTGTTGACCTATGCAACAACATGGATGAATCTCAGAATAGTTATGCTGAGTGAGAGAAGTCAGAAAAAGAAGAGTACATCCTCTATGATTCCACTTATATAGAATCTACAAAATGCAAACTAATCTATAGTGACACAGGCAAATCAATAGCTGCCTAGAGACTGGGAGAGAGAGGCAGAGAGGGTGCTGGAGAGGACAGAGAGGGATCACAAAGGGACAAGGGGAAACCTTTGAGGTTGATGGATATATTCACTATCTTTATTGTGGTGATGGTTTCCTGAGTGTACACGTGTGTCAGAGCTTACCAAATTGTACACTTTTTTACATACACTTTTTAAATTGAAGTTTAGTTAATTTACAACGTCGTGTTAGTTTCAAGTGTATAGCAAAGTGATTATATGATAGGAAACATATATATATGTTCTTTTTCATATTCTTGTCCATTATAGGTTATTATAAGATATTAAGTATAGTTCCCTGTGCTATACAGTAGGTCCTTGTTGGTTATCTATTTTATATATAGTAGTGTGTATCTGTGAATCCCAAACTCCTAACATCCCTCCCCCACCTTCCCCTTTGGTAACCATAAGTTTGTTTTCTATGTCTGTGAGTCTGTTTCTGTTTCATAGATAAGTTCATTTGTGTCACATTTTAGATGCCACATATAAGTGATATCATGTGATATTTGTCTTTCTCTGACTTACTTCACTTAGTATGATAATCTCTAGGTCCATTCATGTTGCTGCAAATGGCATTATCTCACTCTTTTTTATGTACCACATCTTCTTTATCCATTCATCTGTTGATGGACATTTAAGTTGTTTCCATGTCTTGGCTATTGTAAATAGTACTGATATGAACCCAATTGTACACTTTTAATATGATTTTATTTTATGTCGAGAATCCCTCAATAAAGCTTAATTTTCAAAAATAGACTTATTTCTAAAACCTAGGAGCTCAGAGTCATGGTCTCCCTGAAGAGACACCACCAGAAGAAGAGAAGAGTTTTCGTTGGTTTGTCTACTTTGTTTTAACTGCATCGAGTCCAGCATCCTCCACAATCTGGCCCAACAAACTTACAGTGGACTGCTGTTCCCACAAAGCTTCCATACCGGCTACTGGATCATCTGGGTGGGAGGAGGGGTAAATATCTAAGTCTGATTTCTTGAGACTTGCACCAAATGCTTCTGAACCACAAGTGGTCCCCTGGGATAGGATTGAAAGACTAGTCCCCAGGGCCTTAGAACTGAAAGGGGATTTTGGGGTCTTCTGGTCCCACCTCCATCCCATGTGGGAATCCCCTCCACTTTGGAATAACCATCATCTCCCCTCTGACAATATCTTCCAGGATGGAAAACTCCACTATTCATGGATAGGATGCAAGTATGCATAGGATGCAAGTAGCTACGTTCCATCAGGAAGAAACCAGAGGAGGACAAGAGGAAGTGAGAGAGCTGTCCTCTTGATCCTGAAACCCATCAGGATTCCTATCTTTTCTTTCAATGTGTTTCCTTAGGAATCTTAAATTTGGGAGGACATCAACATCTTTTCCATAGACAAATACATTTCCGTTGCCCTGTGATGGAAGAGGGATGGGGAGAAAGGGAGAGAGATCAATTTGAAAAATGAGACTTGAGTTGCCAACAAATTCTTTTAAAAAGGAAAACAGTTTGCATTTCTGACCCAATGGGCTATTTCTGTTTGGTTGGAGCAGTTTATATGTTAGTTAGCTCCAAAGAATTTTGAGTACATCTCTTAATGTTTCATTATCTTGGCTTTCCCAGTTTTGCGCATTTAGAATCAAGAGCCTGGGCTTGCCTTTCTGCTGCTCAGCAAGGCTCATAAGAACGCTGGGTCTGGGGAGAGAAAAAAGCTTTGTACAGAAAGACCAGGGCTGTGTCATTTCTATTTCTCCTTGACACCTTTTCAAGCTTGGTGATTTCGGCTACTTCTCTGAAGGGAATAATCTTTTAAGCTCTCCATCCAATCTGTTCTCAGACAGGAGTTTAAACTCTCTCCCTTTCAAAGTTTATCAGACAGATCTACAGAGACTTCCCGGGAGGATGTTTACAAAGGACTTTGAGTGTTGCCAAGAAAAGAGAGAACGAGAAAGGTAGGGTTTCTGAAGGGCAGTTTCAGAGGCAGTGAGGTTAAAACATAAAAGGACCTTTCATTCTCTTACTAACAGGTTGTCCTAAGGCCAGTGGTGGGCAAATCAGTGTGTGACAGGGGCAGATGTCTTCCCTGTTGGAGAGGGTCCTCATCATCACTTGAGTCAGTGGAATTTGCTTCTTAGGGTAGACTTGCTCTCTGCTGTTGCAGAGTTGGAATTATTCCAGAGATGAAAGCTCATGGTTCTATTTCCCCTCAGCCCTCTGCTTCTTGTAGAATCACTTTATTTCTCTGGGGGATCTTCTTAAAAGGCGATGTCATGCTTAGTAACAGAATCAGATCGACATGACTGTGTAGCAGTAATCGTGTAAGAATAAATTCTTCTCCACTGGGGAGAGGAGAGTTCTAGAACACGGTAATCACCATATCCAATAAATCATGTGATTCAGGCACAGTGCATTTGGAGTATGGCTTCAGTAATAGCAGAATTATTTAGAAATTGTGTACCTATTCAGGTATTTGCAACCCTGAAGGTCCCCAACTGTAGAAATCTAAATGCATTTGGTTTATTAAGTTTGGATTCATTATGTGAGAAATTTCTCCCCATATTTAAACATATGTTAATACAAAGTTAGGTCTGGAGAATAACTTCTTTTAATGTATTACTTAGGTGTTTTTAAAAAAAAAATCTATAAAAACAAACACTTCTACAGCCAATCTTAAGAAACAATTTTTCTCTCTGACCATTTTATCCAGTAAAAGATAAGTTTTCATCATCATAATCAAGCAGAAGAGAAATGATTCCCAGTGAGCTGCAGGGCAAGTTGGGTAATTGTAGTTAATTTTAATTAACAAGCTCTGTTTTTGAATTGTTAATCTCCATTCCTTTCATTTTAGTCAAGACAAAAACTAAATGGGTTTCCCCCCTCCCTCTTCAATGAACTATTACATTTCAAATGTCTTAGGAAAAGAAAATGAACTTATGCCATTCGTCATGAAGCTGAGGTCTTCAACTGTAGGAAGAAAGACCTTGTTACGCATGGCAACGTCCTTGTGTGATGAAAAAGAAAACCTAAAAGATCCTCCAAAGAGTATCCACTGCAAAGTGAGTGGGTGGGAGGGCTGTGTGTTGGGAGAGAGGGGAGGAGGGTTGGCATTCAGCAGGAAATTTCCACGTGGGCCCAATAGACAGGGAAATCATAATATTAGGTACAAAGCTCCAGCCTTCAAGTCATGTAACATTACATGAAAAGTTGGGAACCAAATTTTATGTTTCATGATACTGTTTTCAACACAGCATGTGCACGCGCATGCACACACACACACACACACACACACACACACACACACACACACACTTTCTTTTTGGCTGCGCCATGGGCTTGCAAGTTGTTAGTTACCTGACCAGGGACTGATCCCGGCCCTTGGTAGTGAAAGTGCAGAGTCCTAACCACTGGACTGCCAGGGAATTCACACACTTTGTTTTAATTAGTCTTTATTTCTTAAAGCACTTTAAGTTCAGAATTTTTTTTTAAAGAAGAAAAACCATGGGTCTCTACATATTGCCAAGAAAGACCTCTAAGAACAAAGAGTAGCAGTAAGATTATTGAGAATTAAGCAAAATCCTAGAACAGGCTTCATCGATCTAAGTTACTTCTACCCACCACTGGGTGGTAGTATGATTGAAACCTTCATTCCCAGGTAAACTGTCCTCAAATCTCCCTCACTCTCCTCGGGTCACTGATGTCACCAGCTGGGACGTGTGTTTGTGTGTATCTGTGTGTGTGTGTTTCTTTTGAATCAACAGAATGCTGTCCTGATTGAATGTGATCTGCAGCCATCGTGACAGAGGGTATTGTTCTGCCCTTTTCAATCAATGGTTTTCCATCCAGAGGACAGAGGGGTGGCTTAGAAAGAGGTCACCACGGGGCATGTGGCCTGCACTATGGTCCTGGGCTTGTTTTATGACACCAGAAGATATGCATAGTCAGCCCAAAGGAAAGAAATCAAAGTCTCTCAATTAAATTTTAAACATACACCTGTCAATGCCACTGCCCCACTGAAAGTCAAGAACCTTACCGTCGCCTAGTGTAAAGGATCTCAAACTTGCGTCAAACCCCTCTGAGCTACAAGTTTGGAAAGATTTTTGCTTGTCAATGTGTTACTTTCATTAAATCATAATTGGATTTCTCATTTTTCATTAATTAAACTACTAACAATAACAGCTGCCTTTAATCAAGGGCACACTATGGACCACCCCTAACAACTCTGTGAGGTGGATGTGATTATCGGCCTCATTTCACAGGCGAGGACACTGAGGTTCAGAGAGATCAAGGCGCTCCATCAAAGTCATCCGCTCAGGAAGTGGATGAGCATGGTGTGACCCCAGACCTGTCTTCCCGTCAAAGCCCAGGTGATTCATCACAATTCTGTTTGGCCCAGCAGAGCCTCCGGTTGCAGGAAGCAGTCCCCGGTGCACCCACACGGCCAAGAGCAAAGGAAGGGGGCATCCTGTGGACACTACAACCCCTATCCAGGCAAATGCGGCATTCCCGGCAAGCTCTTGGAGATGCTGAAAATTGTTCACAGACCTCTTCTCATCTTCCCCGCCATTAACACCTTCATCCCAGAAGTCTGTGGGCTCAGAGATAGAGAATCACTTGCTAAGTTCCATCCCCTCACCTAAGAGACAGTTTGATTTTCAGTGGGACTGTGCGGTGGATATCTGTGCCAGGACACGGAAAGTGTGCCTCCCAGCCCCTTCCACTGTTGGAGACCCCCGGAAGAGGAGAAATGGTATACAGGCTTAGGCATGACATGACTCTTTATTTTCCTTATTATTATTATTTTTTTCCTCTGCAAAATTGCTTTCCCTGGGATGCTATTCCTCACTGCCCAAGAAGTAAAGTCTTCAGCCTTGACTAACAAATATCGGAGAATTCTACTGTTATTTTTTAAAATAATTCCTTCAGTTGTATGATGTGACGAGCGTGTGATCTGCTTGCTGTCTCTGAGATTTCGGAGATACCACATGCTGACTGGTGCTGGCGATTTTGAAACAATCTGGGACCTAAACCTACAGGCCAAGAAAGACAAAGAGAGAGCCGGGCCATCAATCATTAGCAGATGTCCTGAAGCTGCTTTCTCACACTGCAGAGGTGGGAGTGGGGTCGGGCAGAAGGACGGGAACATTTAAATAGATCTTACTGGGACTTAAAAAATGAATTAGTACCATTAGATCTTTGAGACAAGCTGAGTCGATGTTGAAAATAATATTTGAAGGGCTTCCCTGGTGGCACAGTGGTTGAGAATCTGCCTGCCAATGCAGGGGACACGGGTTCGAGCCCTGGTCTGGGAAGATCCCACATGCCGCAGAGCAACTAGGCTCGTGAGCCACAATTACTGAGCCTGCACGTCTGGAGCCTGTGCTGCACAACAAGAGAGGCCGCAACAGTGAGAGGCCCCGTGCACCGCGATGAAGAGTGGCCCCCACTTGCCGCAACTGGAGAAAGCCCTCGCACAGAAACAAAGACCCAACACAGCCATAAATAAATAAATAAATAAATAAATAAAATTTAATAATAATAATATTTGAAGAACACCACGAACCCAGCTTCTCTTTCAGGTGAAACGGCCCAGGAGCTCACATTTCTGTTGACTGTTAGCTGCTGGGGGCCTGGCCTGAGCCTATTCATCTCTGTGTCCCCCAGTGCCTCATATACAACTTGGCAAGGAAATATGGGCTTTATTACTAAAAACAAAGTCCAGAACCTCCAGAGTTAGCACTGGAAGAAGACTAGCTAGGGAGCAAGATGGGGGTCTGGGGAAGGCAGCTCCAGGGAACCTCATTCCACATAGGACTCCCCTTCCCCTTGAAGGGGTACCACTCTTACCTCCATGATGGTCTCAGGGAAGGGCTGGACTTCCTCTAACCTGTAGCCTCAACCATCTTTCTAGGCGAGGTCTGGAGCCTGCTGAGGGAGGCAGGAGCATTATAAAAGACTCCACCAAGGGAACAGAAAATCCACAAGAGGGAGGTAACTAGATCCAGCGAGTCTTGAGAATCTGGCTTTAAAACATGGCTTTACATATCAACACCTTGTGGGTCACCGTGGACCCTTTTCCCTGCCTCTGTGTGGCAAAGAACATATCTCTCAGCAGGGGTGCCTTAAGCCTCCAGAATTCTCCATGTTGGCTGCCCGAAGACATTGCACTTAAGTAATTCAGAAATTTTACAAGCTTTACAGTCAAATGTATACTTTTTATAATATAGTTAGAAATATTTTTAATGAAAGAAAGAATTAGACTATATTAGTACGTGGAATTATACTGTATTAACACATGGGAGACCACTAACGGAAATCTATAACTCATTTTAGGGCTGACTTTAGAATAAAAGTTGCTACCTCTACATACTTGAGGAGTATCAGTTGACGGCAAAGCCACCCTCAGAAAATTTTCCCATTTGCAACCCGGACACGGTGTAACAAAATAAATTACGGAAATTTATCCAATGCAGAGGCTCATAAGACAGCAACTGGCACCCCATTCTCCAATTTCAAGATTTTATGTTAGTCAAGACAAACAGCCTCTTGTTGAGTTGATAATTAATGTCATACATTTGAACATAGAAAATAGGTTTATACCAATGAAACACCACTTTTATTTGTTTTATATATTGGGTTCCACCTCAGATTTTATTTTTTAAAAAGACTGCTGTGTCTTAAAAAGTTTGAGTGACTCTCCCTTAAGCATTTAAAGGAGGCTGAGCCTTTTCGCCTGCTCCCAGGGGCCCTGAGAGTACCTACTCACAGACTTGCCCCTGTGCTTTGGAGGACTGAACAGGAAAACCGGGTCTCAAGGCAATTCAACCAGGAGGCACTTGAAGTGGGGAGGGAGCCGAGGGAGAGGGGGATGGTTCATGAAGTCCTTTGCTGACTCCCCACTTCTCTCCTTTACGGTGGTTTTCCATTTTTCTCTTCTAAAGCTGAAGGATGCTGTCGGTTGGTCCACCATACCCCAGCATAAACCGAGGGGGACAGCCATCAGAAATGCTTTAACGGATGAATTTCTTACACACAACAGCCCAGGAACTGCCGAGATTATGACAGCATCTTTGCACATCAGTGGCAAAGGGCCCTGCAGAGTGACCTAGACCAAGCCAGCATTTACCTGTGAGGACACTGAGGCCCAGAGAGGGAAGCAACTTACCGAAGGTCACACCACGGTGCTCCCTCCTCCTTCCACGATGCCCCATGTCTTCACTTCCGATGAGCATCAGCTCTGAGGTGAGAGGGTTAACCTTCATTCTGAAAGATGTTAGTAGTGATTTATACTTTTAAATGTGGCTAATGGTAGAAATAAAATGGTAATGAGAAAGCAACATAGGCTTTCAAAGTAACTGTTCACCAAAGCTAACATTAAACCTGATTTGATCACACCCATTAGAGATTTCAGCTGAACATTATAGGCATGTTTCTTGGGAATTTGTCTGATGGATGTGGCAGGGTCAGCTGCTAGGGATAAAGAACCATCTCTGAAATGTCCAACCAGATAAATTTTTATCAATTACAGGCATAAGAGAATTTGAAATGCTACACATAAATCAAATTATTTCTAAAATGAAGCAGCTATTTTTTAAGATTCTTTTTTATAATGCAAGCCAGTTTACCTTTATTGGCCTGTGTAATAAGTAAAAAGGTGCTCGGGGAGGGTAGATTTTATTTATTAAGTGTTTCAGATGTCGGGCTTTATAAAGTGAGAGACACCTATATGGAGAGCTTTAAGTCTGGAAGATACCTTACAGACTATCTAGTCCAACTCCTTCATTTTCTGAAGGAGGCAGCTGTGGTCCAGAGAGGGGAAGGGACTGTCCCAAGGTCACACAGCAAATCAGCATCAGAGCCAGCACCACACAAACACCGCCAGATCCAGGTCAAGGCATTATTTGATTAATAGCCAGCAGAGCTTCCTGCGCTGTGAGTTGCAGGAACAAGATTCTAGAACTGAAAACACAAAGGCGCACAGTCTGCTTCCTTTATGTCATTTTTTTTCACTTTTAAGAATGTCATATTTTTACTTATTCAATTTTCAAAAAATTTAAAAATGGTATGCAATAAGGCACGTGCAATTAAACAAAGAAGGAAGGGGGAGGGGAAAGAGGGAGGGAGGGAGGAAGGGAAAAGGAAGAAAGAACAGAAAGAAAGCAGAAATAAGAACGTGTCTATCATGCACACACTTATGTATGGTGTGTGTCTGGTCTTGGGCGGCGGTCAAGGAATACATATTTTGAGTGAAATCAAAACCTCTAATAAGATGGTCACTAAAATTGATTTAGATCTGAGTTCCCTGGTAATAAATTTTTCATTTGTTTATTTATTTCCCAAGAAATCTTCAATAGAGGTATGACTAGAGATTCTCCCTTTCTCCCCTCCAATCCCATCACATCTCCCTACACACCGGCCTGAGAGCCATGGAACAGAGCTGCAGCACTTTGGAGCTAAAGGCTCCTTAGACACCACTAAAGCCATCCCTCCAGCTGACAGGGGGACAACTGGAAGCCCAGGGAGGGAGGGGGTTTGCTATAGTGATGGTGGAGTCCAAGAAAACTTATGTCTGAGTTTCAGGGATGTTAATGATTTTTTAAAAATTTTTAGACTTGTTTTTACAAATATCCCCAGGTGCAGAGCAATAGACAGCATCCCTGATCCCTAGCCACCTCCCCAAGAACCTTGAGCCTGACGGTCACCGAACACTTTACTCCCATGGTGTTTTAGTTACAACATTCTTTCATGCCCGGCGCGTTCCATGGAACCGGAGCTGATCTCTGTGAGGCGAGAGGACAGAAGAGGAAATTGGGCCTTGAAGAGTCAGATTCCACCCAAGTCAAGCTGCTGGTGGATCAGCTCTGGGCTGTGAATCAGGCTCCTGAAGGCAAGTCCACTCTTTGCTCTCCACCCTGTGGCCTCGGTGAAAAAACAAACAGCAGACAGTGACAGAGGAACCAGGGCACCTCACTGCCCACCGACAGAGCCCCGATTAGGACACTGGGATAGCTAGTTAGGGCGCCAGCTCCATGGTCCAAGTACCATGTCTTATAAGCATTAAACATCTAGTACAAGGGGATTTAAGTGAAATGGTTGTTTAAAAGGGATACGGTATTTTTTCAAGGTAGAGCATTCAAAGACTTCGTGCTTGAAGTTTTACAGAACACCAAGGGTACCTCAACAGATGACTGGCAAACCTCATGATCACCCAGGGGCTTCTGGGCATCAGGTTAACACTGTTCATGATTCAAGGGAATTAAGAGAAACTTCAAAATGAGATTCACCAGGTCTTGAGGAGGTAAGAACCGAGGGAGGCGTAGAGAAAAGTAAAGCAATCGTCAAGCACGGAAAGAAAAGAAAAGAATAATTCTGTAGTCAGGGTCCTACTTCTGGACCTGAGCCATAAAGTTTATAATAATAATAATAATAGTCATAGTAGTAATAGTAATAATAACCTGGCATCCTGATTCAATTTAAGTATGAAAGCCAGTGTCCACAGGCAGCTGCTGAGCTAGGCGCATCCTCCCGGGGCATCCATGAACACATTGTCAGAGACGCAGGATAACTGGAAGCAGAGAGGGCCCAGCTGGGCCATCCCCCCGCACCCCCACCCAGCCCCTGTTTGAATTTGCAATGCCAGCGGTTAGAAAAAGTGTCTCCATCTTGTAAACACAGCAAATTTGATCTGGAAATCATTGAGAAAACATAAACATGGAGCCTCATGTGGTCATGTTTACACTGTTCCAGCCCTGGTGAAAGATGAGCCCGTTATGGAAGGATTAGTTTTTTTCAAAGGCGCTTTTCTTTTTAAAATGAAAATCCCAAGTACACATTACTATGAAGACCAAAGTCCTAACAGAGACACCATAAGTGCGTGAACAAGTGTTGCTTAAGCAGGTAATGTCACATTTATGCATGTCTTCTGCAATTGCAGAAACTCTCCTTTTCCAAAAATCAATTATTTTTGAAGTGGAAATTTACAGTACAGTACTGGTGCAGTTTCTAAACTATATCTTTAGTTAAGAATATGGTTTCATGGGGGACTTCCCTGGTGGCGCAGTGGTTAAGAATCTGCCTGCCAATGCAGGGGACACGGGTTCAAGCCCTGATCCAGGAAGATCCCCCATGCCGTGGAGCAACTAAACCTGTGCGCCACAACTACTGAGCCTGAGCTCTAGAGGCCGCAACCCACAACCACTGAGCCCATGAGCCACACTACTGAAGCCCGCGTGCTGCCACTACTGAAGCCCACGCGCCTAGAGCCTTCGCACCGCAACGAAGAGTAGCCCCCGCTCACCACTAGAGAAAGCCCATGTGCAGCAACAAACACCCAAGACAACCAAAAAAAAAAAAAAAGAATATGGTTTCATGACTATTTCATGTTTCCCAAATCCATTCTAAATTTGCAGTAACATGGACCAGGAATTTAGTCCACTTCCTTCATTTAACCAATAAATAGAGACACAGATGGAGAAAGTGACTTATTTAAGGTTACAGAGATTTTTAGTGCCAGAGGCAAAAATAAGACAGTGATTTCCTGATTTCTACTGGTTCTTTCAGGATATGTCTCTTTCAGGTGTTGCTATTTATGTAACATTTTTGTCCAAGGGCATTTATTAGATATTGTGTTCTATATGGAGCAGGTAATAGGTTTTATTCCACAAACATGGGCATGAAGGAATTGCCACATGATTTTTCTAAAAACAAATTAATTCTGATTAGGAGCATCCAGTTCATTAGGTTCATAACCCAGTTCATTACCCATTCGGTCATGAGTGAATGGGGCTCATCCTGGAAGTGGCATTGGGACCATCCACCTGGGAGCCATGGAAGGGGTCCAAGGTTTGGAAGTGGAGCAGCTGTAAGGGCCTCTGGTGATTGATGTCTTCACAGTCCAAGGTCCTACAGGCTGTCAACTCACCTGCTCCTGGGCTGTGGCCTCTGCAGAAGATGGGGAACCCTGGGCTCACCGAGGCTCTGCCTCTACCCTGGGGCCCTGGGAGAGAAGAGAATAAGGGCCCAGAACCCCAAACCGCTTCTCTTCTAGGTCTGGGAGAACCTCTCCAGCCCACTCTCCCCTCCCATCCCCTTCTCTCCCCTTCTGCTCCCCAGCCTCCCCTGTTGCCTCCTTCTCCTGTTAGCACAATCCTCTCTAAAGTCAGGCCAGAAACGGGGAGAGAATGATCTTGAAGAACTCCTGGTTTCAATCCTACAGCCCAAAGAGTCCTGAAACAAGGAAACCCAAAGGCTTAATTATCTACCTAGAATGAGAGGGGGAAAAATACAGTAAGAACAAAGTCCAAGTGGATATCTCAGTAAATTTTCCTGCCATCTGTACATGCCAACTTTACCGTGCAGAATTCCAATCCTTTCGCAATGAAAACAATAACGCACTTGTACAACATCTGACGGTCTACAGGGCACTTCATACTCACTAGCTTGTTGCATCCTCAAACACTGCAAGGTGGGTCTTTGTTACCCCATTTTACAGGTGAGGAGACCAAGGCTCAGTGAAGTGATGAGATATTTGTGGTTCTTTTTTTTCCTGGTCCTGAGAAGAGGGTGGCAAGCCATGCATGTCAAATATCCTCTGAACTTGGCCGAACTCTCAGTAAACCCACACCTGTCAATACCACTCCATGATATATTTCCTCCTTCCCCTCTAAACAGCCCAATGAACTTGGGTGAAACACCAAGGCTTTCAACATTCTTCTGGGGTGAGCTCCATTGTTTTTGTTCATTCAGCTTCAAGGTTAAAAAAAACAAAAGACCAAAGATCATAAACAATCTCCCTATTTTAGTTCCTCCTCAGCATTTGAAGGTTTTGAAAAGAAATACAGTGAATGATAAAAAGAATTGTTAAATTCCCTAAGGCTATTTGGTTGAGGTCTTTGTGCCCTGGTACCAAGACACCTGAGACTGTGTCCTCAATCTCTGTCTGTCTCCACATGCCCAGCCTGATTCACACCTCCAACAGGGCCGTGGCACTGACTGGTATCAGCTCCCTCGTCTCCCTGGAGAAACAGGCTGCAAACCTACGAGAGCTTCCTCAGTCACTGATATGTTCTGAATGTTTGTGTCCCACCAAAATGCACATGTTGAATTCCTAACGCCCAATGTGTTGGTATGAGGAGGTGGGGCCTTTGGGAGGTGATTAGGTCATGGGGGTGGAGCCCTCATGAATGGGATTGGTGCCTTGATAAAAGGGACCTGGGAGTGTGCCCTTGCCTCTTCCTCCATGTGAGGACACAGTAAGAAGACGACCATCTATGAACCAGGAAGCAAGCCCTCACCAGACACCAAATCTGCTGGTGCCTTGATCTCAAACTTCCAGCCTCCAAAACTGTGAGAAATAAACTTGTTTGTTAGCCTCCCAGTCGGTGGTGTTCTGTTTTAGTGGCCAGACGAAACTAAGAGAGTCATTCATAGCGTCCAGTCACTCAGCAAATATTTACCAAGCAGTGCGATGTGCCAGGCATTGTTCTAGGCATGTGGATATGGTCACAACCAAAACCAAGTCCCTGCCCTCGTGGAGCTCCTGTTCTGGGGGAGGGAGGGCATGACAGATGGTGAATAGAAATAAAAAAAAAATACCCCAGGCGATGATAGAGGCATGAAGAAAATACAGCAGGGTAAGGGGGCGATCTTCTTCTAGAGAATAATGTCTCCAGAAGGGCCTGGGTACATTTAGCAAGGATTCAGACCTCATCTCTGCTAGGTGTGTGAGCAGGCACGGATGCAGTATTAGCACAGATGTGCCCTGGCAGCTCTAGAGGGCTGTGCCCATCCAAAGAACTGCCAGGACCCAGAGGCCATCCAGCCTGGGGCAGGTGGGCGGGGGGTGCATCTCCAGGTTGAAGGTCACAGCCATTTCACCATCCCCCACCCACTCTCAGCGTGGCCTTCCCTACCTCACTTCACCTCCCCAGATCCAAGGGTCCTTGTTTATAAAATGGGACGCAGCAGGCTGAAAGGTCTCTCTTCCATTCATCATCTTCCCCTAGGACTGCATTCTCTGAGACTTTTATTCCACTTTCTGTCATTTTTTATTTATTTATTTATTTATTTATTTATTTATTTATTGCGGTACGCGGGCCTCTCACTGTTGTGGCCTCTCCCGTTGCAGAGCGCAGGCTCCGGACGCACAGGCTCAGTGGCCATGGCTCATGGGCCCAGCCGCTCCACGGCATGTGGGATCCTCCTGGACCGGGGCACGAACCCGCGTCCCCTGCATCGGCAGGCGGACTCTCAACCACTGCGCCACCAGGGAAGCCCTGTCATTTTATTTTTGATTGTAACTAGTTAAATCCGAAAATGACTCAATGAATGGTCGGTAGGCCTGGTCAAAGATCTGCCTCGGGAAAGGATGGGACATTCCTTCTGCAGCAGGGGATGAAATCAGCCATCTGGAAATCAGAGCTTTTTGCACAAACTCCAGGAGGGACAATGTAAGAAAGTAGCCAAGAGAATTTTGAAAAAGAACAATGACGAAAAGTTTATCATCTCGCCAAACACCACAACATCACAACGTAGCTAGGACATTTTCAACCATCTTCCTGTAATGGTGCAGGAAGAGGTAGACACCCATGAACTCAAATACCTCCATTACAGCTGGGAAATGGCTACTGACCTGAACCCCCTGAGTGCCCTGCCCACCCAGCCCCCCATCCTCTCCCTTGGGACCCCCAAGACCCTGCTTCAACACTGCAGGCTGATGGCCAGCACCTGTGCTGATTGGCAGATGTCATTTAATATGTTTAATATCTCATCACCCCTGCCACACCCAGCACTCCCAAACTCTGTTGGTGGTGGTTTGTCCTTTTGAAAGTGTAATATAATTTGGCAGTTTCTAGCAAAGTAAAAGTATGCATACCTTTCGGCCCAGCAATTCCACTTCAGTTATTTTTTTTCTACAACATATTTTACATATACGAAACACTGCAGAGATGTTTCTTGCAGTCTGATTTATAATAACAAACAAACAACAAATAAAAACACCACAGAAATCATCTTAAAGGCCAACAATGGAAGCCTGGTTAAGTAGCAGTTCATCCAGGGAATACCGTGCAGCTATTTCAATGAAGACCCCAACAAACAGCCCTAAACTCTGCAGCAGTTCATTGGCTTATTTAGTGGAGAAGTCCACACGGACGGAGGGTTTCGGATTCCGTGTTTCTATTATTCTCTTAGCTTACCCTCCTCCATGCATTACCTTCATCCTCTGCTGGCTTCTCTCAGAGCCGACAAACTTCAATAGCCCTCCTGGGCCTGACATCTGCACACAGAGCAGCTCAGACAGAGGGACAGAGGGGTCTGCTCTTCCTGCGGTCACCCAGGAACATCTTGCCCCTCCCCGAGATTGGAGTGATCCTGAGCTCACTGCTGAGGCTGATACCAACCAGGCTCATCCCTAGAACTAGGGACGAGGTCAACCCCACCCAAATGCCAAGGATCCTCCCCAAGGGGGAAGGGGCTGAGTGGATGGGCGGGGGCAACCACAGTACCTAGCATGGCAGCCATGAAAAAGAAGAAGGTGCATCTCTACTTGTAATGACATTGAAAGCTCTTCATAATACATCATTAGGTGAGAAGATCAAGGTGCAGAACAACAGGCAGGGAATGATACCACTTAAAGTAAAAACGTTACTAACTAACATATTCATAAATGTACCAATAGATGTATGTAAATTCTGGAAGGATATAGCCAAACCATTGATAGAGGTGTCATCTGGGAGTGGAGTGAGCAGGGTAAGATTGTGGTTAGGGTAGGGGAAAGGGAAGGGCGGGGCTTTTGTTCTAACTCTAAATTTATATTTTGTTCAAATTTTTAAAATTAAATAATCGTATATTGTATAGATTTAAAGTTAAACAAAAAGCAGTATTACTTGGCTAGGCCATGGCTGTCTTTTCACTAAAGTTTCAACTCTAGCATCCCTCTAGGATGTGACCTTGTCTGACTCTCTAACGTCTGCTCCAGGGCCTCCACGTTCAGGCAGGCAGGCTGTGCACTGCACAGCTCAAGGGGGAACCATCACACAGTGCCCTCTTGATTGTGAAAGTTGGGACTCGTCCTCTCCAGAAACTCTTCTCCACCACTGACCTCATGCCATCACATGTTCTCTGTTCACCATTTCTTTTTTTTTTTTTTTTAATTTATTTTTGGCTGCGTCGGCTCTTCGCTGCTGTGTGCAGGCTTTCTCTAGTTGCAGTGAGCAGGGGCTACTCTTCGCTGCGGTGCGTGGGCTTCTCATTGCGGTGGCTTCTATTGTGGTGGAGCACGGGCTCTAGGCACGCAGGTTTCAGTAGTTGTGGCACACAGGCTCAGTAGTTGTGGCTCATGGGCTTAGTTGCTCCGCGGCATGTGGGATCTTCCCAGACCAAGGCTCAAACCCGTGTCCCCTGCATTGGCAGGAGGATTCTTAACCACTGCGCTACCAGGGAAGTCTTGTTCACCATTTCCGAGATATGCAATGTCCTTTTGTTCCCCTTTACACACACTGTACCTCTCTTAGGAAAGTATCTCTTCACTTTCTCCAGCCATAAACTCTTACTCTTTCAAGACCCAGTTCAAGGGGACTTCCCTGGCGGTCCAGTGGTTAAGACTCAGTGATTCCACTGCAGGGGGCATGGGTTCCATCCCTGGTCAGGGTACTACGATCCCACATGCTGTGTGGCATGGCCAAAAGATTTTAAAAATAAAATTAAATATGTCCACAAGTTAAAAAAAAAAAAAAAAGACCCAGTTCAAATATCTCTCTTCTTCAAAGGTCCCCCAGCACAATTTCTTTATTTTGTCCCTACCACTATGACTTCTCCTACCATATTGGTTTGTAATTTTCCCAGTGAACTCCTGGGGACAAAAACTTAATGTTATGTTCATTTGGTTTCCTCAGAGTGCATTGTGTGTAACATGAACAAGGGGATCAGTGAACAAACACCAGTAGCAACCCTAGAACCTTGGTGTTTTTTTTTTTTCATATGGCAAAAAATTGTGCTATTTTAATGCCGACATAATTCTTTTTTTTAAAATTAGTTTCTGCTTTATAACAAAGTGAATCAGTTATACATATACATCTGTTCCCATATCCCTTCCCTCTTGCGTCTCCCTCCCTCCCACCCTCCCTCTCCCACCCCCTCCAGGCGGTCACAAAGCTCCGAGCTGATCTCCCTGTGCTATGCGGCTGCTTCCCACTATCTATCTACCTTACATTTGGTAGTGTATATATGTCCATGCCTCTCTCTCGCTTTGTCACAGCTTACTAGAACCTTGGTTTTTATCTTTATTGTCCAAAAGGCTTTCACTATTCGACTGATGCTTCTCAAACTGATCTGCAAAACATATCCCTTAAAAGGTTAATCTGAATTTTAAGGTGAGATTCAATGGACAAATATTAGAAGAATGTTGCATTATGGTAAGCGATTCTTTACCTACTCAGAGGTTTTAATATGCTAATAATTATTTTGAATCACCAAGGAGGGGAAATAGGAAACCAGTTCCAAAATTCCTTGATCACTGACCTACTTTTTCACAAATACCTATTCTCTCAAGAGATCTATTGTTATATTGGGTTGGCCCAAAAGTTCATTCAGGTTTTTCTGTAAGATGTTATGGAAAAAGCCAAAAGAACTTTTGGGCCAACCCAATACTTTCTGTATACCTAGTTTCCATACTCCCTAACCGAGCAAAAGCGAACCAGTGGTTTCATACATTAGTAAAAGTAAAGACAGAGGGAAGGTTGGGGCCAAACATTGGAGGACTTGCAATGTCGAACTAAGGATGGGTTCTTGTTGGTTGGTAGGAGGGAGACCCTGGAAAATGGCAAGTTGAGGCTTTGTGTTTTAGAAAGTCACCCTGGAGTCACTGGGGAAAAAGGATTGTTAGGGAACCGGGGTGGATGAAGCAGGAAGACAAGTTAGGAGGCTGTTGATGTATCCTGGTGAGAAGCAGTGGTGGCCTCATGTGGAGTGGTGGCAGCGGAACTGAGAGAGGGACAGAGAGACAGAGACAGAGAGACCCTCAGAAAAAGTTGTAAGGTGGAATTAGCAGGATTTAGGACTTGGTCACCAACTAAATTGCCTCAGAGAGTTGGGAGGGGTTTAGGCGAAGTTGAGACCAGTGCGCAAAATTGAAGGAAGAGTCAAAAAACCTCAGTAATCAAGATAAATACCATTTTTATGCCATAGTTTTAAAATAAAAATTAATGCAAAACATTCATGATGTATAAAATATGAAAAGTTTCAATGAAGACAAGATATCTTACGGAGTTTTTCCTTCTGCTTCCATCTGCAATATGGCCGAGCAGTCACACTGAAGGTGGGAGGGCTCCCAGTTTACAAAATTGTGGTGCTTTAAAAAAGTTAGTGGAGAAGAAATTGGTTTGGAGTAGAAGTTAGTGGGTGTCATTTTGGCTGTTACTGGTATGTTCAGACCCCTCAAGCTGCAGCTGAGGTCCATCCAGTGTAGGAAGGAAAAGCCATCTCTGAGACTGCGCGGTGGAAGACGGAGAAGAGAGTTTCGATTCAGCATGGAGACCATCAAATTCACTCTCTTCTCAAAATGAACTGTAACCTTTACTTTGCTTCCCACATCAAACGGAATGCGTCAGGAGGAAGTTCCCTGGCAGAGCCCATTGCTTCAAAAGTTCAAATTGTGCAACACACCATCCCAGACCTTCACTCCAGTGTCCTAACCAGGGCTGTGATCATCACAATGACACTCTTGTATTCGTTCATTCACCAGTTTCTGCTTCTCTTTTCCTCTTCCCTCCCCGCCTCCTCTCTCCCTCCCCTCCCCCCTCCTTCTGCTGCTGCCAGCTCTAGGGTAGGAGATGAGAAAGAGGAGGAGGAGGGAGAAAAAGTGACAACACTGGAGGATGAAGGGAAGAGGCAGGCTGACGGGGAAGAAAGGAGAGAAAAGAAAAAGAAGGGAAAAAAAGGTGAGAAAGAAGCCACGATACGAAGGTCACTGGTTTTCTAAATTATACATAAACGATTTCCTGTGAATGTTAGAGCTGAAAACTGCATCCCCCGGCCCCACAGACTACATTGACAGAGGAGTGAACCAGATTAAACTTTTTTTTAAAATCCAGGGCACAGAGCTGCCCTCAACCGATGCTCCCAACAAGCACCTTGACTAGAGGGACAGGGAGGGAGACGGCTCCTGGGCACAGAAGTGGTGCTTGCACTCAGCTTCGCAACTCCTCAGCTAAATTCCACAGATGTTCATGAAGTTCCAGTGGGGACAAATATTCTAAGGATTAGTGACTAAAAGAAATAACTGCTTTCTCTTCTTTGAAAAAGAGAGAGAGGAAGGGAGGAAGGAAGGAAGGAAGGGAGGAAGGAAGGAAGGGAGGAGGGGAAGGGAAGGAAAGGAAAGGAAGGCAAGGGAGGGAAGGAGGAAGGGGAAAGAACGAGTTCACCAGCAATGACATCTTTGCTACTGTGAATCTCAAATTTAGCTCTAACGACCAATCTTGGACAAACACACCAGACAAGAGAAATGAGCTGGAGGACGCTGAGCCAGATGGAGTGAGTTGGGCAAGGAACTGAGTTTCTTCCAAGTGAGGTTTTGGTGACGTGAATGCGGCTGCCGTAAGGGGCAGCTTCCCTGTAATACCAGTGTGCTGCCACTCCCTGTCACTGCGGGGCCATTCCTCAGCCCTGCGGTCAGAATCGCACACGTACGGCTGCGGGGCGAAAGGTCCTAGGCTTTGTCTTGGACTCAGGAGACCCCCGCCTCACTTATCAGATGACCTTGAACAGACCATGACCTCTTTTGGGAATTCAGTTTTACACCTACACATTGAGGGTGATGACGTGGGAGTAGATTTCCACGTCCTGTGGTTCTCAGATATATATCCACCAAGCAGCCATATCAGATTCACCAAAGGTGGGACGAGGGGTGGGGGCACTTAAACACACCTTCGGGGCCAACCCCCTAAGTCTGATTGCACACGTTCCGGAGCCACCAGGCTGGTGCTGATAACTAGCCATGTTAGGTAATCGCTGGACTTAAATGATCTCTGCGTCCCTTCCGGTCCAGAGACAACCACTGAAAAAGGCTACTGTAAATTACATCAAAGTCATTGGGGATGGAACTTCCTTTCAAAGGGTCTGGAAAAAGAGGACAGGACAGCTCACAGATTTAAGAAGATTTAAAAAAAATAATGCTCATGATGGGAAATCCAATCCACATAAACAAACAGAGTGGAAAAGGCAATTTTTAAAAAACACTTCCCCTCAACTTCAACTCCTTAAATCTAATCTATGTGCTGTGTAGGAGGGTCAAAGAGGGAGGCAAATCTCTATCTTGAAAGTGATTTATTGCGGAGGTCACAGCGGCCCCTGTTTGGGCCTGTTACAGTTCGCTAAGCTCCACTAAGCTTAGGTATTAAGGGATCCTTCCTTGGAACATTTGTGTAGGAAGAAGGGAGGAGTCTTTTTTCTTTCTTTTTTTTTTTTTTTTTTTTAGCTCTGGAGATGCCTGAGGCCTCATCTAAATCTTGGGACCCAACACTGTTTGTCTTCCTTTTCTATCCGCATTGCTGATGGCCCAGGCCTTCTCTGCCCCATTGCTCAGTGTTTGTTTATGGCAGCGAAGTAGAAAATTGTAATGTCTGTCATTGTTATTGGTTTGCTGATTGTGTGACCACCTGGTTTGCTGGCTCCAGGACAAAGGCAGTAAGTCCCCCTTTAAAGCCCAAGCTGTGTGCTTTAGGAGTAGGGAGAGGGGAAGGGAACGTCTGCGTGTCTTTTGTTTGTGTCTGTGTGTTGTTTTGTAAAGAATCCTTCAAAGCTGAAATTAGTTTAATTAAAACAATAAATCCTCTTTAGCACACTCTTCTTCGTGGCACAAGTTTGCACTAGAAGGCCTTCTTTTTTGTAAGGAATTGCCCTGAAACTGAGGAATTCCTCCATAAACAACTTTATCCTTGATAGGCCGTGTTGGAGTTAGATGCGTCGTTTCCAGATGTTTTCCAAAGGGCCCTGTGCCCTAGGGTCCACTAACTGCTTTGAGACATCCCTCTGGTCTGCAGAGACCCCACAGCTGTTTGAGCAGAAAATTATTTTCTTTTAATTTCATATACTGCCACATTCAACATATGCACCTTTCATCCAGAGAGGCCGCTAAGATGTTCAAAGGATTCAGAATTACCGACCCACCCCCCCTACCCTCTGGAGCCACACACACCAAATATTTAACATCTGTACTGCTGTACCACCCAAACGTTTTAAATTGAAGGAAGATGTGTTTCTTGCACTAAGTTACCAAAGGAATTTTCAGGGTAGAGCTCAGTTCCCTAGGCTGGCCAGGACATCACTGCAGGAAAACCTTTCTATTGGGTTTTCCTTCTAATATTTTTCTAAGCACTGGAGGACTGTGAATGGTCAGCCCTTCCCTCTGCATCTTGCCCAGAGACACCACAAGCAATATCTGGTTGCTAGCATTTAACTGGCTCTGGTATGGTAACACCAATAATAAATGGTTTCATTGGGCGCTTACTATACACCAGGCCTTGAGTCCAATGCTTAATGTATATGATTTCATTTAATCCTCACAGCAACATTATTAGGACTGTATAGTAGCAATATCTATTTTATAGAAGAAAAAAATATATGAGACTCTGAGAGTTTGGGTGTCTAGTGAAAGATCACAAAAGCTGGTAAGGTAGAGTTTGAATCCAGGTTTGTCTGACTCGGTGCTCATAGTCTCAGCCATTAGGCCCTGTTGTCCTAAAGCTACATGTCACTGAGGTCAGCTGCCTTGTCACCCAGAGCAGTGCATCTTACCAAGAAAGAACCTGTCATGTACAGAGCTGTGGAGTAGGGTCAGAAGTGAGGTAGAGAGATGAATAACTAATGCCTGGCCCTTGCTAAATTTGTTAACAGAGTGACCAGCAGTCCCAGGCTTTCATCCCAGATGTAATAAGCAGAATTCTAGGAGGACTCCCCAAATTCCAAGCCCCTGCTGTACACACAGCCCCACCCAGTTATTCAATCAAACATTAAATTTAGGTATTGCTATGAGGGGATTTTGCAGGTGTAAATAAATTGACTTTAAGATAGAGAGATTAGCTGGGTGGGCCTGACCTTATCAAAGGAGCCCTTTAAATCCAGGTCTGGAGGTCAGAGATGAAGTCAGAAAGATTTGAATTACAAGAGGATCCAATGAGGTTTTGAAGACGGAGGGGATCACATGGCAGGGAATATGGATAACCTCTAGGAGCTGAGTGGCCTCCAGCTGACGACTGGCAAGGAAATGGTGATCTCAGCCCTGCACTGCAAGAAACTGAGTTCTGCCAGCAATCTGCATGAGCTTTGAAAATGGATTTTTACCCAGAGCCTCCAGATGAGAACTCAGCCTGGTGGACACCTGAATTTCAGCCTTTGAGACTGAGCAGAGGACCCAGCCATGCCATGCCATGCCATGCCTGGGCTTCTACCCATGGAGCTGTAAGCCAATATGGGTGTTGTTCTAAGCCGCTAAGTTTGTGGTGATTTGTTATGTGGCAATAGAAATGCAATCCACCAGGAAATGCTTTAGTTCCCCATTCCCGCCATGCCCCACCCCCCCAGGCAAACTGGGATAACTGGTCACCCTAGATGAGTGTAGGCCCTCATGATGTGTATTGCTGGGGGGATCTGTCCAGTTTTCATGGAGGAAGTGGCCTGTCCCTTGGGTAGGATTTAGACAAGGGGGAAGGGGTCAAAACGTTCTTAAAAGGAGGATGCAGCATAAACGAAGACAGAGAGGTGGGAATACGCAAACGGTGTCAACTGAGATGCCACCAGTGTACCAGCTAAATCCTTGAGGGGGTTAAGTGTTTGGGGGCAGAGACTTTGTAACTTCAGCATTTGAAAGAATTTGCTCCAGGGTCATGAAAACGGCAGTGAGATTAGCAGCCTGTGGTTGCGTGTTTCTGTTTCTGTCATCCTGGCACTGCTGCAGGTCCACCCTCCTCGAGGAAACTCTGCACTCCTTGAAGGCAGGGATGTGGCTTATTCAGCGTGTTACCCTAACGCCTAGTGCAAGGTCTGACACATCATTGCATGTTCAGCAGATGCTAAATAAAGATATGGATGAATGGTTTAATGTGGACAAAACAATACCACTTTCAGGCAAATATGTAGCCATGCTGTCCCTGGAAATACTAAGAGATTAGCAAGGCTGACCCATCCCCCTCTCCCCTATCCTCCTCCAGGATCTGACCCTTGTGCTATGTACAGGAGCCTCCCATGTCCTCCTGCTCAGGACCTGGGACTCTGAGGTCTGACAGCCCATCTCAGTGTTCTCCACACCGGCTGTTTGATAATTGGACAAGGAACTTAATTTTTCTGTGTCTGTTTCCTCATGTGTAAGAAGGGCACACTAGGACCCCCCTCACCAGGAGGTCATAAGGATTAGGTGAGTCAATACAACACACAAAGCCCTCAACACAGAGCCCAGCAAAGGGTAAATTTCAATAAATTGAGTTGTTGTTATGATGAATTTTATTTTAAATAGCAATGACATACTCCTGCCCAAATTCAGGTGGAGAGCCTTTCTGCACCCCATCCCAACCCAAGGGCATTTTCGTTTTACTAGAAGATTCTTGAAATAAAAAAAAACCTTTGAACCCCAGTGGAAGGACTGCCCGATGGAGGTGGGTCAGATGGGGCCCTCCTATAGTCAGCCACGCTCTCTATAAAGCTGCTTCTCAAAACCTAGTCGGTGGAGTCCCAGCCCTCCTCCAGACCACCTGAGTCTGAATCTGTGTTTTCACAAGCTCCCTGGGAGAAGCAGTGGTCTAGATGCACTCCTATCAGCCCTACTGGCAGCACAGCATTCCTCTGACCTTTCCTGACAATTTGCTTTAAAAGTTAAGGTCTGGCTTAACTCAAGCATAGAGGCGAGCCAGACCACAAAACTCTAGCTGGCAGGAGAGAACCTCATTTCTAGGGACGGTTGGCTTTCTGCATGTTTCAACAAACTGGCATTATCCAAGAGCTCTAATGGTCTGAAGTCAGGCTTAAAACTCAGCAAAAATAAACTTTCCAGGAAATTTCTGGCACTCCCACTTTTCAAACCCATCATCTCAGGAATGTTATCCAAGCAGTGGCCTCTTTCCCCACATTTAACTCCATTTCCCAGTTTAGGACCATTCGCTTTCTGGCCTTGAACTGACAAAATACACATATACACACAAAGGAGAGAAAACAGGGAGGCCACCCTTAGTGTGGGGCTTTAGATAAGTCTTTGGGAAAGTCCATGATCTCATTTTGGCACAATTAGTGTTCTACTTCTTAAGGCAAATATTATTTTCAAAGTGCATCTTAAATCTGAGGTATATCTGCTCCTGGTCACTGGGGTTCAAAGAGGCCTATTTGTAAACAAAAGAAGCAGAACCCACAGTCTGCCTTTATGAGGTCAACAATGCAATGGTCTCCATTTCTTATTTCCCAAGTGAGCAGAATGCGTAAATCTTCCTTGAGGACCAAAACTCAAATCGGTCACAGCTTTTGGACCCATTCACAAATATTCATGAATGGACTGTTGTGTGATAGCAGCTCTAGGGAAGATAATAAGGCATGATCCCTTCACCACAGGAAACTCCCAGGTCAGAAGGGAGAGCTGTTTGTATATCATATCCATCAGGGTCCACTCTAGTAATCAATTGTTGCATTAACAATTCACTCCAATTTTAGCAGCTTAAAACAACAATCATTTTAGTATCTTTCGTAGTATGTGTGAGACAGGAATTCAGGAAGGGCTCAGCTGGGCAATTCTGGAAGGGGGGTTTCCTGTAGTTGCAGCCAGATAGGGTTTGCTGAAGCAGCTGGGGGCTGGCCAGGCATCTCTGTTCATATAGTTTCAGGGCCTCTCCATATTCTCTCTCTGAGTGGGCCAGCTTGGGCTTCCTCACAGCATGGCAGCCTTAGGATAAACTGTTTACATGACAGCTCTCGGGCCCCAAAGGTAAGTTTCCCAAGAGACTCAGGCAGAAGCTGTATCATCTTTTATGAGTAGTTCAGAAGTCACAGTGTCATTTCCTCTCAAGGGAGAGGTGTCAAAGTCCTATGATAAGATAAGAAGAACATGCGGAATGGGAGATGGTGTTTTAACCATCTTTGGAAAACATAATCTGCAGGAGTGTTCCAGCAGAAAACAGATGTCACAACCAAATTAGGATAATTCAAGGAAGCGTAACAAAGGCACTAGTTATGAAGACATAGGCAGGGCATAGGGAAACAAGAAATACGTGTGATATCCTGAGGTGCCTGGTGACAGAGAAATTGCTATCCACACCAGTGGAAGGAACAGAAGAAGGAGAGGTTCCAGGAACTCAGGAGAGAAGAGTTCAGGGAGGGCTGCCTTGAAAGCACAGCTGGGGGAATACGTGCCCTGACCTCACTCTTCCCATCCTTCTAATCTCCTGCCAGGCTCCCCATTGGCTGAACCCAACAGGAAGTCCAAAGCCCTACAGCCCACACTGACCAGCCTCTGGGGAAGAGAGCAGAGTGGAGAAGCGCAGAGAGTGTATCTGGAGAGGCAAACAGAAGACATCCAGCAGTAAGAAATACCTACAACACAAGGGCGATCATCATCTGATGCCAGTAGAAAAGTATGGGTAACAGGAGGATATCTCTTTCTGCAAGAGGGAAATTTTGAGCTATTTCCATGTAATCTCACAGAAGTGTAGATGTGGTGAAGAGAAGTTCACCAGCAGTCCTCTGGATACCTGAGACGCCACCCTTCATCCTGGGGCAGTTAGAAAGGGAGTTGTCCACATAGGCAAGCCAGATAGGGACTATGCAAACTCTCTGGGCATTGACAGGGGTGGTTCCTGATCGTCCATGGCAGTGGTCCAACAGGAAGGACAGCAGCTGGGGCTCCTCGACACCCACAGTGTGGTGGGATGGAGACTGGCTGGGATGGAGGCGGGGTGTTCTGCAGAACCGCTCTGGCTGCCAGCGCCCATGCCCTCCAGAGCAGAGACTGCCTGATCCCTGGAGGCTGATTCCTCTTCTGTCTCAGTGGTCCCTCCAGGCCTGGTTGTCTCACCCCAAATCCCTTTGAAACAGGAGGGAAGGGGGCAGGGCATAACCTTTAAAGAATGACATAGCCCTTGAGGACGTGACAGAAACTGGTTAGAACCAACTAGGTCCAAGACTGTGGAAGATTCAACTTCCAGTAGACCTGGAGCCTCATTATACACAGATTGTAATATATTCGCACATGCTAAGTGACACACCCACAGGTGTTATGACCACCGGAGGCCAACCATAAAAGGACAAAAAGTGGGTGGTGGCCCAATTCCTGGAAATCTCCACTCCTTCTCCAAAATAGTTGGAATAATCCTCAGACTTATTAGCCTATGAAATTACCCAGCCCATAACCACCCTATATTCTGGGCCTCTCGCCTTCTGAGATGGCCCACACTCTGTCTGTGGAGTGTGTTTCTCCCAGAGCCGTTCTCACCTTTTGAGATGGACAACATTCTGTCTATGGAATGTGTTATCTCTCTAAATAAATCCACTTCTTACCTATCATTTTGTCTCTCACTGAATTCTTGCTGCGATGAGACATAAAGAACCTGAGCTTCATTAAGTCCTGAGACCAGGTGTGTGATCTCAGTTAAAAGACAATGGGTTCAGGGGCTTCCCTGGTGGCGCAGTGGTTGAGAGTCCGCCTGCCAATGCAGGGGATGCGGGTTCGTGCCCTGGTCCGGGAAGATCTCACATGCTGCGGAGCGGCTGGGCCTGTGAGCCATGGCCGCTGAGCCTGCGCGTCTGGAACCTGTGCTCCGCAACGGGAGAGGCCACAGCAGTGAGAGGCCCGTGTACCGCAAAAAAAAAAAAAGACAATGGGTTCAAGTCCCAATCTGAGTTGTGCAGTTTCACCATAAACCTCCCTCCCTCATCAAGTTTCCTCCAACTCTCCCCTCCCCCAATCTGAAGACTCTTCATCTAAACTAGGGGTAAGGAAACCTGGTTTTTAATCTCGTCTTCCAAATCAATTACATATATAAAACACACTCAAAATCCAGCTTCTCGTAACTCCACAACCTCGACTTTTGAAACTCAAATATAAGACCTGACCTACTTGCTCTCTGCATTCTGCACACGTGTCCCTTCCGTGAGGCACAAAGTGTGAAAATTTGGGGTTCTGGAGACAGTGTCACAAGGTGTGTGATGATGGTGGAGTGTGAAGGGGCGTCACAGAGCAAAAGTACTATCACAATTTAAACTAAAAGGTTTAAGAATCCAACAGATCACTTATGGGGATGGCCAGGAAAGATTTCATTTGATTCTTGAAAGAATAGATAACATCTCAGCCGGAAGAGATGGAAGAAGCATTCCAAGAAGACAGAAGAGAATGAGCACGAGAATTAAAACAGTCAAGAAAGGACAGTTGAATTTATAAGAAATGTAGGAGTATTTGCAAGTAGAGGTGGGGTAATTGGGTCTGAGTGGTGCTTTAGAAAGATTAATACAGTGACAGCACATAGGATGCAGACCCTATGGTTAAGGCGTTGGATGTTCATTTAGGCATAAACTCATCGGCACCTCCTGCCTTCAGCTTCCATCACCATCTGGTTTGCGAGTCCGCATGTTTGGCTGTGGGCCCTCCTGACCCCAGACCTGGGTTTCCAGCTCCCCACAGGGCTTGTCTACCTGCATGTCCCACAAACTCCTTAAATGTGCCACAGCTGAACTTGCCATTCCTTCTCACCCTACCCCCAACCCCTGCACCACATCCTGCCACATGCCTCTGCCCCCCATATTCCCCTGGATATGCTGTAGCCCCCAGGCCAGAATTCTCATTTTCCTCAACTTCCCTCCCACATTTCCTCTCCCCGGCCTCACAGATGCCTGCACTCTCCACACTCAGCATAGCCAGGTCCTTCCAATCCCCCCTTCTATTTTTTTTTTCCTATTAAACCATCTCCCTTTTATCCTCATTGGAACTGCCCCAGGTCAAGCCATCAGCACCTCTCCCTCTGCAACTACCTTTACAACAGATTGGTATTGGCCTCCCTACTGCTAACTCTGTCTGCTACCCCTATCTACTGTGCAACCACAGTCTATTCTAAACACTAAATCATGGTGTTCCCAGTTTAAAGACTTCCTCTGGCCATCCCAGTCCTATAGGATCAAGAAAACACTCTTTCATTCAGCATTTAAAGTCCTCATAAGCTGACCCTGGTTACTCTTGCATCTTTGTCCCTTGCTTTTCCCTAGTGACATGCAGGAATTGATGCGTGGCTCTCTGCATTTGCCTGAGACACCCTTCCTGAAAGCAGTGAGTGATGGGATTAGGCCCCAGCTGTTTGGACCAGAGAGGAAGGGCCTGGGGCAGAAGGCAATCTCAGCTGTTCATACGTCGGCTGGAGATGGAGACGGGAGGGGAATAAGAATATAGCAGTCAATTCTTCAAAAATATTATCCGCCACCCAGTCAATTAAAGAGGCATATGCTACCCAAGGAATGTTTGAATTGTCTTATGTTTAAAGACTGGAAAAAAAAAAGGCTTCAAAAGAAAAGGAGATTTGGATAAGATCTTACTCTCTGAGGAGCTGCTGTGGTGAGACCTCAAGTAGGTGTTTTTATAGGTTCCTCTTGAGACAAAGTAGAAGATTAGAGTTTCTTCCTCTTGCAAGACTCAAAGTTTCAGAGAGAATGGGAGGCCAGTTGAACCTTAATAAACACTCTTCAGAGAAAAAAAAGGGGAGAAGGAATTGAAGGCCAATTGGTGAATCATAACTAATTAAATTGTTTTGTCTTCCCTGACTCTCTGTCTTTATTAAATAAACATAGATGATCTTAATAAAATAAGTTTTGGCTAACTTTACAGTGTCCTGTTACCAGCCCTGGAGCCAGGAGACTTGGGTTCCAATTTCAGGTACGTCTTTAACTAGCTGTGTGATCTCGGGCAGTCCTGACCCTTCTCTGAGCCTCAGCTCCCCTGTTGATATAACCAGAGGACTGAACTCATTGGCACAAGTCCCTATATACTCAAGTCTACATTTCTTCAATTTTAGACCAGTAAAATATTTCCCCTCTTTCTATTTCTCTACCTCTGAATTTTACTTTTCAAATTGCTTTAATCCTCATCTTCTCTTTATTTATTTTTTCTTCTCATTCTATCTGCTCAGTCAAGCAAGACATAGTACTTGTCCAGCCATTTTCCAGACTCTTGACTTAGGTTTACAGAGAATGTTCTGCCCACTGAATCTGTTCAGGAATTGAAATTCCTTGGCAAGGACTCCAGCAGCCAACAGATCTTGGACCCTGTGCTGTCGAGGATCCTTTCCAGGCCTGAAGGAGATGAGACCCAGTACTCCGATGCATGAGCTGTCATGCTAACTGTTGCCCAACTGCAGCATCCTCTCTCAATGTTTCCCATTTGAATGATCCTATTAATGAAAATAATTTTTTCACAAGGGAAAGTAAATCTAACAGTAATGTAAGCTGTCCTAAAAAAAACCAACCAAACAAAAAACAGTGACCAAGCTAAGACCATGGCAGTCATCCTGATGGGAAGGAAATCATTCAATCCAGTCCCCTAGCTCAGCAGTCTTTGTACAGTCTCATCATTTTATATATTCTTTGACACCTTCAAATTAATTGACTCCATGATAAGGACTTTATGTTACCGAAGGTCAGGGTTTCTACTCCTCAAAGACAAAACATCTGGATGAATGACTGAGTTTTCCACTTAAGAAATGATGTCTTGGGCTTCCCTGCTGGCGCAGTGGTTGAGAGTCTGCCTGCCGACGCAGGGGATGCGGGTTCGTGCCCCAGTCCGGGAAAATCACACATGTCGCGGAGCGGCTGGGCCCGTGAGCCATTGGCCGCTGAGCCTGCATGTCTGGGAGCCTGTGCTCAGCAACGGGAGTGGCCACAACAGTGAGAGGCCCGTGTACTGCAAAAAAAAAAAAAAAAGAAATGATGTCTTGATATCACCTTAGCTCAGATGAGATAATGAAGCACCCAACAACAACACCCCAGGTACTCCTGAACAAGTGGCTAGGAGTACATGGTAGGTTCTTCTCCATCAGCCTGTGAAGATGCTTATGATGTTAAAATTCTATCAGAGATCAGAGATGGCCAGACACCAGCTAAATTGAGAAGAAGTAAGAAAACTAATACAAACTGAAAATACTGTGTCCAATGGAGATGTGCTACCCTTTTAGCTTTACCTTATTCACCAGCCTCAGATGACATGGGAAAGGAGCCCTGAAGAACGTTTTCAGACACACTGTTTGGAATCTTTTTCTCCTGGTAGAAGTCCTTTCTAAGTATATGAGTGTTCAGTTTCATTCATCAGCCCAGCCTTTCAGTCACCTGAGGACAGAGATGTCGTCAGCACCTCGGACTTCTTCATTTGACAACATTCACTGAGTGTCTGTTATGTGCCAGGCCCTGAGTCAGGATGGCACGAAACTGGACAAGACACAGTGCTGACCTGGGAGGGCTCATGGTCTAGTCAGAGAAAACTACACTTAACAAAGAATGGCAAATAATGAGATGTGTGCCAGGAAGAGAGTTCGCATGGAAAGTGAACTCAGCCCTGTAAGGAATCAAAGAGAATGGCTTGGTTTTCTCAATAAGCCATAGACTATCAGTGCCAGGAAGGACTTTACAGGTTATCTGTTCCAACACTCCCCTCCCCGCCCATTTTATAAATGGAGAGACAGAGAGGAAAAGTGGTCACAGAGTTTTAAAGCTGGAGCCACTAGGTAAATTCTTTCTCCTTTCCTGTCTGTTAACTTATTGTATGCTTCTCAAATAGTTTTTGAAAGTAGATGAAATGAAATCATAAATATACTGCTGAAAGAAATTCATTTTGCTTTCCAACTAAAAATATACAAGACATATCTCATCAATATTTGTTAAGCCAGAAGAGAATTACTCTCCCAAGATTACTAAACTCAATTCATGGTCATTTACCTTGTCTGTTTGTTTTCAAGTTGTTCCTTTATCCCAGCATCCTACCTCTACTCTTAACCATTATGGTCCTTCATAGAAAGCTCATCATTTTGATTGTATTCTCTACATTTGCACAGCACTTTGGAGTTCAAAAAGTATTTTAAAGCCCACTGTCTCTATTTTGAGAATCAAGTTGTAGGCTTTAAGCTTTAGAGGGACATGAAAAGTGGGAGGAGGTTCAGAATGGAGCTAAGCTAATGATTATGTTGGGAAACAAGTCCTACAAAGCCAAGTGATGGGAGCCAGGATGCCCGAGTCCACTCCTGTGGGTCAGACAAGCAGAGGAGTTCAAGGGAATGGAGTCAAGGCCATGAAGTCTGGTGGACTGGAAAGAAGCAAGTCAATAAACACTTACTGAATAACTCCTGTGTGTCGGGCACCACGCTGAGTGGATTCAAAGATGAATAAGCAAGTCACCCCCTTCAAAGAATGTTTGGATTGTTGTACAATCTCCTTAAACCACAGGGAGTGGAAGGCATGAGTGAGCAGAAGCCACAGGACCGAGAGGAGAAGTAGGGGTACCGAATTCCTGAGGTGTGGCCTCAGCTTCTCCAGTGGGTTTGAACCCGTCCCAGCTAGTGACACTGGGAAGGAAGAAAAGTGCCAAAGACGGTGAACATGACCACTGGATACATTTGGGCAGAGGTGGAGGGTGACCTGCCACAGGAATGGTAGACTTGAACCTCTTCTCACGAACACCTTGTAGGTTGAACTTTTGAACAGTGCTTCATTCTAAAGACATTAAGTGGATTCTCATGAGTGAGTCTACTCAGTTTGTAGACAATGGGATTTTAATAATGTTTACATAGGCTGAGAGGCCAGAAGGACCATTTGTGTGATATTTAAAACATGGAGCTCCATGGCTGAGTGCTACTGGGGGCATAGAGGAGCAGCTAGAGCTAATGAGAGGGTGATCACAGAGCTGGGACAGGGAGGTTCCCAGCAAGTGAGTAACCATCTGCAAATCTATGAAGAGTACTGACAACTCTCAAATAAAAATTAGGAGATAATGGGGGGGGGGCAGTGAGTAGGGGATGTGGGAGCCAGAGCAGAGGATTGTTAGAAACCGACAGTGAAGACAGAAACCTCAGAAAGGAGGGACAAGTTTGGAACTCAAGTAACAGAGGCATGAAGCTAGTAGATAGAGCTTCAGCCCTCACTAGGCTCAGCTTCAACCATCTGGACTGCAGGTTCTTCTTGATCACTTAAACTAGCCCCTGTCAGTGCTTACCAGATTGGCTGCATTCTCCAGGCAGATAGCTGGACCCTCCATGAGCTGGCCCCAGCTCACCTCCCAGCCTCCTTTCCCTTGGCTGGTACCTGCCCCCCTACTCCCCGCTGGTTCCGGCCTCTATCTGGATCCCTCCCCAATGATCTGTTGATATCCTCCCCATCCTTCAAGACTCATCTTCTATAAGATGCCTTCCTGAACCATCCTCCATGGCATGTCCTTCTTCTTTTGTTTTCTGCGGTGCGTGGGCCTCTCACTGTTGTGGCCTCTCCCGTTGCGGAGCACAGGCTCCAGATGCGCAGGCTCAGCGGCCATGGCTCACGGGCCCAGCCACTCCGCGGCATGTGGGATCCTCCCAGACCGGGGCACAAACCCACGTCCCCTGCATCGGCAGGTGGACTCTCAACCACTGCGCCACCAGGGAAGCCCTGTCCTGCTTCTTGATGACACTGTTGTTTCATCCTGCATTATAGTAACTTGTGTGCTTGTCTGAGCTCCCACCTCCACCTCTCCCTATAGAACTTCGAGGATGGAGACCCGATCACTTTCCTTCATGCACTGGAAGCACTGGGGGCAGGAACTAGTGTGCGATAGACCCTCAGTTACAGCCGATGCACACCTGGGACAAAGCTTCTGTGACCCTTTAGAGGTGGCGAGCTGGGCTCTGGAGTCAGCCGGCTCAGGCTAACGCTTGCCTCCATCACCAGGTAGGTGACCTGGGACAACTTACTTGATCTCTGTGCCTCAGTTTTCTCATCTGTAAAATGAGCATAATAGGACCTTAAAGGGATTTTGTGGTAGTCTCTGTAAAGCCCCTAGCATGCTGTGTAGACACACTGAGTGCTCAGTAAATACAGGGAATGACTAGGAATATGGGATAATAGGGCTGCGATCTCCTTTTTTTTTTTTTTTTTTTTTTTCTTTTTGCTGTATGCGGGCCTCTCACTGTTGTGGCCTCTCCCGTTGCGGAGCACAGGCTCCGGATGCGCAGGCCCAGCGGCCATGGCTCACGGGCCCAGCCGCTCCGCGGCATATGGGATCCTCCCAGACCGGGGCACGAACCCGTATCCCCTGCATCGGCAGGCGGACTCTTAACCACTGCGCCACCAGGGAGGCCCTGCGATCTCCTTTTGATCTCCGAGGGGGCTCTGACTCATTTGCGCTGTATTTCCACCTGGAAGTCTTTGTCTTCTTCAAAGTTCATATCTGCACATAGCAGCTCTATATTATTTCAATGCTGACTACGTATGCCCAGGAATGCTAGTAGGCAATTTGTTAACAAAAATTCAAAATAACCAAGTCAAAGACATATTCCTTAAAGCAATTTACCAATTCATCCACCCATCAAACTTGTGCCACTGTGAGCTGTGTAAGGCCTACAAAAAGGAAAATGAAATGAACAAGACAAAATCCCTGCTCTCCTGCTGTATCAGTCTCCCCAGGGCAGAAGTTGTCAATATCCAGATAGGGCTACAAAGAAGGGCTGTGAGCACCCAGAATGGAAGGCAACCGTCTCTGTGCGTAGCGAGGGGAGTGGGGGCATCAGGAACGTCCACAGGCTTCACCGAGAAGGGAGCTGCACCCTACCAGGTGGGTAGGAAGTTTGTCAGAAAGAGGAAGGTGGAAACTACTCCAGGTATAAAGAACAGCATGTGCAAAGGGATGGAGTCCTGACAGCCCACATTCAGAAAACAGTGAGGTCCCAAAGTCTAAAAGGCCCTGAAAATCAATCCCTGTTATTCTAATACTCAAGTGGACTTTATTTAAAACAGAAACATTTCCACCAAATCAGTTATGCATCCCAGGAGAGACCATCTTATTGCTAAAATAAGTGTACCTTCTCTATTTCTTCCCAAATGATTTGATGGTTATTTTTCTGAAGTCTATTTCTGATTTCTGTCGGACAACAGGTGCCTTCAGGAAGTCTATTTGGTTGAACTTATTTAGAAAACAGAAATAGACTCACAGACATAGAAAACAAACATGGCTACCAAAGGGGAAAGGGGGGGAGGGATAAATTAGGAGTATGGGATTAACAGATACACTTCTGTATATAAAATAGATAAACAATAAGGACCTACTGTATAGCACAGGGAACTATATTCAATGCCTTGTAATAACCTATAATGGACAAGAATATATATATACATATACATATATATATATATAAACTGCTGTACACCTGAATCATTGTACATCAACTATACTTCAATTTTTAAAAATAATTTTAAAATTAAAAAAAAAAGAAAGTCCATTTGGACCCAGGAAATAAAACTCAAAGGCAGCCCAGGATCAGCACTACTTAGTGAGCTGGTCCAAGGCACAAACTCTTCGTATTCCCGGAACTATTCCAACAAATGGAGTGATTTCAGCTCTTCAGAAGCCAGCAAGGGGACAATTTAGGGCTTCTAAACTCAAGATGGACAGGCACAGAACTCATTATACCCTGTTTCACTTGTTCCTCCAGTTACCCTCTGAGGACCATGGAAAAAGAATGCAGGTCGCTTTGTTAAGAGCACAGGTAGAGGAGGAGATTTTGTTAATGGCTTCCTGGGAGGCTGTTTAGCCAAACGCAGTGACTGGAGATCAGAAAATCCTACTTTTTCTCTCCAGTGCAGAGAGGAGGTGAGACAAAGACTTCGACCCAGAAGAAAGAATCTCAATCTCTCTCTCTCTCTTCATGTCAAATTAGACAGAACTTCCACTTCTTGTGGTGGGAATTGTAGTCCTACTGAAATTAGAGAGGCAAAGCTAGGGTCCTATTACACTGTGCTCTATCTGTCAGTGATACGTGGTTCCTGGGGAACTAGCTGTTTAAGCAGCCTTTGCATGTCCAGAATTTATGATCTGACCAGTTTTGTTTCTTTTTTTTTCCCCTCAAAAGTCAACACAGGGCTTCCCTGGTGGCACAGCGGTTGAGAGTTCGCCTGCCGATGCAGGGGACACGGGTTCGTGTCCCGGGCCCGTGAGCCATGGCCGCTGAGCCTGCACGTCCGGAGCCTGTGCTCCGCAATGGGAGAGGCCACAACAGTGAGAGGGCCGCGTACTGCAAAAAAAAAAAGGCAACACAGCCTGATGGGATGAGGACTGTTGTTTATTTGATGGTTTTCTTTTTGGTCTCAGGGCCTGGGTGGGGCTGGGGTCCTGGAGCGCTGGCTGCAGTGGAGGGATGGGACAGGATTGACCCTGAGGCCTTTGAGTCCTGGTTCCATTTGTCCTGTGGGCCACCCCCTCCTATGGTTGCTTGCTCAAGCCAATACCTTCTCTCTGATACCTTATATGTGTCAAGAGGAAAGAGAACTGGGCTGTGTCCATGGGGCTTGAATAAATCACTTCTTCCTAGGCTTCAGTTTTCTCATCTGTTAAAAGGAGTTGGGGCAGGGTGGAAGTAGGGGACTAGGAAAATCCTGATATTCTCAAAATTTTCCCGTTTAATTGATATGGAAATGGGATTCTTTCTACCATTTTGGTTTAGGGATATTTTGTGGAGGCAGGGAAATTGTGGTTCCTTGAGTTCCTTAGTGGGGGACCACAGTGATTACTGGGCAGTGAGTGTTAAGCTGGCCGCAAAGACTGCTGTGTAGAGACCATGCCTGCTTTCCAGAACCAGGGGCATCACAGGTGTTAAACCTGTATCTTGGAGGCATGCCATTTAGGAAACAGCACAAGACAGAATAGAAATCCTAGCAAGATGAGCATCTAGCCACTAGACTAACTCACTGAGATTGTGACCAGGGCACATCCCCATCTTAGGGCCTCAGTTTATTTGTGGGTGAAATGAATGTGGTAGGCAGACTCTAAGGAGACCCCCATGGTTCACACCTTCTGGTATCCACACTCTTGTGTAATCCCCTCCCTTCAAGTGTGGACGGGGCTGTGGCTTGTTCCTGACCAACAGAATACAGCAAAGATGATGGGATGTCACTCCCATGATGACACCATACAAGACTGTAACACTCGCCATATATAAAATAGATAGTCAACAAGGGCCTACAGTGTAGCACAGGGAACTCTACTCAATACTCTGTAATAACCTATATGGGAAAATAATCTGAAAAAGAATAGATACATGTATAATTAAATCACTTTGTTGTACACCTGAAACGAACTCAACACTGTAAATCAACTATACTCCAATATAAAATAAAAATTAAAAAAAAAAAAGAATCTGCCCAAAAGAATTAAGCCAGAAGAAGAATTAATCTAGCAGGGGAGCCCCATATCTATAATTTCTTTAAAAAATGGCCACTTGTATTTTAATAGCAGCTAAAGACATCGGACTTCTTTTTAGGTACAGATTTGCTCAAAGAGAGTGTGGAAAGAGCCTTAGTGAGCTGTGCGTTAGTTAACACATTTTGTTCCTTTCCGAGAGTTTGCTTTTCTGGAATCCTGACATCCTCTACAAATATTCTAAAATCAACATTATGGACGGCCTCATTTTGGACATGAACGAAACGAGACCGAAGTTTGGCTAGTGTCTGAGGTACTGGCTGTCGGAACATTCCAGAGTGGTGCTGAGGAAATCTGGCCCACACACATCTTCAAGTTTGAAGAGAAGGAAATCTGTGCTTTTACCAGCAGGGCTTTCTAGGCTGGTGGGGGAACCAGACACTGTAGCGTTTGGGAGGTGCTGCTACTATAGCTGACTTAGGAGCAAGATGTGACAGGAGCCAGAGGAGGTGAAAACATCCTGAGATCAGCACAGGGCTGGGGGTTCAGTGAGCAGCGCTCGGGAAATATTTTTCAATGAGTGAATGAATGAACAAAGCATTAATTCCTGCCCTTAGAGGCCTAGCAGCTACATTTCCCCAGGGTTTCCCCTAGCACTTCAGCTTTGTCACCAAGGATAGAATAAGGTCCACCACTTCCCTTCAAGAAACTTACAGACAGGACAAGACTCGGAAATGACCGAAGAGAATCCGATAAATAAAGACAAGGGAGGGCCCAGCCCATTGAGTCTGGAGGAATCTGGGGAAATTTCAGGGAATTTCTGGTGATTCCTCCCAAACCATAGCAAAAGGCTGAATTAGGCGAAGGGTTGTGGACATTTCTTGATGAACTGATTGAAACTTTAGAAGTCCCCTGCTGGCTTGTGGCCCCAGCAGAAGGCCCTTGGAGTTCCAGGATGAAGATAGTTGGTGTCCTGGGACTCAGGCCCTCTGCAGCCGGCCCAGCAGCAGGGCGGGCAGACAGCCCGGAGCCCCGGGCCGACCTTTGTGCGCCGGCGGCCGCTTTTGTGCGCCCCAGGGCCGTGCGCCCCGCCGGGCGGCCGCCTCTGCACGGATCAACCCCACCGCGCGCCGTACCTGGCCCTTTGTCACCAGCTGCCAAAGAATTCACAAAATCAAATTTATTTCCCGATTACCGCCGGGGCGCCCCTTTGTGCGGCGAGGTCTCTTTAACCTCTGCGATTCCAGTCGAGTCTGTGGAGGCCTTTAAGAAAAGCCTTCGCCTCCGGCCCGCGCCCAGCGCCCCGCTGACTCCCGGCCCTCGTGGGAACTCGCCGCTGCGCAGTCTTCTCTCAGTAAAGATGCTAACGAGCCCCAAGGCCTGGGCTTCTCAAGGGTCCTGCCTGCTAACGGGGATAAATCAATAGGCATCTTGAGTTCGGATGGTGTGTTTCCTTTTCCCCCCGCTTAGGAATGCATGGATGGACGTTAACTCCATGTCTTACCAGCCCAGCACCGTCCTCAGCCCGCGGGCAAGTCCAGTTTCACCCTCTGAGCGTTCCCTCTTACCAGCTCCTGGCCAGTGCCCGTCTGCCCGAAGCCACAGGCCGATCTTAAAATGCTTCTCTTCGGCCGGATTCTCAGGTGTCTTGGGCACCTGAAGATGAAAAATGGTACCATTATTTTCCTTGATTATGTTGAGATTTCCAGAAATGAATACAAAATACTGCCTTGCCTTGCCAAGTTTTGGCAGCAGTGGGGTTGAGGAGTGTGGTTTTTGGTTGTTTTTTGGTGATTGTGTGGGGAAATACATGTTTTTCTTGGAAAGAAAACCAGCTTTTTAAAGGTACGTAGGGCTTCCCTGGTGGTGTAGTGGTTAAGAATCCGCCTGCCAATGCAGGGGACACAGGTTCGAGCCCTGGTCCGGGAAAATCCCACATGCTATGGAGCAACTAAGCCCGTGTGCCACAACTACTGACTCTAGAGCCCACAAGCCACAACTATTGAGCCAGCGAGCTACCTACAACTACGGAAGCCCACGCACCTGGGGCCCGTGCTCCGCAACAAGAGAAGCCAGCGCAATGAGAAGCCCACGCACCACAGCGAAGAGAAGACCCCGCTCGCCGCAACTAGAGAAAGCCCCCCGCGCAGCAACGGAAGACCCGATGAAGCCAAAAATAAATAAAATAAATAAATTTTAAAAAATAATAATCTGCCATCAATTTAAAAAAAAAGAGAAAAGGTAATGTAGAGTAGGCCCATCCCTACAACATATATCACCTCCACTTTTTTTGTCCACTCATAAATTAAAGTGTAGGAGAGATGGATGCACAAATCCACCAACCCATCAGCATCATTCCAATAATACCCTCAAATGAAAACAGTTTCAAACACCATCATCATTCATACATTCATTATAGAATAATATACAGTGCTCTAATTTGAATTATATAGTCATGAAGCAAATAAATCCATAGGAGAATTAAATCCCATAGGAGAATTTGGTGTATTGATTGTAAATTAGGCATGTTCTAAATCTTGTGCAAACACTAAAAAAATGGTAATGATATATAGCATTTAGCAGGAGTCTTTTTTTTTTTTCTGCTACCTTTTTTTTTTTTTATCGTGAGAATTTGGAGATGCCACTCAGTTACTCTGTGACTAAAGGAAAGGAGTATAAATCAATGCCACATTTGCTAACAAACAGCATTCCTCTCTTTATCCACATCTGTGTGTCTCCACACGCACACACCCACACACACACATGTGCACCACAAGCGCTTGGCCCCCTCAGCTTCCCCATAATTTCGTAAAAGAGTGACTCTAATGTTTTCTGCTTCGTAGGGAGGCGGTGGGCACAGCAGTGAATTGGATACCTACACCAGAGAAGGCCTGAGAGGCGTAATCAAATAAGGGAGCCACTTGAACTGAGCTCCCAGCAGGAGCAGAAGGGAGGCCTGGAGAGGTTACAGGTACTTTTTATCTAGCCTCGCAGGAGAGCACCAACGTCCTGCTGTTAGAAATTTGTCTGCAAATTTTTTCCTCATTCAGACAGAGAGCTCGGGTCCTGGACACACTGGGTTGATACGATAACTTGATTAAGGCTGGGACAGATGACATGGGAGCACCAAGTCAGCTCAAAGGAATCTGTGTTCCCCTCTTTAACCTCTCCTTGGGAGCCTACAAATTATATCTATTAATGTATCAGCCCCCTGGCATCGCACAAATATGCCGTCCGCTTAAATGTATGTCAATCATTCACAGGAGCCTTTGTGGAATACCCACCATGCTTTCATTTGTCTTCTCTCTTAAAAAACAAAAAAAGTTTAACCTGTTGGGTTGTGCAGACAAAGGCTCGTAGCCTGTCTCCTCCTGCTGCAATCACTTGGGAAGTAGAAGTCGAGTTGTCAGCCCAAGCGTTCAGAGAATCATTTAAATGGGCCCCGGGCAGCTGGATTGGATCCAGGGGAGGAACACTCAGAGGAGGAAGGATTTGGAAACCATGTTCAGTGAAGCACGAATGGAAAAAACTGAGGATTAGCCTGAAGAAGAGAAAACGCAGAGAGAACTTGAGATCTGAAGAAGTGCTGAATGGAAGAAGGATGAGCGTCTTATATGGGCCCCAGGAGAGCCCAGGGAGAGACAGGTGTTCCCAGAGAGCCAGCAAAGTGCCTGGATGAGAAATGGGCCACGTGCTGGAACCACCCCAGGCGGATGTGAGGAAATCTGCAGTGTGGTCACAGCTGTGGAAATCACAGCTTCCCCTCCCAGTATCTGAGCCGGGAGACAGCCAACCATTGAAAGGCTAAGAAAACTTCAGCTCCAAGTACTGGGGGGAGAGGAGGTGAACTGAGGGTTAATTTAGCAAACAATACAATGGACAGATATTTTAAATGTACAGTTCAATGAGTTTTGACAAATGGAACCTAAGTAACTACCAGCCCAGGCAAGATAGAAAACATAACCATCACACCAGAGAGAGGTTCCCTTTGTACCACTTCCAGTCAAACTGCCCCACCCCACCCCTACCCTGGCAATCACTGTTCTGATTTCTCTCACTCTAGATCCATTTTGTCTGTTTTGGAACTGCATTTAACTGGAGTCATTCAGTATGGACTCTTTTGTGTCTGGCTTCTTTTACTTTATGTGCTTTTAAGATCCATCCATATAGTTTGCTCCTTTTTATTGCCTAGTAGTTTTTCCAATAAGGATACAGCATATTTTGTTTGCCCATTCTCCTGCTGATGGACATTGGGGTGTTTCCAGTTTGAGGCTATTCTTTTTTTTTTTTGCGGTACACGGGCCTCTCACTGCTGCGGCCTCTCCTGTTGCGGAGCACAGACTCCGGACGCGCAGGCTCAGCGGCCATGGCTCACGGGCCCAGCCGCTCCACGGCATGTGGGATCTTCCCGGACCGGGGCATGAACCGTGTCCCCTGCATCGGCAGGCGGACTCTCAACCACTGCGCCACCAGGGAAGCCTGAGGCTATTCTTAATGCAGCGGCTACTAACGGCCTCTCACAATTTTTCATTGCTGGCTCAAAGGGTATATTCCAAATGCCATTTCAGATAGGACTGCAAAGCAAGGAAAAGCCTGAAGCCATAAGGTATGGTCTTAGTCAAGACAGAGAAGAGTTTCTGGGACTTGACAGTTTCCGGTTTGCACACCTTCCCCAGAAAGCACAAGTTGCACCCCTATTCCCCCCACTGGTGGGCAGCAGACATCCACCAGGACTGATCTGGGCAAGCTGGGGTCCTTCATGAGTGAGAATATCTATCTCAACAAAGTTGGTGTTGGCCATCATTTAAGTCTTCTCAAAATGTTGGAATTCTCATCTACTGAGCTCCTACCATGTGCCAGGCCCTGTGGGTGTGCCAGGGGCTATGGGAAGGGAGAGAGGAATTTGATGAGCCTCTCTTTAAAGTGCTTGCAGTCTAAAAGGAGGATTAAGTGAGGTGTAAACTATGAAACCATAATTCGGTGTTCAACAGACATTCATAGGTCAGCTGCTGTGCTGGTGTGAACCTGGAACAGGTATTGAGAGCCCGGATCTGCTGTGTCACCTTGGCACGTGGAACCTGTCCATGCTGAGTGTCCCCATGTCTATGCATCTCCTCTTTCAGATGGTCCTGAAGGTGACATTGGCAATGAGGCTTTGAAAGTCACATCAAAGCCATCAAAACACAGAATGTTGGTGCTGGATGGCCCTTTAGAGTTCATGGTCCACTCCATTCCAAGGACAAATGGAGAAACTGAGGTCCATGCTAAGAGAAGTTCCTTCCCCAAGGTCATGGGCAGAAATATTTTCCCTCCCAGTACAGCCATTATTCTACAGTATCAGTCTACCATTTATGACAAAGTCCTCACTATATGACAGAGAACTATTTATAATGCTGGTATTAGAGGGATATGATTAGTACATTTGCTGTGGTCTCAGCGGGTTGATCAATCAGACTTGGCCTGTGTTACATTTAGAGAAATATGTTTGAATCCAGAAGTTATCCAAACTGTGTGATAAAAAAAGTGGACCCTGTTATGATAGAATCCTATGTGATTAGGGTTCATTTGTCCTCTGTACCAAGTTGTTTATCTAATTGTTGGGCTTTTGGTTTATTTCCTTGTCATTTGTCTATACACAGGTTTGACAGCTGTGTAATCACAGAATACTGTATAAACTACTTTATATTTTGCTTTTTTTGCTTTTTTTCTATAGGGTAAAACTTTTTCTAACTTCTGCCAAACCACTCTTGCCTTTAAAAACATCGATGTGTATTGCATGTCTACAAAGGGGGACAAAAAGTTGTGAATATATTGAAGTTCCATACTCTCTTCCAGTTATTAACAGATTTGTGTCAAAGAAAAAAAGAAATGAATTTGGATTTATGCAAACTTGGCAGGAATTCATTCAAAATTAATTTGCAAATTGGAGGGGACAAAGACAGCAGTGTTCATGATTACTGCTTTGTGGTTTTTAAATAATACCAAAAATTATAAAGTATTTTATCCACGCACTACACTTTACAGTTTTCAAAATATCTTTATATCCATTCTTTAACTGGAACCCCTGACCAATGGGCAAAGCATGTGTTATTGCCATTTTGCAGATTAAGAAAACAGCCTCAGTATCTCATAATAACCTATAATGGAAAAGGATCTGAAAAAGAATGTGTGTGTGTGTGTATGTGAATGTGTGTGTGTATATAACTGAATCACTTTGCTGTACACTTGAAACTAACACAACATGGTAAATCAACTATACCTCAAATAAATAAATAAATAAATAAAATAGAAAAGAAGACATCTTGGGGTAAGCCACTTATCCACGTTCATGTAGGAAATACATCCACGTGGCCTCCATGACACCACCCTCCACCCACAGTGCATCACAGCACATGCCCAGCCCCACACAGCACCCAAATAAAACACGAGGCTCTGCAGCATTCACAGAGCAGTTCTTCTTGAGTGAATCGTGAGATCTGTGATCATGGAACATTTTTTTAAAAACACCTAGTATTCACTTTCTATGTGTCTTCTGTCAGAAACAGAACTGCCTAGGTAATCTGGAGGACCCAGTGTAAAATGAAAGTAAAGAGCCCCTTGTTCGAAAGGAAGAAGGCGCCATTAAAAGTCCTAAAATATAAAGTGTTTTCCTTTCTTCTGTAGTCTCGTTCTCAACTTGTCAGGGTGTTTTTTTGTTTTGTTTTGTTTTTTAACATCTTTATTGGAGTCTAATTGCATTACCATGTTGTGTTAGTTTCTGCTGTATAACAAAGTGAATCAGCTACATGTATACATACATCCCCATATCCCCTCCCTCTTGCATCTCCCTCCCACCCTCCCTATCCCACCCCACTAGGTGGTCACAAAGCACCGAGCTGATCTCCCTGTGTTATGCGGTTGCTTGCCACTAGCTATCTATTTTACATTTGGTAGTGTATATATGTCCATGCCACTCTCTCACTTCGTCCCAGCTTACCCTTCCCCCTCCCCGTGTCCTCAAGTCCATTCTCTACGTCTGCGTCTTTATTCCTGTCCTGCCCCTAGGTTTTTCAGAACCTTTTTTTTTTTTAGATTCCATATATATGTCTTAGCATACGGTATTTGTTTTTCTCTTTCTGACTTACTTCACTCTGTATGACAGACTCTAGGTCCATCCACCTCATTACAAATAACTCAGTTTCGTTTCTTTTTATGGCTGAGTAATATTCCATTGTATATATGTGTCACATCTTTATCCATTTATCTGTCGATGGACACTTAGGTTGCTTCTATGTCCGGGCTATTGTAAATAGAGCTGCAATGAACATTTTGGTACATGTCTCTTTTTGAATTACGTTTTTTTCAGGGTATATGCCCAGTAGTGGGATTGCTGGGTCATATGGTAGTTCTATTTGTAGTTTTTTAAGGAACCTCCATACTGTTCTCCATAGCAGTTGTATCAGTTTACATTCCCACCAACAGTGAAAGAGAGTTCCCTTTTCTCCACACCCTCCCCAGCATTTATTGTTTGTAGATTTTTTGATAATGGCCATTCTGACCGGTGTGAGGTGATACCTCATTGTAGTTTTGATTTGCATTTCTCTAATAATTAATGATGTTGAGCATCCTTTCATGTGTTTGTTGGCAGTCTGTATATCTTCTTTGGAGAAATGTCTATTTAGACTTCTGCCCATTTTTTGGATTGGGTTGTTTTTTTGATATTGAGCTGCATGAGCTGCTTGTATATTTTGGAGATTAATCCTTTGTCAGTTGCTTCGTTTTCAAATATTTTCTCCCATTCTGAGGGTTGTCTTTTGGTCTTGTTTATGGTTTCCTTTGCTGTGCAAAAGCTTTTAAGTTTCATTAGGTCCCATTTGTTTATTTTTGTTTTTATTTCCATTTCTCTAGGAGGTGGGTCAAAGAGGCTCATGGTGGTTTTGATTTGCTATTTATTGTCATTCTAAGTAAAGCGAAATGAAATTTTTAAATGATTAGCATGAGCTTTACTGTTCATCTTTAGATTGTACAATGCCAGTTTTGAATGCAAATAGAAGAGCATTCAACTCCTATGCAGAATCACCAAAATTACAGAATTTTGATTTCGTATCCTATATGTACATATTTTTTTGTTCTTACCAGAACAGCAGAAGTGCCACTCAAAACTAACTCAACTGTTTTTATTTCACTTCATAATATCTGTTCCCCGAGTGCACACCTGTCCCCGAGTGCACTCTGCCTTTGGTTTACTGAGGAGGGTGCTGAAAAGGACAAGCAACTCTGCATCCTCCTCTCTCTCCCTTTCCTTCCGTCATCATTTTCAGTGTAAAAGATTGGTCAATATGGGGAAGTCCCACAAGTAAAAAAGGATATGATGGGGTTCTTTGGTCAGTCATGTTTCTTAGAAAACCACTGTCTTCTTTCTGCATTCTTCCATTCTGGTTTGAACAGAAAGCATGGCCTCTTGAAGCCACCAGCGACTCAGTTGTAGACATAGCACACCTACCTTGCTTTGAGTGTCCCTAAACTCCCTTGACTGTGGGCCCACGGGGACTCTGTTCTCCTGGGCCATGAACAGCAAGCAAGGAATTGCAATGGACAGGCACATCGCATGCCTCTCCCTTGCTCCATCGTTTCATTGGACTTCATTTTACAAAATGAAAGTTCAGAGATGAAATCATTAAGCATGTCAACACAATGACAGCAGGGCATAAAACCAAGCACAGGGCCCTTCTGAGCACGGAGTCCTGCACAACTGCACAGGTCAAATGCCCGTGAAGCTGGTCAGAAGTCAAAGGCATCTTCGATTATTACTAGTCTAGAGGCTTTGAGGGTATAGATATGTCTCTCAGGCCTGAACTGTAGCCCAACTTCTGGACGAGTTCCAGGGTGGAACCTCTTCCTCACAACACACCCCACTGGTGAGGCTCAGAGAAGCGCCATCCCGTAGGGAAGATGAGACACCCAGTACTGCTCCACTGAACAGTCATGTGCCTGCAGCGGGGTGACTTGGGGGTGAGGAAGGAAGGCGGGGTGCAAATCAGCTGGGCACAGCTAAGGTACAGTGAAAGGAGAAGTCTTGTCCAAGAAATGCTATCGTGCCCAGAAATTAAGGGGGAAATCCAAAATGTCACCATAATCTTGTGGTGCCCTTCTTTCTCCAAAAAATAATGTGTTTAAGCAACTCATCAGTGAAGATATCTCTCTGGCACACACATCTACATGATCTCCAATCCCAGGAACATCTGTGATAGAGTAGAAAAAGCCAGAGAGATCCAAGTTCTGGGTCACAGCTCTGATTCTTTCTTGCCGTATGATTCTGGGCAGGCCACCTCATTTCTCTGCAGCTCAGTTCTCTTCGTTGTAAACTGAGAGCAACGATTCCTCATCCAGCGGTAGGTGCCTGTGAGCATTAAACTAGACAATGGCCATAAAGTGGGGTGTAAGCTGGAAATCACTGTGTAGTGGGAAGGCGCGTTGGTATCCAGTGCATAATGGTATATATCACATACAGACCCCATCAGGAAATTTCACTCTGGGGCAGAGTGATTTACAAAGCCTTCTCAGAAGTGGAGTCAATTAAGGTCAGCTTTCTATGTTGCTAAACAACAGGGGATTCTGGGTTCAGTAACGTTGAAAGGCAGGCCCAACACACCCCTTGAAACCCGGCTTTTGAGAGGGTTCAAAGGAACGCGAAACAAAAGCCTCTCTTTGTGATGTTTTCCCTCTCCCTTCATTGTCCCCTTTTACCCTCCAAGGGCCTTCGTGTAAAGAAAGGGGCTGCTAATGTGGCGAGTGGGAGTTTAAAATCGTCCTGGGCCAACAATGTTGGCACATTCTGCCCGGCCTCATTACAGAATCATCTGAAATGCTTGAGAAGTGTTTCCCACTCATTAGCATAAATAGCAGAAAAACTCTTTCACAAACAAAGCAGGTTCCATCTGCCCCCAGTATGTCCTCACCTTGACTTCAAATGGCCAGTCCCTCCCCCAGCACAATACCAGGGGCGCCGGCCTCGGAGGCCCCAAGCACCCCACTTCAGAACGGCATTCAGTGAAATATCAACACGGTAACCTGCATGTTTATTCATTGGCCGGCCCCCTCCTTTTAATGGAGTCCCTTCCCCATTGTGGCTACTTGATGCTTTCACAGACCTAAAGGGAGAGGCTTCCTTTCCAAGCTGTTGGGATCCTTAGCAACCCACACCTTGTGAGTGGATCGACCAGGCTAATTAGGTTTGTTCTGCCTTTTTGGCCCAAGCATACTTTGTCAGGTATTCTGCTGTGGGATTAAAGAGTCATTAATCACTTCGACCTGACGCTGACAAGGTGGCTTTTACAATGAAGTCCACTTCCTTGGTGCTGGCTGGAGCCAAGGCCAGATCTGTTTTGCATTACACTGCAGAAGAATGTACCCGTTTCTCCCCAGTCAACCTCCAGACACCTACCACAGCCCCAGTCTTGTAGGAGCCGGTGCCAGGGCCAGAGATAGCATCTATCTGTAGGCAAACTATGCTCACAGCAGCTGGGTGCAGTCAGTTCTGGGAAGGACATTTCACAGAACCAGATTCTAGCATGACAGAGTTGGGGTGGGGGAGGGACCTGAGTCACCATCCATGTAACCCCACGTTTTACTGAAGAAAGCACTGAGGCTCAGAGAGGGGGAGGGACTTGTGAAGGGCACACAGCAAGTCACATGGAAAGCCAAGATTAGAATGGGCATCTCACCATGCTTCAGAATCCAAATCTAAGCTTTTAAACCATTTTCAACACAGTTGATACTGCTGTGTTTGGCAATTCAGAGAGCCCTGAGCCCTCGAGAAAGAAGGGAAGTCATTTTCATTCACCAAGTGCTACAACAGGCTAGGCACTGAGCTAGGTATTTTGCATGTGAATGGTTTAATTTAATTGAATTTAATTTAAATGTCATTTTGATGGGATGACAGGTGAAAGTGCTCAGCAACTATTAGTTGTCACTCAACACCAGTTTTCCTAGGTAAGTATGATCATCCCTATTTTTTATGGATGGAAAAACAGAGACACGGAACGGTTAGGTAATTCATTCACAGCCTATATTCTTTCCCCTGTGCCAGACTGCCTTTGGAAAAGATGAGAAGAGTTTCCTAAATCCAGGGGTTCTTGTGAACTTTCATTATTACTTATGTAAATCATAAATTAAAAGTTCAGGTCAGTCATTTAACATCAGGTTATCAGCATTTATTGCTTCCCTTTCATCTCTTAGATGTGTGATAACTTTTTCTCTGCTGATGTTTTCCTGTCTTCCTTTCTTCCTTTATCCGTTCATCAACTTAACAAACATTTATTGAGCACCTATGATGCCAAGTGCTGGGAATGCTGAGATTAAAAACGCATGGCGGCAGGCCCTCTTTCTCATGAAGTTACTGAGAAATGAGCTCCTCACAAGAGTAAACCAAGAAAGAGGGAGACATGGATGCAGGAAGCAGGAGCTCCAACCAGGAAAGAAAGGAACCCCAGGGTGCTTCAGGGGTACCAGGAGGAACACCATGCATGGAGGCCCCACCCCCAGCACTGCAGGGCAGAACACTGGGAGGGGCTTCACACAGAGATGAGTTTGATAGAAGACCTGATCCTTCAAATAACCATGGAGGGGATTTAGATCTTTGGCAGAGTTTGAACTTTAATTATTGCTTAATACAAAGGAAACAAAGCAGATGAAAAAAGAAGATAGTTACTAACTCCAGGAAAGGAAAAATAATCACAGTTTACCAAAGGGCTCCATTATAAATATAAATTTTCATAATGTTGTTAAAACAACAGGCCCAAAATGGAGTCACATATGCTAAGTTCCATGTCACCAAACCAAGACTTAATTACAGTTTCGGTTCTCCCAGAAATGGAATCTTAAACCAGTCCATCAGGAATCGCCTGAGTAGTACTAGACAGGTCATTTACCTGATAGCCCCTGCCATCCCTAAAAGGAACTTACCTAGTATAACTTCCTGTTTCTGCTCCTTTCTGCCTGTAAAAGTCTTTGATTTTATAAAACCTCTCAGAGCTCCTTTCTATCTGCTAGACTGGATGCTGCCTGATTCATGAATCATTGAATAGATCCAGCAAGCTCTTTAACATTTACTGGGTTGAATTTTGTTTTTAACAATGTAAACACAGAATTCTGAATAAACTACATTATTATTTAACAATCTTGGGAGGATGTGGAATGTAAGAGGAGTGTACATGTAAGGCGGGGTAGTGTCCTGGCTAGGGCAGAGAATGAAAGAGCACAACTCATCTTTCCTAGTGGGAATTCCAGAGTCAGTGCTTAAAACTGGAAAATCAGAAGAGAAACACAAGCATATTAAAGGCAACCCTCATAGAATGATTTGACTCTCCACATTATGTGCATGTAAAACTTTTATAAATACAAAAACTAAAAAGTCATTGACTGACGTAATTTGAAAAATAGACTTTGCATTGTTGTCTAGGGGTTAACAACATCCTTGGGAGACTGTCAGGTAAAGAAATATTTGTTGTATACCTGGGATGCTCTGGCCCTGCTGGGCTGCTGAGAGATGAGGGAAAGGAGCAGGAAGTTTACAGCCAATGCCTTGGCAGCTGCAGCTGAGAAAGGGGAGGCGTCCTGAGGGATGGGTTCCATGAACGGTGGAAGTTTGGAAGCAGAAGAAAGACGTAGAACATTGTAGAGAGAATCCTCAGGCCCTGTCTGGTGAGGGGGACTGGACAGGACAATTGGCCTGAGCCAGGCCCAGTTTAAATCCCAGCTTCTGTACTTACAGGTCACATGACTTTGAACAAGCTACTTAACCTCTCTGATCCTCAGTTTCTACATCTAGAACAGAGAACAATAGTCCCCCTTCCTCCCAAAAAACTTGTTGTTGGTCTAAGAACCACCAGTAGGTTTTAGGTTTCCAGTTAAACAATAGGAACGGAAGTGTCATATTCATGTTCATTCTAGAAGCATTCTTTTAAATACTGCCTATGTTCCAGCTAATACACTATATTGCTAGAGTTGCTTTTGTTTTCCCTAGCTATACAGTTTTTAAATTATTCTTATTAAACATCCTTTGACCATCTATTTATCAGTCACTTTGAATTTTCCTCGTTTCAAATATTAGCAACCCTTTTCAACTTAGTGTTAACTACAAACCAAGTAAGCACGCTTGCCTTTCTACTACTTCAGTTCAAGCACAAAGAAAGAAAGAAAGAAAGAAAGAAAGAAAGAAAGAAAGAGAGAAAGAAAGAAAGAAAAGAAAAAGAAAAGAGAGAAAGAAAGAAAAAGAGAAAGAAAAAGAAAGGAGAAAGAAAGGAAGGAAGGAAGGAAGGAAAGAGAGAGTGAGAAAAAGTAAGAAAGAAAGAAAGAAAGAAAGGAAGGAAGGAAGAAACAAGGATAACGTCCCCCACACAGTATTATTTTTAGGGTTGATTCAGACACATTTATAAAACCTCTACTAAATATTTAACACATATCAGGCACTAAATAAAAGCTAGTCCTCAAACACATTATCAGCAGAACCCTTAAAGTCAATGTTTTTTCTTGTTTCTTTAAAGTATAGAAAATACATGCAGAGATGATCTATTCCAATCTACAGAATGACTTAAAATCAGAAAGAAATCAGCCTTACTATGCATTTAATTCCTGAATGAAATTTCCTGGGTCTGGCTTTCAATTTAGAAAGATGCAACTAACTCATCCATTAAGGCCATTTTCCTTACACACACTTTTTTTTCTCATGTCAAATATGTTCTTAGTTTAGTGGGAAAAGTACACAGGCAGTCTGGCCTTGTGTCATTTTCTCCAGGTCCTCACCCGGTGGGTCTGTCTCTCTCTGTGTCTCTCTGCTCAGGCCCGGGGATCCTCCCCTTCTCCCCTCCTTTCCTTCTCTCTGAGGTTCATCCTTTGCCCAAGCTCACAAATGGAAGCCTTGCTCTCCTCCTGGCTCCACCCTTCTGTCATCAGCGTGTGCACACAGCCTGTGTCACAGTCTGTCCCAAAGACTTGAGCCTGTTTTTCAAAAAGATTTAAGATTGCCACAACAAACAAAAATTGGAAGCATTGGAAAAATTATAATCAGAGGCTGGCCTCCCAGACTTTCAGGGGGTGGAAATGGGCTCCCCAGAGGGTAGGTTGAAAAAAAATCAATATAAATGATATTTACTTGCAGTATTTTGGAGGGGAAGAGAGGGTAGAGGGAAGAAAAAAAAAATCTGAACAAGAGAGGTATAATCCAGAAGCTTCCACAAGGAAAGTAGGAACCTCCAAGGACAGATGATCATTCTTTATGATTTGACAAGGTTGACGGGAGAAGTCGTGACTGGACTTGCACCTGCTCTTCGGGGGGCATGAAAACACTGCCGGCCTCACCAAGCCCCATTCATAGTCCAGGGTAGGTGGAAAAGGCTTAGCAGCACTGGAAAGACCACCTGCCATAAAACCTATATGATCACTAAGCTAGGGGATCATAATTAACAGTATATTTTATAACTATAACTAACATCATATATTGTTAAAATCATAGCTAATATTTATTGAGCATCTGCCATGTGTCAGACACTGTGCTAAGTATTTCGCATGCAAATATATTTGCATATATTAAATATATTGCACATACATCCATGAAGGGGTCTCTACTACAGTTTTCCCTAATTTACAGATGAGGAATGAGGCTTAAAGCGGTGGCGATTTGCCCAGGTAAAGTCAACACTCAGACAGATGCAGATTTTCCCTGATTGCAGAGCCTCAGTCTTATGGCAGGACAATTTTTTTTTTTTTTTTGCAGTACACGGGCCTCTCACTGTTGTGGCCTCTCCCGTTGCGGAGCACAGGCTCCCGACGCGCAGGCTCAGCAGCCATGGCTCACGGACCCAGCCGCTCCGTGGCATGTGGGATCCTCCCAGACCGGGGCACGAACCTGCGTCCCCTGCATCGGCAGGCGGACTCTCAACCACTGCGCCACCAGGGAAGCCCATGGACAATTTTTAAAGTATAAATTTGTATGCATTTTTCCTGAATTTCCACAAGCTCTCCAAGCAGAGAGACAGTCCTGCTTCAGAGATGTCTGCAGGCAGTAAGCAACAAAGCCTGAAAATTGAGTCTCTTGCTGTCTTTTGTAGAAGTCTAAGCACAGAGAGATGCCAGGTGTCCTGGAGGGACCTTTGAAAGCAGCCTAGGAGAGAAGAGAGATGAGAACTTTCTCCAGCCTTGGAGAGAGGTCCCTGGAGTCCTGTGTGGTCTCAGCCATTCGGGGAGGTGGCCGAGGCTCCTCAGGATGGGTCCATGGTGCCCCAGAAAGGCCAAGCCTGGGAGGGCTGGGGAATCTCAGCCTCCCCTAGGACCCGTTGGGGAGAGTGGAGGAGAGAGCCCAGTAATGACTGGGATTGAGTTCCTCCACCTGAAAGGATGGGGGCATGGAGAAAGATTTAAGATCATTTTAAACAAAATAAAGTGATATTTCTTGCACAAATAAACTTACATACCGAGATCCACACCCACCACAAAATCACACACTGAGGAGGGGAGGAATGGGCAGTCCTTCCACCTCCAACTTCTATTTGCTGCCTGTGGGGATTTGGCCAGGTGGGGTCAGGGGACTGCCATAAAAAGTTGAAAATGCCAAGTTTCACCTTCATCTGTGGCATAGAGGAAAACCAGTCTTCACACTGCAGAGAACTTCTCCCTAGCCACCCTCGGCCCAGAAACGACCCACTGAGCACACCCTCCTGGCTCCAGGAGGACCCCACATGCCATGTACCAGGTACTGTGGGATTCATCACTGCAATGGAGAAAGCATCTGCCCAGATGCACAGCCCACAATCAGGGACTCAGCCAGAAACTCTCCCCCAAGCCACCTTGTCCCCTCCCCCAAAGCTTGAATATTTTTAATATTAAGAAAATATCTCTTTGGGGGGAGTAGGTCCATCTGACCTTACAATCCCCACAAGGTGTTCATTTATCACCTCTCATTGCATCTTTTACTTCCCCTTCCCAACACAATTTGTATGACATGCTTATTTGTGTAACTACTTGTCTAATCTCTGTCTTCTATGTTAGAAGTTCCATGAGGAGAAGGACTGTGCCTTGTCCTTTGCTGTATTCCTAGCATGTCATACAGTTTTGGGAGCTCAGTAGGTGCTCAGCTATTACTTCCTGAATGAACATGGAGCAATCACAGGTGGCCAAAACCTTAGTGATCATCTAGCCCAAGGCTCTGAGAGGCTAAGGCCCAGAGGGGTTGAAGCACTTGCCTGAGATTTCAAACTTGGTTGAAAAAAGTCCAAGGACTCCGGGCAGACCTTTGAGTGACTTTCTTCTTTTTTGACTCTAGGATCTTCAGTCTCTAAATTTATCATGGTTGAACCAAGACCAAATCCTGGACCACCTGTCCAGTCACCCATCCTCATCCTTCCTTTATGCTCTTAAGCTCACCCATTACAATATTACCTTAGGCTTCACCTACCTATATTTTGGATGCCCTCTGTCCCGACAGTGTCTCGGTCTTCCCAAGACCTGAAAAAAAAGTTGACCTTTCTTCTTGCAAAGAGTTTTGCTTTTTAAAATGAGGTTAAAGGCTTAAGACTTGTCCTTATTCAACAGATATTCACCGAATACCTATGAATATGGACCCTGTTCTAGAGTAGGGGTTGCAGCAATAAGCAATATAAGCCTTCATGACGCATACATTCTGCTGTGAAGACAGATAATAAAGGTAAACTAATGAATAAAATAATTTCCAATAGTGAAAAGTGCTAGGAAGAAAATAAACATGGTAAGGACTTAGAGACTGGAGGGGTGGGGTATTTTTGATCAAGAGTTAGAGAAGACTTCTGTGAGAAGGACATATTTAAGTTAAACCTGAATAATAAGAAAAAGTCAGCCTGCAGAGTTCTTGGGGAAGGTATTTCAGACTTGACTACTGCGATGGTCCTGAGGACCCAGTCAGTTGCTGAGCAGAGTGAACAAAGCTTGCAAGAAGTCCGTGAGGGCTTCCCTGGTGGTGCAGTGGTTGAGAGACCGCCTGCCAATGCAGGGGACATGGTTCGTGCCCCGGTCCGGGAAGATCCCACATGCCGCGGAGCGGCTAGGCCCGTGAGCCATGGCCGCTGAGCCTGCGCGTCCAGAGCCTGTGCTTCGCAACAGTGAGAGGCCCGCATACCGAAAAAAGAAGTCCGTGAGGCGGGCAAAGGGCAGATCCCATAGAGCTCATAGGCCACAGAGGAAGACTGAATTTCATTCTTTGGCATCAGGAAGCCATTAGAGGTTTTTAAGTTGGGGAGTGTTATGATCTTTTCACATTTCAGATGACCAAAAAGACTTGGCTGCCAAGTAGAACAGCAGCAGGGAGACAAACTTACAGGCTACTGCAGTGGTCCAACTAAGAGAGGCGGGTTCAAGGACTAGGCCGATAGCAGTGGAAACTGTGAGAAGTGCCTGGACTTGGGATGTAATTTGGAGACAGAGCTGACATGAGTTACTGCTGGATTGGATGTGGGCTGTGAAGGAAAGAGATGAAATAAACATGACTCATAAATTTTGGCTTGAGAAGAGGTGAATGGTGGTACATTTCCCAATATGGAGAAGATCGGGTAAGAAGCATATTCATAGGGGTGGAGGTAACCAAGAGTTGATTTTAAATGCTTTAAGTTCAAGAGGTCTATTAGACAGCCCATGGAGATGCCAATTAAGCAACCAGGTGTACAATCCAAGGAATATACAATAATCAAGGAATTTCTGAAATTTAACAAGAAGACTTGGGCCAAGGCTGGGGGTAGGGAATGGCAAAGGAGAGGCTCCTAGTTCTCAAGTCTCGCCACCCAGCCACTTATAGGTGACACTCCCCAGTGGTTTCCATACACGAACCTCTTTAACTTACTCTTCCAGGAAAAGGGCCCAGGTCTAATGTCTCAGCTGCAGGAATTGGGGGTTAATTTCACATCAGATGTCTAATGAATGGCTTAGCATTTCTGAACTATGAAGGTTTACCATTACGTCAATGAACTGGGGAACAATTGCAATTCAAAACTTTTCTTTAATTAGTGAAAATGTATGTTCTTTCTTAATCTCACTGTCTACAAGGACAGCCTGCAACTGTGGGGCCAGTTCTGGAAGCACCTGTTGCGAGGCTCCTCGTTAGGTGCTGCAATAAATGTTCTTATTCTTAAAACTGCTTAGAATTGGGTCTTCCCTTCCCTTCCTTCCATATACTTAGGTTTCCCATGCAGCTCACCCCTTCACACATAAGAGCTCCTTTGTTCTAACCACTCCACTTATCCACTCATCCTGCCATGTACTGGGCACTCAGTAAAACATGGTGAAAAAACAGACCGTCCTGGTGGTGCCCATCTTCGTGGGTCTAAGAGTCTGGTGTGGAGACAGACTTTACTCAGGTAAATGACTAAATGTATCATTACAAATTGTGACCAGTGCACCTCCGCTGGGAAAGGAAGGTGAGCTAGGAGAAGACAGCCTTCGGATCTGATCATCTGAGAAGGCGTCTCTGAGGAGGTGACATTTAAACTGAGACCCAAAGGATGAGAAGGATCCAGATGTGGAAAAGAGGGCAGTGGAGCCTTTCAACGGGGGGCAAACAAGCAAAGTGCTACGTGCTTCCATCTCCTCCATCTCCATCTAAACAGAAGCTCCTGCACATCACATATCCTCTTCCTTCTGACTTAGTGTCGCCGCTCTGAACCTGAATGATCTTAGGACCCAGGAGATGGAAGAGATGTTTGAGCCCCTTCACTAAGCATCCCGTGGTTGCCATATCCTGAGTGCCACCAGCACCAGCAAGCCAGACCCCATCACCTATGTGCCATTTACAAAGCTTTTAAGCAATCCTGTTCTTGCCCTCGAGCAAATAAAACCAAGAACAATAAAGTTCCTTCCCCTTGGAGTTTGTCCAGGAAGGCTTTTTTTTTTTTCTTTGCTTTCTTTGGAGGCACCTTTAGATTCCCCTTCTGAGGGGAATGAGATTAATGCTGGGAAATAGTACTCAAGGTTTCCCTCGTACTGTTTCTCCTACCCTGGTGGCTGATCCTGGTCAGGGGAGCTGGCCTTCAGAAACCAGCGTCAACTCCGGGGATCCAGAGTCAGGCAAGCCATGATAGACTTATTTAAAAATCAATCAGAGGGGCTTCCCTTCCCTGGTGGCGCAGTGGTTGAGAGTCCGCCTGCCGATGCAGGGGACACGGGTTCGTGCCCTGGTCCGGGAGGATCCCACATGCTGCAGAGCGGCTGGGCCCGTGAGCCATGGCCGGTGAGCCCGCGCGTCTGGAGCCTGTGCTCTGCAATGGGAGAGGCCACAACAGTGAGAGGGTCGTGTACCGCAAAAAAAAAAAAAAAAAAAAAAAAAAAATCAATCAATCAGAGAAAGATTTCAACTTGTTTTGGTAAGACGTCACCGTGGCATGATGACGATGTAGACAGACAGACCTGGGTTTGAATTTAGATTCAGCACTATGACTTTGGGTACGTCACTTAATCTCTCCAAGCCTCAGTTGCCTCATCTATAAAGTAAAGATCATAATTTCTACCTTATAAGAATTAACCTCGATTATCCGTGAAAGGCACCCAGCCTGACATGTAGTCGATACTCAGGAAATGTTGTGTCCCTTCCTTTCAAGGCCTGGCTCTTCAGTTGGCTAATTACATCTTTTGAGGCATTCAAATGGGGTTACAGCCAGTGCCCCTCTGAGAACATTTCAATTACAGGTGCCTAAGTGGTGCCCTCTCAGCTGGAAATTTGTAATTAAAATCAGCAATGGCCACAGGCTGCTCAGGTGTGTCAGAACAGCTCCCATCCAGCTCACCTTGCCTCCTGGCTACCCCATCAAGTCAAGTCCAAAGTCAAGGGGAGCTATAGGAATAAAAATCCTTTAACACTTATCAAATATTGAGCAATTTGCAAAGTGATCTTACCCTCAGGGCAACACTGGTGCTGGCATTATTATTGTCCCATTACAACAGGAAGGAGGAAATTGAGGTCTAGAAAAGGGAAGCGATGTACTCAAAGTCTCAGAAGCTGCAATTTCAAGTCTTTGACTAAAAATCCAGTGCTCCTGTCACACCGGCGCATCCTGACGAGGGCAATTTTGTCCTTTGGTGGAAAAGTTCACTACCAGCAACTGTCCTGACTCTTGATCAGCAGCAAAGAATCTGCCCCCTAGATTGCCCTTCCTGCTCCATGCCCTCCCTTGCTCCGGTTCTGCCAACTTTCTTAGACCTAGGTCAATTGCTTACTCTCTGGTCTGGAAGAGTCCGGCTTTATTCTAGGCTCTGACTTGCATTTCTCATCTCTGGCAATGTGCAATGACAGGTGACAACAGGCCACTGTGGAACCCTCTCACCAGAACTTGTGACCTTTCCTCTAAGGCAGGTATGGGAAGAATCAGTCTGACTTTGATCTGACCCTGGTTCTGGTGATGGCTTGAGGGTAATGGGCACTGGGTCATGTAACCCACCCACTTACCCAAGGCTGACACAGGTAAGTTAAGGGCCACCCTGTTCTCCCTTCAGAAAAGGACCCAAACTGAAGAAATGGGAAATAAAACTCCATCCTCAGAAAGTCAGGATGGAACTCAAGCAAAGCTCTAATATTTGCCTTAATTTCTCCAAAATAGAAGACAAGGGTCAGAGCTGGCAGAACTCTTCTGATTCAATGATCTCATTTCACACAGTGGGAGACTGGGGAATGGAGCAGAAAGTGGCCCATTGGAGGCCATACAGCTATCAGAGGCAGGGCTAGGCCCCAGGCCCCAGGCCTCCCAGTTCTTTTTTCTTACTGAATCATGCAGTTCACTCAAGAGCCCTAAGCATATTCGATCTGGGTGATCTAGCAGATCTCTACCCCACCACTTCCCTGCCTTTACCTGCCACTCCCAGAAGGTTTACACTGCAGTGGATGCATGTCGTGGTCTTGGACGCTGTGGACCTACGTCTATGAGATACTGATCCAGGGAGAGCTGTTTCCAACAAGGGCTATCCAAGCAGCCCTCAGCTGGGAGTGACCACCACACAAAACCTGCCCAGTGAAGCAGGAGGAAAAGATTTACGTACACCTGGGTGAAACCGAGGATTCATGGGATAAGCTTTTGAGTCTTCCCAGCTTGTGGGATCTGCTGAGACAGGATGATGGAAGCACAGACAGCAGCTGGTTCTTGTTTTCAGTAACTCTGCTCACCCTTCACTGCCTCCTCCACCACCATCACCTCCCACACCACCTCTTTACTTCCTTTTCCACTTCCTTTATATACACCATCACCACCTCCACCACCACCATCACCACCTCCACCACCACCATCACCACCTCCACCACCTCCACCACCACCACCATCATAACCACCACCACCACCACCTCCACCACCACCATCACCACCTCCACCACCACCACCACCACCATCATAACCACCACCATCACCACCTCCACCACCACCATCACCACCTCCACCACCACCACCACCACCATCATAACCACCACCACCTCCACCTCCACCACCACCACCACCTCCACCACCACCACCACCTCCACCATCATAACCACCACCACCTCCACCTCCACCACCACCACCACCTCCACCACCACCACCACCTCCACCATCATAACCACCACCACCTCCACCTCCACCACCACCACCACCTCCACCACCACCATCACCACCTCCACCACCACCACCACCACCATCATAACCACCACCATCACCACCTCCACCACCACCATCACCACCTCCACCACCACCACCACCTCCACCACCACCACCACCACCATCATAACCACCACCACCTCCACCTCCACCACCACCATCACCACCTCCACCACCACCACCACCTCCACCACCACCATCACCACCTCCACCACCACCACCACCACCATCATAACCACCACCTCCACCACCACCATCACCACCTCCACCACCACCACCACCACCACCATCATAACCACCACCACCACCACCTCCACCACCACCACCTCCACCACCATCACCACCTCCACCACCACCACCACCACCATCATAACCATCACCACCACCACAATCCACCACCATCATAACCATCACCACCACTTGCAACATAACCATCACCACCACCACCATCCACCACCATCATAACCATCACTACCACCACCACCACCACCACCATTACCACCTCCACCACCATCACCACCTCCACCAGCACCATCACCACCACGGCCACCACCACCTCCACCACCACCACAATCACCTCCACCACCACCACCATCACCACCTCCAACCCACCATCACCACCACCGCCACCACCACCTCCACCACCACCACAATCACCTCCACCACCACCACAATCACCTCCACCACCACCACCATCACCTCCACCACCACCACCACCACCATCATAACCATCACCACCACCACCACCATAACCATCACCACCTCCACCACCACCACCTCCATCACCACCTCCACCACCACCACCTCCATCACCACCTCCATCACCACCCCCACCACCCCCACCACCTCCTCTACCACCATCACCACCTCTACCACCACCACCTCCACCACCACAAGCACCATCACCATACCCTGCATCCCCTCCTCCACGTCCTTCACCACCACTGCCTCTACTCCCACCATGACCATATCCTTCACCTCCTCTTCCACTCCCTCCATTACCTCTCTCACCTTCACCACCAAACCACCTCCTCTACTTTCTCCTTCGCTACCTCTATAGCCACTTCATCCTCCATTTCTTCGACACCATCATCACTATGACCACCCAGCTCCTGCATCCCCTCCACCTGCTCTACCTGCATCTCTTCACACCAACACCAGTACCATCCCTACCACCTGCAGCTCCCCTTCCTCCTCACCACCACCTCCTTTAGTGCCTGTACCCCTACACCACCACAAGCAGCTTCACCCCAACCTTATTTATAGCATTAAAATAGGTCTCCTACCAAATATGCTTCTGCGATCTTCATGCTTTCAAAGTCGAACAGGCAATCAGTATTTGAATCTATAGCCAGAGTCACTGAGATTCATCTCACATTTGAAATAAACCAGGATTAACTCCCTCTCTTCCTGCTTATTTTGAAACTGCTTATCTGAACACACACACACACACACACACACACACACACACACACCATCTCTCTCTCTCTCACCAGAGGACCATAGGTACTCTGAAATGAAGCAGACAATGGTGGCCTTGTTGCAGGAGCCTGATATTAATAGACTATTCCTTTTGATTTCAGCCGGGAAACGTTGGCAGCAAACCAATGTGAGGAAAGAAGGGCTGTGTAGCAAGAGTTTAAAAACGAGATGAAGAAAAACCCCAACCCAGCTTTGATCACAGGGGTCTGAAGATGAATTGTGGTCATTTCACAGGTCTCTGGGTGGAGGTTAATGTCATTTTGAAACAAGGAAACTGAGTTAAAAAAAAAAAAAAGAAAACTGAGAAGAGGTGCACTTTCTGATGGAACAGGGCCCCCACGCCAGAGGATCAAAGCTGCTCGCTATGCAGAGAATGAAGGATTATTCACTTTCTATTTTTTCACGCCTGCAGCACACATGGGGATCTAATTGGTCAGGATGCGAAATACAGACAGGCAGCCGCAGCATCAGGGCAGAGCCCGAAGGGGGAGGCGAATGCTTTCTGCAGCTGCAAACCATTAAAGGCAAGCTTACCCCCATGCGCCACTTTAATTGCTCTTCTGTGTGTTTCCTCAGCTCACAGCCACTAATGTCTACTTCCCAGTCTTTCTGATCTCAGAGGTGATGAGCTTGACGGCTGTCAGGGCTGCCAGGGTCAGAGAAGGCGAGAGACACATCTCTGGAGAGTGAGGGCGGGACCGCTGGGCTGGAAGAAGCGCGAGTGCCCTGCAGGAACTCGGCAGGCTCTGCCCAGCCTCATGCTCTGTTCTTGCTCCTTGGGGTCTTGGGGTATAAAGCCAAGGATCTCTCAGTGTGGTGTTGTCTTGGTTCTGACCCATTACAGCAGGGGAGACAAAATAAAAACCCCACCACTGTGCAGTGTCTGACCTCAGGCCCGTCACTCAACCTCTCTGACCCTTCATTTCCTTGCGTTTGAAATGGGGTGTGTGCCTAACAGCACCCTGAGGATTACATGACGTTGTGAAATGCTAATCAGGGAAGGGAAGTCCCTGTTGGTTGTTATCACCTCCACTTGAAACTTCTCTGCCAGCCTCTTGATCTACTTTAGGGCTGAGTCCCCCAAGTCCTCCTTTCAGCCCTTCTCAGGGCCCCTGACTGGTGAAAGCCGCACTGACTCTCCAGGTCTGCAGCAGGGCAGAGTCCTCGCCCTGCTGAGCACCACCTGTCACTCATTCTGGCTCCCATCTTTCCTCTCTTAGAAGTTATCCTTAGCCACATCCTCCGGGCTGGCACTGCTTCCTCCAGTCCTTCCCTGCCTCCCCTTCCCCCCGGCCCCATTTCAACCACCACTGACCCACATATATGAAGCTACAAAATGCAAGCCCAGCCATTCACTTCTCTGCTGAAAACTCTCTGGCAGCTCGCTGTTCTGTTCTTGCGCTGTCCCTTAGCGGGGAATGCCTTCATCCTTTCTTGGTCTGACTCATCCTTTAAGACTCACTTGAATTATTATCTCCTCTAGGTGGCCACCCTCATGCAGGATGATGGCCTCTGCTCAGCATATTTGTGCATTCACAGTGCCCTGTCATTGACCACATTGGATTAGAATTATTTAGTCATTCCTCCACTTGAAGGTGTCTGTCTCTTCCACTGGAGTGTAAGTTTTGGGGGAACAGGCCTGCATCTTAATTCATCTTTATACTCCTAGTATGTGACATGGCTAGCAGAGTGCCTGGAATATAACAGGTACTCGATAAATGTATTTATGACTTTCAACTGTTATTTATTTGTCTCTCTGCCTAAACTACCCAATTAAGTTGAAAGCATTTGGTGAGATGGAGATGTGTCTGATCCATTTTGTATTCTGCACAATGCCCAGCACACAGCAGAGACTCAAGAAACAGCAGCTAGTTCTGCTGTGTCTGACTTGCTCAGGGCTCTTTCCTCAACATCTAGAACAGAAATTTGCACACAGGTGCTCAATACATATATTTTGAATGGATATGCAGACTAAAAATTGTCGCTCGCCATCTGGTTCTATAAGAATGAAGTCACTAGTCGCTGCAGTTGTTAACCTTCAACACACCCTGAAAGGAGCTCAGGGCAGAGATCAGGAATGAGGCACTCTGTGCTCTGAGAAAAACTGGCAGAGCAGGCCTTCAGATAGTTAGATATTTTCAGGGGAAGATTTTATGAGCCCAATTTCTTGCATTTTCTCATATCTAGAAAAGCACTAAAATCATTAACATCTGCTTCTCAAAATTAGCAGTGACCCTGTGCCAACATGTGTGCTTGATTGCACGTCTCCCCCTTCACCAAAATCACATATATACTGATCCCACCCCCACTCCTTTGGAGCAGTTCCTCAGAGCTATCTGAGAGGCTGTCTCCTGGGCTATGGCCCTCATTTTGCCCCAAATAAAACTTAACCCACAGCTCTCATGTTGTGCATCTTTTTTCAGTCAACAGATAAATAGTGTGGCATTGTAGGAAAAACACCTGTCCTGGTTAGAAGGCCTGAGTTCTAGTCAGAGCCAACAAACTCAAACTTAATGAGGCCAAAAGAGAGCTTCTGATTTTCTCCAAAACTCAACTCCTCACCCCAACTCCCAGCAAACATTCCCCCATCTTGATAAATGGTACCAAACCATCCAGTTACTCAGGCCAAAATCTAGAAGTAATATTTGATTCATCTATTATCTTCACATCTCACATGCAATCCACTAACAAGTCCTTCAAGCTCTACTTCCAAAATATATCCAACCTCTGACCATCACCTTTACAGCCACCACCCTAATTCAAGCTGCCATCTTGACCTTGCAATCGGTCTCCCTGCCCCAACACACACACGCACATAAACACATACACACACACACACACCCTTTTCATTTCATCACCTTGATCTTTTTTGTATCACTCCAATACCTTCCCACTTTAATTAGAATAAAATCTAAACTTCTAATCGCAGTCTACAAACCACACACAATGTAGCCCTGCCCCCGTCTCCAGATTCCTTTCCTCCTTGCTCATCTCCTTCCAACCACACTGGTCCTTCTACAATTCCTGGAATATTATGGATTATTCTTACTTCAGAACTTATTCCCTCTGCCTCAAAATCTCTTCCCCCAATATTCCCACTCTTAGCTCAAACGTTACCACTAGGCCTTCACCAACCCTAGGTGTGATGGTTCATTTTACTTGTGAACTTGACTATGCTACAGGGTGCCCAGATATTTGGTCGAACATTATCCTGGATGTTTCTGTGAGGGTATTTTTGGATGAGATTCACATTTGAATGGGTGGGACAAGTGAAACAGAATGCCCTCCCCAATGTGGGTGGTCCTCATCCAATTGCTTGAAGGTCTGAATAGAATGAAAAGGCTGACCTCCACTGTGTAAGAGGGAATTTCCTCCCACCTGACTGCTTAAGCTAGAATATCTGTCTTTTTTTTCACCTCTGGACTCTAACTGAAGCATTGGCTCTTCTTGGATTTGGAAACTGCCAGCTTTCAGGAAGGAACTCACATCACCAGCTCTCCTGGCCCTTAGGCCTTCAGACTCAGACTGGAACTACCCCATCAGTTCTGTTGGTTTCCAGCTTGCTGAGTGCAGGCCTTGGGACTTTCCAGCCTCCATAATCTAATGAGCAAATTCCCTATAATAAATAAATTATAAAAGTTTTAGAAGGGGCTTCCATGGTGGCGCAGTGGTTGAGAGTCCGCCTGCCGATGCAGGGGACACGGGTTCGTGCCCCGATCCCGGAAGATCCCACATGCCGCAGAGCGGCTGGGCCCGCGAGCCATGGCCGCGGAGCCTGTGTGTCCGGAGCCTGTGCTCCGCAACGGGAGAGGCCACAGCAGTGAGAGGCCCGCGTACAGCAAAAAAAAAAAAAAAAAAAAAAAAGTTTTAGAAGAAAAAAATGGGTGTAGACTTTGCAACCTTGGCCTAGGCAATGGAGTCTTAGTTATGATACCAAAAGAATAAATAACCAAAGGAAAAAACAGATAAATTGGACTCCATCAAAATTTAAAACTTTTGTGCATCAAAGGACACTATCAAGAAAGTGAAAAGACAACTCACAGAACAGAAGAAAATATTTGAATTTTCTGCATATATCTGATAAGAAATTTCATCCAGAATATAAAAACAACTTTTAAGTTTAATAATAAAAATTACACAATTTTAAAAGAGGCAAAGAATTTGAATAGACATTTCTTCAAAGAAAATATAGAGGACCAATTAGCACATGAAAAGATGCTTAACACTTACTAGGATGGCTAGTGAAAAGCAAACAAACAGAAATTAATAAGAGATTGCAAAGATATAAAGAAACTGGGAACCTCATACATTGATGGTGGGAATGTAAAATGGCAGTTGCTCAAAAAGTTAAGCAGAGTTACCATACGACCCAGCAATTCCACTCCTAGGTATATCTCCAAGATTACTGAAAATATATGTTCACACAAAAACTTGTACATGAGTGTTCATAGCAACATTATTCATAATAGCAAAAGATAGTGGAAATAGCCAAAATGTCCATCAATGGATGAATGGATAAACGAAATGTGGTACATCTATACAGTAGAATATGACTTGGCCATAGAAAGGAATGAAGTACTGCTCCATGCTACAATATGGATAAACCTTGAAAATATGCTAAGTGAAGCCAGACACAAAAGACCATATATTGTATGATTCCATTTACATGAAGTGTTCAGAATAGGTAAATCCATAGAAATAGAAAGTAGATTAGTGGTTGCCAGGGGCTAGAGGGTAGGAGGATTGGGTACAGGATTTATTTGGGGGTTAATAAAAATGCTCTAGAATTAAATAGCAGTGATAGTTGTATAACTGTGAATATACTAAAAACTTCTGAATTGTATACTTTAGAAAGTGAATTTGATGGTAGGTGAAGTTTATCTCAATAGAGCAGTTATTTAAAAAGTGTTCATTATATTATTGTTTATACTAGTAAAAAGGAAATATTCAAAATGTCGTTTTATAAAAAAAGTTGTTATAATGAATCTACTTGACAGAATATTGTATACTCATTCAATTATATCTATAAAATTTTATAATACTATATAGAATGATTATGAAATAATATTAAGTAGGCTATAATCAAACTATTATATATATTTTTAATCATATCTCTCTGACTTTCTTTTAAAGTCTGGATGAAAACCCTGAACTTTTAACAAATGTTGGCTCTAGGTACTGAGATTTGAAAAATTTATTCTTCTTTTTTTTTTTTTTTTTTTGCGGTTCGCGGGGCTCTCACTGTTGTGTCCTCTCCCGTTGTGGAGCACAGGCTCCAGACGCGCAAGCTCCACAGCCATGGCTCACGGGCCTAGCCGCTCCGAGGCATGTGGGATCTTCCCGGACCGGGGCACGAACCCGTGTCCCCTGCATTGGCAGGCGGACTCTCAACCACTGCGCCACCATGGAAACCCTGAAAAATTTATTCTTCTTGTTTCTACCTTTCTGTATTGCCTAAGCTTTCTTTAAATAACATGTAATTTTTATAAAAATATAAAAATATATTTTAAAAATCCCATAACTGTAGTAGTTAGTTACAGTGTCAGAGTTTCAGCTTCCAGGAAGAGAGGAGAGTGCAGCCTGTCCCAGGGAGACAAGCCCAGAGGACCCAGTGGGTGACACACAGCGCTGACATGGATGAGTCCAGACCTGGCTGACCCGGGGCCAGGGCCGGGGCCGGGCAGCATCTTTACAGGCTGGAAGCCTTCTTCTTTTCCTGTTTTAAGTGGTGTTCAGTTTTTAGAACCCCATTGTCATTTCGAAAGCGGCATGAACGCTCAGGTCCCCAGGCCTGCATCTTTCCTTTGTCTGCCCTCCCCCCACTATTTATTTCCTTTTCCATCTTGCGGTGGCCGCCCTTCAGGCAGCGACAACAACGATGTTGTTACAGGTGTTAGCTCACTCTGGTCTCATTTGCTCTGGCAAGAAGTCTGGTCGGATTAAATGCCCCTGTGGAAACTCAGCTGAATTGTCTTCATTTTCTATCATTTTATTTTAACATCCCAGCAGTCCCCGCCTGTCAGGGTCTCCGCCGGCAATTCATCCATTCATCAATTTAAAGTATGGCCATACGGTTCTGGACAGCATCCAACCCCACAGAAGAAATCCCTTCTTTCCTTTTCATTTTTCTTTCGAAGCAAGAAAGAATCTGCTCATCTGGACACAGGGATACTGACTTTTGAGCCAATTTAGGAAGCTGCTTTTAGGTAGTAATACTCAGTATTTCAGTCACAGGCCAAACAATTACCCCATGTAATTACTGGTGCCATCGAGAAACAGGTAAAGTCATCTTTTTATTTAATAGTAATTGTACATATTTATTTAATTAATCATATTTCTCATTTAATAATAATAGTAACATTTATTCCACAACAGGACTTCTCTTGTATTAACTCATATAACTCTCCTTACAATCCACAGTATCCCCATTTTGTAGATGAGGAAATTGAGGCACAGAGAGTTTCACTGGCTTGCTGAAGTTTCCACAGCTGTTATTGGTGGAGGTGGGATTTGACCTCCAGCAGTCTGGGTGTAGGTTCTATGCTCTTCATCGCTGCAATTCTCAGCCTTTCAATGAGAGTCATAGTAACTTACCACTCGGCCAGGAAAAAGGGTAGCCAGACTAAAGGATTAAGTGAGCATTAGAACTAAATTAAGTACTTTTTCAGGAAGACCAAGTTTTGCTGGAGTCAGGGTGATCTTACTCCAACTTGGTTTCATCCCCTAGTAGGAACTCAGTGGCATGCTGTAGAGTGAAGCAGAAAAGAGACAAGGACACAAGTCAGCCCTCGTCGGTTAGCCATGCAGGGAAGACAAGATGGTGTCCGATGGGGCACCGCACTGACCACCAGTGGGAAAGCCACTGTTTGCTAGAATGCCTCCACCTTGGAGGAGAGAGACACTGAGCCGCACCAGACAGCCAGTGGGGTACTGGTCCCATCACCGGGCGTGGGAAAGACACCCTGGAGGATAGCCCCCTGCTGGGCTAGAAGGTGAAGGGTGCCCCTGGGTTGTGCAGTGTGGATTCTTATCTCTAGGTTTTCTGGAAGAAGTGTCTTGTCATCCTGTAGAGGTGGCTGGGGGAAAACTGCCTGATGCACAAACTCCAGACATTCCTGCCCCCCAACTTCTGGGTATGGCCCCGTCTATAGAGTAGCCAACTTCTCCTCTGCAAGGGAAGTGGCAGGCCACTCCGTTGTGGGTTCTTCTCAAAGAGACCTCATTGGCATCTGTCATTTCACATTTCCAGATTTCTTTCATATTCATAAACATCTACAAATGTTTCTCCTTGCATTGCTATTTTTCAAAAAAATCAAAGGCATGGTTTCCCAACCTTCTCTAACCCAACCCTGTGCCAGGCTTTCTCACCTAACCTTCTCTGCATCTTGAATAGACCAAGCCCCCTCAGGTGGGGCTTTACTTTCTATGGTTTGTATGTATAACTAAATCAACACATGTACTTTTTCACACTCTACTTGCCCTCACCCACTCACTCTGAGGCAGAAATCACTGCTAGGCCATTTTTGCCATGGTGTGATCTTCAGACACCCAAGATTTTCCCCCTGGATACTCTCTGTCTGTTCCCACCATACCTCTGTCCGGAACATTCCACAGTTCAGAGTTAGTTGAGGCACCATGAAAAGTAGTAGCACATACAAGCCAGCCTAGGTGGTCTCATTTTACAAACATCACGCCATTTATAAAAGTGTTTTGGATGGGTCCCGAAGTACCAGTGAGGGAAGACTTGGAAGGGCCCCATGTTTAGTTTAATGCTCTGTTGTCACGGTCTTGAAATTCTTGATAATTTTTGAACAAGTGACCCCACATTTTGGATTTCTCAATGAACTCTGCAAATCATGTAGCTGCCCCTGCCCCTGCTGCCACTCTCCACAGCCCCCTGACCACCCCAGACGAAGGCCCACGATCCACGTCTCTAGAACAGAGAGGTTTGGGGCTGTGCTTAAACTGCGAGTCTTTCTGTTTCACAAATGTTGGCTCTAGGTACTGTTTAACAGTACCCAGCAGAACTTTGAGGTCTGGTTCTCGAAGCTGTCACATGATATATTATTGGTTCCCTTTTCTGGTGAGGAGCCTTAAACAAGAGGCCTCCCCGAAAGATACAAAGATCATTACCCTGGTTCTGCAGGTGAAACAGAAAGACTCGCAGTTTAGGCACAGCCCCAGGGCTAGGTAGGAAGAGCTCCAACTCTAGGACTGAATTGGTTTTATCAGGTGGGGTGAGGGGTGGGTGCTTTGTAAAGTGGTTCAAAAAAATACCAGTGCCGAACAGATTGTCTTTATAGGAAAGCATCACTGTAGTCCTTTAGCATCAAGAGAAAGGCAAGGGCTCCAGGCAGATGGGCCATGTCCCCTAATCTAGCCTGCAAAGTACTGCCTAACAAGAGAGCATAATTCTTATGTCTATAAGGGGACCTTGAGATGAGGAATCTGGATGTGAGCAGCTGTCCCAGAGGCAAACTCTCTAAAAGATAAAAGAAGAATTTGTAGTTGACACACTATTTTGAGATCACAAAGGGTTAATCCGAGTGAGAATGCAGCGTTTCACCATGTGTTGATGATACAGGCCTGGAAAGTCCCTAAGTCAAGCACTCCTGGAGACAGGACTGTTCTCCCTGGCAAACACCATGGTGAGATTTGGGGCAGGTGATTTAATCTCTCTGGGCCTGGTTCCCCTTTTCTAAGTGATAATACTTTTAGTACTGACTGCACAGCATTGTTGAGAAGAATAAAGTAGGTTTTACATTAAAAGCAATCAAAAGAGTGCCTGAAATACTGTAAACACTCAAGAAGTGATAGTTAGTATTACGATGAAGGGGAATCTTCTAACTAAACAGTGGATACAGGTAAAGACCTGGAGTTTTCTAGATGTTGTCTTGAGCCATTTCCTTCTCAGTTTTGCCCCCATTAGATCCCAGTGTCCCTACTCCTAGGACACATTCTTTCAAGATGGCATCCCAGATACTGGGAAGAAGAGAGACCAATAGTTGGGGGGCTGGAAGGAGGAAAAGGATATTACTCATGAAGTGCCCTTGCTGGAAAAACCAACCAACAAACAAAAAACAAAAACCCATGAAACTGAATCTGGGCAGCCCTCTAGACAAAACAGCCAATTTACAGAAAATCTAGGGGATAGAAGGACCTTAACCATAAACAAACCACAGGGGTGCATTCAGCAAAATCCATACTCTGGTGAACTCTGTAGGGCAAGGGACCTGGTTTCTTCAGACAACGATAATGAACAAACAAAATGTAAGAAAAAAAATGGAGATGGAAACGTATAGATTTTTAAAATCTCGAGGGACCTATCACCCAATTACAATATATGAACCTTATTTGTATCCTAATTCAAATAAATTTTCTGAGTAGTTGATGATACGACTATTAAAAATTTTTAGGTGACCATGGTTTTAAGGTTAAGGTTTTTGGAAGAATCTCTATCTTGTGGAAACACAAAATGAGATACACATACACAACATATCTGGGATTTGTTTCAGAATAAATCAGGGAGAGGAGGGGATGAAGATGAAGCAAATTGGCCGTGAACTGGTAAGTAATAAAGCTGGGTAATGAGAATTCATGCGATTTTATTCTGATATTCTTTTTACTTTATATATGTTGAAATATTCTACAAAAGAAAGGAAAAGAAAACCCAGTTGCATGTGTGGGTTTGGTGATGAGATGCTTCCCTGAGGAAGGATTCTGTCCAGGTGGCCTGTCATCATGGGAAGTTTTGAGGAGCTACTTATCTCTCTTTGCCTCGGTTTGCTCATCTGTCAAATGGGGATCGGATGATTGCACACTCCTCGTGGGGCTGCTGTGGATATTGAATGACTAGATAGACATAAAGCAATTACAACAGGGCCTATCATGGGGTAAGGGCCATACAACATTTGCTATTATTACAGCATATTTAGCTTCTTGCAGTACCTCACTGCATCAACCAAAACTAAATCTCTACAGAACTTCACAGCTCACAAAGCACCTTCACAGACACCACCTCATTTGAGCTTCACAATAGCCCTTGGAGATAAATACTAGTCTTATTCCCATTGGACAGATGGGAAAACTAAGGCTCAGTCTGTCGTGATGAAGCCAGTTAGTGGCCAAACCTGCACCAGGGTCAGGTGTTCTGACCCCTTCCCAAGTCCTCTCCCAGGTACCAAGGCTGTCCTTTAGGGATGAGTCAGAAGCTAAACTTAGATCCTCAAAAACTCGATTCTGTCTCTTTGCATGTTGTGACCAGCACCCCCTTCCCCTGGCTGAGGGACACTAACTGTACTCATATGGAACCAAGGCCCCAGCCTAGGCAGGAGGTGGGCACTGGGTACAGGCAGTCCTTCTGTCTAGAGTTTGGCCCAGGCAGGCCTTCCTCCTGTGGCCCAGGAGCTTGTCACAGCTAAACATGGGGTGGGCCTGAGCGTGTGGCTGCCAGCAGGGCTGAGGAGACACAGCAGACAGAAGCCACGCCCAGGCCATAACTCAGGAAGGAGGTGACCTCCAACCCTCAGGGGGGTGAGGGGCACACAGGTGGGTCCCCAAATACAAGCCCAGGATTTCAAAACTAGCTTCTCTCAGAGGGAGAGGCCCTTGGGCAGCAGTGTGGTTGTTCCTCTTGGTCATTTCTTCCTGAGAACAGGCCTGGGGGCTCTGGGCTCTTCGAATGTACATTAATAATAATCACAAAACCTACCATTTTTTGAAAGCTAGGCACTGCGTCAAGCATGACAGACATATTTCTCATTCAGACAATCCTCAGTCACAGTACACTGTGAAGCAGGTATTGGTTTGTATTCAAACGACACAGAAGTTTAGGAAGTGAGCCATGGAAGTCTCCATCCACATCCCAGTCCAGATCCTGCCCTCCAGAGGCGGGCATTGTGTGCAATCTGTGTATTCTCCTAGTATGAATTTAATCAGTGTTATATATACACACCCACTTGTGTGCGTACACGCACGCACACACACTCAGCTTGTTTGTTTTTATGAAAATAGGATTGTACCTTATTCAGCAACTTGCTTGTTTCATATATTCATCTATCTTTTTCTAATCCCACACATATGAATATGTTGAGAGGCTGTTGCCCCAGAATCATACCCCTGACCCTCCCTCAAACAGAAACCAGTTATTCTTATCTAAGTTTCGGGAGGAAGTTGCAAGAAGTAAAAAACAAGAACAGGTCAGAACCAACTAGGCCCAAGATGGTGGAGGATTTGACTTCCAGTAGACCTTGAGCCTCAGTACACGCTCACTGTAATACATTAGCAACCAAATGTCACACCCACCAGCACCATGACAGTTGACAGTTGCCATGACAGCAACAGGAGAAGCCCATAGAAGGATTGAAAAGGAGAGCTGCAACAGTTCTGGGTCCAAACCACACCCCTGTTCTCGGATAATTCATGAATATTCCTCCCACTCTTTTTAATTCCCTCCCTTTTACCTCGACCGTCCTATATATTTGGTGTCTCCGCCAGAATTGGGTTGAGAAGTTGCTTTGTGAACTTACATTCCGGATTCTCCATTCTTTGCCCGTTGAATAAAGCCTGTGCTGTTCCAGTCTCAGCATTGGTTTCGTTGTTCCTGACTACGTGAATACGATAGGAAAAAGAACCTCCCTGGCCAGGACAGGGGGTCTCGGCCCGGGCTAGGATCCCAACGCGGGTCCAGTTGACCAATTCGGTGACAAGATCATAAGGAAATCTGGAATAAGCAAAAATTATAACTGGGTATCTCTAAGAGAAAAGTACGTATTGTTTAGAACACACCCTTCCTAGCTATCTGATTCCAGCCTCTGAGCTCTTTCCGCAGCTCTAGAAGTTGTAGGGAACTGAGGACACACAGGGATTCTTGACTGTGGACACACAGATGAGCTGGGCAGGCCCTACTCCCTGTGCAAAAGCCAGTCCACTGTGTCCATTTGAAAATGCATTTCAAGATTTCTGATCTACACGTGTCTGTTTTTAGGATTCTCCCTTGAAACAACTGTAACATCTCTCTAGTTCACTCATGAACAAAAGATTAAAATCATTCACACGTGTTCATTTGTTATCTGAGGGTTGTGATTTTACTTTCTTTTTTTTTTTTTTTTTTTTGTGGTACGCGGGCCTCTCACTGTTGTGGCCTCTCCCGTTGCAGGGCACAGGCTCTGGACGCGCAGGCTCAGCGGCCATGGCTCACGGGCCCAGCCGCTCCGTGGCATGTGGGATCTTCCCGTACCAGGGCACGAACCCGTGTCCCCCGCATCGGCAGGCGGACTCTCAACCACTGCGCCACCAGGGAAGCCCTGATTTTACTTTCTTTGAAGACCCTCTGGTAGCAACAGGCATGACTTTTCTCTATTGTAGAGATGGGGAGATTGAGACTTGGAAAGGTTAGCAAACTGCTCCAGGAAACACCATTGAAGAGCAGAGTTTGGATTCAAACGCAGGTCGGCCTGACCCCCCTACTCCCCACCCCAGTTACCATGCCATTCTGCCTGGATAATTTTAAAGGAATGGGTACTAGCTTTCTGTCAGGTACTAGTCTAGATATTTTAGCTACGTTAATTCATTTAACCCTCCCCTTAGCCTCTGAAGTGAGCCTGAGCCTTGCTATCCGCACCTTACAAAAGATCAAACTGCACAGAGAGTCAAAAGGGGATGCAGTCAGGAAGTCAAAAGGGGATGCAGAGCCCAGCACCGAAGCTGATGCCTCTCTTTTCCTCCATCTGTGATTTGGTAAACTGAAGCCACCTTGGTTAGTCATGTGGATGGTTATCTGTGAGGTACCAATGCCAAGAAACTTCAGTCTTGAAAGGAGCTTGAGGCAGTGTATTCATTTCCCAGGACTAAGTGCCACAAACGGGGCACCTAAAAACAGTGGAAATTTATTCTCTCTCAGTTTTGGAGTCTAGAAGTCTGAGGTGAAGGTGTGGGCAGGGCCACGCTCCCTCTGACACCTCTAGGGGAGAATCCTTCCTGTCTCTGCTAGCTCCTGGTGTTTGCTGGCAATCCTTCGTGCTCCTTGTCTTAGAGATGCATCTTTCCCATCTCTGCCCTTACATGGCATTCTCCTTGCATGTCTCTGTGTCTTCATATCCTCTTCCCCCTGTGCCTGTCTGTCTGCGTCCAAATTTCCCTTTTTACAAGGACACCAGTTATATTGAATTAGGGCCCACCCAAAGACCTCACCTTAACTTTGTTAAATCTGCAAAGACCCCATTTCCAAATAAGGTCGCATTCTGAGGTACTGAGTGTTAAGACTTCAGTGTTTCTTTTTGGGGGGTTGGTGGGGAGACACAATTCAACCCATAATGGGCAGCATACTGAAGTTCAACCTTTCCCAAAGTGTGCTCCCGGTGTGCTCTTCTCAAAGCAGCTCTGCAGAGAAAAGGCTCCTGTGGTCTCAAACATTGGGAAAACTCTGCTCCCTGCCTGCTAGATGCCCTGGTGGTGAATCTCAGAGGTCATTAGCGTGCAAACATCCTTAAAAGAGCTGCAGAAAGAAGCCTGTTGACTTTGCTTAAGTTGGCATTTCCCAAACTTACTCAAGCACAGAAGTGTTGGGGTGTCATTGGTGTGTTAACAGTGTTCCATGGAACATACTTGGGGAAACTCATAAGATTAGAGCATGAAACCAGAGAGGCCTAGACTTGCATCGTGACCCTGCTAGTACTGAATATGTGACCTTGGGCAATTTATTTTCCTCTCTGAGTCTCAGTTTCATCTGTAAAATGGAAGTGAGACTTCCTAATTAATTACTTAGGGTGGGTTCCTGCTATAACAAACAGACCCCCAATAGTGTAATGGCTTGGAAACAATAGGACACAAGTTTACATCTTGCTCAGGACTGGGCAGGGAACATACTGGCTCAGCAGTCTTTCTTCACCCAGGCACTCAGACCCCCAGGCTGATAGATGATCTGTCATTCTAAATCTGTGGCTTCCAAGGTCATCCTGGGGGTTGCCCCTATTCCATCCAGGCAGAAGGGGGTAAAGTTTAGAGAGGGCTTCCTGGGAGGTTTTTATGGGCGAGGCTCTGTAGTGGAGCAACTCACTTCTGCTCACAAACCATTGGTCAGAACCCAGTCCTCTGGCTGCAACTAGCTGTAAAGGGGGCTGGAAAGTGTGGTCCATGAATGAGCAGCTACTTCCCAGCAAGAACTCAACCCTAAAGAAAGGGAAGTAGGGGCTTCTGGTTGAAGGTTAGCCATCTCTGCCACACTTACCTTGCAGGTGTGTTCTGAGGATTAAATGAGGCTTTTGACACATGCGAAGTCTTAAGCATCACAGACAGCTAAATAAGCGGCAACCATTTAAAAAGGAAAAAGATATGAAAGGGAAGTGCCTTGAGGGGTGAAATCAGAGACAGGCCCTGGGCACGGCAGACGTGTGGGCCCCATCCTCCTCTTTCTTCCCAAGGCATCCCGGTGGCCTCTGTCTGGTGTGTGGCGGGGAAAGGGGAGCACAAGTCCTCAGGGTGTCGTTCAGCCCAGAGCAGCTTCTCCCCCTCCCACTTCCTTCCCAGCCAGATGGAGCAGCGTGTGCTCCGAGTCTTGACAGCCTCACGGCTTCCCGGTGGTGGCCCCCAGGACTGCAAATTCCACCTTCCCGCAGTTGCAGAGCCAGCTGAGGGACGGGCAGCACGCCAGGCCCCCTCAGCAGCCCCTGGAGCACACGCCAGTTGCAGACTCTCAGGATGCTGGAGGGAAGAGGCGGGGCTCTCACCAGATCACCGTGACCACAGTCTCCCCAGCAAAGGCCTCCAGACACCCGACAACGCATGGCTTCCTCTCGCTCCTGGCTTCCCCAGCTACCTGGCCACACGGCACAGGTGAGAATCATCTCTAGACCTCCAGATCTCTGGACTCCATTGTTCCGCAAGGGGGCATAAGGGGTCAGTAGAGCAAACCCCCTGCCTTCCAAAAGAATTCATGCTTTAAGTCCATATTAATGATTCAGACAACTGCACCTCAGATGATATCCCCAACCTCTCAACACAAACACAGTTCCAACAGATGTCTCCCAGCAGCCCCCTCCCCACCTTTCTCGCATGTAAATAAGCTTTCAGAGCTGCCATCAATGTATACATACAACCCTGCTCCTGACTCTTCTCGCCGTTACTTTGTATACACTTTCCCATGGATCTGGGTCATCCTGGTGTTGAATGTTTCACAGGACTGCAAAATACACGGAAGACATATTTTTAGAATCTTAATACCCAGACCATCTGGGTGATACTCCGACAACTGGAGAGATTCTTGCTGATGCTGCAAGTCCCCAAATCCAAGTCCCCTTGCAAACAGAAAACGTTGTGTTTTGCCTCTGTACGTACACACATGGGTTTTCTCCAGCACAGTGGGCTGTGGGGTGTGACAGTTAGTGATTTCTTCCCTGGAAGTGGCATGACCCGCAGGAGTTACCGTTGGCTGGAGTTGCGAGTACAGCCCAAATTTATTGGTTTTGATCCCCTCACCATTCCCTGCGTAAATTAAAATGTGACATTATTACACCCTCCAACAGCCCACTGGCGACCTTTAGCACTCTCCCCCCTCCACAGCCATTATTCAGCATAATTCGACTGGTTTGAGGCAAGTTGGGAGAGTGGGGAGGGCTGGGTGGGGACAGGGGAAGGCAGAGTCCAAATTAGAAACAGATTTAAAGAGCATTTGCAGGGAATTAGGCAGCGGGCCAGGAGCGCTTGCTGGCAGCACGTGGAGCCCCTCTTCAGGGACTGTCAGCTCCTCCTAGGTTTCCACAGCGGATGTTTCCCGGCCAGAACGCAGCTGGGTTTCAGTTGTCAAACCCTCAGCCAAGACATCTGAGAAGGGGGTGAGTGCCTGCGTGCATGCGCGTGTATGAGCCCAGGCCACGTTCACACGCGCCCGCACCCCCGAGGCTGCCCCCTGCGCGGTTCCACACATAAACACCTGCCAAGGTACACCCTGAACCGTACACGCACCCCTCGACATGCAGAGGCATGGGCAGACACAGGTGCCCACAGAGAAAATCGGGACAGGCACACTTAACACGTGCACACACACACAGACTTGGGCTGTGCCCCAGCCCCCACTCTCCAAGAGGGTTTCCAGAGCAGGTATCTCAGTCCACATCACCACCCCGCAAGGCTAGCTGTGTGACCTGGGGTTAGCCCTTCAACCTCTCTGAACTCCTGTGTCTTCAACTATGAAGTGTAAATAATGGCAGTTGTGATGATCGAAATGAGATCATAAAGGTGAACACCCAGGGAAACAGATGCGAGAAATCGTGAGGGGATGGCGGTGCCGGTGGCAGTGAAGATAACTAACCTTCGCTTCGCATCCTTTCTAGAGGAGACACAAAGCACTTTGCTGACTTGATTCCTATCTCGGTAAAAAGGGTGTGAGGCCCTTTCCATCACATGGGGAGAGCAAGGGCCCCTGTGGCTGAGGACAGGCACGTGCAGACAGCTCCCATGGTCACAGCTGTGTGGGCACGGGGCCCAGCCAGCTGGCTGTCCCCCGGGTGCCTGGGGCATGTCTAACAGGGCATTGAGGCCGGCAACTCTGCTCTGCACCTCCCTCTCTCCCTGCCTCCCTCCACCTCCTGCTTCCCTGCTGTTCCTGCCAGGACATGTCCTCCTCCACCCACACTCTTGGTGACAAATCTCTCCCCTTTTCCCCTCGCCCTCCCTCACCTTAGGGGCTTCCCTCCAGTCCTCCTAACTCCCAGAGCCCTGCTCCTCCTCGAGTCCCTCCAGCTTCTGATCAATCCAAGGGAACCATCTGCCCTTTCCTGGGAACCTACTATGCACCAACAAGCCCTTGTTCTGGGTGCTGTGGGGATGGGGGAGGGTGGTCCCACCTATCTGGTCCCACCCAGATAGGACTTAGATGTCACCCCTGCCTGGGGATTCACAGCCCAGTGAGGGGATCAGCCTAGCACAAAACACTATAGGAGACCCGGTCAGAAAATGCCAGAACAGGGCACGAGCTCTGGATAGACTCTGGGAGGTCAGAACCAGCAAAGCACGTCTGACTGTGCAGGTCAGGACACTGAACAAAGCACCCCAATACAGGGCAAGAACCAGGATGGGTGATGCCAGTGCCCAGATACAAACTTCCAGTGGAGCTGGGCCCGAGGTTCTTGGACACACATCAGAGTGACCAGTGCCAAAACCCGGATGGACGGGGTGAGGGGGAGACGCGAGAGTGGCAAGGGGTTAGGTGGGGAAGCAGGAATTTCTAGATCTTCATTTAGTCAACAAATACGTGAGGAGCACCTCCCGTGTGCTGAGTGCTGGGAATGCAATGACTAGTAAAACACAGATGCTGCTTCACGGAACTAAGTGTCAAGTGAGAACAACTGATACACAAACAGGCGATGCCAGTGCCGTGGGATACGCGCTCTATAGGAATGGGCTGGGTGTGCGGTGCTCTGAAGCACAGAGAAGTCAACTCATTCACACGGGAGGATAAGAGAAGGCTTCCGGAAGAGGTGGATGGACAGGGAGCCAAAAGGAGTTCAGGACGGGTGCCAGGGGTGAGGGGAGAGATGAGACTAGACAGATCACCATGGATGGTCTACACTGGCTCACTCACTTTCGCTCATTGATTCAACAAATATTGTGAGCAACCACTTGACAGGTCCTATGCCGGGAGCTGAAGCTGCAATGGCGAGCAAGACAGACACAGGTGGTTGAACCAAGGTTGGTAACGGTGGGAACGGAGAGAAATCAATAGCTTTGAGAGAGCGAGAATCAACTTTAATTGGATGATGGGATGGGGAGGGAATGGCCTAAGCTGATTGTCAGGTTTCTAGCTGGGTGCTGAGTAGAGGAGGAGCCCTTCCCTGTCGGACGGGGTCACACAAATGGAAGCGGGTTGAGGAGTCTGCTTCCGTCTTGCCTGTTTGCAGGGCCAATGGGACAGTGGCAATACCCAGCATCTAAGCTGGGCCGCGCGGTGAGAGCTGGTGACGATCCAGACTGGAGTAGAACCCCAGCTGAAGACACAGGGAGCATCCGAGAAGGTGTCAAGAGATTAGCCAGCTGCCTGAGCCCCAGCTCAGAAGAGTGGAGTTTTGGATAAAGTTCTGGTCCTAGAGGGGAACTGGCGGACTAAAGGTAAAACGTCAGCTTCGTCCAGGTGCTTCAGATACCGGGATTGTGGTAGCAACACAAAGGCCAGCCCCCTTCTGCTGGTGGACAGGTCAGAGCCGGCTGCCCGAACCCTCTGGAGGAAGCTGGGAAGGAGCCGGCAGCACTCACGTGGTAACACTCGTGTTAGGTCTGGCCCCTCCATAGCACCCAGCACAGAGCTGGGCAGACAGTAAGTGCTCAAGAAATACTCTCCTAGGAGCACATGGACGCTCAGCAGAAAGCAGGAGACTCGCGATGGTGAATGCAGCTCTGGGCCACCGGTGGGCCCTGAGTTCTCCTTGAATTGAATTGGAGCTGCCGGCCCCTTTGGCTGCATTAGGAGAAAGTCCCATGTGCTTAATACGCCCGTAAAGATGGCAGCTTTTAGGGCCAACCTTCACCCTTCTGGAGCACAGGTCAGAGGCTTAAAGCGTCCACTCTTTGAAATTCCAGACACCAGCCCTACAACTGGGTTCCCTAAAATGCTGTCATCCTGATGAAGTCCAGGCTGACTGTTTAACACAAATACTCAGACAGCACAAATAGGGCTGAAGTTTAGGGCCTGGAATGAAGGAGAATAAACAGCCAACCAAAGATGGAAAGAGAATTTTCAATGCTAAAGCTTATCCCCTTAAGATGAGCCTCCTCGGAAGAAGTAAGTTTCAAAAGGTTATGCCCAAGAAAGGCTGTTTCATCAGCAAATAAGACAATGTGCAAGGCCAGCCTGGAGTGATTCGATTCGAATTTTTTTCCTGCTAAAAAGTGTCGGAAGCTCACCATCTGGGAGAGATCTCACCCAACTGCACTACAGGACAGAGGTTGGGACGGTCAGCAGCGGGATGCCTGTTTAATAGCACACTCCCCGCACATGATGGGGGTGACCTGCGCCGATGCTGCGGTCTGAGCCTCCCAGGCAACTCACCACAGCACCGGGCACCTGGGCAGGAGCCCCTCCTGTAATCTCAGGGCCATCATTAGTGGCGTGGCTCCCTCAGCTCAGCTCATCCCTAGGGGTGGAGAAGGGTAGCTGAGAGGGAGGGCCTTGCCTGAGATCTCCAGCTCAACGGCAGCACAGCTGAGGCAAGAACTCAGGAATCTGGCTCCAGCTCTGAAGCTGCTCTGGAGCTGTGCTGTGAACATGAACTCGGAGCAAACTCAGCCTCATCTGCCTGTACTTCTCTTCATATGAAAACCATCTTCTTGTCAGGTCTATTACTCTCCAAGAAACAGATTTATCTAGAATCAGCGATTATAATGCATTTTGCATATACAAAAAGGATATGAGAGAAATGCCAGTATACAGAGACATGGATCCAATCAAGTAAGTGTATCACACCTCTGGTTCACAGCTAGTGAAACCTGGGCTCAAATAAATTTATGTTATGATAAAAATTGATTTTGTAACATATACTCCATTGACTACATCACGATGATTTGTTTTTTTTTTTTTTTTTTTTAGGAGGAACGGATTGGATTTGACTTGGTTTGATTGATTGATTTTTTATTTGTATTTATTTATTTATTTATTGGGTCGCATTGGGTCTGTGTTGCTGCACATGGGCTTTCTCTAGTTGCATCGAGCGGGGGCTACTCTTCCTTGCGGTGCATGGGCTTCTCATTGCAGTGGTTTCTCTTGTTGTGGAGCTCGGGCTTTTAGGCCTGTGGGCTTCAGTAGTTGCGGCACGTGGGCTCAGTAGTTGTGGCGAGCAGGCTCTAGAGCACAGCCTCAGTAGTTGTGGCGCACGGGCTTAGTTGCTCCGCGGGATGTGGGATCTTCCCGGACCAGGGCTCAAACCCATGTCCCCTGCATTGGCAGGCGGATTCTTAACCACTGCACCACCAGGGAAGTCCCGGATGATTTGTTTTTAAAGGTATTTTCAGAAAAATAAGTTCTTTTCTTATCACATACTTGGAGTTTGAAATAGATTTGCATTAATATATTAAACTTAAAATGTTGCACTTAATGAGCAATAAAGTAAATGGGAAAAAGTATGAAAAAAACAAATCGCAAAAACATCTCCTTATCTCTACCCAGATGCTGGGTCAGGAAGATCTCTGTTAGAACCTGAGAGGACCTGTGGTTGTCATGGAGATATAAAATGCAAGGAAAACATAAACAACTAAGAAAGAGACTGAATGTGGCAGATCCTAGAGCTAAAGTAAGCAGTCTGGGCTCGTATCACATGCCCGAAGGGCGTGTGGTCCCTGATGGCCCAAGAATAGAACCAGCCCCCAGCGGGATGGGAGTGGGCCGTGGACTTCCTGCCGTTTGGTCAGACAGACTGCCTTCCTGAATTACTAGGTCTAGGAAGCGGTGGTGACAGGGTGGGGGTGGGGTGGAGAAGCTACACGTGTCCCGGACAACACCCACACAGCCCTCTTCCTCACTGCCGCCTCATTTCCCCTCTTACAGACCACTTACCTCATCTGCAACACGCCCAGATGGTATCTGGGAGCTCTAACGGCTCTGAAATCCCACAGTTCTAGAATTCAGACACAACACCAGTTGGTAAAGAGACAGGCAAAATCCCAGCCCCGAAGACCAGTGCTTGATGTCATAGGAGATACACCGAGTGTGGGATCAAGGACTCAGACAATAGCTGCTCTGCACTGAGCACGGAGCATGCCCTCGGCAAGGCGATGTGCCTTTCTGTGCACGGTCATGGTTCATGCCTATGTGGGCATTGCTAGCACCGGTGGGGAGACGCAGCTTACACAGGCTGGTCCACCAGGTGTCTAATCCGTAACCCCCTGTCTCTCTCCATCTCAGCACGCTGGACACTGGCTTACACTGGAGGTGTAAGCCCAGGTGAACCTAACCTCTATCCCCACACACCCCCTGACTGGGCATTGCTAGCAACGGGAGAAACACACCCTCACCTCCCTTCTCCCCAGAGGAGGAGGTTTCATCTAATGGGTAACTTTGGGAGAAGAACCTGTGCCTGCCGGGGGCAGCTTTCTGGGCTAGGCCAATATATCCAAAAGATCATCATTTCTATATGTGCTCAAAAGCCACATGTGGCTAGTGGCTCCTGTGTTGGACAGTACAGTCTTAGAGGCTAACCAACTGACCTCCTATGTCCTGGCTTGAAGACTTCCAGGGGAGGACAGGTCCCCACCTTTGGAATCACTCTAGTTACTTGGTGGGCAACCTCTGGTTGCTAGAAACATCTTCATATCAAACTGAAATCTGCCTCCTTATAATTTCCTGCTTCTCAATTCTAGCCATGCCCCCCGGACTACCTCACCCCCTCGACAGCTCCAATATTCTAAGACAGGAGAATACACTCTCCTAGCTCTCCACAGCCTGGCTCTTCTCAGGGTTAAACGGCCCCTGTTACTTCCACTGTTTCTCACACGAACTAGAGCCTCGGCCCGTCATGGACTCATCCTCCACTGGACCCTGGTCCTCCACTCAGCTTGCCTCTGTTTCTCTGAGAGGCAGTCAGAAGGGGACACAGGCTCTCGGAATGTTTCTCAGTCTTTTTGCAAATACCTACCTGCTGCCCCCTGAGTCAGTGCCCAAGACTGGCATTGTTTGCCGGGACAGGGCTTCCCGTTTATTCCTCGCTTGAGAACACTAGATTTATAACTGTCGTGGACACCTGTTGTTTTTGACTACCCAGTATGCAAACTGTCTTCCCAATTTAGAAGAATCCCAAAATAGGTGAAAGCCAGGGCCCTCCCCGCCCCCCCGATGGAGGCTGAAAGGGAACAGACTTCCACCCCCCACACCACAGGCTCATGCCTGAGCAAAAGGCGTGAGGTCCATCCCAGCTGTGATGTACTCAATTCCTGAGTTTTTCATACATTCTTTCTGATGATTAAGAGACGTGGCTGAAGGTGCAGGGGAGAGAGGTCCAGAATATCAAACTTCCTACTACCACTGCTTCTAAACAGCTCTCCAGAAGTAACTCTAAACCCACCTTGAGGCTCTGAACTCAGAATGATTCTCTAAAATTGAGACCAAGACTGAGATAAAAAAAAAACTTGTGCTTCTCCCTGCTTCCACCTTGGAGAGGAGCCCTGAGGCCCTGGATGTGGGTAGCAGCAGGGAACAGCACAGGACTTGGAGTCAGGACAAGCTGGGCCTCATCCCAGCTCAAACCCTGATGCTGAGGGACCCTGGGCAGATGGTTTTCCTACCCTGGGTCTTGGGTTTTCCACATGGAAAAACAAAGGACTGAGTGATTTTTAAGGTTCTTTTTCATTCTGATTCTTTGTGACTCTGAAGCTCGCAGGAGCTGTTATTTCCTTGAGTTCCTACTTACTGTTTTCCCCCTTCTTGCTGGCTTTTGTATTAACGCTTTACAAATTTGTGAATGGATAAACAAAAGGTGATATATCCATACCACGGAATATTATTCAGCCATAAAAAGGAATAAAGTACCAATACATCTACAATACAGATGAACCTTGAAAACATTAGGCTAAGTGAGAGAAGCTAGTCACCAAAGACCATAGATGGTATCCTTCCTTTATATGAAATGTTCAGACTAGCCAGATCTATCGTGATATAAACTGAACCACTTGTTGCCCAGAGCTAGCAGGAAATGGGGAGTAACTGCCAAGAGGTATAGGCTTTCTTTTAAGGGTGATGAAAATGTTCTGAAGTTGACTTTGGTGATGGTTGCACAACTCTGTGAATATACAAAAAACCTTGAATTGTGCAATTGAAATCAGTGAATTGTATGGTATGTGAATTGTATCTCAATAAAGCTGTAAAAAAAAATCAGGCAACAAGTTTAAGAGACATCTGATATATTTTAAAGCTGTGCTCATGGCATTGGAGGACAGCCTTGAAAATTAAATCCACTCACAACCCAACAATTCTATGTTGTTTGGTGTTTAAAGTCTCTCCCTTGGTCAATTAACCAAAATTAATTGATTTATTTAAATGTAACATCTTTAAAATTGCCCCTTCTTGGAAGGTCTAATTAACAGTCTAATGGGATCAAGAAAAGGAAAGATGGTATCTGACAAGTTTCCACACTTGATTCCAGAGAGTTCACTGGGGGTAGCTTCTCTTTTCCCTAGACTTTTTATTAGGTTCTAATGGAAACTGTCCTCTGAGGAAGCATTATAGAACAGTGCCTGTCATACTTTGATATGCACACCAATCACCTGGGGGCCTTAGATTCTAATTTAGTAGGTCTGGGGTGGGGCCTGAGAGTCTGCATTTCTAACAAGTTTCCCAGTGTTGCCCATCTGCTGCTGGCCGTGGACCACGCTTCAAGTTGCCAGGCTCCAGGGCCGCATTGTCCAGTGTGGCTGCTGAGCACTTGTAATGTATTGATCTGAATTGAAATGTGAGGTGAGTGAATGAGAGAATGTAAGTGATGTAAGTATAAAATAGACACTGGATTTCAAAGACTTAGCGACAAAACAAAAGAATGGGAAATGATAATTTTTACATTTGTTGCATGTTGGAAAAATAATATTTTGAATATATCAAATTGAATAAAATATATTTTTTTAATTACAAGTTTTGTTTGTGGGAGATACCTATAGTCCCCTGCCCCCCACCATTATTCATCTCGCCATCTTCCTAAATAATAGACTTTCACCTGGGCACATAGTGGTCACCTGGAATTAAGACTACATTTCCACTTCCCTTGCAGCTAGGTGGGACTACCTGACTAATCGCTGCATGGAATGCAGGGAAAAGAGTCCTGTGGCTTCTAAGAACCTTTCCAAAGAGATTATATAGGTGCACTCTGCCTTCTTCATTCCTTCCTCCAGCCTGCTGCCCAGAATGCAGAGAAGTTGCCATCTCGGACCATGAGGTCAAGGCCATGCCCAGTAGAACAACAAAATGTAAAGTCCATGATGGCAGAGATTTTGGTTTGTCCTCTTTTTTCCTTCCCCTACTTCTATAATGCCAGTGCCTAACTGGTGCTAAACAAATATTTGCTGACTGACTGATTAAATGAATGAATAAATGAATAAGTCTGGATCTCTTATACTAGGGAGGTGACATCAACCCCAGACCACCCACCTAAACTTTTACATGAGAGAAAAACAAACTTCTACCTTCCTTAAACCCAAACCTAATTCTAATCAGCACAATATTGAAAAGTCCTATAACTGCTTTATGCCATAGAAGGTTTACTTAAAATGTTAAGCTAAACCTCATAAATCTAATCACATTTTAAATGCATCATGATATTCATCTTTTCAATGTTGTAGATTATTTTACCATGCCTAAATCCATCCGTTTGTTTGTTTAATAAGTTGAGGTTTTAATATTTCAAGTTTCTAAAACCAAGATATGCCTCTCACAGTTCTTTCTTACTAACAATTCAAAGCACTGTAGAAATTCAACCCAGCAATGTTTTTCCTAACAGCTGTAGGGTATAGGTGAGTTAGAATCAAAAAGTAGCATTTTATACGATAGAGATGAGCTGACTAAGGGAAATTCTTCCATGTCATTCTCTGTCCATTACACTTCACTACTTCTAAACCAAAAGGGAATTTTACATCAAAGAGGTTAGTAAGAGCAGATTTTAAGCAAAAGCAAATGTCTTTTTCTTAGTTTTAAGAAAAACACCTCATTGCATTCACCCAAGTTTTCAGCCCGGCTAATATCTGAGAAGAATTACACCTTTATACACTGCTCCTTAAAAGAAAAATTATTTGTGGCTCTGGAAAGACCACCAGACTACCTAACTCTGGTGTGCAAACAGGTGGGGATGAAAGTCCCATCAACACTGTGTGGGGTACTGTGTCCTGGTCCCTGTTCTCAAGGGAGCAAGAGAGGCAGGAGGATTTCAATAAGCCCTGAGTGGACAACAGGTGAGACCAGAGATGGGGTTGAGGTTAGAGGGCTAGAGAGGACCAATTTGGGTTTTTTTTGTTTATTTTTTTTTTTTCTGTGGTACTCGGGCCTCTCACTGCTGTGGCCTCTCCCGTTGAGGAGCACAGGCTCCAGACGCGCAGGCTCAGCAGCCATGGCTCACGGGCCCAGCCGCTCCGCGGCCTGTGGGATCTTACCAGACTGGGGCACAAACCCATGTCCCCTGCACCGGCAGGCGGACTCTCAACCACTGTGCCACCAGGGGAGCCCCCAGAGAGGGCCAATTTGAACTGGCCCTAGGTGTCTGCACTTGGAGCTCTTTCCAAGGACAAGGAGACTTGCTATCACCCATCAGCAGGAGGGCAAGGAGAACGCCCATGTGATTTTTCACCCTTCCAATTCCTGTAGCCTGGAGGCCTCATCCTTCATTCCAAACTTGCCAGGCTTTGAAGCTGTAGGAAGCCAAGTACCAGCTGCTGGTCATGTTGGATTAATGAGTGGTCACAGTGACAGGTTCTACTGAAGGTTCTGCTGCCAGGAGGAGACCTCTGCTCTGTGACTCCAGAGGAACTCTGGAGGAGCAATTTAGTCAAATGGAATCCACACTGGCCACACCATTATTCTACTGGACTGGAAGCCTCATGTTTACTGTTAGAGAGTTGATCCATAAGCCCAATGCCAGCACATTTCTTTTCTGGATGTTACAGGGAAGCTTCTAGACAGAAAGCACCTGATATATAAGTTCCCTTTTAGTTGAAAAAAAATATATATATATATTTTTAATATACCATTGGCACAGATTTTCCCAGAGCTAAGTTCCAAACTAGAACTGAGTGAAATACCTTTAAAAACTGTGTTTAAAAACTCCAGGGCCACAAGATGCTATTTAATGACTGATTTGTGACATCTTGGAGAGGATGGGAATTCTGGGGTGTCAGGAGGAAGGAGAAGGTAACTACATAAAAAAATGCAAGAGAGGAGAATGCACAGGTGGCAAGCTAAGGGATGAGGCTGGAGAGACCGACAGAGACCAGTGGAGAACAGTTCTGGCTAAGGAACTGGACTTTGGCCTACTATGAATGGGGAGACACTGAAGATTTTAGAAGCTGGGCAGGACAAGGCCAGATGTGTATTCTGAAGCACAGACCTAATGGCATAGTGGTTGAATGGATGGAGTTGGGAGCCACTGAAAGCAGCTACTGCAACTGCAAGATGTAAGACTGTGACGAGGCAGGGGCATGGGGAGGAGGGGATGGTGGCTGCTTTGGTGGTTGCTGGTCTTGGGCTAGGAGGAAGCAAGCCTCACCTGCAGATGACCTTCAGATTTCTCACTTGGCATCAGGAGAGATGGAGAAGGAACAGTGGCTTGGAAGGTGGCAGGTAGAGATGAGGTCTGTTTTGGACAGTGAGTTTGGGATGCTTATGGAGAGCCACATGGGAGACTTCTGCAAAACTGCCTGGGTCCTGAAATGAAAGGCCAATGGGCAGTAACTTAAATCCACAAGAAGAAATAAAGAACACCAGAAAAAAAAAAAAAAAAAACTGCCTGGGTCTACATGACCTACTGAGGGGTATCTTTCCACTTATTTTCACAATATCCTCTCCATGTGTCAGAGGAGGATGCTGAGGCCCAATCTGGAAGCTGACCCTGAGCACAAAGTGGCTTCCAGCAGTAAAACTACTTCCTTCCAGGAGCAATCGCCACCATGTTTCTGTGCTTATTGTGTGCCCCACACACAAAGCTGGGCCCCCAGCTTTCCCTTCATTCTCTATTTATCCCACAACACTTTGAGATAGTTATCACCCTATATCTCATATAGGCAAGCTGAGAACTAAGACTGAGAAAGAATAATTTACATGCCTAAGTTTTCAAAGCTAGAAAGTAGCAGAATTGGTGTTTAAACCAGGCCTTCAAATTCCCCCCAACGAGCTTAGACTCAATGATATCATATTGTTTCCAGATGAAGATCTGAACTGAAATCTAACCAGTTCTGTAATGGTTTCACTTGCAAACTCACTCATTCATGTATTCATTCATTGAATTAACATTGAATTCCTATTAAGCACAAAGTATAAATAGAGTCAACGCAATGTGGGTACTGGGGGTGGGAAGAGTGCTTGTGGTTGTATATGAACAAAGGAATCTCTGTCTTCAAGGAGTTCTAAAGCAGAGGTCAGCCAACTATAGCCTGGGCACCACGGCCCACTGCCTGTTTTTGTGAATAAAGTTTTATTGGAACACAGCCACCCTATTTGTTGACATGTCTATGGATGCTTCTGCACCTGCAACTGCAAAGCTGAGCAGTTACAATGGAGACCAAATGACCCACAGACTTAAAGTGTTTACTCTCTAGCCCTTTACATAAAAAGTTGCCAACCCGTGGTCTAGAATCAGAATCACAGAGGCCACTGACTATGATAAAATCTAGATTATTAAAATGGCACAAATAAAGAGCTGTGGGGATGCCGAGGAGAGTGACTAAAGCCACAGTCAGGATTCACCCAGGAGGAGGTTTTCAAAATGGTCTCTGACAAAGGGATATTAGCAGCAGACTCCAGCCCAGAGCACATCCCTCTCCGTGTGCCTGTGCTTGAATGCACACAGTCCAGGATAGGGTAGGAGATGCTAGGGCACTTGGAAAGTAATCATCCAAATTCTCTTTCTGGAGCATCAGAAGTCACGGCAGTGCTTCTGGCTCCGCCACTGCTGAGCTGAGAGACTTTAAGCTCATCTACTTACCTCCTGGTCCCCAGATACCAGCCATCTCTTACTGGATTATCAGGTGATGAGAGGCAAATGTGGAGGGAAAAAAAATCCCTGAGTGACTTGTGAAAAATTTAAGCACTCGACAAATCCTGGGGGTCCTTCGGGTGGTTGTATGCACCGACAGACTACCTTGGAGATCATCACACGTAGCACTTAGAAGCAAAACTGTCAGCCCTGAATGCACAATTGCCTTTGTCCCCGGCTGAGCACACTCAATTTTTTTATTAATTCACTCAGAATGCAGCTTGGTAGGTTATGAAAGAGTCCTTCCCTGCAAGGAGTCACTTTCAAGCTGGGAATGTGTGGACATCCCACCCCAAGACGCGGTCGTGTGTTTCCCGGAGGTGGAGGCAGCCTGGAGGTTGGAGCTGGTCTGAGTTTATGCTGGAGGTCTGAACCCAGGGGAACATGTTTTGTCTGGAACTATCACAAAAAGGTCTTTGCAGATGCTCAGCCAGCTGGCCCAGCTCTGCTAGACACTATGTTCCCCGCTCCCTCACCCTTCCTCTAGGAAGCACCTCTTCTGGCCCGGCTTCGATGATGCTCTTCCGCTCACACCCTTGAACCCACATCCCTGGGCCTGAGGTGGAGTCTGCAGCTCTGTCAGCGCTGCCTGCCCGAGGCACCTGGCTGGCCTCCCTCCGCGCTGGGCCAAAGCCTGGGACGCAGGAGAAACCAGAGCTCGCTCAGCTGGCCAGCGCCCGGGCTTCCTGTCCAAGTGTTTGCGGCTGGGCTTCCTGCTGACGGAAGGGCGGCTTCAGCGCTCCTCTGACATCCCAAGCGGTGGCTCCCAGGGCCCTGGCCGCCGAGCACGTCCAGCTGGCACCCGGCGCAGGAGCCACGGCTCACTCCGTGCAGCTGTCAGACAACATTCACAGGGACGCTGGGGTCAGGCCTGGAGAGCTATAAAGGGGACTCCTTTGGGGAGGGAGGAAGCTGTGAATCAGCCCAGAAACCCGGGAGCTCAGGCTTGTCCTGGGCAGACGGCCAGAGCATGCCTCACATACACCCCACACTCCACACTGACTGACCCCCTTGCTTCACTCGGGCCCACCTCCCTCACCACCTGCACGCTTTTGCCTGCGTTTCTCTGTGAGTCTCCACCGCACAGCTTCCCTCTGCCCCAGGTGGCCTGGGAACAGGGCCCAAGCACCCAGATGATACCCCACCCTGGTTCTGACCTCACTCCCTTGAGGAATTTAACTTCACGGAGCATCAGCTTCCCCTTCACAAGTGGAAACTGGAGAGTGAGAATATTTTCTGAGCATTTCTTGTTTATTTTCCCACATTTCACGGGCAGTGACACAGGAAATGGGGTTAGACTTGCTCTGTGTAGCTCCAGAGGTCAGAACAAGCATTCTACAGAGGCAGAATTCTGTTTAAATAGGGAAAATGAACCCACACAATAGGCTGTCCTCCAAGGTAATGAGCCCCCTGTTACTGGAGGTCTTCAACAAAATTGTTTGCAGAGACTTTTCAAGTGCTAGACTGTAAGCTCTGTGAGGGTCCCTATGTGTCTCCATCCCTGCTGCAGGACCAGAAACCAGCGCAGTGCCTGCCAAAGAGTAAATGCTCCAAATATTTGTGGAAGAGAGGGAGGAGGAGGGAGGGAAAAAAAGCAGGGAAGGAAAGAGAGATGGAAAGGGGGAAGGAGAGAGACAGAGAGAAGGAGAAAAAATGGAAAGGATCATCTTCAAAAACTTTGGAGAATAGATTCCTCCTCTAGGAGAGAGTTTGGACAAGCTGACTGCAATTGTCTTTTTGACTCTATAAGACAAGGGGATCAGGTGCCCACTCCAAGGGGACACATCAACTCCAAAAGCAGGCTGAGCAACTCTCCTGCGATGGTGTGTGTTCCAGGCACAGGCCTTTCCACCCGAGCGCTCTATAGTCTACAAACCCGCGCACGCACATGTTGTCCCTCACTTCTACAGAACTCTGAAAAATGCAGTCCCCATCTGAAAGACCAGTAATGAGGTTCAAAGATGGTAAGTGACTCGGCTGAGCTGGGTCTTACCCTCAGCTCTCCTCATCCTGAGTCTAGTACCCTCTCCTAATAGGCATGTTGGTCTGTCTTACTGCCTGCCATAGAGCTTTCTGCCCCTGAAGACTGGTATTATGGTCTAACATGAAACCTGGTGCTTCATTAAAAGCTTCTGGGGGGTTCCCCTATCCTTTGAAAAATGTAAGGAAACATCTTTCTCACACACACTCCCAGCAGGGATAATGCTTGGGCATCACCACTAATCCTGGTAACCAACAGAGGATCTAGGACTATTTCCAGAGTTTCCACGTTTACTTTCCAGGGCCAACCCTCCTGATCACCCGTTGTAAAGATGCGTTCTTTTCCAAAGGCCTGACTAGCAGGAGACTAGGCAGGTCATTTGCTTGTCTGCCCTCCCCTCCACGCTCCTCCGCTCTCTCTCACAGGGGACTGGCCCCTGCAGGCTACCTTTACCCAAGTCCCAACCAGCCACGAGACTGGGGGCGGGGAGGAGGAGGGTAGAAACCAGAGTCTTTCTCCCCCTCTCCCTTTATCTAGCTGATCACCTCTGGGTCCCAATTCCTGCCAGGGAACCTCTGCCAGGGTTCCAGTTCTCTCTGGGTTCTGGAAACACTACCTCTTCTCCGACCTTTCAGCAGGAACGGTGCCATTTTCCCGTGGCTGCTACCCTCAAGGCTGTTTTTCACCCAAATCTGCCCTTTCATCTCTTCCAATGGCTTTATTTCTGGAATGGGTTATGTTTTCTGCCTGGACTCTGATACCGTGTCAGTGTGGGTCGGAGGAGACCCAGCCAGAGAGGGTTAAATGGATGGAAATATGGGACAGTTCTATCTTGACCACCTCCAGGAGAGTCAGAGGCAGGAGGAATGAGGAGGCAGCCGAGTGCACCTTGGCTCCGCATGGGGACCGGAGGACCTGGAGTCTGCCTACCTGTCCCGCCGCAGGCCCCTTCCCCTCTCACAAGGCGCCCCCTGCCCAGCATCTTTCACTGCAGGACACAATCAGCGCTTCTCACACACCTGGGCCAGACAGCATGACTCAGCCTCACAGAGCTCCGAGAAGGCCAAGCTTCTAGGTCCAGAAGCCTCTACATCAACCTCCAGTGAGGTGGAGAGAAGTGTTCCCTCAGTAGCATCAGCAAAGCAAGCAGGTGTCTTTCCTCCTCACTCCCAGACTCCCGGCATCTGGGGCTCAAAGAGAAGACAATCACAGCCTCTTCCTTTTCCTCCCCCCACCCCACCCCCAAGGCCCCTCACTCCCTTAGGCGAGGTCTGATGGGGACTTTTAACAGCTTTGCCTGGGCAGGGACCCAAAGGGGAGGCTGTGTTCTCTGAAAATATTATTCATGAGGGCAGATACCGCATGTAGAAAGGAGGAAAGCTGGGCCTCGCCTTTAGATTTATGTGGACCTACTGTATGCTTGTCGCTGAGATAAGTACTTTTACATATTCTATGTCATTTCATCAGACTATAATGGGAGAGAATCAGACCCCCCAAAATGCATCAGGCTCCATTCAACATATCTTTACTGGGTACCTGCCAGGTACCAGGTGATCTGCAAGGGTCTGGAATCAGTCAGACCCACCTGGGTTTGAATCCAGCCTCCAGCAATTAGTATTTATGTGACCCTGAGCAAGTGACCCTTGCCCCTGAGCCTCAGTTTCCTCACCTATGAAAAGCACACAATGATAATCTTGTCTCATTGAGTTGGTGAAGGATTCAAGTAGGTCACAAGCTTAGCAAGTGCCCAGCACATGGTAAACACTCTTCAACAAGTGGCAATTTTTTTTATTAATTAATAAATCTAGGACAACTGCACGGCCCTATGGCAGCATCTGGGGGTGAAAAGCATTTCTGAAGGCTGCCCGGCTACTTCTGTTAACACTGGCAGTACATCACAAAGCCTTCTGACTCCAGAGTAGGCTACAACATGGCTCTTCCTGTTTCAACCTCAGAGGTACCCCACACGCCCTCAGCCCCCCTTGGCAGGTCCTGCCGCCACCCCTCTGAGTTGCGGGATGTCCGCTGAGGTCCAAGGTTTGGAGAGTTTTTCTGGGCCTGGGGGGTCACACTGCAGCTGGGCGGTGCCTGGCAGCCCCAGGCTTCCTGGCAGCCAGGCCTCCTCCCAGGTCTCTGAGAGACGGAAAGTCCGGCTCGGCTGGGACGTTTGCCCTAAGGGAAGCCTTGCAGGGAGGGTGCGGGCGGGAGGAGGCGGGAGCTGGGCAGACTCTGCCCCTCCACCCCCTCTTCCAGACACACAGACAATCCAGTCTCTGGAAGTGCCAAGTGCTCCTCCTAGTGGGGAAGGAAAGATGTGAGATCCCATTCGTCTGCCCCTCCCCCCCCAAAAGGTGGGGTGCCTTCACCAGGCCTGTCAGATGACGGCAATGTCAGTCCCATTCTACAGCCCCTCGTGGTTGAAAAAGCCTCTTCACATCCGATTCCCACAACTTGGTGCTTTTTCAGGGGGCACATTTTTAACACCCCATTTCACAGATGAGAACATTGAGCCAGGCTCTGGCAGTCTTTGGCAGAGCCGGAACTAGAAACCGGGTCTTTTCATTCTCCCTTTCATTGGCTTTTGTCAGTGCACCAACCTCAAAGAGGGAGACGTGGCCACCTCCTCGCCCACTGCCCAGCCCCCTCCACCCTGACCCCTCACGCAAATATCACACCATCTTGAAAACAGAACTGGTTCTTTTCTTTGCCCCTTAGTCACAAGAACCTTTGTGCCCAGGGGTAGCCTGATTAAACCCACCCCTTTCCTGCAGGATCATCCTGTGTTTGCAAACCGGCACATCTCGGAGTCAGCCTCCCCTTCCATCAGCAGGCCCGTCCCACTGCTCCCAGGAGAAAAAGGCTTTCTGCTCACTGCGGTCAGATCTAGGGCACAGAAAGTCTCCTCTGGGTCAACCGCACACAAGCTGCGCTGAGCCCGTGAGCTCAAAGTCTGAGGGGCGGGGGTGGCAGGGAGTGACTGCAGCCCTGTCAACCGCGTGCCCCCTGCCCTGGCAGAGACAGGCTGGAGAGGAGATGGAGGCGACCCCTGCCCTGTCTTCTTCCCTGAAAACAAAGTCCTTTCTTTGAGCTCTCCAGAGGCTGGCCTCCGGCTCTGAATGCGGCCACATGCAGCCTTCGGGATCCCCAGTTCCTGGGGACGGCCCCAGAGGTCTGGCTTGGAGACCCAGCTGCCACTGGTGCTTCTCCTACAGAGCAGGGCTGGAGAGGTGGGCCTGGGGTCCCCATCCCACAGAGGGGCTCTCCCAGGCCTGGGAGCCTGTTCTCCTCCCTGAGCTCCGGGAGCGGGGCAGCTCGCTGCGGATCCTGCCATGGCACAGAGCTGGCCCGGGCTCAAGGACGGGCCAGGCAGGCAGTGAGCTGTGTTTTCTGGGAAGGCATCCAGTCCTCGTGCCCTCAGGCTTCCGGGCATTGAGGAGAGTGGCAGAGTAGGCCCCTGCCACCATCCTCGCTCAGCTCAGCCCTGGTCTCTGAGCCAGAACACTGCAGCAGGAGGGACCGCAACAACCAGCCCTTTCCCTAGACCACTGCTCGGTGAACTAAAGGGTACTGCACGGAGAGAGGAAGCGGCATGGCCCGAGGCCTCAGTCCCCCAGCCCATGGCCAGGTCTTCGGGTGTCTCCTCGTGAGCACATCCTAGCTCCCCTGCTAGGCCGAGCTGTTTGAGGGCAGAGAAAGGCATTTATTCGATTTGGCCTCCAAAACCATGGGTTCTCTTCCTGGGTAGTGTGGCCATCGCCCTGCGGGGTGGCCACGTCAGGTCACCCCCCTGAGCCTCAGTCTCCTCAGCTGCGCTGGGGGAAGTAAGCCCTGCTGTGCCCCGCTTCCCTGGCTGCCGGACGGAGCCTTAGAGCGTAAGCCTGAGGCGCATACTCGGATGAGAGCTTCTCGCTGTTACGAACATCTTACTGACCTGGTTTAGAACTTGCATTTCCCACACAAGGGGGGATGAAGGGGAGATGAAGAACAGGGGGAGGGTGAGCTGCTGGCCGGCAGACGGGCCTTCCTCGACCATCTACCCTGAGGCCCACGGAGCGCCCGTTCCGGGGCCCCATGTGGCTGCCAGAGTGGATGCTCAGCAGCCTGAGGGCAGGAGGGGGGAGTGACCCCAGTGGAGCCCCAGCATGTGGCCACAGCGGCCCTGGAGCCCACCACCTTCCTCACTTGGTAGAGGGGCCTACCTGCCTCTCAGAGGATGCGAGGCCTCTCCCGGCCCCTCTCTGGGCTGCTCAGTGAGCACCTGGGAGCCACATTTCCAGGGAAGGAAATGGGGCTTGGACACACGGTGAGGAGGGTCAGAACCAGGCCATAGGAGCAGAAGGGACTCAGGCAGTTCAACCCAGATCCCCAGATGGAGAGAACTATCTCCTCTCAGCACGCTCATGGGAGAGGGGATTGCACCTTATCTGGCCCCAAAGGGCCCTAGGCTGAACGTGTATCTAGAGGGCAGACTTGGACTGCTCTAAGAAAGAACTTTTGGTAAGCTGAGCAATCCCACAAAGAATAGCCGAGTTTGTGGGCAGTGACTTCCTGGTCCCTGGAGGTGTTCTGTGCTCAGACTGGACACACGTGGTGGTAGGAGGTGACTCTTTAAAGGGGCTCACGAGCTAAGGACCTTCGGGACCCTCCCCACTTCCTGGGGGTCCCAGGATTTTCTGGTCACCGAGGGGTGCAAGCCTCTCCCTGGTATGAATTAGCCGGCACTGCCGTAGAGGTTTATTCAGAACAGAAGTGCTTGGCCAGCGCGCGCTGCCAGTCCCGCCCGTAGCGCTCCACATATTGTAAACATTATCCACACACAGGAGGGGCCCCGGCATCTGTGGGGACAGGCAGTTTAACGGGTTATAAACGGTCCTGTTCCCAAGCATCCTTCTGTTGACACACAAAAAAGTGTCTCTCTCTCCCCTCACTGTGTAAATAGAGCCCACAGACGTTCCTCAACTCACTGCCCTGAAGCACGTGGCCTTCTCAGTGCCAGGAAAAACAAGCCCGCACAGGAAAATAACCCACCCTGAAACGTGGCAAGCCAATGGTTCAGGGCCGGGTGGTCCCTGGTTGCCACACATGAGTTTGGTGCGTGGCCTTCACCCGCCAAAATCCACACTCCGGTCACGCTGAGTCAGGAGGGAGGAAGGTGCTAGGCCATGGCCCGTTGCTCAGGAGGCTGGAACCCCCGTGGCTGCCACGGAACTGCCTGTCAATCCAGCCACCACATCAGCCCCGAATCCAGGCCAGCAGCTGGCCAGCTGTAGACCAGCTGTTGGCGTGAGGAAAGCCAGCAAGCGAGAGTCACCACGGTGGAGGAACAGTTTTCATCTTAAAAGGGGGCCCCGCCCAGATGCCCAGGAAAGTGCAACTCGTCACGGAAGGGTGCAGGGTTCCTTCAGGCAAATTCGTATGGACGGAGCAGGTGACGTTTCTCTTGTTTCCATCTGTACCACAGCAGACATGTATGCCAACGGCCTGCCTTTTCAGGGCTGGGATGGTCAGAGGTGCCCCTGCAAAGTGGAGCCGAGAACCAAAGAGAGACCGAGACCACCTGCCCCAGGCCTGTACCATGGGAATTCGGCGGTAGGGCCAACCTAGAACCCATATCCCGAGTCCATTCTCTTTTTGCCAAGCCCCATTTTCTGTGAGTCACAGAACTGAGGAGAAAATATCTGCCACCCACCGCCTCTGGGACCCACTCACCTCAGGTGGTCCTCTCCCTCCTTCCCTCTCTCTTCGGACCTTGGAGCCAGCAAGCTTGCTCTGATCACAGACTTGCTGTGCCCTAGGCCTGGAGTGCCCCTCCCCAGCTTCTGTGGCTGGGCTCAGCTCAAAAGTTGCCTCCTCCAGGAAGCCTTCCCTGACCTGCCTAGAGTTAATTCTCTGCAGAGAACACTCTTGATATTTTCTTGTTTACATTACATGTGTGTGTGTTTAATCTGTCTCCTCCCAATAAAATTTAAATATAAGGAGAGTAGGAACTGGGCAGTGCTTAACAAATATGGTTCAGTGACCGACATAATTTCATTTTTCATTGCTGAAAGCCCAGAGTTGGGGGAGATATTGAATACTTGTGGAAATATTGTTAAACCGTATGTTCTGAATAATGCAGGAGTTTCCCTCAGGTGGCTCCCAAGGTCCCTGCACCCTGAGCCAGCACCTCCAATGTAAACGAGATGCTTCATGCTCACAGACTCTCTGATGCCTAACAGTGAAAGAAGGATACAACACTTTCCTGGTCCCTTAAGAAGAAAATGGGATTTCCTGAGAATAACCTTCTGCTTTCTTCACTCACAGAAGGAAAGCTCAGGAGATGGGGTCGATAGCACCCACCCCTCCCTCTCCCTCCCATAATTGCTTCCCTCCCTTCTTCCTCTCTCATCCTGAGTATTTGTCATTCTCGGCTTGTGGCAAATTGCTTTTCATCTTTGAAACGCAAGAATGGTTGGTAACCAAGACAGCCTGGGAGTTTTCTTTTTTTTTACAAGCGGGGGATGTTTAGAGATAGAAACACTATTGATCACTTCCCCCAATAACAGCGTCATTGAAATTCAATTGACTAAGCATTTGTGGGCAGCCTGTGAGGCCAGTACTTCACCAGTCATCCTGGTGATGCAGAGACAGGTCCTGCCTTGGAGAAGCTCTCAGGCCAGTAAGAAAGATGATTTCCACTCAACAAATGTCTTCTTAATCACTTACTACATGTCAGACACGAGCGGCCCACAGTGAATGAGGAATGGGCCTGCCCTCAAGCAGTTCATCATCGCGTGGAGGAGAGAGTCCTGATAATTTCTATGCTCTGTTTGAGGTCCTGTGGAGGAGAAAAGCAGGTGAGAGGAAAGGGCGGCAGGTGCCTAGGGAGCAGACCTGGAAGTTAAGCTAAGCATCAGGGGAAGGTGGGAGTGCACCAGGTCAAGGTAGGGTTGGGGAAGGGGGCTAGTTAGCCAGAATGGGCTTCAGGCAGAGGGACAGCAGGGGCAGAGGTGGCCAGTGCTTGCGCGGTCCAAGGACTGAAAGGAGGCTCGCATGGCTGGAGGAGGGAGGGAGGTGGCCTTGCAGAGACAGGCAGGGAAAGCACGGAGGGCAGGTTTTGCAGAATGGTGAGTAGTCTGTTGCAACAAAACAGATAGGGCAAGCGTGAGGGGGGGCAGGGAAAGAGCTTAGACTTTATCGTGTGAGCAGCGGGGAGGCCAGGTGGAAGTGGGGAGAGGGCAGTGGGGAGACCAGTCTGGAGGCTGTTGCCAGGGTGAGAAACAGATGACAAGGGGGAGGGAGTGGGGGATTGACAGCTACCATGACAGTAGCAGGGTCTTTCCACTCCCCTCACCCATGAAGCCCGCACTTCAAACGCCCTCTCAGACCCCATCCCCCGATCTTCTCCACTCCACCCCCACTGCTTCACTGCGCCCCGCTGGAGATAGTGTCAGAAAATAAGAGCTTCTAGAGAAGATCTACATTCAGATATGGGGAGACAAATGGGTCTGCGAAGTCAGAACAGCTCATCCTGAAAGCAGATGTCCACGAGGTACCTCCCCGACCCAAAAGATTCCCACCCACTCCTGTGTTCACGCATGCGCATGGATGACCGCTTATTCTAACTTTCCAGCAATGGGAAATCAACTGGGAGAACAACATCCTCTTCAAGAAAAGTCCATCCTGATTTACACCTGGGAAAGTGGGGACCCTCGGGCACTGGGAGACACAGTCGATTGTGGAACACTTTTTCTCTGTGAGAAAGTGCATCCCCTGCTCCAATCAGCTGGTTTACAACCCTTTGGTGCAGTGATGCATGGGGGCACCTGGATTTGCTTGGTGTGGTGCGAGGCAGCAGGGGGTGAAGGAGGAGGGGCACAGGGCTGAGCAGCCACCACGGGGCCTGGGCTCCCTTCCAGGCTCTACTACTGCGTGGGTTCCTGCCTTCTCTGGGCCTCAGTTTCCCAATCTGGAACACAGGGGGTTGAGCGGCCGACACTGAGACACCTAGGCCTCTGATCTCTCCTCCCTACGTGTGTGTGTGCCAGTCACTGGCTACCCCACCAGGACTGGGGAACGCCTTCCACCTCCTGCCCAGGAGCCAGGTCTTCCCATTAACTCCATCTGTCTCTTTAACACTGTGCTGAAAAGGAGCGAACGCCAGGCACAGCTGCTAGCCAGCACATAGCTCACTCACAGGGTGGCGTGTGCATCTGATGGGCAAAAGCCCCTTCCCAGCCGGCCTCCCCCAGCTGGGCCTAGGCAAGGTTTCAGTGGCTGCTGGTGGGCAGCCGCCCACCCAAAAGCACTCTGGTCTATTCTATCCCCTCACGCCTTTCTAACTGGGCCTTGGATGGCTTTCAGGTTTCAGGCATGCTCACTGCCAAGGCCTCCACCCAGCCTGTAACCTGAGGAAGGTGCCAGAGGCCTGTGCCAGGGGGGCCAGCACCGCCGGCCACAGGCAGGCCGGGGAGCACAGCCTGGGCCTGGATAGGCCACTAGGGAGGGGAAAGAGCGGAGGAGGAGGGTGCCAGGGCTTTGCCTGTGTTTCCAGAGGCAACTGTGGAACCTGGGCTGGAAGGGAGCTGAGCAAGGCAGGAAACAGTGGTGGGGAAACAAGTCACCTGGTCAGAGAAATAAGGAGGGTTAAGGTGAAGGAAGTCGAGCCAGCGCTGCAGCAGGACAGAAGGCAAGAGAAGGACGACCTCCTGCCTCCACATAGTGGGAGAAGCGGGGCCTGGGAGGGCGGGCAGGGCGCTGACCTCCTGAGGAAGCACTGGCCCCAGGCCCGGCTGGGTTGGCTGCGGCTCTTCTTGGCTCAAACTCCCTTGGAAACAAATCTCGTTCCTCACGTCTTCTACTTGGCTAACAATGGAGTCAGAGCTGTTGGCTTGAATCCTTTTTTTTCTTTTTAACCTTGCTCCCTCTTTTTCTCTGCTGCTTAAAAAAAAAAAAAAAAAAAAAGTTTGAACCAAGACATAGTGCGAATGCTTTTACTTCTGAAAATTTCTTTAAGAAAACAGTGGTGCTCACAATAAAACGGCAGTGACCCCAGTGTTTGCACAGCACTTTCGTGTGTATAAAATCCTCACGTGGATATCTGCTACAGTCCCGAGCTGCAAACAAGGCAGGTGTTACCCTCCCCAGGCCCAGGGGGGGAGAAGGGGCTGCCCAGGTCACAGACAGGTCAGGTAAGGACCCAGGGACCCGGATTCTGCCAGAGAAGACCCTGGGGCACATTCCCCTGCGGCGCCTCCAGGCCACAACAGCACCCGACAGGAAGGAAGCCCAGCCGCCCACAAGTCAAACTTCCCTCTAACTTTCTGCCCTGGGTAACCTCACTTAACGACAACTGGGTGGCACGCGGATACAATCAGAGCTGAGGCACGGGGACAAATCTTCTCTCCCTCCCGGACCGAAAAGGAAGGGTAGTGAGCGCCTCTACATTTCTCGTGCTCCAGCATCTGCCAACGTGATCTCGTTTTCAACACAACAGCAACCTTGCAGAGTGGATATTAATGTTACCCTTTTATAAGTAAGAAAAGTGAAGACTGGCAAGGCACCACACAAGGAAATATGGAGCCAGGATTCAAACTCAGGTCTCTCTTGCCTCTGAGGCCCACGCTTTCTTACTACCCCTGTGTTGCCACCTCCTGAATGCACGTGGCCTCTGTGCAGTTTCCCTTGCAGAGGGGGCAGCCACAGTGCCCGCAGTGAGCGTGGGTAGATGGCTCAAGGCGGTTCTGAACAAATCCCTTCTGGGGCCCTCAGGCAGAGCCCATGCCCGCCATGGGGGCTGGACTCACCGCGTGAGCTCTGAGGTCCTTCTCCAAGTCTAACAGCTCTGGGACAAATAGGAAAAATAGACTCAACTCTAAAACTCCTTCACTGAGTCCCTTCCACATGCCTCACACAGAGCAAGGGACCAGGGCGGGCTTATGCCATACTTGTCCTTGTCCTCACTGGGCTTCTAACAGGAAGGGAATGGACCATGAGCATGACACAGTCGCTTCTTCTGACCTCCTGTTGCTGTAGGTGAAAATAGGATATGGAAAGATGGAGGGGCTACAGTCACTACAGCTCAGAGAGTTGGAGTCCGCGGGGTCCTCAGCAAACTCTTCCCCACGGGCAAGCGCAGGGTATCCCGTAACCCATCTTCCTGCCTGGTCGAGAAGCCCCTGGAGGAGAGGCCTCTATAAAGCACAACTGACAGTGTGGTTCCCTCGCAGCCTCCTGGGCACAGAGGCATGGGCCTCACCACATAGGGACATCTACTCCAGGGGCTGGGTTGGGCATTATGCAGTCTCACCTCTGAGGCCTGGGCGGGCTGGGGGCAGAGTTTGGGGACCCGCCTGTTGGGGCTCCTCTCAGTAATTTCGATTCCACACTCAATGGAACCTACCACTGCCATTCACTGTGCGGGGTTGGGAAAGACTTAGCATGTTGAAGCCCAGCCTTCAAGGGGCTCTCGGGCCACTGGGGCAGCCAGACCCGCTTTGGTCTAAGGACAAGTCAAGGGGGCTAGGCGCGGTACGGGTTCTGGCAGAAGAAGCCTCGGGGAAGGCCACACAGAGGAGAAGACACTGCGAAGGGTCTTGATGGGTGGAGCTGGAAGGGAGAGAGAAGAGCTGGTTGTATAAGAGCGAAGCGAAGCACAGACCCAGCCCTGGCCCGGCCCCACCCCAGCTGGGGGCTCACCTAGCTTCTCCAAGGCTATTCCCTCATCCGTGGGTCGGAGGAAGCAATTCTCGGATCCTGGGAAATACCACCCGTGCACACACCCCTCACACACTCGCCATCCAGACCCCTCTTCCTTTCTCCCCAGCCACTCCTCCCTCAAACATACCCTCTCGGAAACTGGACACTCACAGAACAGAAATAACACATAGAACATAAATGCTGGGATGGCCCTTGGTCATCCGTCAGTGTATCCTGACATTCTGCAAATGTGTCTGAGGCCCAGCCATGTTGCATGACTTGCCCAGGGTGGCAGAGCCAGGATGAGAAGGTCCATGTCCATCACGGCCCTGGTCACACACTTGGGACATCTTTAGATCATCTTCTTTTTGGGGAGAGAGGGTCAACGTTTCCCACCCCATCCCCTCCTTGGCCCTTGGGGTCAGATCGGGCCCTCGCTGTCCTCTCCCACTCATAGCAGCTTCATGCATCCACCCTGTCCTGGTGTCTATTGCTGCCACGTGTCCAAGTCAGGATTTATGGGGTTGGTCCCCAGCTGTGGAAGTCAGTATCAAATTAATGGAACAGTTCCAGATCCAGACCAGAGGGCCTGAGGCCTGTCTCACTCATGGGGCCCTGTCTGTCCTCACTGGGGGCCTGAGGGCTTCCTTCCTGGAGGCCTGTGTGGAGGACTGGACGGGCGAGGGCTTGTTAAGGGAGCCAAGGAGTCTGGGCGGCTGTCGAGGGGGAAGTGTGCATGTGATAGAGGACACCAGGGATAGGGCCTGTGTGAACAATGATTACTCCCTTGACTGACATCTCACAAGACCCCAGATGTCAGCGGTAGAAGCCATCATGCCCGCGGCAGCAGGGAAAACAAGGGTGGCAGGAGGGTGGCAGGCGACACAGATCACACTCCGGGTGTTATTTCCAGGCTGTGGCTGAGTCTATCTGTCACGTGGGGGAGAACAGCTGTTAGGGCTGGGGGTTCCTGCCTGGGCCCCGTGTCAAACTTCCGGTCCTCTCTGCAGGCTTTGTTTAGATTCCGATCATATCTCCCCCTGTGCCTCTGCTGGTGCACAGAGCCGGCAAAGCCGGTGAGGCTCTTCCTCAGGGGGCAGGCGGTTAGGAGAACTGCCTGGGGAGAATTCAGACATCCCAGGCCTCAAAGCAGAGCTACAAAGCCAGGAGCTGGCTGCTGCTTCGTGGCCCCGGCCTCCCTCAGAGGGCACTCAGGGTGTGAAAATAAACAGACATCTGCAGACATGCTTGCAGCCCATGGCACTTTCTAAGCCCCCTCCAGCTTGTGTCTCCTCTCTGACTGACACTTCAGCCTGGCTGAGTTTGATGGGACTCAGGGGCAGGAGCCCCTACTTACAGGGGAAGGAACCAAGCCTGCAAGGCTGTGGGTCCAGGCCCACACTGGGAGGGACGGTGCTCACGTTTGGGACAGCATCTAGGCGGTACGGAGAGACCCCTACCTGCAGCAAATATTACAGAATCTCAGAGCTGAAAAGGACTTCCTTGGAACCCCCCATGTTATGGCTGGGGCCACTGAGGCCCAGGGCAGGGACCTTCTTGCCCTCTGAGGGAAGCAAGGGACATTGTGTGGACCCCAGGAAGACTGGGGATGGTTTCCTCTACTTGGAGGAAGCAGTGAATCGGAAGCACTGGAGAACTGGCCCCTCAGACAGGGTGGGAGGATGCAATGAGAGGACTCTATGGCAGCATCGGCCTCAAAGTCCACAGTGGTCCCTGCTGCAGATCTCCCACTGTGTCACCTGTCCCTAATGTAAAGTGCTCACAAAGCCAACACACAGAGGCCAACAGTGAACTCTCAGCCCTTACTGTGGTCGATAATTGCCAGCTCCTCCCTTAGAAACCAATCTCTAGGCTTCCATCAGGAAGCCAATGGACCAACATTGGAGAATGGCATCCTGTCGTCTTCTGACCTCCTGCTCCTATAGGTGAAAGCAGGCCACCAGAAGAGATAAGGGTGTATGGCGAGGAGAACACTGGGGTGGCAGGAAGAGCCAGGCCAGGTGAGAGGGCTCAGGCTCAGGGAATCGAAGGTTGCTTCTGACTGTCTCTGTGAAGTTTGCTAAAAGCCAGACCAATCAGGTGGTTATGAAGAGCTGCACGCCGTCAACAGCAGGCGGGAGGAGAGCAGTAGTTCACAGATTGTACTGGGTACAAGACTGTCTCGGGAGCTTGTAAAAATGCAGATTCCTCAGCCCCTCCTCCAGATGCAGGAGGACTGTCGGCCACGTGGCCTCCGGGAGCACCGACCAGTCCTCGGTGGAGGCGGGGACAGTGCCAAGACTCCAAGCCTGCCACCCAGTGTGGTCCAGCGAGTGAGCCAGGCGGAGTGGGCCTGGCTGGAAGAGGGGCTGGGGCGGGGCCGGGGGTCAGAAGCTGGGCTACCCTGCAAGGAGCGCGGAGGAGCGGAAGGCAAGGGGGCAAGGCGGGCAAACGGGAGGGTGGTCTGGGAGAGCGCCAGGCACAGCGGGCTCTGAGTTCCCAACCGCACAGGGCCTGGGGCACAAAGGACACTTGCTGAGTGAGGAAGACAAAACTCTAAATAGTGTGCACGGGCCATTACAGCTGTGCAAAGAACGCTAACAAAGAGGATATAGAGAGATGTAAAATAGCTACGGTCTCATGATCATCGGGTTCCTTTCCTTTCCATAAACTTTGCTTAAGTTCATAATAAAAAAAAATAAACACAGGCAAATTACACTTACTTCACACAGTCATTTCTGGGTGGTAAGTTCTGTATTAAATTCAAAATTCATAGGCATGGGCTGAGCTTCCCACATCAGCCAAACATGAGCCCCATGAAGGGGGGTAGATGTACGGGCTGTTATGCTCTCAAACGGCCCCAGAAGTGACCCTCTGTCCCCACCAAACCCTATGCCACCGGGGCATCCCCTGCTGTGGCCACACCACTCAGAACATAAAGACCTGAGCTCACAGGCTGGCAGGGCTTTGCCAGGTTCAATTCTTCTCGTCCGTTAGTGGGAACACGGGAGCCAAAGGAAGCCTGATGTAGTGGAAAGAGCACTAGACAAGAAGTCAAAATATTTAAGTTCGTTTCAAGAACCAACTCGTCATTTGTGAAAACCGGTCGGTGACTTCCCCAGCAGGGCCTCAGTTCTCCCAGCTGCACAGTGAGAGAAAGCAACGTGACACAGTGACCCCAGGGTAGGGGTTTCACACACCAGACGCAATCTCCTGGTTTCTCCACGGTTTCTCGGTGGGTCAGGAATCGGGCCTCAAGGTCCCTCCCAAGGCTGCAGTCAAGACGCCCACCAGGGCAGCAGTCAGCCGAGGCTCAGCTGAGGGAAGAGCTGCTTCCAGGCTGCTGGGGGCCTCAGAAGACCGTTTCCAAGCTCACCCACGCAACTGCTGGCAGGCCTCGGTTTCTCAGCCTGTGGGCCTCTCCCCTGGCTGCCTCACACCCTAGCAGCTGGCATTCCCCAGAGCAAGTGATTCAAGAGACAGGGATGGAGACAGAGAGAGATGGAGAACCCAAGACAGAAGTGACCATCTTTTTATAACCTAAACTTGGGAGTGACAGCCATCAGTTCTGCCATATTCTCCTCTCTAGTGGGCTGGTCACTAAGTCCAGTGCACACTCAGGAAGAGGTAACCGAGCTCTGCCCCTTGAGGGGAGTCATACCAGAGAACTGTGGACATAGCTTTAGAACCACCATAGGGAGTTAGATCCAACGATCCCTACAGTTTCTGGGGAGGTGACTCTGGCTCCCCACCACCCCGTTCCCCACTCCCCACCCCAGAGCATCAGGCATGTTGGACATAAAAGGATCAGAGATCTCTGCTGACCTTTCTCCTGGCGGGCTGTGTTCTCAGGAGAGAGGACCTGGAGAACGAGAAGGTGTGCTCCTCAGAGGGATGCACAGGTCAGGAGGGCTATGAGCCTTGTCAATGAACCCAGTGCCTTAGCACAGCTGCTGAAAGAGTTCTGTTGGCCAGTGGACATAGCACCTGATGTGGGTGCCCCCATACCGCCACGGCCAGGTGCGGGTAATGCAGGGTGTCTGACCACCTTGATGGTCTGGAACCCGGTAGCTGGGTGTGGAATCCTCCCCAGACCACAGCAGGGACAGGCTGGCAGGGACTCCCCATGTTTCCCTCATTCCTCCAAAGGGATGGGAAGGAGAGATGCTGCAGCATGCGGATGAACCAGGAGGAACAGTCGATGCCCTCCTAGAGACCAGGAAGAGAAGGGAGTAGAAACTCATTCAGAGTCAAACTTTCTTTTTTTTTTTTTTTTTTTGCGGTACGCGGGCCTCTCACTGTTGTGGCCTCTCCCATTGCGGAGCACAGGCTCCGGACGCGCAGGCTCAGCGGCCATGGCTCACGGGCCCAGCCGCTCCGCAGCATGTGGGATCCTCCCGGACCGGGGCACGAACCCGTGTTCCCTGCATCGGCAGGCAGACTCTCAACCACTGCGCCACCAGGGAAGCCCCAGAGTCAAATTCTCTTAAAGGGCCTTGTTGTAGTGTGAGGTCAATAGCCTAAGTTTAGCAGGTTTGAATATTGGTTCTATCATTACTAACCTCTCCAGGATGGTTTCCTTATCTACAAAATTGGCATAAGATAGTCTATACCATAGCGCTGTGAAAATTAAATGAGATCATCCATTAAGGCCCTTAGAACAGTGACTAGGACATAATTAGTCCTCATAAATAACATATGATTATTAATATTAGGATTACAAAAGACATCAGAGTTCACCCAGTTCAACGGCACGCCGGGCACGTGAATCGCCCCCCAATTCACTATGACAGATGACAGAGGGTTCTTGGGGCACTACTTGAATATGTTGAGAGCCTGGGAGCTGACTACCTGCCCTGGACATCTGCTGACCCGCAGACTAAGAGCTCGCACCAGACCTAGAGCCAGCCGTAGAGCACAGTGCCGACCCACAGGTGGACAGCTTGGACCAGACCTGGGGCCATAATCAGCCCCTCTGTGGCTGCCCCCTGCACTTCCATCCCTTCTGCCTCCCAACAGCAAACAGTAGTTTTGAATTTCAAATAGCCCCCTAACAAACAGCCCCCTATCAAACTAAAAATAAAAGTATACGCCCCAATTTAACTTAGTGCAAAGCCCGCATGGGCAATCCTGCAAACATTTTACTTATCCTTACTTACGTCTTGTTTCCTTTTGGAGGTAAATCATAATTGAAGCATTTAGTCTAAAAACCTGTGTGCTAAGGTGATGGGTAAGGAAGATGTTTATCCGTAAGGCTAGCTAAAACAGTTCACACTGGAACTGTGTGAGTGGGCATTTGGGAGGGGTTGCGTTGTGTGTGTAGTTAGAGCTGAAAGGGTGTATGTGTGTATGAGTACATGGCAGTGAGTGGCATGGGTTGTTATGTGCATGTGTGTGTATGCGTATGTGTGTGGGGAGGGGAATGCTTACTTTTTGGGTGTGGGTGTGGGTGTGGTGAGGACCACCTTGGTGCTCGCTGGCCAGGATACAACATTTTCCGACTGCAGAACAATCACAAATTTGGGGGCACATTTCTCTTTCTCCCAGTTTTCCCACTCTCCTCAGGAAGCTGCAAAGGTTGGCCAGGATTTGAGATTTTTCTCACTGAAGTCTCTGGAGACACATTCCAATGGTGAACATAGAACACAAACCAGAGAAATAAAATCACACCTAGTGCCTCAAAGGCACAAGGGAGGAGGGTGTTGAAAACCCCAAGGGAAGATACAAAGGCTCGAAATTCTGCAAACCCCCACCCTTTGGGAAGAGAGGAGGCTTAGCTTCTCCCCCACCCCAAATTCCCAGTCTGAATTTTTAAAATCAGCTTTATAAGCAAACATCTGCCACTCCCCATCTTCTGAAGGAAGGGTGAAGATCGGGATAAGGCATCTTTGTGTTTTCATTAGGTATTTTAGCAAATGCAATGAGGACGTTCAGATTCGATTTCCCTGTTTTGTACACACACAGAAGTCTGTGCTAAGAGGATTACTTTCCTGGAGCCGCATCCTTCCTAAAGGCCCCGGTCAAAGGAGACTCTTGTTAAACAGCATTCTCTCTAATTCCTCTGGCTTTCTTCCTGGCCTCAGCGTGCAGACATCTCGCCTGCTCCTAAATCCACCCACCTCACAGACTCCAGAATAAAGGTGGTCCGGCCCCTGCATTCTCCTCCCACCCCTGGTTCCTTAATAAAGCTGAAGATGAACATTAGCGCTTGGTTCCACAGCAGCCGAAAGGGAAAGGGCAGCCTCATCCAAGCCCTGACGCCCCCTCGACGCCTCCATAGAAAAATGTAGCCTCTTCGCCTCTGCTCCAGTGAATGGCTCTTCGAGGGTTTCCATTAGGGCTGGGTCTGCTGGTGCAGAAAGCCTCACAGATGTTGACATTTTTTTCATCCCTGGGTTAAGATGTCTTCCATAAGCTTTTATTCCCCATTTGTTACTTCTTTATTATCTGGGAGGTTTGGCCTCCTCCCTCTTCTCATTGCTCTGAAGAGAGCAGCGGTAGCTGGGCTTGTCATTATCTCGGCCCTTTTCTCTGGCCTCTAGAGGCGGCCAGGGCCTCGGGCCCCATTGTGGGGGGACAGCAGGGAGCTGAGGCAGGCCGGTCACTCCTCAGACCCTTTTGTGCGGCAGCCCCTCCTCCCCGCAGCTTGGCTCTGGGATGTGAAAGGTCAGAGGCACGCCAAGCTTCCATACCTGAGCTTTTTGTTGGGGGCTGGAGGCAAATGACTCCAGAAGCAATTTCTTGGAAAGCAGCCTAGAGACTCTCTTCTCCCTGTTACTGTGCACCCTGTACCACACCCCTTGGGGTTGGGGGTGAGGGCACAGAGAGGGGGGATTTGCTTAGGTCATCTGTTCCCAAAATGCCCTGAGAAAAAACTTTCTACCCAGAGAATGGCTCAGACATGAATTTGACCGGAAGCCTGAAGCCTCTGAGATGCTGAGAAAAATGTTTTGCGATAGAGTGTTCCACTGGGTTTTTTTTGTTCGTTTGTTTGTTTTTGCGGTACGCGGGCCTCTCACTGCTGTGGCCTCTCCCGTTGCGGAGCACAGGCTCCGGATGCGCAGGCTCAACGGCCATGGCTCACAGGCCTAGGTGCTCTGCATCATGTGGGATCTTCCCGGACCGGGGCACGAACCTGTGCCCCTGCATCAGCAGGTAGACTCTCAACCACTGAGCCACCAGGGAAGCCCGTGTTCCATTGGTTTTGACTATCCTTTGTCCCTAGTCCTGGAAGCCTGGAGCCAACCTGCAACCTCAGTTTTCTCATCTGTCAAATGAGAATAATACATTTTCCTCTGCCCATTTCATACAGTTACTCTGGCTATTCCATGGATCTAATGAGGTCATATAGAAATTGTTTTTCCAGATTATAGGACTGTATACAGTATCTTGCTCTGCAGTGGCTGTGTGGACCCTGACTTGAATATAAGCCATCATAAGATGCAGACTAATTTTTCTGAAAATTATAGACCAGAAATGCAGACACATTTAAGGGCCCTGAGGCATCTGATTCCAAGCACTTTCCAGGCTTGATGCCCTGAGGGTGAGGGGACGTCTCAGGGCAGGACAGGTCTCTGATGGTGGCAAATCCTCTGAGGCTTGATGTTGTACTCCTTAGAAGGCAGCTTTGGGAGGCTGGCTGGAGAAATTTGATGTGTGCTTCTATGTAGGGAAAGATGGAAACGGGCCCAGGGCTGCTCACTGAGCACCAGCTTAATATGAGCCAATTACGTACAACATGACTGGAATACACCAACAGGAACCTCAGCTGCCTTGTGGGAAGACGGGGGACTCTAGGCTGCCCAAGCCTTGCCCCAAGTGTTGGGTCTTTTCTGGACATCACATTTTAAGGAAGCTATGTAGGTCCAGGACCCTGCTCAAGGAAAGGAGATCAGAACAATGAGAGGACTAGAAATCCCGCACTTCAAAGACTGGTTGGAGGGCTTCCCTGGTGGCGCAGTGGTTGAGAATCTGCCTGCTAATGCAGGGGACGCGGGTTCGAGCGCTGGTCTGGGAGGACCCCACATGCCGCAGAGCAGCTGGGCCCGTGAGTCACAACTACTGAGCCTATGCGTCTGGAGCCTGTGGTCCGCAACAAGAGAGGCCGCGACAGTGAGAGGCCCGCGCACCGCGATGAAGAGTGGCCCCCGCTTGCCACAACTAGAGAAAGCCCTCGCACAGAAACGAAGACCCAACACAGCAAAAGTAAATAAATAAATAAATTCCTACCCCCAACACCTAAAAAAAAAAAAGAGAGGAGTATTAAAAAAAAAAAAAAAAAAAAAGACTGGTTGGAGGAGCTGAGGCTGCTTCCCCTACTGATAGTTCAGTGACATTTGTAGGAAAGGGGGGTTGGGCTCGTCCTGTGTGGCCATGAGGGTTGGGACTGGAACTGGGAGTGAAAGCTGAAATGAAGACGTTTTGAGCATATCAAAGGAAAATATTTCAAACGGTCATCAGAACTGTCTAAAATGGAGTGGGCTACTTTATGAGGTAGTGAGCATTCTGTCACTGAGGGTAATCCAGCAGAGTGGGATGTGGGGAGAAGATTCATCCCTGGAGCATTATTTAGGGCTCACTGTGTCAGGCCTGGCAAGCTCTTTCCAATCCTGAAATCCCTGAAATGTTTCCATTCTTTGCATTTGTTAAGAAATGTATCATTCCTTTTCTGGTGATTAAGTTAAATACAGTCAACTTGCACTTCCCATAATGCTTGAGTAACATCATAGCCAGTGAACAAAAGTGAAAAAAAGCAGATAGAATACGATGCAGAGTCTATACTCTGCAGAGCAAATTCCCATATTTGCAGCTTTTAGTTGAGACCACATGCAGTTGGTACAGCGTTCAGGGTAGTGTAGGGAGGGAGGAAGGTAGGTGCTGGTGGAAAAAAATTTTTTTTCTGGCCTTGAAGCCAATGAAACTGTGATAGTGAAGAGAACAGGGTAAAGCTTTAAAGGGAAAGAAGCAGAAAGAAGATCCCAAAAGTCATCTGTCCACATCTCTGTCTAAACCTTGAACTATACATACACAGAGAAGATGCAAAGCAGCTGAGCTATTGGAGAAACATCTGAACTGATATTGTCATTGCTGCTTAAGAAACAGAGTTTAGGGCTTCCCTGGTGGCGCAGTGGTTGAGAGTCCGCCTGCCGATGCAGGGGACACGGGTTTGTGCCCCGATCCCGGAAGATCCCACATGCCGCGGAGCGGCTGGGCCCGCGAGCCATGGCCACGGAGCCTGTGTGTCCGGAGCCTGTGCTCCGCAACGGGAGAGGCCACAGCAGTGAGAGGCCCGCGTACAGCAAAAAAAAAAAAAAAAAAAAAAGAAACAGAGTTTACAGTTTGAATTCAACCAAGATAACTACCTGATAAAACAAAAGAATTAACATCCATCAGAGAAAATTACTAAACTCCAGAATCTATACAACTTAACACACATAATGTCCAGAATATTATCCAAAATTATTTAACACACATAGAACCAGGAAAATAGAACACATCATCAGCTCAAAGAACATCAACTGAGACAAACGTAAGATGACACAGATGTTGTAATTAGCAGTCAAGAAATTTTTAGCATGTATTATAACTATCTTCAATGAAAAAAAGAAAACATGCTCACAATGAAAGAATACATAAGAAACCTCAACAAAGAAATGAAAATTAAAAAATGGAAATTCTAGAATTGAAAAATACAATATCTAAAAAATTTTTAAATCACTAGGTGAATTTAACAACAGGATGGAGGTGGCAGAGAAAAGAGAAGTAAAGTTGAAGATGAAACATAGAAATTATCCAATTTAAAGAACAAAAAGAAAAAAGAGTGAGAATATAAATATAACCTAGCAGAGCCTCAATACATGTAGTCAAAAGAAGAAGACAGGGAGAATGGGCCAGAAAAAAAAAAATGGAAGAAATTAACAGCCAAAGTTTTCTCAAATATTGTGAAACACATAAATTTATAGGCTCAAGATGTTCAATGAATGATAAACAGTATGTTTCATTATGTATATAAAGAAAATCTCATTAAGTCACACCATAGTCAAATGTTGAAAGAGAAAATCTTGAAAGAAGCAAGAGAAAATGTCATATTATATGCAGGAGAACAGCAATCCAATTAAGAACTGATATCTCATCAGAAATTATGAAGTCCAGAAGAGAGCAGAACAACATTTTAAGTGCTAAAATTGAAAAAACAAAGAAATCCTGTCAACCCAGTATGCATGATCCAGTAAAAACTTCAAGAATCAAAGAGAAATAATTTTCAGATAAAAGAAAACTAAGCACATTTGTTACCAACAGAGTTGCACTACAGGAAATGCTAAGGAAGTTTTCCAGACTGAAAAAAAATGATACCAAATAGGAACTCAAATCCTCAGAAAGGAAAGAACATTAGAAATGGAAAATATCTGGATAAATACAAAACTCTACTTTTTTTTTCCTCTTAATTTCTTTACAATATATGTGACTGTTTAAAACAAAACTGTAGGACTTCCGGGTAAGATGGCGGAAGAGTAAGACGCGGAGATCACCTTCCTCCCCACAGATACACCAGAAATACAGCTACACGTGCAACAACTCCTACAGAACAACTACTGAACGCTGGCAGAAGACCCCAGACCTCCCAAAAGGCACGCCCCGCACTCCGTGCCCCTCCCTCCCGCCCGGCCTGAGTGAGCCAGAGTCCCCGAAGAGGATGCTCCTTTAACCCTGTCCTGTCTGAGCGAAGAACAGACGCCCTCCGGCGACCTACACGCAGAGGCGGGGCCAAATCCAAAGCTGAGACCCAGGAGCTGTGAGAACAAAGAAGAGAAAGGGAAACCTCTCCCAGCAGCCTCAGAAGCAGCGGATTAAAGCTCCACAATCAACTTCATGTACCCTGCATCTGTGGAATACATGAATAGACAACAAATCATCCCAAATTGAGGAGCCAGGAGTCAGTGCTGTGCCTCTGAGGTGGGAGAGCGAACTTCAGGACACTGGTCCACAAGAGACCTCCCAGCTCCACATAATATCAAACGGCGAAAATCTTCCAGAGATCTCCATCTCAACACCAGCACCCAACTTCACTCAACGACCAGCAAGCTACAGTGCTGGACACCCTATGCCAAACAACTAGCAAGACAGGAACACAACACCACCCATTAGCAGAGAGGCTGCCTCAAATCATAAAAAGTCCGCAAACACCCCAAAACACACCACCAGACGTGGACCTGCCCACCAGAAAGACAAGATCCAGCCTCATCCACCAGAACACAGGCAGTAGTCCCCTCCACCAAGAAGCCTACACAACCCACTAAACCAACCTTAGCCACTGGGGACAGACACCAAAAACAACGGGAACTACGAACCTGCAGCCTGCAAAAAGGAGACCCCAAACACAGTAACATAAGCAAAATGAGAAGACAGAAAAACACACAGCAGGAGAAGGAGCAAGATAAAAACCCACCAGACCTAACAAATGAAGAGGTAATAGGCAGTCTATCTGAAAAAGAATTCAGAATAATGATGGTAAAGATGATCCAAAATCTTGGAAATAGAATAGACAAAATGCAAGAAACAGTAAACAAGGACCTAGAAGAACTAAAGACGAATCAAGCATCGATTAAAAACACAATAAATGAAATAAAAAATACTCTAGATGGGATCAATAGCAGAATAACTGAGGCAGAAGAACGGATAAGTGAGGTGGAAGATAAAATAGTGGAAATAACTGCTGCACAGCAAAATAAAGAAAAAAGAATGAAAAGAACAGAGGACAGTCTCAGAGACCTCTGGGACAACATTAAACGCACCAACATTCGAATTATAGGGGTTCCAGAAGAAGAAGAGAAAAAGAAAGGGACTGAGAAAATATTTGAAGAGATTATAGTTGAAAACTTCCCTAATATGGGAAAGGAAATAGTTAATCAAGTCCAGGAGGCACAGAGAGTCCCATACAGAATAAATCCAAGGAGAAATACACCAAGACACATATTAATCAAACTGTCAAAAATTAAACACAAAGAAATCATATTAAAAGCAGCAAGGCAAAAACAACAAATAACACACAAGGGAATCCCCATCAGGATAACAGCTGATCTCTCAGCAGAAACTCTACAAGCCAGAAGGGAGTGGCAGGACATACTTAAAGTGATGAAGGAGAAAAACCTGCAACCAAGATTACTCTACCCAGCAAGGATCTCATTCAGATTTGATGGAGAAATTAAAACCTTTACAGACAAGCAAAAGCTGAGAGAGTTCAGCACCACCAAACCAGCTTTACAACAAATGCTAAAGGAACTTCTCTAGGCAAGAAACACAACAGAAGGAAAAGAACTACAATAACGAACCCAAAACAATTAAGAAAATGGGAATAGGAACATACATATCAATAATTACCTTAAATGTAAATGGACTAAATGCTCCCACCAAAAGACACAGACTGGCTGAATGGATACAAAAACAAGACCCATATATATGCTGTCTACAAGAGACCCACTTCAGACCTAGAGATACATACAGACTGAAAGTAAGGGGATGGAAAAAGATATTCCATGCAAATGGAAACCAAAAGAAAGCTGGAGTAGCAATTCTCATATCAGACAAAATAGACTTTAAAATAAAGACTACTAGAAGAGACAAAGAAGGACACTACATAATGATCAAGGGATCAATCCAAGAAGAAGATATAACAATTGTAAATATTTATGCACCAAACATAGGAGCACCTCAATACATAAGGGAAATATTAACAGCCATAAAAGGAGAAATCGACAGTAACACAATCATAGTAGGGGACTTTAACACCCCACTTTCACCAATGGACAGGTCATCCAAAATGAAAATAAATAAGGAAACACAAGCTTTAAATGATACATTAAACAAGATGGACTTAATTGATATTTATAGGACATTCCATCCAAAAACAACAGAATACACATTTTTCTCAAGTGCTCATGGAACATTCTCCAGGATAGATCATATCTTGGGTCACAAATCAAGCCTTGGTAAATTTAAGAAAATTGAAATTGTATCAAGTATCTTTTCCGACCACAATGCTATGAGACTAGATATCAATTACAGGAAAAAAGCTGTAAAACATACAAACACATGGAGGCTAAACAATACACTACTTAATAACGAAGTGATCACTGAAGAAATCAAAGAGGAAATTAAAAAATACCTAGAAACAAATGACAATGGAGACACGACGACCCAAAACCTATGGGATGCAGCAAAAGCAGTTCTAAGAGGGAAGTTTATGGCAATACAATCCCACCTTAAGAAACAGGAAATATCTCGAATAAACAACCTAACCTTGCACCTAAAGCAATTAGAGAAAGAAGAACAAAAACATCCCAAAGTTAGCAGAAGGAAAGAAATCATAAAAATCAGATCAGAAATAAATGAAAAAGAAATGAAGGAAACGATAGCAAAGATCAATAAAACTAAAAGCTGGTTCTTTGAGAAGATAAACAAAATTGATAAACCATTAGCCAGACTCATCAAGAAAAAAAGGGAGAAGACTCAAATCAATAGAATTAGAAATGAAAAAGGAGAAGTAACAACTGACACTGCAGAAATACAAAAGATCATGAGAGATTACTATAAGCAACTCTATGCCAATAAAATGGACAACCTGGAAGAAATGGACAAATTCTTAGAAATGCACAACCTGCCAAGACTGACTCAGGAAGAAATAGAAAATATGAATAGACCAATCACAAGCACTGAAATTGAAACTGTGATTAAAAATCTTCCAACAAACAAAAGCCCAGGACCAGATGGCTTCACAGGCGAATTCTATCAAGCATTTAGAGAAGAGCTAACACCTATCCTTCTCAAACTCTTCCAAAATATAGCAGAGGGAGGAACACTCCCAAACTCATTCTACGAGGCCACCATCACCTTGATACCAAAACCAGACAAGGATGTCACAAAGAAAGAAAACTACAGGCCAATATCACTGATGAACATAGATGCAAAAATCCTCAACAAAATACTAGCAAACAGAATCCAACAGCACATTAAAAGGATCATACACCATGATCAAGTGGGGTTTATTCCAGGAATGCAAGGATTCTTCAATATACGCAAATCAATCAATGTGATACACCATATTAACAAGTTGAAGGAGAAAAACCATATGATCATCTCAATAGATGCAGAGAAAGCTTTTGACAAAATTCAACACCCATTTATGATAAAAACCCTGCAGAAAGTAGGCATAGAGGGAACTTTCCTCAACATAATAAAGGCCATATATGACAAACCCACAGCCAGCATCGTCCTCAATGGTGAAAAACTGAAACCATTTCCACTAAGATCAGGAACAAGACAAGGTTGCCCACTCTCACCACTCTTATTCAACATAGTTTTGGAAGTTTTAGCCACAGCAATCAGAGAAAAAAAGGAAATAAAAGGAATCCAAATCGGAAAAGAAGAAGTAAAGCTGTCACTGTTTGCAGATGACATGATACTATACATAGAGAATCCTAAAGATGCTACCAGAAAACTACTAGAGCTAATCAATGAATTTGGTAAAGTTGCAGGATACAAAATTAATGCACAGAAATCTCTGGCATTCCTATATACTAATGATGAAAAATCTGAAAGTGAAATCAAGGAAACACTCCCATTTACCATTGCAACAAAAAGAATAAAATATCTAGGAATAAACCTACCTAAGGAGACAAAAGACCTGTATGCAGAAAATTATAAGACACTGATGAAAGAAATTAAAGATGATACAAATAGATGGAGAGATGTACCATGTTCTTGGATTGGAAGAATCAACATTGTGAAAATGACTCTACTACCCAAAGCAATCTACAGATTCAATGCAATCCCTATCAAACTACCAATGGCATTTTTCACAGAACTAGAACAAAAAATTTCACAATTTGTATGGAAACACAAAAGACCCCGAATAGCCAAAGCAATCTTGAGAACGAAAAATGGAGCTGGAGGAATCAGGCTCCCTGACTTCAGACTATACTACAAAGCTACAGTAATCAAGACAGTATGGTACTGGCACAAAAACAGAAAGATAGATCAATGGAACAGGATAGAAAGCCCAGAGATAAACCCACGGACATATGGTCACCTTATCTTTGATAAAGGAGGCAGGAATGTACAGTGGAGAAAGGACAGTCTCTTCAATAAGTGGTGCTGGGAAAACTGGACAGGGACATGTAAAAGTATGAGATTAGATCACTCCCTAACACCATACACAAAAATTAGCTCAAAATGGATTAAAGACCTAAATGTAAGGCCAGACACTATCAAACTCCTAGAGGAAAACATAGGCAGAACACTCTATGACATAAATCACAGCAAGATCCTTTTTGACCCATCTCCTAGAGAAATGGAAATAAAGACAAAAATAAACACATGGGACCTAATGAAACTTCAAAGCTTTTGCACAGCAAAGGAAACCATAAACAAGACCAAAAGACAACCCTCAGAATGGGAGAAAATATTTGCAAATGAAGCAACTGACAAAGGATTAATCTGCAAAATTTATAAGCAGCTCATGCAGCTCAATAGCAAAAAAACAAACAACCCAATCCAAAAATGGGCAGAAGACCTAAATAGACATTTCTCCACAGAAGATATACAGACAGCCAACAAACACATGAAAGGATGCTCAACATCTTTACTCATTAGAGAAATGCAAATCAAAACTACAATGAGATATCATCTCACACCAGTCAGAATGGCCATCATCAAAAAATCTAGAAACAATAAATGCTGGAGAGGGTGTGGAAAAAAGGGAACACTCTTGCACTGCTGGTGGGAATGTGAATTGGTACAGCCACTATGGAGAACAGTATGGAGGTTCCTTAAAAAACTACAAATAGAACTACCATATGACCCAGCAATCCCACTACTGGGCATATACCCTGAGAAAACCATAATTCAAAAAGAGACATGTACCAAAATGTTCATAGCAGCCCTATTTACAATAGCCCGGAGATGGAAACAACCTAAGTGTCCATCATCGGATGAATGGATAAAGAAGATGTGGCACATATATACAATGGAATATTACTCAGCCATAAAAAGAAATGAAATTGAGCTATTTGTAATGAGGTGGATGGACCTAGAGTCTGTCATACAGAGTGAAGTAAGTCAGAAAGAGAAAGACAAATACTGTATGCTGACACATATATATGGAATTTAAAAAAAAAATGTCATCAAGAACATAGGGGTAAGACAGGAATAAAGACACAGACCTACTAGAGCATGGACTTGAGGATATGGGGAGGGGGAAGGGTAAGCTGTGACAAAGTGAAAGAGCGGCATGGACATATATACACTACCAAACGTAAGGTAGATAGCTAGTGGGAAGCAGCCGCATAGCACAGGGAGATCAGCTCGGTTCTTTGTGACCGCCTGGAGGGGTGGGATAGGGAGGGTGGGAGGGAGACGCAAAAGGGAGGGGATATGGGAACATATGTATATGTATAACTGATTAAATTTGTAAAATATAAAAAATAAAAAAATATAGTGAAAAAAAAAAAAAAAAACAAAAAAAACAAACAAACAAAAAAAAACAAAACTGTATCACTGCCTTGTTGGTTTATAACATATGTAGAGGTAATACACATAATAACTAAGGCATAAGGAATAGAGGGGTATGAAATTATAAGGTTGCAAATTTTCTCCATTTTGTGTGAAGCACTAACTATAATAGACTGTGAAAAGTTAAGGATACATTACAGGGCTTCCCTGGTGGTGCAGTGGTTAAGAATCCGCCTGCCAATGCAAGGGACACGGGTTCGAGCCCTGGTCCAGGAGGGTCCCATGTACCTCAGAGCAGCTGGGCCCATGTGCCACAACTACTGAGCCTGAGCTCTAGAGCCTTCGAGCCATGGCTGCTGAGGCCCGCGTGCCTGGAGCCCATGCTCCGCAACAGGAGAAGCCACCTAAATGAGAAGCCCACGCACAGCAACGAAGACCCAACGCAGCCATTAATTAATTAATTAATTAATTAATTAATTAATTTTTAGAAAAGGGAAATCTTTAAAAAAAAAAGGATACATTACATAAAGTTCTTAGACAGACCATGGGAAAAAAAATTTAAGAATTATAGCTAAAAGTCAATATATAAACTAAAATGGAATTCTAAAGTTATCCAAATAATCCAATAAAAGGCAGGCAAGGAGGAAAACAACCCAGTAGGGGCAAGGAGAAAACAAAGTCATAGGCCCAATCCTAACCATATTAATAATTACATTAAGAATTAATGGACAAAACAATCTAAGTAAAAGGCATAGTTGGTCACATTAGATGAAAATAAAAGCAAGACCCAACTATATGCTGTTTATAAAAATATATACATACTTTAAATATAAAGACAAAGATAGGCTGAAAGTAAATGGATGGTTAAAAAGAATATATATGCCATGCAAACAATAACCATAAGAAAGTGTGAGGAGCTCTATTAATATCAGATTAAACAGATATCAAAGCAACTGTAGTCCAATAAAAAATTAATTAAAAAATAGATATTGAGACAAAGAAATTAAAGAAGTAAAAAGAGACATTTCATGATGATGATGCATGAATTCAACAAGAAGACTTGAAAATCTTAACTATACATGTACCTCATAATAAAACTTCAAAATATGCATGGTAAAAATTAACAGAATCAAAGGGAGAAATAGATAATTCCATGATCATAGTTGGAGGTTTTAACATCCACTCTCAGCAAGAGATAGAACAATTAGATAAATATAATCAACAAAGACATAGAAAATCTGAACAATTTCAACCACTCTGACCTAATTGATATCTGTAAAATGCTATATCCAACAACTGCAAGAATACATATTCAAATCTACCTGGGGATCATTAGGAATCATGATATGCTGAGACAGAAACAAGTCTCTGCAAATTTTAAAAGACTGAAATTATACAAACTGTGTTCTCTGACCACAGTGGGTTTAATTAGAAATCAATAACAACAAGATATCTAGGAAAATGCCAAATATTTGAATATTAAATGACACATTTTAAAAGAATCCATAGGTCAAAAAATAAATCACAAGGGAAATATAAAAGTTTTAAAGAAATGAAAATTAAAATAGACTATATTAAAATAAGTGACATGCACTATATTAGTGCTTACAGAAAATGAATAGTTTTAAATGCTTATATTAGAAAAGAATAAATACCTAAAATTAGTAACCTAGGTTTCTTATAAATTATAAAAGAAGAGCAGTGAAACCCAGATTAAGTACAGTTGACCCCTGAACAATGTGGGGGCTAGGGGTACCAATCCCCCTGCAGTAGACAATCCACACATACCTTTTAGGAGCCCCCCCAATATATATTCAGTTCCTCCATATCTGTGGTTCTACAACCATAGAATCAACCAATCCAGGATCATGCAGCACTGCAGTATTCACTAGTGAAAAATACCCACATATAAATGGACTGTTCATAGGTCAGCTGTATAAGGAAGGAAATAACAAAGATAAGAGCAAAAATCAATAAAATACAAAATGGACAAACAATTGAGAAAAATCAATGAAATGAAAACTGGTTTTCGAAACAGATCAATAAAATTAACTCCTAGCTAAGTTGATAAAGAAACAAAGAGAGGGACGTCCCTGGTGGTCCAGTGGGTAGGACTCCAATGCGGGGGGCGGGTGGGGGGGGCCAGGTTTGATCCCTGGTCGGGGAACTAGATCCCGCATGTATGCCACAGCTGAGAGTTTGCATGCCACAACTAGAAGTCAGCATGCCGCAGCAAAGATCCTGTCTGCCGCAACTGAGACCCCGTGCAGCCAAAATAAATAATAATAATAAAAAAGAAACAAAGAGAAGATATAAATGGTCAGGATCAGAAAAAAAAGAGGTAACATTAGTACAGACATCAAAAGGCTAACGGGGTTTATTATCAATAATTTTATGCCAATGTATTTGACAAGTTAGATAAACTGCATAAATTCATTGTAAGACAGAAATTACCAAAACTGACTCAAAAGAAAGTAAAAAATTTGAATAGCCTCATATCACTGAAAGAAATTGAACTTGTAATAAAAACTTTTCCCTTAGAAAATTTCAGACCCAGACAGCTTCATTGGTATATTTTCCAAGTATTTAAAAAAGAAAAAATGCCAATCCTACATAAACTTCAAAAAATGGAGGAAGAGAGAAAACATTTCAATCTATTTTAGGAGACCAGTATTATCCTGACACCAAAACCAGACAAGGAGATGTGATCTCTTCGAAGAAAGAGAAAGAAAGAAAACTGCAGACCAATATCCCCCATGAACATAGGCACAAAAACCAAAATTTTAGATACAAAATCTAACAACATATTTTAAAGGATAATACTTCACAACCATGTAGATTTAACACAGGAGTGCAATATTGGTTTAAATTAAAAATTCAATCAATGTAATGTACCATATTACTAAAATAAATGAGAAAAACATTTGATCATGTCAATAAATGTAGAAAAAGTATTTGACAAAATTCATGATTTAAAAAACTCTCCAAAAAATAGGAATAGAGGTGAACCTCCTCAACTTGATAAGAAAGTTGTCTTTTTTTTTTTTTAACCTACAGCTAACATGATACTTAATGTTGAGAGACAATACTTTTCTTCTAAGACCCGGAACAATGCAAAAATGGCCACTCTCACCACTGCTATTCAGCATAGTACTGGAAGGTCTAGTCAGGGCAATGAGGCAAGAAAAGGAAATAAAAGGCATACAGATTGAAAAGGAAAAAATAGAAGTCTTCTTATCTGCAAATGACATGATTGTATATTATTACAAAGTCTAATAAATCTATAAAAAAATTCTTAGAAGTAATAAGTGAGTTCAGCAAGCTTGTAGGATACAAGATAAACATTCAAAAATCAATTGTATTTCTGTATACTAGCAATGAAGACAGAGGCACTGAAACTTAAAATATAAAACCATTTATAATCACTAAAAAAACCTTAGGTGTACGTCTAACAAAACATGTACAACACTTACATGCTGAAAATTTCAAAATGCTGATGAAAAGAATCAAAGAAAATCTAAGTAAATGGAGAGACATACTACACTCATGGATAGGAAGACTCAACATAAAATATGTTAATTCTCCCCAAATCCATACACAGGTAAAATAAATTTTCTTTCAAAATCCCAGCAAGACAGTTGGTTGTTTGGCCTGAGGCGACCCAACACTGGAGCCTACTCGGCTCTTTGGTGGAGCTAATGGTGGACTCTGGGAGGGCTCATGCCAAGGAGTACTTCCCAGAACTTCTTCTGCCAGCGTCCTTGTCCCCACGATGAGCCACAGCCACCCCCCACCTCTGCAGGAGACCCTCCAACACTAGCAGACTGATAAACATCTGATGAAGCCATGACCAGGTGGGCACGAGTTACTACCACACAGAACAGAAGACCCTTCCCTGCAACATCATGGGAGGACATGAAGAAGGGGTCCTTTGAGGGGAAAAGCCAAAACCTACCAAAGAGTAAACAACTTGAAGCCAATAGTCTGTCCCTTATAAATGATGCACCCCAAGCAAAACACAAAAAGAATAAAAAGAAAAAGGAGTATTTACATGAAGATGTGAATAGATTCATGGAATATCTAAGACAAAACTCACAGATGGTTCACGATGGGGAAATGATAGCAACAGACAGTCAGGAAGTCAGGGAAGAAACTGCAGACTGTCTTAAAGAAAGACAGTCGCTGGGAAGGGAGACAATTAAAAAGACAAGCAGCAAAGAAAAATGCAATGGTATGTTTCCATTGTAGAAAACCTGGCCATGGGATTGCAGATTGCCCAGCTGCCCTTGAGAATCAAGAAATGGGCACTGGAATATGTTACCGGTGTGGATCCACAGAGCATGAAATAACCAAGTGCAAGGCTAAAGTAGACCCAGCTTTTGGTGAATTTCTTTTTGCAAAATGTTTTGTTTGTGCGGATCTTGTCCTGATAATCCAAAAGGACTCTATGCTGATGGTGGTTGCTGCAGACTTTGTGGCTCTGTGGAACATGTTAAGAAAGATGGTCAGAATTCAGATCGAATCGTCACAGTTGGTCGCTGGGCAAAGGGAATGAGTGCGGACTGTGAAGAAATTTTAGATGTGCCTAAACCACAGAAACCCAAAACAAAGATACCTAAAGTTGTTAATTTTTGATGATTAGTACTATCATTTGTTGGCACCTCATTGTTAAACATTCGGAACTGGGCCTACTTCATAAGTTGGAGCTGGACTCTCCCTTGGAGTCCTGTATTGTAGAGATCAGTATAACCTAGGTGTGGTCAAACCAGTTCCTGAGTTCTGTCCATCAAGGCACACTTCTACCATTGTTTGGAGAAAATCACTGAAAAAAAGTATAATATGTTTAAAAAGGATTTTCTAAAAGAATATATTTTTAACCAATAGAGCTTAGGTGTAACTAAGTGGTTATATACCTGACTGTAACAATCATCTTTCTCTAAAAACAAAATTATGCATTAATATGAACTATCCCTAAACATAGGGTACCTGCTTTGCATTAGGAAATGAATTTTTGGTTATATTGTTTTCTTGGTTCAAAGTATCAATTTATTATTATATTAGAAATTAATTTATAATTGCCACAAAATGTTGTTTTTTGTTTTTGTTTTGTTTTTTGCGGTAAGCGGGCCTCTCACTGTTGTGGCCTCTCCCATTGCGGAGCACAGGCTCTGGACGTGCAGGCTCAGTGGCCATGGCTCACGGGCCTAGCCGCTCCACTGCATGTGGGATCTTCCCGGACCGGGGCACGAACCCGTATCCCCTGCATCGGCAGGCGGATTCTCAACCACTGCGCCACCAGGGAAGCCCAAAATCTGTATTTTTAAAATATTTAATAAAAACTTACTTGCTGTTTAAAAAAAGAAAAAATTTCAGCAAGACTTTTTGAAGACATGGACAAGCTTATTCTAAAATTTACATAGAAAAGCAAAGGAAGTGGAATAACTAAAACAATTTTGAAAAAGAATAAAGTGAGAGAAATTATTCTACCTGATCTTTAAGGCTTACTCTATGGCTACAGTAATCAAGAGGGATAGATCCATAGATCAGTGGAACAGAATACAGGACCCAGAAATAGGCCCACACAAGTAGGGCCAACTGATTTTTAACAAAGTTGCAAAAGCAATTCAATGGGAGAAGAATAGTCTTTCTAACAAATGGTGCTACAGCAAATGGATATTCGAGGGTAAAAAAAATAAAGAACCTAAACTTCACACCTTTTACAATTAAGTTTAAATGGACCATAGATTTAAATGTAAAACATAAAACCATAAAACTTTTAGATAATAACATAGAAGAAAAATTTCAAGACCTAGGGCTTGGTAAAAAGTTCTCAGACCAAAAGCATCACCCATAAAATAAAAAGTTGATAAATTGGACTTAATCAAGATTAAAAGCTTTTGCTCTGCAAAAGATCCTCTTAAAAGTATGAAAAGATAAGCATAGACTGGGAGAAAACATTTGCAAACCACATATCTGGAAAAAGAACTTATATCTAGAATATATTTTAAAACTCTCAAAACTCCACAGTAAGAAAACCAAACAATCCAGTTAGGGAATGGGCAAAAGACATGAAGAGACATTGTACTAAAGAAGACTTAGGGATGCAAATAAGCATATGAAAAAATGTTAAACATCACTAGCCATTAGAGAGATGCAAAATAAGATAACGATGAACTATCACTATGTACCTATTAGACCTAAAATTTTAAAAATAGTCATAGTACTGGCAAGGATGCAGAGAAACTGGATCTTTCATACATGTCTGGTGGGAATGTAAAATGTTACAGCCACTCTAGAAAACAGCTTGGCAGTTTCTTTAAAACCTAAACACACACTTACCATACCTCATAGCAATTGTACTTGTAGGCATACATCCCAGGGAAATGAAAACCTACGTCAACACAAAAGCCTATACATGATTTTTCTTAGCCACTTTATTTGTAACATCCCAAAATTGAAAACAACCAAAATCTCTCTCAGTAGGTGAATGTTCAAACAAACAGTGGTGTATACATAATATAGAACACTGCTCAGCAATAAAAATGAATGATATGGGCTTCCCTGGTGGCGCAGTGCTTAAGAATCTGCCTGCCAATGCAGGGGACATGGGTTCGATCCCTGGTCCTGGAAGATCCCACATGCTGGAAGATTCCACATGCCGCGGAGCAACTAAGCCTGTGGGCCACAACTACTGAGCTGGCACACCACAACTACTGAATCCCGCACGCTCTAGGGCCCGAGTGCCGCTACTACTGAGCTCGCATGCTGCAACTATTGAAGCCTACGCGCCTAGAGCCTGTGCTCTGCAACGAGAGAAGCCACCACAATGAGAAGCCCGCGCACCGCAACAAAGAGTAGCCCCCACTGGCTGCAACTAGAGAAAGCCCACGCACAGCAACAAAGACCCAACGTGGCCAATAAATAAATAAATAAATAAATAAAAATAAACAATGTTCTTAAAAAAAATGAATGATATGTTGATACATGCAACCATTTGGATTGATCTCAAGGGCATACTCTGAGTGAAAAAAGCCAAGCTCAAAATGCCACATACTGTATGATTCCAGGTTTACAACATTCTTGAAATAATAAAATTATTGTGATAGAAAACAGATTAGTGGTTGCCAAAGTTAAATATAGTTCTGGGTAACTTTTTTTGTTTGTTTGTTTGTTTTTTGCGGTACACGGGCCTCTCACTGTTGTGGCCTCTCCCGTTGCAGAGCACAGGCTCCGGACACGCAGGCTCAGCGGCCATGGCTCACCGGCCCAGCCACTCCGCGGCATGTGGGATCCTCCCGGACCAGGGCAAGAACCCGTGTCCCTTGCATCGGCAGGTGGACTCCCAACCACTGCACCACCAGGGAAGCCCCTCTGGGTAACTTTTTATTAGCATGAACTATCCACTGCTACCATATTGAATGGAGCCAAAAAAAGAGAACAAAACACATTAGAAGCTTCACATTATAGTATGTCCTGCACCCTCATCTCAGGCTTTCTGAAATACTGCAAAGCATCAAAGAGCCTTGTTTACTACTTTTGTGAACCCCTGGTGGTCCTGGGACCCCTCACTAAGAACTACAGGAAGAGATTCTCCCCCTGGTCACGACGTTCTCTGAGTGAACATGTAAATAGGGACCTTAGAAACAGGGCCTTTGCCACTGGGTCCTTGCCAGAGTGTGAAGTTCATACCTTCCCATGGAAGTAAACCAGTGGAGATTAATGCACAAGGGTATTTTGTGAGGCTAGGCCCCTGAGCAGAGCTGTTTTCCTGTCCACTTGGTCAGGAACCATTTCTGTAAAGAGTTCCTAGAGTCACTTAGGAGGCAGCAAAGGAATGCCTTATTTGGGCAGGACTGAAACACTTAGAAAGGAGTGCTAATTAAATTTACATTCAAATTACCAATCACAGTGGAGCAGATTTTTAGATTTTCAAATTGGCTGCAATGCAAGGCAAAACCAAAACTGGATTTGGTTTAAATCAGCATGAAAAGGAAAAGTTTCATCTTTTCCTCCCCTCCCACAATCCCTTCACATCACTCTCTGACACATTTAATGCATAAATTACTGCTATGCACCAGCAGCAGTACTAGGGACTGGGCCACCAAGAGGAATCAGACTTGGTTTCTGCCCCTGAGAAGCTCACGGAGTAAGCAGGGAGAGAGGTGTGTGCACAATGAACGCTAATACAAAACCCACATTGTGGGGCAAAGGGCAGGACAAAGTTCCAAGGTGGGGATGGGGGCGGGCAGTCAGTTCTGACTGGGTTAGGAGCTTGAGGACTGTGTCCTCAAAGTGTCCTCAAAGTCCTCAAAGGAGGACACTGCAGAGGACCTTGAAGGATGAGACAGACTTAATAAGCAGAGAAGGTGGAGAGACGGTGAGAGACGGTGGCAGGGGGAGTGGCAGATGCAAAATTGTGGGGCAGGACCTCACTGCGCTGTTTGAGGGAGTCATGGGTATTTTGGTGGACCAGGGGCTTAGGGGGAGGCAAGTGAGAAAGTAAAGAATGAAGAGCACTTGGTCTGTATTTTACCTTTTGGCTGTCCGGTCATCGCTGCGCTCGGGCAACAGTACCCCAGACCTGCCTATGTCCACAGGGCCACCCCCTCAGGAGGTGAGATCAAGCAGGGCACCCCAGTGCTGTTCATTCAGAGAGAGCCGCCGGGTGTTGGCTCTGAATGAAGAATCCTCTTTCGAGCCAGCTCATCCATGATCCTGGATCCACGTGCTGAAGTCCACAAGGCCACGATATTTCTGCAACGTGTTCATTTAAGCTCCAGTTAAATGGGCAATAATAGTCCTTTCCGTGTGTGTGCACACGCACGTACAGTGCAAACCTACCTAGCACCTTCCTCTTTATTTACAAAGCACTTTCTCACCTGTTAACCAGTGGAGTCTCCCAACGCTCCCATAAGTTAGAGGGGCAGAGAAAACGCACCCCACTTTATAGGTGAGGAAACAGGCTGGAGCTGCCACGGGTTAAGGTTGATGTCCCCTGTCACAAAGTGGCTACAGAATATGAACACCGTCTAAAGAGCAGGGGAAGAAGTGATTTATTGGCCAGGTCTCCATCCACTTTTTTAGGGTACAAGCCTTTCATCAAAATGTCAGGAAGTCCAATTTCCTGTAGACTTCAGAGAAGTTGATTTTGATCAGAACAACCAGTCCCACAGAGTGTAAAAAGTCGCATCTTCTGGCTTTTCGTGCTAAGGACTATGACATTCACAGTCAGTGATCAACTTATTCTCAGGATGGACTGCTCTTATATTAGTGCTAATTAATAACTCCTCTCTTCCAATCCCTCTTTGTGACACCGAGTCATAGAGCACCGATGCTGGAAGGGCTGTAAAGGCACCAGTAAAGTGGTTTTAAAGTTTTCTCATTCACTGATCTATCATCGCATTGACTCATAAGCTGTGAAGTAGCTAACGGCCTGGATCATTATCCCCCTCTTACAAATGAAATAACGACAACAAAAAGAGGCTGAGCCACCTCCCCACACGTGGTAAAGCTAGGCCTGGAACACAGGTCTCATAACTCCCACCAATGTTCCACCTACCACACCAAACCCCCTCTCCCTTCCACCCTGCAGATTAGATGAAATTTACAACATCCCTGAATTTCACAAAGGGGGAAACTGCAGCTCAGAGAGGAGCAGAAATCTGGCTGGCCTTGATGGCATTCTGGAGAGCTCCCTGCTTCTCACTCTCGCTAGAGAGAGGGAGAAACACAAGTACTCCCTTTATGCCATCATGAGGGTTGTTGCATGTCAGCCCCCATCTTAACCTAAGTATGACTCCAGGCCAATATCCAAAGGAAGGGGAGAGTGTCCACCTACACATTCACGGTAGCTAGCCACATTGTGCTGTACTGGCCACAGCCGGCCAGCTCCAGGGCATTCTTTTGAAACACATAATGGCATCCACTCCCCGCGCCCCCTCCCCCAGCCCCAGCCTCAGCTCCTGCTGACAGGCAGGCTCAGAAGCCAACAGGCTGTAGCCTGAAGCGGCTCCCAGCAGGAGCTGGACAAGGCCGACAAGGTTACAGGTGCTTTTCATCCAGCCACGCAGGAGAGCACCAACTTCCTGCTGCTAGAAATTTGTCTGCAAATTTTTGTCCTCATTCAAATCGAAGGATGGAGGCCTGGAGACACTGGGGTGATATGATAACTTGATTAAGCCCCAGGACAGATGACACGCTGGCTCAAAGGCCATGTGCTCTCCTTAACCTCTCCAAGGGAGACCACAGGCTTTGCTGGTAATTGGCCCATTGTCCCTTCCACTGTGCTTCCTACAGAAGCCCACTAATCGCCATGGCCCTGGGCTCCTCTCTGCAGCAGTCTTAAATACCCTCAGAACCATCAGACTCAGTGAGCTGTGAAAAATACCTGTGCAATGTGACATACGAGAGTCGTGATTTGAGAGGCCGAAAATGACCTTTACTGGAAACAATTACTTGGTGAGGCACCCTTCCATCCTCCAGCCTGAGTGTAAATTGCAACACATTTAGGGATGAAAGTCTGAGATGGTTTTGTTTAAAAGTGAGTTCAAACTTTTAGAATATTTGGTTCTCTTGAGGAAATAATCCCCCATCTTTCATTTTTATCCAGTTTAGTGTTTCCTGTTGGACTACCCATTACTGAGAGTGTTTTTGATCAACCATTTCCAGATACTCTGGCATACACTGATGTGAGTCTGCCTTGGGTGAGCCAATGTGTATATGTCATTGTTTCTGGAACAGATGTAAGGTTCAGGTCTGCCAAAGGAGGGAAAGAGAGCACTAAACAGAATAGGTTGGATGGATGGGATAGACAGATGGGTCGTTCGCCATGGTGACAGTTTTTTTTTTCACTCCGTTTTAAAATCTTCCATCAGCCTTTTTTCACTGATAGACTTCAGGAATTTTAGAGTTGAGAGGGAGTTCAAAACGAATCTCCTCAATCCACTTTCTTTAGGAATATTGTAAAGGAATAAAATTCACTATTGTTAGCATCTCAGGTGGGTTCTCCAGAGGGACGTCAAGAAACAGAGCTGTTAGCGGCACTTGAAAATAAGCAAAGTACACCATTAAAAGTTAAAGAAATGCTATTTTAAATTTTCATTCATTCTGATTTACTGCCTGAATCTCCCTGTAAGAAAGAGGGCTACTGTATGCCAACATCACCGTTGCTGTTTTTGTCATGGGAATGGAATGTCTTTTGAACTGCTAAAGTAGATAATTCCATGCTTGGAAGAAAAACAAGGGAGGGCGAAGGGGGAGCAGGGGAGATAAAAAAAAGATCCTCTTATTTCCCAATAATTGCAAAGGCCAGGAATGTGCCACAGCGGCACTGAGGAGCACGCGGCGAGGCGCCCTACTGCGGCGCACGCGCCTCATCCCCCTGGTGCCAGGCGGGGGATGGGAAGCCGCTTCGGCCATCTGCGGAGGACCCAGAAGCCCGAGCATTCGCGCCTTCCAGCGAGGGAGAGCTGTGTGTTTTCACCTTTGTTGTTTTAAAGTGGCCCTCCTAGCCCCTTAGGGCAGCGCGCGCCCCGCGTGCGGTGCCCCGGCCCTCGCTGCGCCCTGAGCCTCCGGTCCGGCCCCGCGACTGGAAAGGCCTCTCTGAAGGGGGCGTTCCGCTCAGCCTTCCGCGCCGCCGGCCTTTGTCCCCGCTCGAGGAAGGGGCTTTTTAAATGGCTTCCCGGGAACAAAGGGAGCCCAGGAGCCCGGCTTCATAACGGTCTCATCGGCCACACCAGCCGGCCCGCCCCTCGCCCTCCCTGCCGTAGCCACCACCGGCCCCGCCCTGCTCTCGGCCGCCGCCCCGGCCCATCGGCCAATTGGGGGGGCCCCCTCTCCTCCAGCCCTCACTTTCTGCACCCACCCCCGGCCCCAGCCTGCCCCATCTCTCTTCTCTTCCCGGGCTCTCCTCCCCTACCCGCCCCGCCCCGCCCCCCAATCCCGCGCTCCTGGCCCGCCGCACCCTCCCGCCCCAGGAGATGCTCCCACCCCCAGCGCGTCCCTTTCCCCGTGGGGAAACTCTTTCGGCCTGAGGGCAAGGGAAGGATTCGGCTTAAACCGGCTTGAGGGGCCACGTTTAAGATCTGGGCCCTGACTCTTGCCTGACTGCTCTCCACCCCTCCTCTGCCATCGGCCGAATAGACTTGGCTGACCACAACCAGGAGGGGGGCATCCATCCGAGGGCCGGGATTTTGATGCAAAGTACACATTAGTGTGACCTCAAACATACTCTCTGGGCCACTTGTTAGGCAAAAATGGAGAGAGGAAGTTTTGAGGGTGAGCAATAATGTATGTGACCCTCCTTCTAGTAGGTGGTGCTGAAATCCTAATTACAATGTCATTAGAGCGTGCAACCAACTGCACCCAAGGGCAGCTGCTATGGAAAGTGCCTCCGAAGTGATGAGGTCTGGGGGGTACGGGGGACAAACGGCAGGCCAGGCCTTCGCCTGAGACAATGCTTGCTCCAGACTCCTTCGCTGCTGCTCCCCTCTCCCCCACCAAACCCCGCTCTTCAGAGGGACCCACAGAGCCTGTGACAAGTCCTCTGGGCAGGCACTCCACAGTCAAATCCAGAGTCTTTGGAGAATGGCCCAGAGGCGTTCCAAGACACCGTGATGCATAAGGCGTGCAGACAAGCCACATGGACCATTTCGTGGGAAGCCAGGGGGTAATGGGAATAGACAGATCTTCATGGGTGGCAGGGAGGGCAATTCCAGATTGAACCATTGCCACGCTCACATGGGGATCTGGCCAGCACCCGCAGGACATGGGTGAAAGAACATCCACCATTAGAATAAGAGCACAGCCTCCCAGGGGAACTTCCCAAAGGACCAAAGAGCCACTCCAGTTCCTCAGTGCTGTCCTGGGGCTAGTTAGAAGGCTGCACCTCTATTAGTGCCTACCCAGAGGGCTGGTGGTAACATTGGACAATCAGCCTGGGCAGGACAGGTGGGAAGCACAAACCCACAGGCATCTGGGAACAGCTACACATCCTGTCCACCATCCCAGCAGAAGACTGTTGCTGCTCACTTGGAGTTGGTGATGAGGAAGGCGAGTTGCTGCAGAGTGGAGCAGACAGAAGTTCAAGCTGGCGACAGGAAAACCTCACCCAGATCCCAGCCCACAGCCTGATCAGGGCTACCCTCTGGGAGCAATGAGGGGAAATGTAGGACAGTGGCCATCTGTGGCCCTTCAGACGGGTTAGTACACTCCTACTCCTCTGTGCTGTGCATACAGGGCACCAGTGATGCCCGTCTATCGTGGCAAGCCCAGCTGTTGTCCCGAGGTCCCCAAAGGAAACAGGGAAGAAGCAATAGGTGGGAGTTTCTGGAGCACACCATCTTTTTCTTGCTGGCTTGATTTCTGGCAGACCTGCCTAATAACTAGTCTGGATGTACTGCCTTCTCTGACGCATATATATATAGTAACCTTTCAGTATTGATTTTTTATATTTTCCTTTTATTTACATTTCCTCCCTATTTTTCCTACAGTGATCATGAAGTGTGAAATTTCTTTTAATTATTAAAAAAGAAACAGGAACCCACTGGATCGTTTGAGAATTTAGATATCCAGTGAATGAAAGTCCCAGTTGAGACAAAAATAGACTTAAAAACTGCCCCAATATGTTGCGGTGTTTGGGCACTTGTGTAGGAGTGGGTGTGGGCCGTGGGTGAGGAAGGGTTGCACGTCCAGCCCTAGACCCCAGGTTTTATGCAGTATCTCTACTTGTGTCCTCTCAGATGAGATAACTTCACTTCTGAGAGCGACCCTTGTCCCTGAGACTCCCAGACCTGACGACTGGCAGCCAGTCTGTCTGACGTGAAGGGCACTCTCCTGGAAGCACAAGGAGGCCGATTGTGGTCACCCTGAGGAAGATCCACCTCACAAGCTTTTCCCCATCTGGGATGGTGGAGGAATGGCAGTTGGGCTGTTGGAATGCTCTTAAAATACTTTTGGTGAGCTGGCTTCAAGCAAGGTGGGCTGAGGCCCAGGGCGGATGATGCAACGCTGAGCCCCTCTCAGGCTGGCCTGGGAAGGAGGTTGATGGCTTCCATAATGAGATTCCCAGCCCTGCTCAGTCAACCAGAGGTGGTGAAATTATCCAAGGGCCAGAGACCTAGCTCAGGCTGGAGCAGAATCCTGTGGGCCCTCGTAGAAGGAGAACCTGTTTAATCTGGAGCAACAGGACCTCAGAATGATTGGTATTTGTGTATACCTGGGGAAGTGCTTTGAGGAGGGGTAAATATGTAAATGTTTATTGGTGGTGGTTTTAAAAGTCCGGGGAGGAATCTGCTAAATGAACATTTTAACATATATTTCATACTCAAATCCATTGAATATGGGTGGTCAACGAAATGGTCAATTTTACGTCTCAAGTGTTGCTTTTTTAAAACTCTGTGAAAGCTTCCAAGTTAATTTTGTTCAACTTCCTGTCTTAACTTGATATTTAAATATTAACTGAACTGTTTTTGAACTCTGATTTTGAGCTAGTTAAAAATCTTATTTCATTAGACTGATTTCTGAAGCCTATAAGATTTATTTCCAGTGGGCTAGGGCCCACCTGCCAATCGTGGATAAATCAGTGCACTGGCATATGGGCTGGTCTCCCCATCTCAGATTTGGTACATGTATAAAACTAGTATTTTAGGTTAACATCTTTTTATTAAGTTGATCTTTGGTCTAATTCACACTTTTTGGAAGCTATAACATCTGACACTTTAATAGGCACTCTGCATTGATAATGCTTGAATAATTGTGGATGATACTGAGCTTCTGGAACTTAAAAGAACAGAGTTATGTGAAATGTCACCTTTACAGAAAAAAAAGTATATTATATATATATTCTATATTATATATAATCACCATGGACTAGTCACTCTCACTATGATGCGCATTCAAAAGCATCATAATAACCATTATATTCTTTTGATATTGGTATAGCACTTTATACAACATCTGCCTTGTTATTTATGCGTTTATTGATTTCCTCCAATGTGCCAGGTTCTGTGCTAGGGACCAGAAGTGAGTCAGCATTATTTCTGTTACTGGAGTGACATTCAGTAGAAGATAAAAACATGGAAGCAAATAAAGATGGTAACATGTTATAAGTGTTAAAGAAATGAACAAGGAGCCAAAAGGAAGAAGGTACAAGCTCTGCCCAGAAAAGGGAAGAGAAAGTAGGGACATCTTCCCAAAGGAAGGCTCCCATCTCTCATCCATCACTCTCCGGGATGGTTACCACAGCCTCCCACATGGTCTCCCAGCTCCCACACTTAACACAGGGATAAGAGAAGCTTCTGACGGAGTGTGGGAGAGTGTGCTCCCCTCCCAGGCCTGGAATTCTTCAGAAGGAGTGGGGAATAGCCATCCTGATTGAAAGTGACAGCCGGCCCTCTGTAAGACGTCAACAAGGACCCTCAACCAATTACCAGTAAAGGAACACATTCATTCACCAAACATCGACATTATGAAGGAAGGACTTCTGCTGAATGACACTCGTGGATTCTGACTCCTACCCTTAGCTGGTAACCCTGAGAGTGAAGATGCTCCCAGCTTTTGCACCTGCTGTTCCTTCTGCCTCGACCACTTCGACATGGATTCACCCAGGAAACCTCCTGATGACCCTCAGCTGTGGGCACACAGAGTGCCCTCTGCTTCCTTCATTTACTTGACTGAAGTTCACTGAGCATTTACCACCCCAGCAAACATTAGGGACACAGCAGTGAACAGACAAAACATCCTGCCCCCAAAGAACTTTCATTCTAAGGGAAGGAAAAGGACAGGAAAATAAATAAGGGAAATACAGAGTATGTTAAATAGTGGAGAGTTACCAGGAGCTGTCATCCTGGTGGGGAGAAGTATCGTATCACAATGTTTAGAATTGCCAATGCATGGTGCTAATAAAAAACAGGCCAACTTAGGGACTTCCCTGGTGGCCCAGTGGTTGAGAATCCATCTTGCAATGCAGGGGACACCGGTTCAATCCCTGGTTGGGGAACTAAGATCCCACATGCTGCAGGGCAACTGAGCCCACGCATCACAACTACTGAACCTGAGCACCACAACTAGAGAGCCCACGAGCTGCAATTACGGAGCCCGCACACTCTGGAGCCCACATGTCACAACCAGCTAGAAGCCCACGTGCCACAACTAGAGAAAAGCCTACGTACCGCAACAAAGAGCCCGTGCGCTGCAACGAAAGATCCCACGTGTTCCAACTAACAGCCAATGCAGCCGATAAATAAATAAATAAATAAATAAATAAAGCTTTTAAAAAAACAAAACAAAACCTGTGTGACTCTCTAGAGCTAAAAAAAAGACCAACTTAGTACATTTTGTGATTGTTTTTAAATTTTCTACAGATGATGCACCTCCTTATTACCTGGAACCAGTGCAGGTTCCCCACCTCCACCACTGAATTAGTAGGTCACCGAATTAAAGAGTGATAAGTGCTCACAGACATAGAAAACAAACTTATGGTTACCAAACAGGAAGGGAGGGGGGAGGGATAATTTAGGAGTTTGGGATTAACAGATACATACTACTATACATAAAATACCTAAACAAGTATTTACTGTATAGCACAGGGAACTATATTCAATATCTTATAATAACCTATAATGGAAAATAATCTGAGAAAGTATACATATGTATAACTGAATCACTTTGCTGTACCCGTGGAACTAACACAATATTGTTAATCAACTATACTTCAATTTAAAAACATACATATTTGAAGAGTGATAAGTACACTGGAGAAAATAGAGCAGGGGTGGGGGATAGGGAGTATGAGTGGGATAGGTTGCAACTTTAAATAGGGTGATCAGGGAAGACCTTACTAAAGTGACATCTGAGTAAAGATCTTGGAGGCAAAGAGTTCCCAGCAGAAGACACAGTACGTGCAAAGGTCCTGAGGCTGGAGAGAGTGAGCAAGGAGATAGAGAGGTAATGGAAGGACTGACCACATAGGGTTCTACGGGCCTTTGGGATGAATGTGGCTGAGGCTCCAAGTGAGATGAGAAGGGAGGGACATGATCTAACCTATTTTTTGCAAGGATTCCTCTGGAAGCTGTGTACAGAATAGAACGAAGGCAGGGAGGGGCATTGTTGGGAAGGGTGGAAGCAGAAAGAACCAGTTAGGAGCCTTTTGTAATGCTCTGGCCAAGAGATAATGGTAGGTTGGACCAACATGATAGCAATAAAGGTGATGAGAAGGTAGCGCTCACAGGATCTGATGACACCATCAGTGTGAGGTGCGAGCCTAAAAGAAGAATCAAAGAGAACTTGCCATTGTCCAATGCTGCTGATGGGTCAAGCAAGACAAGGAAGGACCAGGAAATGGTCATTGGATTTAGCAGAATGAGGACATTAAAGATCCTGTCAAGACAGTTTCGAGAGTGACAGTCTGACTGGAGTGGATTCAAGGGAGAGTGGGAGAAGAGGATGTGGAGATGACAAGTACGCACAACTGTTGGAAGAGTTTAGCTGTAAAGAGAGAGCTCGGGGGCCATTTTTCTGGGGGAGGAAGCAGGGTCAAGAGAAAGTATACTTAGACGGGGGAACGGACAGCACGGCTCTACAGGAGAGACCCTGTAGAGAGGGAAAGGAGGGCAGGGCAAGAGAGAGAAGGGAGACACTGGAGCAGCGTTCCTGAGAATCCGGGCTGGTGTGCGGTGGCTCGGGCAGCTGGAGGGGCTGGCCTCGGCCAGATAGAGAAAGTCCATCCACCGTAACAGGACAGAGGCAGAGACAAGGGAACAGACACAGGCTCGGGGCGGGGCAGAGTTGATGTGGAGACAAGGGGCGTGCAGATTGCTTCTGACTGCTTTCATCTTCTCTACAGTAAAAGAGAGAAGGAGGTTAGAAAGTGGGACCATAAGGTCATGAGGGCAGTAACCTGGTCCCTTGTTACCATTGTCCCCCTGGTGCTAGCACAGTGCTGGGCACAGACCAGGTCTTCAAAAGGCACTTATTGCAAGATGAATGATTGAATAATTGATGGAATGTTCAGAACAGGCAAATTATCAAAGGACCTGAAAGTCGTTAGTCTTTTCCTAAAGTCTCCAGCCCGATGCCCCATGCCATTCTAACACACTTGTATCCACACCTGTCAAATCCCAAGGCTGCTTTGGCCACCTGATGTGACTTCAGGCAAATCTCTTCCCTGTTCTTTCTTCTCTTGCTGCCAAGCTTAGAAGGGGCTGGGCTTAGGCCTCCCTGTGAAATGTAAGTTAAACTAAAAAATTTTGATGTGATTTGAGGTTCGAGACGTGTATCTCATTTGTATCCATTCCTTGTTCTTCTGCTCTTTCCTAACCACTCTCCTGTTGTCATCATATTTGTTGCGGAGCCCACCGAGAGGAACACCTCCGGACCAGTGACACCACCTATAGTTAGAAGGGAAAGCTCAAAAACCACAGCAATGACCCACTGCCTTTTATAGGCATCATTAAAATGCAATTGCTTAGTCAAGCCCCAGGGAATATTTTTCTATAAACATTACTAATATTCTATTAACATTACTAATAGTTTAAACTGTTTGTAATCTCCTGGTCCAAGACAGAGCTGTGGGGCTGTGGAGGAGGGGGTCCTGCCTGGGACGGGGTAGGAGAGGCATCCTGCAGGGTCCTTCGAGTCTGAGGGTCTGGGTCCTCATCCAAGGACCACACGGCCTGGAGCCCGTGGGCAGGGAGTTCCCTGCCACACTGCCCTCAGCCAGAACCACAAACCCGCGGCAGTTCCAGGGCTCCACACAATCCAGCCCAGCGCTCGCCAAAACAGAGCCTCTTACACATCCTGTCAGGTAGTCTCCCGCTTCTGGGTGACCTGTGGGTTTAAAAGCAAACTGCCAGAGAAGCCTTGCCCCAAATGTCTGCAAAGGCCCCTGTGTCTAGTCACCTTGCCCGTCCTTACTTTGCATGCCGAATTCCAGCCCAGAGTGTTAGGGAGGGGCGGCAGGAGGCGGGTGCTGTTGGCCCCATCAACCCTTATAAACATGTGACACACTGGCCTGGTATCCGGTCCTGGGATCTCACTTCCTCTCCCTCATTCGGGGAGCTGCCCTTGGAAACATCTGCAGAAGGGTGACCGTCTTCCCAGAAGAGCCCTTCTTTGTCCCCAGGGCACCTGACAGCCTGGGGACAAGACCTTTCAGTCCTTCCCTGTCAGGCTTGAGAGCAGGCAGGAGTGGGGAGGGGGAGAAATTCACGTACTTAGTCAACAAATATTTATTAAGAACCTACTATGTGCCGGGCATTGTTCTAGATGCTAAGGGTATGTGAGGAGCAAGACCAACCAAATCTGACTCCTGTGGAGCTTGCATCCTAGAGAGGGGAAGGTCCAGGGCTCAGGTGGGGCCATCACATGAGAAAACCAGCTTCCCTTCCAGCCAGGTCCACGCTGGGGGGTGGGCTTCCTCCCCGCTCTGCACAAAGAGCGAGCGGCAGCTTTGGGTCCTTTCAGACCTCTGTTCCCTGACTGAGGCCCGGATGTCTCCACCCAGGCCTGCACCACCGGATCTGCTGAGGACGTCAGCCGATCCCATCTCCTCAGAGAGACTCAGAACCACTCAGCAATCAGGGAGATCAGCACTAGCCACGGTTGATGGCAAAGCCCCGCCTGCTCTGGGGGACCCTGCGGGGTCAGCTCCCAGCCACCTGCTTCCTGCCTCAATAGCCGCAGGGGAAATACTACCTCCTGCGGAGGTGGAGCCTGTCACCCAGATAAGCAGGCCTTGTCGGGCTGCCCACTTCAACAGGAAAACCCACTTTCTAAGAAGCAGTCTCCCTTCTCTCTGTGTCTTCCTGGCAGGTAGAAGCAGCTTGAACACCTGCAGATAGCAGTGAGCTGGGGTGGATTAAAGCAAACGCTCCTTATTTTTTAAACACCCACCCTCTCTTTAAATCCAGGAAGGCTTCCCAAATACAACATTTTCAGAGGAAAAAAAAAAAAAAAAAAAAAACCTCAGGTCTACCACTGTTTGCAAACACTGGACAACTTCAGCTTTATCTTCTCCCTGTCATGGGCGATAAAAAGAGGCTCCCGCCCTCCGTTTCCTTTAAGGAGCTTGTGTAAAACGTCACGCAGCCGTGCATGTTCATTTGAGGCTAACCACCCTGTGCTGGTGAGGGAGGTACAGGTTCAAGGGTGGGTCTCCCCCACCCACGCGGTGGGCTGTCGGACGCAGCCAACTTCTAATCAGCAAGCTCCACAGGACAGACTTGCCAAAATCCCTATGAGGAAACTCTTCTCCTTCTTTAAGTCTCAGAGTGTAAAAATTAAGTCTTTGTGTATAACTGTGGAGGGAGCTTTTCCAGGCCAGGCACAAGGTGCTCCGTGGTATCATGAAATTTCTGAAGCTTAAAAAAAATCATCAAAATACGGAGACATGTGCATGAGATGATTCTTCCCATGCAAAATTAGTTTCTAGATCAATGATTTTCAAATAGGGGAGGGGAGGAGGGAGAGATCATAATCTCTTTAGGGGCTTTTTCAAACTACATGTGTCACCCTCAAGCCCAGTTCCAGAGATTACGGCACACGCCCCAGGGGAGCCTCCCTGACCAAGAATCACTGTCACGGTGAGTTATCGTTACTCACTGGCCCTCAGACACGAGTGGCCTCAGAATCACCTGGAGGGCTTGGTAAGCCCAAACCACTGGGCCCACCCTAGAGTTTCTGATTCAGTCACTCCGAAGGGGGAGTCAAGAATATGTGCATTTCTAACAAGTTCAGAGGTGATGCTGCTGTTTCCAGCCTGGGGCCACGCTCAACACTCTCCATGTGTTTCAAGGGAGACAATGGTTAAGAACAACTGGTTTTGAAAAGAAACCACGTGCTGTTTATTGCAAAGGAACAAGCTCAAACTTCCCTGCTGCTCTTCTTGATGCTGACTGTGACTACACACTAAAATACCAAGACTCCCCCAGAGCCGGTGGCTTCCCCCATCTCAGTCGGGCCAAAGTAAGCCCAGGAATCCCCAGCTGCTCTTTTAGCTGGAGCATGGATACAAGGAGAATAGGCGTGGGCTCCATCCCCGTGTGGGCCGCAGGGAAGCTTGGCCTGTTGGGGATGGAGCCTCAGGCCGCAGAGGCACCTGGAGAGAGCAGAGCGTGAGGGGCCCACCCCAAGCTGTCCAGACGGTAGTGATGGCCCTGTCCTCAGAAGTCAGAAGGGACTTCATGACAACCAAACATGCAGCTTGTAAACCAAAGTCATGCCATCACCCCAAGTGTCAGTAACGGTCACGATCATGATACAGGAAGGAAACTGGCCTGTGATTCCTGAGAAGGAAAGTCAGTCTGAGTAAAGAAGAATTTTAGAATTTACTTTTATTTCCTATTATGTTCTCATCACATGTCTCATAATTATATGTGGGGGTGGGGATTTCTCCACCTTCTCCAGGGCAGGGAGTCTGTTTGTCATCACTTCCAGGGCCTGGGAACACGCCAGGTCCTCCGTTAAGGCTATGTGAATAAATATGCTAAATTTTCTAAAGCCAATGCCTCCCAAAGGGGGGAAAATATCATCAAAGGGCAGGGCTGTAGGGGCCCAGGAATCATGCTCAGCTCAGAGGAGCTCTATTCAGTGTAACAAGGAACCCTGCAGCCATGGAGCAAAGACTCCCCTGAGTCTGCTGCCTTGCCTCGCTCTGCCCCTGAATATTTACTTGGGGTAATTAAGGCTGTCACCTATAAGCTGTCCCCCACCCCCACCCCGAGCCTTCAGAAACCGCCCTCTTGTTCTTCCAAAGAGTTAATGATCTTCAAACCTTGAAAGAAATCCTATATTTTGGCTGTTTATCAAAATCAACTACTGACATAGGAGCTGACTGCAGGGTGTGGAGGCTTCTCTAGGGTGGGGTGTACGCTGCGCGGTGGGAGGGCAGTAAGACGGGGGAAGGGCTGGTATTCACACACCTACGTGCACATGGGCACCAACACCAAACTTAGGCATTAGCTGATTTAACCAGATGACTCATTTTCTGCTCACTTCTTGGGGGTGGGGGGAAGGGGGTTGGCCATGTGCAGAGTGAATGATTCCCCTGAGATCTATTCTGACCTATACCATTGTCATCTTGCCTCTCTTCTTTTTTTTTGCCCCAGATCCAACCCAGTGCCCTTAAGTAGGGAATGCATAATGATCTTATCAGTCCTCTTACGGTTTCCTACACGCTACTGTACCCTCAAGGTCGCCTTCCACATCCCAGACGTCACCCTAAATACTGGTTAAGGCCATAATAGAAAATATCCCTGTGAAAACTACTTCTGCATTTAGCATAAAACTGTTGTCAACACACTGGCCCATTGTCTCACTCTACAGGAGTCCCTCAAAAATTTCTTTTAGAACTCAAAAATGAGAAATTTTATCTCCCCTAAGGAACAAATATACCTCCTTCTCCCCTCCTTTTCTTGGCCACTAGGACCCTCAGAGTTAAGTTTAATAAGAGTTTTAGGTTTTATATGTTTACTTCCCTCCTCCTTCTTGTGGTCCTGAAAGTAGGATGATGATTTTTATCATCTTACTGAATGTACGTTCCTTGTTGTAAGCCCTCAAATTTTTAATTTTTAATTTTTGGCAAAACACAAGGTATCAATGATCTTAGTGTCAAACAGGGATAAACATAAGTTCCAGCTGCATAAACAGTAATGATTTCCCATAAACAAAACCTCCTGAAAACGGTTAAGGGGTCATAGTGGGGCACAAGCTAATGATGCAACAAATAGCCCTGTGCAAGGGGGCAGCTGGGCCTCACAGATTGGGTACTTGGGTGTATGTTTGAACTGTGAGGGCATTGCCTTCTCCAGGACGCTACTGTATTTCAATCCTCCATGAAGCTTGGTGTTTCTGTCTCACATTGGCCCCTGGAGAAGATAATGGTCTTACTATGGCTTGTAGGAAAAACGGTGTGCCATACTTAACTTTAATCTTTTTGCATGAGACAGATTGTCTAATAAACATCCATTAGACACCTGCTGTTTTCAGAATCCTGCCCCAGCTCCTGGGAAAGGGAGCATCCGGAGGAAACAGAACAGAGCACAAGCCATTTCCCTCAGGGGTTTTCCCCCACTCATGGTCACCAGTGTCCACAGAAGCCTTTGGAAGCAAGTTCTCCAGCAGCACAATGGATTTGGATTGGGAGGAAAGAACATTTCCTGCTGAGCAGGCCGATCAGCCCCTGAATGGGTGTCCAAGCAGGCTTCAGATTCTCCTGTTCTCTGAGGCTTAGAAAATTTTCCTCCGAATGGACTATTGTAAGTGGGGCCCCGGTCTGCACCCTCAGGCCTCCTGCTCTGCAAAGCCCACATCACACCAAGGCCCAGCCTCAAAAGCATTTTGAGAGCCCCCAGAAGCTGGCGTGAAGCATCGCTCCACTGTATGGTCCTAATTCCCCCTTCTAATACTCCACAGCCTTCGTTCCTGGGGCTGCCGTGTTGGGGGTTCTGGCACGGCTGCGTGAGCCATGCTGGCCCCTTGCCCTAACTTTTTAAAATATAAATTTTAAAATGTGACTTCGAGATGAAAGCAAGAATGCCAAAAGGAGGCTGATGCTTTCTTGTGTTCAATTACAGCCCTGGGGAGTACCCCACACAAGGAACTGCTCAGAGCTCCAGCCAAGATGAAATCTGCTTTTCCAATAAGCACTTCAAACAGTGGAGGATGTTTTTGGCTGGATTCAGCAACTGGGAAGCCAACAGTTAATAGGGCTGGGCACTGAGGCAGAACTCCCAGCCACCAGGGGAAATCTGAAGCTGCCTTTCATGCAGCTTCCACTGCAACTGAAGTTACAAGGCACTTGTCTGGCTCCCCAAGACAAGCAGCACGAACTCCACCTTTGGATCTCATTAAACAAATCTTCCCAGATGAAAGATTTCACTATCCCAGTTCATTACCCATACAATTTTTCTTCATTGTTTTTTTCAGGCCTAATTCCTTTACAATAAGTTCTAGCATGGAATTTTGTTGATCTGAATATGGGTCAAACCAGAAATGTTGATAATAATGAAATGAGGATACTAATGGTTGTGGTGATAGTGGATGGATGGGTGAATGGATGGATGGATGGATGGCGTGGATGGGATGAGTGGGTGGAGGGTTGGATAGACAGGATGGATGGATGGGAGGGAGGGACGGGTGGATGGATAGGATTGATGGATGGATAGATAGAATGGGTGAATGCATGGGATGGGTAGGCGGATGGATGGATACACAGGTTGGCTGGTGGTAGAGGTGGAGGCAGCATTGAAATAAGTAGGAGGAGTTTTAGCAGCTCCATTTCATAAACCTGGAAGTCGAAGCAAATGACTTGGCCAAGCTCACCACAGCTGAGTGTGATCTAGAACCCAAGTTTTCTGAGCCATGCTCTTCACGTGACACCAGCCTGTTGCTCCAATACATAACCTGGGCTGCACCTTGACTGGACAACATAAGCATCCTGCCCTGCACTGACAGATCCTTCCAGGCCCAGTCACAGTCATGAGTGCATTTTGCCTATTTTAGTTACTAAGTATAAGCCAGTTAACAAGTTGCAAAGGGAATCGTCATCAGGACCCTAGATTCCAACTTCATTCTTGAACACCTGAAGTCACACCTAGATTTGGGCAAATATTTCCTGACCGCTTAAGTAAAAGTCTTTTGCATGGAGAAGAAGCACCAGGGTGCAGACAGAGATTTCCAAATTTACCTATGTATAAAAGACTTGTTAAGATACATATTCCCAGAGGCTCTGAATGAGCAGGTATGAAGTGGGCACAGGAGGTGCAGGGTCAATAGCAAAACATTTATCTCTTTGAAGTCTTGGTTCAAATGTCACTTTCTTGGTAACACCTGTCCTGACCATTATATTTAAAATGATAACTCACATACCACCTCCCCACTTCTCACCTCCTATCCCGGCTCTCCTTTTTGTCACAGCATTATCACCTTCTATTATACCATTATCACCTTCTATTATACCATTGCTACAGACTGAATGTTTGTGTCTTCTCACCCTCAGATTCATACCTTGAAGCCCTAACCCCTTGTGTGATAGAAGTCAGAGGCAGGGCCTTTGCGAGGTAATTAGGTTTCAATGAGGTCATGAGGGTGGAGCCCTCATGATGAGCTTAGTGCCCTTATAAGAAGAGGAAGAGACCAGCACTCTCTCTCCACCTTGTAAGGACACAGCAAGAAGGTAGCCATCTGCAAACCATGAAGAGGGTCCTCACCAGACACCAAATGTGCTGGCACTTTGCTCTTGGACTTCTCAGCCTCCATAACAGTGGGAAATAAATGTTTGTTTAAGCCACCCGGACTATGGTATTTTGTTATGGTCAAGCTGACTTAGACAACTATATAACTGACTTGGTTCTTATACGTGTCTTGGTCTCCCCAGTCACGGAAGCTCTGTGAAGCTTCCTGATGGCTCCCATGAGCCTGGAACAGCCTGGGTTGGTAACACCTGTTTAAAAGGATGGACTGAATGAGGAAGTGGTTCTAATGGAGGTGGCCCAGGGTACGCTCGAGAAACCCTGGTGGAGGAAGAGCATGAGCGCGGGTACTAGCCAGACGAGAGTCTGGATCCCAACTCTATTCACTTCTGTGTGACTTCAGGCGCTTTAGGCCCCCTGAGCATCAGTTTTCTCATCTGTGAAATGGAGGCAATACCTCCTTCCTAGGGCTGCCACACAAGGATCCAGTACGGATCCTGCATGCAGTACTGCTCCACCAGCTAAATGCTTTCCTCCTTCCTCATCTTCTGGGTGGAATTTTGCATTCAGTGGCCTCTGAGCAGAAAATATGCCTGAAGCCTCCCAGGTAGGGGAGAAGAGCATTCGGCTTCTCATCACGTGGAGAGAGGCACGGAGGATGAGTAAATGGAGGCCAACCGTCAGGGGGAGTGGGTAAGTCATCCCTGCCGGCTCCCTCTGCGGCTCAGAGGACACGCGTTCACCTCCCTCCGTCTCCGTCATCCCTTCCCACCAGCAGGAATGAGCAAGCGCTTTCTGAGTAAACAGACCATAAATCACTAGCTGGGATCACACCGCCCCCCCTTCCCCCACCAAAAGCAGCAACATTCAAGACCTCAGGCAGAAAGAGCGAGTGCTTGGAGACTGCGAAGTGGAAGTAAGCATTCCTCGCAAAACGGCCCAGCCAGTTTCCCTGGGGCCCTTGGAGTAAGTCTCACGGACCCTGCCAGCTAGCTCCACCTGGAGGGACTTAAACTAGAGCATGGGAGCTTTGAGCGAGGTGGAAAGAGGATGTCCCGATAGTGACCCTGGAATAGGTGAACGAGGTTATAGAATTGTTTGCTCTGGGTTTTATGAAGCCGATAGGAATTGGAGGCAGAGACACGGAAAACAGGAAACGTCTACACACATTACACAACCCAAAGAGAGAGAAAGCAGAACCTCTGTCCACATGGAAAACTGGACAGTGGCGGGGACACACCACTCAGAGTCCAGAGCCTACGTCCTAGCTCCACTCTGCTGCTGATTATCCGGTGACCTTGGGCCCGTCCCTCTCCTGCCCCGCCCTCGTTCCTTACCCACAAGACAAGAGCATGAAGCTCCTTGGTCCTCCTCCAGCTGCTATTTCAGGAGTCCCTGGCTTCCCGCTGGGCTCTGGGCAGATGCGCTGCTGAGGCTGGCAGCAGGGAAACTGGCTGCCCCAGGCCCTTTTGAGATCCAAGTCCAGGCTCAGACCTTTATTTTCGGAGGCTATGCTGGAAGGTGCAGGATCCATGCTGACCTCCCACACCGCTTCCCTGGCTTTCTGTCCCCGGTGGTGCCTGGCAGGTGAAATCCCCTCTGAGCCCTGGGGCAGTTGTCTCCAGCCAGAGCCCCAGCTGGGTCTGCTGGCCCAGGGTCAGGCTGAGCCCTGGAAAGACCTCTGCCTCTGGCAAGGGGTCGCTCATCTGGATTCAAGGAGAGATTAGTATTCCTCAGATTAAACCAAACGGGCTCCCTCTGGCACCCAGCCGTCAGTCCTTCAATGTTTCCAGATAGTGTTCAACCCGACACCTAGTAGGAGCTCTGAGGGGCCCTGCCAGGGGCTTCTGAGGAATTAGCTTGTGAAGGGATCGGCTGCAGACCAGCTGTGTGACCCTGAGCAAGTCCTTTCCCTCTCTGGGCCTCGGTTTCCCCATCTGACTTGGCCTGGCTCCGTGCTAGCTGCCCAGTGCTGCCGGTCTGTGTCCCGCTCCAACACCCCAGCAGCCTCTCCCCCTTCTGGGGCTGCAGGGAATGCCCACCTCACTGCCCTGTCATGGTTGGGAGCGGGCAGGGGTGTCAAATGGAAGGAACCAGGAATAGGCACTTGAGGTCGAGGCTCGAGCAGGAATCAAGCCTGCCTCCTGCTTCCCAGAATTCCCTCTCCTCCTCTTAGAATTATGAGCTGTTGAAACCCAGAGGGTCATCAGGCATCATCCAGACCAGAGGCGTTCAAGCTGCTTTTACCCACAAAGCCTTTCTCCAGATGAAATCTCACACAGAGGCCCAGAAGATCAAACACGGGGGAGGGGAGCAATAGCAGGGGTGAAATGGAGCATTCATAATAAAGACAACTGTAATGGAGCATTTATGATAAAGGCAGTTCTGGCATCCTCACTGGGAAAAGCAACTCCAGGGATGTCCTCAGCCAGCAGGGGAAGCTAGACAGGAGAGCATTGCTGTACCCGAGGGCACTCTCTCCTCCAGAATAAACTCCCACCCCTGCTTAAAGGAAAGAATTTTTTTTTTTGAAACTAAAGTTTCATCAACAACCAGAACTCACCTTACTCCTCCCCACCAACGCAACCAACGTTCCTTACAAAGAGCACTGCCTTATCTGTCATATTAAACCAAGGCAATCTCGGGCCTCATCTCTTCCACTCCTGCTATGAGAACATATCAGCTTGAAATATCTGATCCACACACGTCAGATAAGAGAGAAAAGGAGCAGGCAGCAGGGCAGGAGCAGAGGAGAGCCAGGGAGAAGAGAAACTCAGGAGGAGAGAGAAAGCTAAGACTTGGTTCCTGCAGCTGACCTGGCAGATCCGAGGATCTGGCCTGGGGGACCCGGGTCCGGGGGGGATTTCCTGGGACCCTCAGGGTCCTGACAAGGCAGGGGAGGGGCAGGGAGCTGCCGGGGAAGATGGGAAAGGACATTGGTGCCCCAGTAGGGTGGAATCCGGGAGGGGCTTCCTCGTCATCCGAGGAGCGTGAACAAAGGCTCGGTACCCAGGGTGAGCCTGGCGTCCTGCCTGGAGGAGGGGGGCAGCAGGGCTGGCCGGGTGAAGCAATTTGTACGCAGCGGCTGCAACGGCCGCCTCTCCCCAGCACGGAGCACAGCACTGACGTCAAGCGCGGTGGGGCCGCGGCCAGCACTAACTAGGTACAGATGCACGGGGGCTGGCCGCCTCGGCCAGGAGCCGCTCCCGCAGGCGCCCCCGCTCCTCCCCCGGCCCCGGAGCCGCTCCAGCCGCGGGCTGGCAGGAGTCTGAGCCGCCCTCCGGCCGGCCTCCCAGGCGCCGCAACAGCGCACCCTAGTGGCCATAGCCAGGAGAGCGCGTCCAGGAGCCCCGCAGGCCTAGGTGTGGGGCCTGACATCTTGGATACATTCTCTCATGGGGATCACATCACAATCATTTGCGGCGCTTTAAAAAATCCCAGTGCCCAGGAGGTACCCCATCTTAATTAAATTAGAACCCCTGGGAGCGGGACCCGGGCGCCAGTATTTTTTAAAACTCTCGAGGTGTTTCCTATGTACAGCCAAGTACGGAACCGGTTCCCTTAAAACAGTGGTTCTACTGCTTTGAGCGTGGATCAAAATCACCTAGAAGGCTTTGAAACACGGATTGCCGGGCGCCACCCCAGAGTTTCTGCCCCAATAGGTCTGACTTCTTAGCTCTAGCAAGTCCCCAGGTGATGCTGATGCTCCTGTTCCCAGGATCCACCTTGAGAACCAGGGCTAAACAGCCATGACTCAGTGGGTGGACCAGGAACAGCACTGATAGCACCTGGGAACTTGTTAGAAATGAAGATTTGAGGCCCCACCTCGGATCCAGTGAATCAGAATCTACAGTTTACCTAGATGTAGGCGATTCGTTTGACATTAGGGTAAAGTGCTGCTCTAAACGCCATTTGGTCAGGCCTCATAGGATCAGGCTGTGTTGAGTGCTGGGAAAACCTCTCTACATCCTCCCCATAATCTCTGGGTCAGAGAGCTGGATGGAACGTTCCAGATTACCTGATCCGATTCTCTTGCATACAGATGGGGGAAAGTGAGGCCCAGAGACGGGAAGGAACTTGCCTAGGGTCAATCACTCTGGGCACCTCAAATTTCATATATTCATAAACATTCCCTCTCCTCCCCAGGGGGCAGCCCTTGTGACTTATGATCTTATTCATCCACGGGTCAGGCACCTCATGAACTCAAGGAGGGGCCTGTGGAGGCCCAGGTCCTTCCTGTCCTGTCTGCTTGGGAGTGCACTGAGGCAGGGAGTGGAAACACAGGGAAACTGCAACAGAGAACACAGTGGGAGGGGGCCTGCCCAGGATGACTCAGGAGGGGCCAGGTTTGAGAGTTGAGTGTCAGCCGCTGACCCCACCCATTGAGACTCATACCCATTTTTTGTTCATGATTATTTTTCTGACTTCTCAGGGAAGAGAGACAGATCAGAGGCCTATCTTACAGGCACCTATCTTATCGATGTGATACACTGAGCATCCTGTCCCCAAAGCAGGCTGGATGGCCAGCTCTGTCCACAGCTCATGGTGAATTTCTATCCTTTTTTTGTCATTTTTCATGCAGGCACTCAGGGGTACACAGAGTCCGGGTGGAGAGACTAGAGAAACGCAAATAAATGACTGTGAAATCGGTATCACAGGATTGGAGGTTTTGATGTCCACGAGAATTGAGGAGGGATGGCATTTGGAGCAGGTGGACACTGCACAGTGTGGGTCAGGGGCATCAGAGCGGGCTTCCTGGAGGCTGCGCGGCCATCACAGCCAGGGTAGGATGGAGCTTGAACATGTCCAAATTTGGACCTCACACGCCTAACCACTCCTCTACCCTGTCCTCAGAAGGTACAGAGGTGAGACCCCACCCCATATCCTGTCTGGGATCTGTAAACAGGACGTCTGGCTGGAAAAGAGGCAGCTGAGGCTGAACAGAGAGGGGGAAGGGGGACTTGAATTTAAAGTTGATGAGTTTGGGCTCTATCCAGGATCCCACGGAAGCCATTTGAGTTGTGATGCAGGAAACAGACACTGATGGAAGTTTCTGGAAGACTGAGTCTTTCTAGAGTCCAGCAAATTGCTGATGTGCAAAGTCCAGCTTTAGGGCCTGTGGTGAGAGAATCACCAACGTTCTGTATAAGGTTATAACAACTTTGAAGGGCTACATTTTAACCTTCTGCCTTCAATTTCCATTCATCCCCCCAAATCTGGGGGGGAATAAACAATTTGTAGTTAAGTAAAAATGGGTGGGTATTCGTTTTCCTCTTGTGGTCTATTACATTCCCAGCTACACCACCCTATTATCTGCTTTACAGAAAACAAAAAAACTGAAATTAAACATTAACCAGGATCATTGAGAAGGTCACTGAAATGAACAGCCCTGGTGTCAAGGGAGGAGAGGCCCCTGAGTCTGGCCGATTGTTCAAACAGGAAAGGGACCTGGGCAGGCCCCAACGCCAAGGGCTTGGGAGGCCAGCTGATTCCAATAGCACTTTCCTTTCCAGCCAATAGAAGACTGACTGACCTCCCGAGTAAGGGCTAGGTGCCTGGGCAGAAGGAGGGCTCAGACAGGGTCCCAGCCCTGAGAAACTCACGTCTCATGCGAGAAGGACTCTTAGGGAGGCAGACCCAGTACCGTGGAAGGCAGAAAGGGGAGTGATGTGTTTCACCCTAGAGGAGGCAGTATCTGCTGTAGGTCTTAAAAAATCAATAGACGTTCACCAGGAGAAAAGACAGGGCAGTCCAGGCAGAAGGAACAGGTGAACACAGGTGGAGGGCCATAGGGTGCACGGTGGGAGGAGGGGGTGTGGAGGATGGCCAGGGCTGGAAGGTAGCGTTGGACCAGATTGGAAAGGCTAGCTCTAAAGTCAGGCTTGATTGGGAACGTTCTGGGGACTTGTCTAAAGCCCCCAGGTCACTGTGGGGAAGGTGGGCTGGCAGGGCGCCCTGGTGGAAGGCTGCTGGGGTTATCCTAGCCAGAGATGATAAGGACTTGCCCGGGGCTGCAGCAGATGGGCGGAGGTTTTTTTTCCGGGGGGTGGGGGGTGGGGCTGGGCTCGAGAGGATTCTAGAGGCATAGTCTTCTGGCTTGGTGACTAGTTGGGTGAGGGGTAGGTGAGGTTGGTGACTGAACGCTCTGACTTAGTGCCATCCTCGGGTAAAGGAATGGTCTCAGTCAGGGGTCCAGCTGGGCAGCAGGAAGCACACTGGTATCTCAAACAGAGGGAATTTAATACAGGGGATTGGTTGTATAGTGATGTAAAAGCTGAGAAGCTGCATAAGATGTTGAGGCAGCGTAGAGGTTAGCAATGGGAAAAAAACACTGGAACCGTCTAGAGAAGGAGGGATGAAAAGAGGAGGCAGTATAACTAGAACCGGAAGTCCAGGAGCAACCCAGCCCAGCAGAAACCAGAGCAGCCCTGTGCAGTGGGAGCTGGGGCACAGAGGAGACCCAGGCCCTGATGGAGACGCTTCCTAGAGCAGAGAGAGGGGAAGAAATACCCTGATGTCTCTCCACCCACCTGCTATTGGCCAAGCCTACTTGAAAGCCCAGATACAGGAAATGCCTAGTGCAGGACCACTAGAGGCATCCAGGGTGAGCAAAGATGACGAGTGCAGGTTTTAACATGGGAAGAGTAAGGGGCCTCCCTGGAAGGGTATCTGGCATGCACTGGAAACACAGACTTGGAGTGCTGGAGAGGCAGGTGTGGAAGGATCAGCATGGCTCTGCTGGAGGTTTTCCAGCGGGGGCAAACTCATGCCTGAGTCACACTGTCCCGGAGCTGAGCCTTGTGGGTGGGGCAGGGCAAGGTGGTATCAGGTGGCTCAGTGATATGCCAGGCCCCGCATCAGGAGAAAGGATGCCAAGGTGGAAATGGGCTGGCCTGGAGAGGCTGTTAGACCCACATCATCATGCCCATTCTGATGGCGACTAGCTGTGTGACTTTGGGCGAGTGAACAATGGTCTCTGAGCCTTGGTTTCCCATCTGTAGAGTGGAGAGCATGCCTCCCCCATTGGGAGAATAGAAACCATACAGAAGCACTTAGTGAACAGTGAGGCTCTATCTATGCCAGGAAGGCCAGGATGCCCAGAAGATGCCAGCAATAGCTGGGGCTCAGTGATGCCAGTGGCTGGGCAAGGCATTTGGGTTGAGTCTGATGTGCTCCTGGGGACCCCTGAGATCACACACACCTGTGAGATCACGGGCAAGTGCAGGACCCAAGCTGGCTCCACAGAACACAGGACAGGAAGGGATCCTTTGAGGTCCCCTGTGGTTAGGGCCCTTGACGTGGGTCCCTGAAATGGTCCCTGTAAGTACTTTTTCCTGGGAGAGGGTCTGATTCTTGGAGGAACTGACAACTCCAGGGGCTTGTGAACTGCAGGTTAAGCCCCTCCACGCTGCAGCCCCACCTCCCACCTGCCCGGCCCCTCACCAGCGGCCCCAGCATCACAGAGCTTCTTGCAGTTGCCACCGACTCTCCACGCTTCTTCAAGTCCTCAGCCCTGGGTGGACGCTGCCTCTCTACCTGGAATCTCTCTCCTTCCCTCTCCTCTCACACATCTTATTTTCTCCAGTCTTTAAGACTCAGTTCAAGCATCACTCCCTCCAGAAAGCCTCCCCTGACCTACCCAGCCCCCGTCCCGTCCTAGATGGACATGGCATTCGTATTCTCCAAAGACAGCCACTCACATGTACTTATGCCATCCTGCAGGATCTCCTGGCAGTATGATGGACAGACACCCTTCCCACAGAGCAGTGAGTCTGTGTCCGCTCCCTTGGATCTGGGTGGGGGGGCCTTGTGACTGCCCTCTGCCTGGTTCTCATTCATATTCTCTCTCTCCCCCTCAACACCTGTCCTTGGACCCCAGCCGCCACGCTCTGAAGCAGTGGGGCCACAGGGAGAGCCATGTGCCCGCAGCCAGTGCCCGCAGCAAGTGTGGGCCTTCAGGTCATCCCCAGCAGGCCCCACTTGATGGTGTAAATGCAAAGTGTCCCCACCACGCTCTGTCTGCGTGCTGGCCCGCAGACCCCCCCCAGAGATCATAAATGATGACTGCTGCTTTAAGCCACTATGTTTTAGGGTAATTTGCTGTGCAGCAACTGACAAAAATACTTGTCTGGAGTCCTGTGACCCCTGTGCTTCTCTCTGTCAGGCACTTTCCGCCAGAGTTGGAACTGTGGGCTGACAGCCCTACCTTCCCTCCGGAGGCTGAGTACCCCGGGTGGGCACCGGGCACACTGCTTGCTACTCATGGAGCACCCCGCAAATGTGCATCCAACGAAACCCAGCAAGTAAGAGAGATGTTTGGGGGCATCAGAAATGAATTCCCAAGTGAGAGAAATATTTGAGCTACAGCTCTAAAGATGTAAAATATGTTTTTAAAATAAATGAAGTATTGGTGAGAATGTGTCCATTTAAAGCTTTAAGGTTTTATGAATTGGTCACCTTAGACCATGGTCTCTTATTACGGTACTTGCTGTGGAGTAAACAAATGAAAAGACATAAAGGGACCCAACGGCAATGATCCCCCTTCAGCTTTTCAGCTCAGTGGCCTCATGCAACTACCAAGGGATACTCATTTCTACTTCTCACACTGTGACTTTAGCTTGTCCTCCAACAAAAGGCAGCCGCCTTCTCAGGGAGCATCACGTCCTCCCTCCCCACTCCCTCCTGGGGCTCTGCAGGGCCCCAGGCAGCCGCCCAGCCCAGGCCCCCCACCCCAGGCTGAATCCCTGGAGCCACCTCCCCAGGGCCCCAAACACAGAATTGCCCCTCTGTTGCCCTGACCAGACATCTGGCCTCTGCCTCTGGGTGAGCACTTCCTTCCCCGGAGGGCCCTCCAGGCAGAGATGCCATGATACAGACCTCACCAGGAGTGCTTTCCAGTTTTCAGAGCATTTCCTCCTGCCTCGTGTCCTCGATCTCCACAGGGTCATTGAGGCAGACCCGGCAGGGGTGACAAGGCCCATGGGATACAAGGAAGTGGCCTCGCCAGGACTCTGACCTGGGCTTCTGGCTGCACACCACGGGCCCCTCACCCTGCTTGGGCCACTGTCAGCCAGGCCGCTGCTAACCACCGTGGTGGGTCCTGCTGTCTGTCCCTGGCATGGACTGAACCATCCACAGACGTCCGAGCTTCTCAGTAACCATGTCAGTTAGCCCCTAGCACCCAGGACATTTCTGGACCTCCTTGACCCACAGTGTCCGTTAAGAAAACAAAGCTCAGATAAATTAAATAGGATTAGACTGGTACTTCTGTTGCCGAAAGACACACACACAACACAAACAAACCAAGAAGACAAACAAAAAACCTTTAGCATATATTCCCCAAGCCAATTACAAAGAACCATTTTTGGATTACTTGCTGTTTGGGATTATTTGTGTTCCCTTGCCCTGTACCCCACCCCCCGCAAAAAAAAAAAAAAGAATGAATCCAGTTAGCTGTGCTATGTCTATTTCACAAATGTCTGCTTATATAAATATTTAGGGGGTACAAGCATGTGTCCCGTGCACGCACACACACACCTCTCTCTGGATAAAGAGGTCTCAGGGTTAGGATGCATTCTGGAATCTCTCCTTCCACACCTCCCACGTCTGGTCACTGTCTTTGAGGCTGACATTCCTCAAGTTGAGGAATGGGCAGGCAGAAGGCCGCAGGCTGTGCGCCAGCCAGGTCAGCTTACGGCGAGCTGTCAGCCCGTTTCTGACGCCCCAGCTAGGCCATAAATAACCGCAATGAAACTGCGGCAGGCCTCTGGGGCCCCCGCAAGGCGCTCCCCTCCATCAATCTCCCCTAATGACTGCTTGGCATTCAGGCTTCCGCCCGTGACCCGACCCCGGCCCCAAGCATTCTTTGGGGTGCAGCGTCCTTCCCAGGCATAGAATAGGTCAGCCGGGAGCACACAGCTTTGAGAGGTCCTCGCATCCTGCCAATATACTTTATGGATGCTAGAGACAGGCAGGAAAACTCTCATCACTCAATAAAGCCCCTCCTTCCGAGATGGGCTCCGGAGAACAGAGCTACAGCCACCATCCACGTGGTCGATCTGGTCATGGTAGATTCTAAAGTGCAAGTGAGCCCACACAGCTACAGCTTCCCTCACCATGGAACTGTAACTCTACGGGGAAAAGCTGGCCTTTGTGCTCTTTGCAATGTGGGTGGGCAACAGCCAGAGGATACTGCTGCTCAGCTGTTTACACTTCTTTTGTCCTGTCCTCAAGTGGCAATTATCTTTTATTCTTGCCTTTTGTTCTTAAGCCTGATTTGCCTCAACTATCTCACCACCCTAAAAACATCAACCTAGGGCATATATCCAGAAGAGACAAAAACTTGAATTCAAAAAGATACATGTACCCCTATGTTCACAGCAGCACTATTTACAATAGCCAAGACATGGAAGCAACCTAAATGTCCATCGACAGATGAACGTATAAAGAAGATGTGGTGCGTATATACAATGGAATTTTACTCAGCCATAAAAAAGAATGAAATAATGCCATTTGCAGCAACATGGATGGACCTAGAGATTATCATACTAAGTGAAGTAAGTCAGAGAAAGACAAATACATATGATATCATTTATATGTATCACTTCTAAAAAAGTGATACAAATGAACCTATTTACAAAACAGAAACAGACGCACAGGCAGAAAACAAACTTATGGTGACCAAAAGAGAAAGAGGGTGGGGGAGGGATAAATGAAGAGTTTGAGATTAACAGATACACACTACTATATATAATATAGACAAACAACAATGTCCTACTGTATAGCATAGAGAACTATATTCAATATCTTGTAATAATCTATAATGGAAAAGAATCTGAAAAAGAATATATATATACCTATATATGTATGCATGTATAACTGAATCACTTTGCTGTACACCGGAAACATTGTAAATCAACTATACTTCAGTTAAAAAAAAAATCCACCTAAAATTACCTACCTGCCCCACCTCCTCTCTCTTTCTCGCTGGCACGACCCTCAACCTTTCTCCTTAGATTTTAGGATTGAATTTACAGAAGTAAAATGCTCCTAGGATTCCACCCTACCATCTCATTAAACAGCCTGTGTGTCTCATCAGCAACCTTATAATAGAATTTTTTTTTTTTTTTTGCGGTACGCGGGCCTCTCACTGTTGTGGCCTCTCCCGTTGCGGGGCACAGGCTCCGGACGCGCAGGCTCAGCGGCCATGGCTCACGGGCCCAGCTGCTCCACGGCATGTGGGATCTTCCCGGACCGGGGCACGAACCCGTGTCCCCTGCATCGGCAGGCGGACTCCCAACCACTGTGCCACCAGGGAAGCCCTTATAATAGAATTTTAATCATATATCTCTAGATAAGAAATGACAAATGACAACTAAAAAGTGCATTCTCTCCGTATGCAAACGCCACCACATCAGGCTTCAGTGACCACTGCGGGATGCTGTCTTACAAGTCAACCCCCCTCATGAATACATGGGAAACTGAGGCCCTGTGGTCACAGGACCCAGTGGAGGACTCAGGTCTCCTAGGGTCTTGTGCACTTGAGGGCAGGGGTAACCAGAACCAGCTCCTTCCCCCAGTGGATAGAGAGTAAACACAGCAAAACCACACCTTAGCCCAGCGCCAGGCTCACAGGAGGACCCAACTGTAGTGGACAATGGCAATGCTCCCAGATCCCCAGGGCCACCTTCACTGGTCCCGTGCACCCTTCCCCAGCCTCTGCGTGCTTTCACCCCTGACCAAGGCACCTGTGACTCTTTGCAGAGCTGTCCTCCCACCACTGGGGCCAGCTAGGGTGAACTGGGAAATAATTTACACTCCAGAGCTTTCTTGCGGGCCGGGGCCGGGGCTGGGGCTGGTTCTCTGTCTGAGGTCGCATACTGCTAGACTTCCCACCACGTCCCTGTCATCTTCTCCCACTCTCTTACCAGCCTCTCCCAGGATCACTTCCCGATGAGAAATCACCCGCATCTGGACCCTCACCTCAAGGTCTGCTTCTGGGGAGCCTGACCAAAGACACCAGGCAACATCCGGGGACGAGTGAAGGCATCGAGCCTCCAGAGAAGCGGCTGAAGGAGGCGGCAGTAGGAGTGGCACTGAAGTGTCCGGTGGGCTGACGCCGGGATTAACCAAAAGTCACCAGGAGCCTCCACTGAAAACAGCTCCCGTAGGCTCTGGCCCCGACAGGAGCACATCCACCAGCACAGGCGCTCTTTCAACATTCCCAGGGACACTGTGAGCTCAGAGCCCTCATGAAGGACCATTCTGGATTGACTCATCTTCTGGATAACTGAGCACACGCCCTGTTAATTGATAAAACGTTTAACATTTACACACCTTAGAGTTCGCAGCCGCTGCTGTGAACAGGGGGCTCACAGCAGTCGCCTTCATCCGGGCCCTTTCTCAGCGGCAGCTTCCGGGTTCGGTGGGCTTTCCATCCTCCGCCATCCTCGTGCCCACTTCCGGAAGTGGGGGTGGATGGGAGGTGGGGGTGGGAGCTGCTGGGTAAATGCTCCGCCTCCTAGAGTCGTTCTGGATGCTTCTCAGGCAGTCCTTCTGGAGTCAGCCCCGTTACCCAGAGCAGCTTCCGCAGTCATCCGTATGTTGGTTTTTCCTCCTTCCCTGTCGCATGCGCCTGCCTCCTGGGATCACCTCCCAATTAGACTGCAGCCAAGCCCTTGTCCCAAGCTCTGCTTTCAGGGGACCGCAAATCAAGCCAGTGTTGTACGTCACGTGGACTTTTCCAGGCAGCTCGGGTCATCATTATCCACCAGGGCTTATTATTTACCTCCAGCTCTGCGCTGGAATACATGTTGCCTTGGGAGCTACCCAAGTGCCCGCCAGTAAATGGCCCAGCTGCTCCTCTTCGGGAATTCGTGTTTGATTCTGCCATTTTTGTGTCTCTTTGTTTGTTGCTAGCAAGTCTCCAGCAGGACCGCCACCCTCCTCCCAGTTTACGATTTTTGCCTTTAATCTACTACAGTCTGGAAACCATATGACCAAACGTGATGGACTTGTGTCTAACGTAAAAGTGAACAGACCCTGAGCGCAGGAATGCTTCTTTGAGCAAATGCACGCACTTTCATCCAAGGCACTGGAAACTTATTTTGGCTGCTCGTGAGACATTTTTCTTTTTCCTGGTTAGAGCTCTAATTTGGAGAGTGTAGAGGTTGGATAGTGAAATTCTGTATGAACGAGTTCTTCTATTTCAATTTAAATAGACGACGTGTTTGTGGGCAAAGGCAGTGGATCTAATAATACTTATTGCAAACGCCTTAAGGCAGCGGTCCCCAACCTTTTTGGCACCAGGGACCAGTTTCGTGGGAAGACAATTTTTACCAGGGGGGGCGGAGCGGGGGGCGTTAGGAAGGGGTTGGGGGGTGGGAGGTGGCTCAGGCGGTAATGTGAGCGATGGGGAGCCATGGGGAGCGGCAGATGAAGCTTTGCTCCCGCCTCACGCTCGCTTCCTGCTGTGTGGCCTGGTTCCTAACAGGCTGCGGCCCAGGCCGGGACCCCTGCCCTAAGTCTTCGGCCTGCTGTTTATTAGGATGTGCTAACTCCACAAATGCAAGTTTTAAGACTCTGAGGGTGTTCACAAGTTTGCCAGCTTCACAGATGCCAAAAGTATGATGTCTGACACACAGATTTTGGAGCAAAAGTAGAATCCAACCAGGGATTGAATAAAAATCTCCTTGTTCAGCCTCCTAGGGTTCAGTCTAACCCCTTTCCTCTCCCAAGAAGCCGTATGTCCCCTCCTGTGGGCAGGAGAAGGTGTGTGCCCACACTGGCTTCAGGTAACTCCATGGGATTCCTCCCATGGGAAGAGTTCTGTTCTGGGCTCGCCTCTCTCCCCGGCAACTTTCTCAGCCTCAAAGGCACCAGGGACAGCCTGTGGGTACCAAGGCTGATGGCACAGCTGGGTAAAAGCCACAAAAGAGCCACACTTCAGGGACAGGCTGAGAACACACTGCAGCAGGTGTGTCGATGGTAACCCACTGCAGCCCTGGGAGGGGCAAAGGGGAGAAACAAGGGGTCAGTGAGCTGAGTGTTTTCTGTGCTGCTGAGAACGGGGGTGGCAAAAACATGTGGGTGGTGTTAGCGGAAAGGTTGATCGGGAGAGAGGGAGGCCTTGGCTCTAGAACCTCCCGGGACATGCAGTGAATGGTGAATGGGAGATTCCTTCTTGGATGGGCTCAGCCCCACAGCGTGACAGTGTGCTCCCTGCTGGAGAGGGACTAAATCTAGGCAGAGGGAAGCATATCCCATGGGGCCTCCGTCCCCAATCAAGCCATGGTTTTGAAGACCGCAAAGATTGGTGTTCTGGCCAAGGTGGCAGTGACAGGAGGGCTAAAGTTTGAGGGTCACGGTTGCTCAGAGGACATCAGGGTTGATGAAGTGCCATCACAGGGGTGGTCACTATGTGTGGCTTGAGGTCCGGAGTTCGCACAGGGGAGGCTGACAAGGATGTGACTGCAGGCAGGCGGGAGGCCAGGTGGTTGTCGGGTGGTCAGCAGGGCTGGCGCTTGATGTGCCTGAGGATGGTGAAGCCTCAGCGAGACCCGCTGTCCCTCTGAGATGCTGACAGCTGCATCCACCTGGGAATCCTCTGGGGCCATCTGGGAAGGAACCTCATGGATTAGAGCTTCGATGGGGATACAGAAGTCCCTTGAGGCAAGCTCACCACTGCAATGTGTGCAAGGAGAGACTCCTCAAATTTGGCAAGAGAAGAAAACACGCCACCTCTAAAGAGGTGATTGAATTGGCTCCCACGCTGAAATCTGTGAATTTCCCAAATCCATGATTCCCCAAGGCAGAGGTGAAATCTGATTATGAGAAACGATCAACTTCTTGGTTAAGAGCGATTTGGCTGAACCACGGAACTGGCAGGAGTTCAGACCCGGACCCCTGCTTCTGGGGGAGGGGCACTGCAGAACTGGACGGGGAGTGTCCCGGCAGCCACTCGGCTCCTGGGTTCCTAGGACCTGAGGTCACCCCAACCCCGACCCTCTCACCTTTACCCAATTTCTGTTGATGAGACTCCTGTGCAACCCCTGTCCCCCACTGGTGGTACCTTCAGCCCCTACCAAAGACACTAGTGAACCCCCACCCACCACAAATACTGACCCCCACTCTGGCACCCCCATCTCCTGGGCCCCCAGCCCCTGGCTGCTTTCCTGTAGCCCCTCCCCAGGCCCCTCCCTGTCAACGCTGATGGTGCCTTCCTGCCCTGACCTGGCCCTGTCCCTGCCCCTGCCCCTGCCCTCTGCTGCCCCAGAGGATGCATCTTAACCTTCCTCCTCGTACCCTCCCTCCCCTCCTCCTCCGAATGCCATAGGGGACAAAATTATCTATATTTTGTAGAGAGAACTCTATATTAGTAGGGGATGCAGGCTGGGTCCCTGTTGCTTGTATAAATTATACAGACCATGAAAAACAAAGCTGAGTTTCCTCCTGTGTGCTGGACTGGCCCAAAGAAGACAGAACATGGGAGCCACCCAGGAAGGTCGCTCTCCAAATTCATCACTTCCAGCTCAAGGAGTTTCCAGAAAAACAGTTCAGTCCCGTTGTGCTGAATGTTCAGTTCAACATGGGACACTAGATTGTCCCGAATCCTGAGGGGTGGTATCCAATCCTGGTCTCTGCTAGCAGAAGGGCTTCAGTGGGACAGTCTCTGAAAAGCTTTCCTGGGAAGGGCAAAGATCTCTCTCAACCATGGACACAAAAGTCAGCTGGAACCTGGTCCCTTGAGCAGGAAGAAAATGTCAGTATTATTCCAGAACAGTTTCTCTAATTAGCAAGGTCATCAAACTGTCTCTTCTCCTCATTCCTTTGTCATTCTCAGGACTAAGTTTCTGCTTCTGCAGCTGACAAGATGAGGCCCCATGAAGCTCTAGCAGCCTGAGTACACCAGCCTTCCAGACCATCAGCACACCTGCTTCAAAGGCCTTATAGGCAAATGCCACCTTTTTCAGCCTCGCAGGGTCATTAGTGCTCCCCACTCAACAAAAGGAATGTCTTTGACCATGAAGGATCTCTCTATGAAGGCTGACCCCAGAGTCTCTGGAATTCCTATGAAATCCAGCTTGACGAGGAAAGCCTGGCAAGGCTGTTGTTGGGATAATCCATCCTACAGGAGTAGAACCAAAGCACACAGGCAGGCCAGCCACATAGTTTGAGGAAGAAATAAAACGACCCCTGGTGTCAGCCATGGAGGGAACCTATCAGATGACGGCATCAGGAAAATGGCTTCTCTATCTACCAGGGGGGCCTCTGGCCCAGAGCCCAGCCCTGCGGGAAGGCAGTCAGGTCTACACTCCACACTTGTGGTCCATCCACAGCAGGAGGAGGACACATCCTTCATGAGGGCTCCCAACCATGGTTTCTATGAAGACCACACCCTGCGAGAAGCAGCTGCTTATGAGAAGTTGTGACTGGGGAGGGTTACACTGGAGCTGGGATGACTAAAGGGCTGGGATGATTGAGGAGATGGGAAAGCTGCTTCCACTTCTGAAGGTCACTGTAGGGACAGGAGTGTCCACTTGGCCAGGCCAGCGGGGAGGCCCTTTTGGACGGTTGGAGCTGCCCAGGGAAGGTGGGCTGTGTCAGGAGAGAGTGAGCTGACCATCACTGGTCACGACCAGTAGGCAGTTCCTGAGGGGCCAGCCTGGAAGGCCCCGATGGCACTCTGCATGTCAAGGGCCCAAGGACCCAGAGCTCTGAGAGCTTAGACTCTGGCTGGACCGTCCTGCAGGTGCCCAGTACCCCCAAGGCCAGGTGAGCCTACCTTGGAGGGCCGGGGCAGGAGGTGAGACCTTCCACACACCCACTTGAAGAGGACATCAGTGCTCAAAATTTTCAGCCCCTGGTTACCAGATGAAGATTCAGAGGCCCAGGGAGGGCAAGTAACTTGCTCACAATCGCAGAGCAAGGTTGAGACAGAGTGGACGCCACAAATGAGGCTTCCTGATCTCTTCTGTCTCTCCAAAGGCAACTTGACTCTCTACTCCCTTTGACAAAGCTCCTCTGCAACAGGGAAGTGAGAGGTACCATCACACGGTGTGGGAAAGGGGGTCACAGTCTCTGCCTGTGGGGAAAATGTGCCAGGAAATAACTTCAAGACCTCCACTGACAGAGACTGTGGTGGTTCATTTTACGTGTCAACTTGACTGGATTAAGGGATGCCCAGATAGCTGGTAAAACACTGTTTCTGGGTGTGTCTATGAGGATGTTTCCAGAAGAGATTAACATTTGAATCCATAGACTGGGTAAAGATGGCCCTCACCAATGCAGGTGGGCACCATCCAATCCACTGAGGGCCTGAGCGGAACATAAAGGTAGAGGGAGGGCCAATTTGCCCTTTCGCTTGAGTTGGGACATCTGTCTTCTCCTGCCTTTGGACATCAGAGCTCCTGGTTCTCCGGCCTTCGGACTCTGAAGCTTATAGACAGCAAATCATGGGATCTCTCAGCCTCCATAATTGCGTGAGCCAATTCCTGTAATAAGTCTCCCTTCTCTCTCTCTCTCTCTCTCTCTCTCTCTCTGTATATATATTTCCTCCTGGTTCTGTTTCTCTGGAGACCTTGACATCTAGCTTTTGCTCCTTCTGTTACTTTGGAACAGTGGAGCTCATCACCAGCAGACCCAACACCGCTTTTAAAGCAAATAAATCTTAACACCCCCTTCAGTCTCCTGAAACAAATTTCACAGATATCATCAGATCTCAAAGAGAATTTAAAAATTAAATGTTCTGACATAAGCTAGAAACAAAAGGCAGTTTATAATAAAATAATATTCATTTTTGTGTGTAAATGCTTGGATAAGACCTCACCAGAGACTTGAAGTAGTTAGAGGCCTTCACCTACTAGATACTGAGTCAAGGATGAATTTAAGAGAAATTGCTTTTCCTCTATACGCGACTTCTTGAAATAAGAGTTAAGCATTGCCAAGGGGGATTTTTTTCCAAAATCCTGAACAACTCTGAATAAAATTCCAAAGAAAATAAAGCACAGTCTTCCCAGAATATATATATATACTAAGGGGCAGTCCTGGAAAAAGTGTGCAGACAACAAGGCAGAGACCACAACTGTGAGTGTATATGAACAGAGATCATCACTGGCAGGATTTCACCCACAGCAGTGTCTGGAGGTCTGTTTGGAAGCCATGGGAGACGCAAGACAACCCACCGTCGTCCAGGATTGTCCCCCCACCCTCCCCATGCAGAACATCACTGGGACAAATCTGAACGCCCGGCATGTCTAAACGCCACGAGGTGGAGGTGCACTCGGGACCTCAGCCTCCGCTCCAACAGCTCCCTGGGCCCGGGCACGTTCCAGAATCGCAGGAAACAGAAGCTCGGCAGGAGCTGCCAGCCGGGAAGCATCCATGTGGTCGTGTTGTCCCTTCTGGAGCTCCCTGGTTGTGACTTCCCGGAAAGCCGTTCTCCCAGTTGGCCACGCGGGGGCGCCCTGAGACCCAGAATCGGAACCTTTGCAGGTTTGTGAGATGTTGAACTGTCTACGGATGCAAGACATGGAGGCAGGCCGAAAACAGTGTGAGAAAGAATTCCTTACTGCACTAGTATTGTGCGAAATTGTCTACCTGTGGCAGCACCATCCACTTTTCCAGTATCCACTGTTAGCACTGAATAATTTTGTAAATGGCGTTTCCAATCCTCCCAATAATATAATCTTGATATATAAGCAGCAGTGTCAACATCTTCCCAGAAACACCAATGAATACGGGTGAAACAAGTGCAATGGCCAAGAGATTGGCCAGTTCTTGCCTCCCTCCGCACACACACACACACATCCACACTTCTCTAGGAGTAATAATAATAAGAGAGAACATTTTTGAGAACTTACCACGTCTCATTGTTTTCGGTTCTTTCCATGAATGAATATTTTATCTTCACCAGTAGCGCTGTGAGGTGGGTACTATTATCCCCATGATAAACAGCACGGATGAGAAAACTGAGGTGCAAAGGGTTTCAGTAACTTGCCCAAGGTTGCCTTGCTAGCAAGTGGCGGGGAAATCACTGAAGAACTGTGGAACATTTCAGGCATCAGGGCAAGGACTCCCATCTGCTGTAAGGAGGTGCTTTGGAGGAACTTAGCCACCCTCGCGCTGCAAGAAAACAAGCCAGCATGCACTCAGCTTATTGTTTCTCCAAAATCTGAGAACACTGAGGATGATAAAATAAAACCAACAAGCAAAAAAACAAACAAACAAAAAAAAACCTATGAGATATTTTGGGACACAGTGTTGTGGCTTATTTTGTTCATGAATTCATCCCAAGCATTACACCAGGTGGGTGTGATAAGGTGAGCATTTGCTCCACAACCCTGGGGCAGCTACAGATAGTGGGAAGATCTAGAACTGGACAAAATCGAGTCCTGAGTTTCCAATCCTGGCTGAGCATTAGAATCACTGGGGGTGTTGTGTGTGTGTGTGTGTGTGTGTGTGTGTGTGTGTGTGTGTTTAAACTGATATCTGGGTCTCCCTAGGCCAGTTGAATCATCATCTCTGGAAGTGGGGCCTGTTGTCTTTTTTAATTTCCCCCAGGTGATTCTAGGATTTAGTCCGCATTGAGAACCAACCTCCTTTGGCCCAGAGAGGAGCCATGATTTGCTAAAAGCCCAATGTTAAGGAAGGGGGAGCCACGTGTCCTGATTTCTTTCCAGAACCCATCAAAAGCTCTACTGCTGCCCCAGACTGGGACCACCTCACAAGGAAACAGGCAGCAGGACCGAGGGCCCTGGGTGCACAGCACACTCAGAACTGCCTCTTTGTCTGCTTACCTCGGTCTGGGGGGATGCTCAGCGCCCCCTGCTTCCTGTCAGCTCCAACCTGAAGACTCTAGCAGCCCTCATTAGTCAGGACCTGCACCACTGCAGGCTCAGGCCTGGCCTCCCTGGCCCTGAAGAGAACCCCCGAACCCTCACCTCTGCCCCCATTGTTTCCCCACTTTCATCAGATGGTTGGGTCACCAAATAATATACCCAATTAAATAAACTACGAATCGCTTTTTTAGTATAAATATGTCCCTAGCAGCATGTATGTGCTTATTTGTGAATCTGGCAACCCTACCCAAAGAGCACAGTGACTCTGATCTCATCCAACCAACTTGAAAGGGCCAGCAAGCAGCTTGCCCTGTCAGCCGGTGCTTTTCCCCAGCACCATTCAGCACAGAGAAAAATTATTATATCTTAACCTAACAAAGAGTTATATTGGGAGGGAATATAATTAAGAAAAATGTCTGCTGGATTATCTTGTTCCTTTATCCCTGGCGGTAGACCCAAGGACTATTAGGACCAGGAGCTGTAGTTCAGACGGGCACCCATCTGATGGAGATTTGGGAAGCGCCTCCTGTGTGCTGGTGTGGTGATCCTTTCCCCAGACAGTGGATATCACAGTCTGCTGGAAGCTAGCAGCCACTGCAGCCCAGCCTTGGGCCTGAGCAGTGAAAGCACAAGCCTTGGGGGCTGGCATCACGGGACCCTCAGTCGTTCAAGGCCTCCTCCTTTCTGGGGAAGCAACGCTCCCCAACCTTGGAGGACCTGGTCAGGATTATTCTTATTTTCTTTATTTATTATTATTATTATTATTATTTTTGGTGGTACGCGGGCCTCTCACTGTTGTGGCCTCTCCCGTTGCGGAGCACAGGCTCCGGACGCGCAGGCTCAGCGGCCATGGCTCACGGGCCCAACCGCTCCACAGCACGCGGGACCCTCCCGGACCGGGGCACGAACCCACGTCCCCTGCATCGGCAGGCGGACTCTCAACCACTGCGCCACCAGGGAAGCCCAGGATTATTCTTAAACCAGATGCTTTTGGGAACTGAACCAAATGAATCTGGGAGAGTCTGTCCCTTTGGCACAGCTGCCAAACTGCCTTCCATCACCTTAGAATTTAACTGGTTTGGCGCTCAGGAAGCATGTCTTTTTAAAAGGGCGTCACTGGGGCCTCCCTGGTGGCGCAGTGGTTAAGAGTCCGCCTGCCGATGCAGGGGATACGGGTTCGTGCCCCGGTCTGGGAGGATCCCATATGCCGCGGAGCGGCTGGGCCCGTGAGCCATGGCCGCTGGGCCTGCGCGTCCAGAGCCTGTGCTCCGCAACGGGAGAGGCCACAACAGTGAGAGGCCCGCGTACCGCAAAAATAAATAAATAAATAAATAAATAAATAAATAAAAGGGCGTCACTGGACACGAGGGTGAATTTGTACTTCCTTGTCTAAAGCTGGCATCTTGCTCCTCCCTTTCCCCAAAACTGCCCCTGCCCTTGGTTGATGGCTTCACTGTCCTCCCTGCCTCCCAGGAGAGCAAATTGAGAGTCACCCCAGGTTTCTCCCTCCCCCCATCTTCCAGCCCCACCCACTGGATTCCTGACTCCCTCACCAAACCCTTTCTTTGCCTCAGGCTTGCTCGGGTCCTTGAAGAAGTGGCTGCACCAGCCAGCGGTACCTGGAGGCTCCCCTGTGCCCATAATCCAGCTTTCTAATTTCCATGGGACTAATAGGTATGAAGTGATACCTATATTGTTTGAATTTGCATTTCTGTAATTATTGCAGTCTTTTAATCCATCTGTGTATGTGCTGTTCAGATGCTGAAAACTTTTCATTCTATTTCCTTGTCATCCTTGACCTCTTAGCTCAAGCCAAGCAAGAATCCTTACTGTTTTCCCTGCCTCTTGCTCTCCTCAAACTTCACAGGCAGGAGCATGACCCTCCTCTGCATAAAGTCCTTCAGTAACAGCTGGGCATCCTTAATGAACACGTGAACTCCTCCCTGGGCCTGTCGAGGCTCCAGCTAGCTTTCCAGCCTTACTTAGCTCCCCATCTCCTCTCCCACCTGTAGCCTGTTCCAGAGGCCATGGCCCTGTCCTCACCCACTTGCCTGTCTCCATCCCTTGACTCACACGCTTCTTGCACAATCTCAAGGCCCAGGGATCAAATGCAGTTTCCCGAGGTCTGTGCTCACCCAGACCTCCACCTCCCCTGAACTCCCCAGCACCTTCTTGGTGCCCACCCCGTCTTGCTTATGTTTTCATCCCATGCATCCTTTTCTGATCTCTCCACCAGACTATGAGCTCCAGGAGGGCCTCCTGTACGTCTGATTTATTTCTCCCTCCCCTGCCCCAGCACTTCACCCAAGCCAGTCCACACTGCAGGCTGGGAAACCAGGAAGGGGGCTGGGTCATGGTTCAATCCAGGGAGACAAAGAACTTCCCTGGGCTGGAAACGGGAAAGGGGAAATGGACAGAGGGCGCTCAGAAGCACTCAGTGACTGGTTGGCCAAGAGGAGTAAGGGGAGGAGAGATTGAAGACCACTCCCAGCTCCTGGGCTTGGCGATTTGCTGGGATCCAGGAGGAGCTGGGGTCGGAGTCTGGTTTAGACGTGTTTGTGGCTGTCATGATAAAACACGGGGTTGCAGGCAGAGCAGGCAGATATCTCATCATGGAGCCAGAAACCTGAGTCCGAGATTTGGCTCAGGTTTTTGGAGATTTGAAGTCATCAGCGTAGAGGCGGCATCTGACCCCACGGGCCTGCATAGGGATTACCCAGGGAGCCTGAATGACAGCCAGCCCCAAGGAGACCAGCGCGCAAGAGGTGACTGGGTAAAACTGGGAGAGCAGCTGGGCTTGGGTAAGAGGGTGGTGTCCCCAGAACCAAGAGAGGACCATTTCAGTGAGTGAGCAGTCCGCAGAGGCCGACACTTAGAACTGAAGGACGTCGGTCCCAGCCACCCAGCTGCCTTCTCCCCCCTCTCCTCAGGGAGCAGCCATCCCGTCGGCTGAACAGGCAAAGCGTTTCCCCTCCAGAGCCCCTGTCACCTGACTTCTCCTGGAAGTGCTGGAGGGGGGCACGAACGGCATGAGTCCCCTGAACGCGGAGTCAGACCCCCGCCCCTCGTCTTTCTGGTCACCTCTGCTTTTATCCTCTCCCCTATTTGTCTTTATCAATTAAAACCACAGGGGCTTCCCTGGTGGCGCAGTGGTTGAGAGTCCGCCTGCCGATGCAGGGGACACGGGTTCGTGCCCCGGTCCAGGAGGATCCCACATGCCGCGGAGCGGCTGGGCCCGTGAGCCATGGCCGCTGAGCCTGCGCGCCCGGAGCCTGTGCTCCGCAACGGGAGAGGCCACAACAGTGAGAGGCCCGCATAAAGCAAAAAACAAAACAAAACAAAACAAAACACAGTTCCAGGCAGAGAAATAGAAACAGACATTGGATGTTAAACTGGATGTCAAGAGAGGGTGGCCTCCATTTTGTGGAAATGGAGCACTGGTAAGAGGGTATCTCAGGGTGGGGATGAGATTAGGGTGGGTATTCAATAATAGAAAAACACCAGGGGAACGGCATCAGTTTATTCTCCGGACCACGATGCAGCTTTAACGGATGCTTTGCAAAGCTTGAGGAAGGCCCTGTTAGGTCTCAGACTCAGAGACTGGGGGGATGAAGGAGGAGGGGGCGGTGGAGACTTGGGGGTCGAGCCCCCCCTCCACCACCCGGGAGATGCAGCTCCATCCCTTGCATCTGAAGAACCAAAGCTTCAGCTCCCCTCTCTGGCTCTTGCCTGGCTGGGCCCGGAGGCTGTCTGCCCAGGCTCCCAGCCCATCTGCTCTGCATCTAGGGCTCCCCTGCCAGAGCCTCGATCGACACAGTGACCCTCACAGAGCCACAGCTGGACTTCAAGTCCCACTCCCGACTGGCATTGAACGTCAGTCCCGGGGAGGCTGAGCCCTGCCTGGGAGACAGCTGGACGTTCAGCCAGCGACACCGGGCCTCATCACAAGCCAGCACCACGGTGCCCTCGGGGGTGCTGTAGATGCACCGGCCCCAGGTCGCCCTCTCCTCCATGGCCAGATCCCAGCCGCCCCCTGGCTTCCTGTCCTCTGGCCCCGGGGCCTGGAAGCCCAGGTGGTCCTGGGCGACTGGGCACACCAGCTGCTCCTCCGTCAGGGTGGGCATCACCTGACCCTTCAGGTGGGCGGGGCCCGCACAGTAGGTCTGGCTGTTGAAGAGCCAGTCGCTATACTGGTGCAGCCACCCGGAGAGATAGGCCAGGTGGCAGTCACACTGCCAGGGGTTGCCGTGCAGGGCCAGGTTGAACAGGTTGTAATTGGTGTCAAAGATGCCCTGGGGGAGCATGGTCAGGAGGTTCCTGGAGAGGCTGAGCAGCTCAAGCATGGACAGGTTCTGGAAGAGGGCTGGGTGCAGGGTCGTCAGGTTGTTGCTGCCCAGATAGAGCTTGACCAGCCCCTCGAGGCCCCTGAAGACGCCAGCCGGCAGATGGGTGAGGGCGTTGTGTGAGAGCGTGAGGGACCCGAGGCTGGACAGGTTGGCAAAGGCTCCCTCGGGGATGGTCTCCAGCTGGTTGTAGGACAGGGACAGGCTGACCAGGCCCGGGGAATGGGCGAAAAGGCTGGCGGGCAGCGTCCGCAGTGCATTGCCTTGCAAGCTCAGGAAGGTCAGATTGCCCAGGGAGGAGAAGATGGACGGGGGCAGGTGGCTGATGGTGTTGCGCTGCAGCCATAGCTTCTCCAGGCGGGAGAGCCCCGCGAATGCTTGCGAGGGCAGCTCGGAGATGGAGTTGCCATCCAGGAAGAGTTCCTGCAGGCCGCCCAGGTGGCTGAACAGCCCTTGGGGCAGGCCGGCCAGTGCGTTGTTGCTCAGCCTCAGGGTCTGCAGGCTGCAGAGGGGGGCGAACAGTTCCTCGGGCAGCTGGGCCAGGAGGTTCTGAGCGAGGTTGAGGGTCTTCAGACATCTCAGAGGCTGGAAGAGCCTCCCGGGCAGCGTCTGGAGCCGATTGCCCTGCAGCTGGAGGGACTCCAGGGCATCCATGTGCTGGAAGAGGCCCTCGGGCAGAGCCTCCAGCATGTTGAAGTTGAGGGTGAACTTGCCCAGCGAGGTCAGGTTGAAGAAGATGTCAGTGCTGAGGTTGGAGAAGGCACCGCCAGTGATCTCCAGGTCCTGGAGCCCCGGCAGCCCCCCGAAGGCATCCGGCCCGAAGTGGCACACCTGGGTGTTGAGGAAGACCACCTTGGTCAGGTTGGGACTGCCACTGAAGGTCCTGGCTCCCACCATGGTGAACGAGGTCTCCACGAAGATGATGTCTGTGGCGTGTGGCGGGATGTCCAGCGGGATGGTGGCCAGCTCCTCATCGGAACAAAACACCTCCTGGCTGAAGCAGTCACACCCCTTGGGACAGGGCTGGGTAGGCGTGGCCAGGAGCAAGAGGCAGGTCCAGCGCAGCCAGGCTCTGGGCAGCATCTCCTAGATCTGAGTGGGAAGCGAAAACAGAAGTGGCACCTTCGTCAAGGGCAGGCAGCCCGGTGACCAGCACACTGGTCAGAGAGCCAGGAGATGGGGAGCTAGTTTATGTTTTTAATCGTTGTTTTCATACCACCTCACAGCAGCCTTGCAAGGTCAAGAGGACCAGAGTTCTAACCTTCTGACAGCAAGGGTGTCTCATGGCCAGTCCACAGTCCCACCCTGCACGTTAGGGGCAGGACCAAGACCCTGGTCTCATGGACTTGACGTGTTCTTTCCAGATTGCAGAAAGAGATGGGACCAAGGCCAAAAGGCATGGAACAGGGGTATAAAAGGAGACCATGGGTACTGTGGAATTTTTAAGATAATACGTAAAATATGAGCAGATTATTCCTGAGTTGGAAATTTTTTTAACCGTAACTCTTCCTGAGTTTTCACATCTCAGCACGTTGCAGAGCCTAATTATTGGGAGATCTTACCCTCAGCTCTTTGCACCGCTGAGGCTGAGAGCAGACACAGGGACAAGACGGGCTCTTATCTTGAAATGTGTCCGCCTTCTCTTCAGTGCTGCTACCAAAATGCTCCCCATCCTGCCTGCCACCCCTATCACCAGCCTGGAGCCCACGGAACTTTCCAACGCTGTGTGGACAGGCAGGTCCCAGATGAGGGGATTCCACAGATCTGTAGGTTTTTGTTTTAAATAAGGGAAGGGGACCAAGTTTTTAGTTCACTACATATTAAATTTTTTTTAATGCCAGCATCTACCACAGGTCACGAATTGGTGACACAGCTTACAAGCACATTTTACTTACCACTCAGTCTTTTTTATGTCTGAACCACTAGCCAGCAGGTAGAAACTGAGAAATAGCACATTAAATGTTTCCAGATTTCAGGATGATTTAGGGGCATTGGGTTCACATTCCCACATAACGAGATCAACGGGGCCTTAATTGTCCCATTAGGGGGTCTGTACCCCCCCATCTCTACTGCTCCCACCCACATCATCATTTACATGGCTTCTAGTGGTTCAAGTTCCACGAGTTGGAATACCAGCTCCATCACGTTCTTGCTATGTGACCTTGGGCATGTGCTTCAATTTTCTTATCTGTAAAATGACGATAATATTAGTGCTAACCTTGTTGGGGTAATTGGAGGATTAAATGAGTAAATATAGGTAAAGTTCTTAGAACAGTGTCTGACATAGTGTGAGCAATTAATAAGCTGTGTTAACCATTGTTAAAGGTTGCAAACCACCATCATTACAGAAAAGATTGGTTGAACATCAAAAAAGTAGGAAGAACAAAATGCCCTTTAGCTAGAATATATTTAGCTTTAAAGAAAGAAGACAGACAGAAAGAAGGAAAGGCAGAAAGAAAGGGAAAATCCTCATGCAATATAATCGTAATTTTTCTCAATTTACCTGTCCTCAGCAAGAACTCAGCTGGCTCCCTGTTGGGGAATCTTGGCCCCAAGCACCCTTTGCTGCCTGCCTCTCTGCTGCTCTCTGCTGGCTGCTTCCTCCATCGCAAGATTCAGCTTCAGCCAAAAGGCTCCACGTGCAAGCACAGTGCTTACAAAAAGCCCCCTGTACCCTCTTCCCATTTAGACACTCAATAACTCAGTTTTTCCAGGAATTTTTCTGCCTAATCAATAGAGAAGGAACAATTTCTCCCTGAAAAAGCACTGCCGCTCCCTTGAGGCTCCTCTGATGGCCACATAGGTAAGCCACAGGAGGTGGATTAAATACCATGGTTGGGAAGGTCTCTAACAGTGATGGCGCTTGCTGCCACTCAGGACACACTAGGGAAAAGGACAAGCCTCCTGGTCCTGCCACCCCATAGACCAGCATTACAGAGTTCAGCTTTAGCGTGAGACTTTATTCTCTTGAGATTGCATGCACAGAATACAGATAAGAAGAAGAGGGCCTGGCTGAAGAAGGATGACGTAGCCATGGTCCTACCCATACCTGCTACCTGGGCTGTCCCTAGGCTCCTACACGAAACCCCTGGGCATCCTGACAGAAGCCTTCTCTGACTCCTGATATGTTTCTCTATCTTAGCACCTGACATCGTCCTCCAGATGATGGGTTCTCACAGCTGTCCTTTCTGAGAGAAGATGGGTGTGGTCCTCTCTACGCTCGTGTTGATTCATGATAGGGTCTGTTGAACTGAACCGTCCATGGCTGAGATGAGCAGCTTGAGAGGCAGAGCCACCCTTCCCTGGAATGATTCCAGCCTGGAGTGAATGACCGTAGCCAGGCGTGGGCACGGCCTTGAGCCCTTCCTCCTCCTTCCCCCACCGAGAGTAAGAGAGGAGCAATTCCTATTTGTAAAGTGCCATAATATTATCAACATGCCAGTCCCCTTCCTGCTAACCCCTTTGGTCCTTGGTTCTCAAAGGCAGTTTCCAGAAGAAATCCCACTAGAAGGGACATGAGGACCTTAGGGACCATCTGGCCAGCCTCATTGAGAAGGTGAGGCCAGGCCCCCAGGTGTCTGCAGTGGGGACTGGGTTAGAACCCAGATCTCCTGGTTTCCTTGATCACTCCTGCTGGGAGAGCTGGGACCAAAGCAAGAGGTGCAGGTGAAAGGAAAAGCCTCATGGGGACACTGTGCCTCAACCACCCCTGCTGTACCTCTAACTTCTAACCCACTGTCACTTGGAAATAATATGCTTTAGAAGCAATCTACAGATTCAATGCAATCCCTATCATATTACCAATGGCATTTTTTACAGAACTAGAACAAACATCTTAAAATTTGCATGGAGACACAAAGGACCCCAAATAGCCAAAGCAATCTTAGGGAAAAAAATGGAGCTGGAGGAACCAGACTCCCTGACTGCAGACTATACTACAAAGCTACAGTAATCAAGACAACATGGTACTGGCACAAAAACAGAAATATAGATCAATGGAACAGGATAGAAAGCCCAGAGATAAACCCACACACCTATGGTTAACTAATCTATGACACAGGAGGCAAGGATATACAATGGAGAAAAGGCAGTCTCTTCAACAAGTGGTGCTGGGAAAACTGGGCAGCTACATGTGAAAGAATGAAATTAGAACATTCCCTAACACCACACACAAAAATAAACTCAAAATGGATTAAAGACCTAAATGTAAGACCAGACACTATAAAACTCTTGGAGGAAAACATAGGAAGAACACTCTGACATAAATCACAGCAAGATCTTCTTTGACCCACCTCCTAGAGTAACGGAAATAAAAACAAAAATAAACAAATGGGACCTAATGAAACTTAAAAGCTTTTGCACAGCAAAGGAAACTATAAACAAGACAAAAAGACAACCCTCAGAATGGGAGAAAATATTTGCAAATGAATCAACGGACAAAGGATTAATCTCCAAAATATGTAAACAGCTCATGGAGCTCAATATTAAAAAAACAACCTAATCAAAAAATGGGCAGAAGACCTAAATAAACATTTATCCAAAGAAGACATACAGATGGCCAAGCAGCACATGAAAAGCTGCTCAACATCACTAATTATTAGAGAAGTGTTAATCAAAACTACCATGAGGTATCACCTCACACCAGTTAGAATGGGCATCATCAGAAAATCTACAAACAACAAATGCTGGAGAGGGCGTAGAGAAAAGGGAACCCTCTTGCACTGTTGGTGGGAATGTAAATTGATACAGCCACTATGGAGAACAGTATGGAGGGTCCTTAAAAAGCTAAAAGTAGAACTACCATATGATCCAGCATATACACAGAGAAAAACATAATTCAAAAAGACACATGCACCCCAATGTTCATTGCAGCACTATTTACAATAGCCAGGTCATGGAAGCAACCTAAATGCCCATCAACAGACGAATGGATAAAGAAGATGTGGTACATATATACAATGGAATATTACTCAGCCATAAAAAGGAATGAAATTGGGTCATTTGTAGAGACGTGGATGGACCTAGAGACTGTCATACAGAGTGAAGTAAGTCAGAAAGGGAAAAACAAATATCGTATATTAATGCATATATGTGGAATCTAGAAAAATGGTACAGATGAACTGGTTTGCAAGGCAGAAATAGAGACACAGATGTAGAGAACAAATGTATGGACACCAAGGGGGGAAAGTGGGGGCAGGGGGTGGTGGTGGGATGAATTGGGAGATTGGGACTTACATATATACACTAATATGTATAAAATAGATAACTAATAAAAAAATTGTAGTTATACAGAAAAAAAGAAGAAATAATATACTTTAGAAGTTTCCAACAAAGGGATGTAACTGGAGAATTCAGGACTTGAGTCAAAACTATGGCATCAGTGGCACAGAAAATCAAGTGTAGAGAAATCAGCTTAGGCTCAGGCAGTGGTTGGTGGGAGAGGTGGGAGGAGCTTCTCTGATGTGGGGGGCTGAGCTAGGGGGCGAGACCCACCTGCCAGCTCCCAGAGCTCTCACACTTACATCTTGATCCTCAGAGCACATCGAGAAATTTCCAGGACAGGGAAACTGGGGGACCCAGAGCTACAGCAACGGGTCTAAGGGCACACGACTATGAAGTGTGGGGCTAGGATGCATCCTGATGACCTGAGCTGTCAGCAAGGTGCTCGCAGCGACACCACAAGGCTTCTGGAACAGGAAGACCCATCCTCACATTTTCAGAACCCAAGGTGAACATACACAAGGGACCTTGCCTACCGCCTGTCCCCTTTTCTTCTCACTGGACTCTCTCCAGTACTGTGAGTAGAGATCCCACACACAGCTGTGTCCCCGCACCTCATAAGCCTAAGGGAATGCACTTCTGTGACAGGGTCAGCCTAGAGAAGATGGACCTCGGGAGGCATGCCACACAAGCCCTGGGTCCTGGGTACCTGAATCAGGATTTGAGATGGGGCCACAGCCCCCAGATGGGCATGTCCCTTTGATCATGCAAACTTCTCACCCCTTGGGGGTGTCATGGTGGGAGGGGAGCCAGAACAGGGCCTCTAAAGTTCAGGGCAAGACCCTCTTGTCCCAGTCCACTGGGGCAAAGGAAGCGATAGATGGTAGTCACAGTGAGGGTGTGGAACACTGATAATTTCCAAATGTTCCACTCCCAACTCACTGTCACATCACTCTAGAATGGCTAAGAGTTTGCACTGTGGTGTCAGACAGTCTGGGTTCAGATCTTGTCTCCATCCCTTACTAGCTGTGTGGCTTTGGCTGAATTACTTAACCTCTCTGTGCTTCAATTTCCTCACCTTCAAAACAGCAAGGTTCAATACTACCTTCCTCAAGGCGTGGTTCCGAGGGGTGAATGAGAAAATGCGTTGAAGGCTCCAAACCCAGAGCCGTGTACACAGAGAGCACTCAGCTACATCAGCCCAGGCCAGCCCCAGCTCTGTTGTAAAGCAGCCACAGGAGTCAGCTAAGGAAAGACTGGTGAGCTCATTCAAGCACCTCATTTACGGGCCAGCCGGATGTCTCGCTACAGCACTTTCTGGCTCTTTGGCCAAGGGAAACGGGTCATTGTTTTGTCCTTGGTTTAGTGGAGCTCAGATTCTGATGTGGCCAGGATGCCCTGGACTTGAGCCTCTTCCCGAGCCACCCTCAAGAGCAGGTCGCCACAGGCTCTGGTGACGGGGAGCATCCCTGCCTAGGTACTGTGGAGGATTTCAGCAGAGGGGACAGTGGGGCGGCAGCCAGAAGATTCCAGCTTGCCATCTGAGAAACCACCTCTGCATTTGCGCAGAGACCAGCAAATGCCCACAAAAATGTTCCATGCCTCCAGCAAGCCAAGGAAGCCTGGCTTTTTGTGGAGGAGGGTGGGAGGGGTGACTGGTTGTGAATGGACTCTTTCCTCTTCTCAGATTACTTTAGGATTGGCACATTTTGTGTGTGTACCACAAGCCCATCTGTCATCCACCACAGAGCCAACCCTCACTCCTTCCAGAGGGTGACGGGAGCCCAGAGCCCGGCCCGACACCCCCAGGGGACTTGTCCCTGGACCTGGGGTATCCACATCAGGATCTGTCTCACCAACGTGGTTGGATTTTGCCCCTCGGGCTCCTGCAAGCAGGAAGAGGGGCTTCCAAGGCTTATCTGGAGCCCCTGACTGCCTCATCCAAGTCTCCAGGACCCCAGTCTCCTTTCCTCTCAATCAGGGAAATAAGCCAAGTGGCTGAGGTAGTGGGACCTGGGCTGGCTCCCTTCCCAGCCAGCCTGCCCCCCTTCCCAGCCAGCCTGCCCTCCCCACCCTGCTGCCCAAGACGTCCCAAGCAGTGAAGTAATCCCTCTGAGTCCCAGTTTCCGCATTTGTAGATTGAGAACAATCACAATGATCATGATAATATAATAATAACACCCGCATTACCACGCATTAGGGTCATCGAGGCAATTAAATGAAATAGCTGGCTGTGGGTTTATGATACTCTGATATAATAAATTTATATTTGGTCTTCCTGGTTCCTGGCACAGAGCTCCAAAAACCCTTGGAATATCCTGAGTGATGAGAGGAACGTCTTTGTTATTCATAATAAGCTCCTTTCAACCCACACCTGAGTTTATGTCACTGAAGTGACTTTGATGGTCCCCTAGAGAGCTTCAGACGGTACACAAAATGTTTGCAGTGGTTATCTCTGAAGAATAGAATTAATTGCAGGTGATTTTAATTTTTTCCTTTGGCTTAATAATGTATTTACAACTTTTAAAAATAATAAATAGGTGTCACTGTTGTAATAAGGTTGAAAGTTATTATAAAAATAATGTAGGGAGTTCCCAGGCAGTCCAGTGGTTAGGAATCTGTTCTTCCACTGCAGGGGGCACAGGTTCGATCCCTGGTCAGGGAACTAAGATCCCGCATGCTGCACAGAGCAGCCAAAAAAAATTTAAAAATTTAAAAAATTTTTTAGATCATGTAAAACACACAGCACAGTTCCAAGTACCTAATAGGGGCTTCCTTGATTCCTTTCCTTCCTTGCAATTACATTGCAGAGGCTCAAGGAAACTTTATCCCCTGTCATAGCTTCCTGAAGGGAACTAACATTCTGAAATAAGAGGAGGTTGTGAACCGGGCACTGTCCTTTCTCCAAATCCTCCCCATGGGCCCCACCTCTAGCCCTCTCTTAGGCAGCCCCCTCCACTAGAATGTCCTTGCTGACCTTCCCCTGTTGCTACCTGTCCCCATTCTCCCTACCCTCCAGGCCAGCACAAGTCACACGTCCCCTGGGAAGCCTTTCTGGACTGTGCCTCTTTTGGATCCTGCAGGTACTTGTCTTCTGTTGAACGTGTGGGTCCTTCTGCTCTGCCTTCTAGTCAGTTGCACCACCTGACTAGGAGCCCCTGGGAGGTGGCGATCCCGTGACCGCAGCATCTCTTACCTGGCCGTGCACCCCAGCACCTGGCCCAGGGCTGAGCCAGAGAGGTGCTCAGGCCCTGGGTGCCGAATTGAACAGGATGTATTTGTGGCTCTCATGAGCCTGTATCCGGGGTCTTATTCATCCTGCTTCGTGGATTAGGGCTCTGTCATTGCTGTACCCTGGGTTTAAATTCTGACACCGCTATCTACTAGCTGTGTGGGATTGGGCAGGTCACTCCCTCTCTAAGCCTCAGTTTCCCAACACCTGGTTATTACCCCATCGCTTAGTGTTAAAATTAGCACTCAGTTGGATGATAAATATGCTAAATTAGATAGTAAATAATAAAGCACTTAATGCAGTGCCTGGCAAATAATAAATGTTTGCTAAAATGTAGCCACATACATGTTTTATTCCTACTTTATCATTGAAACCAGGACACTTCTGAGAATAAAAGGAGAGCTCTTGATAATTATGCCAGGATGACAGGCATAAACAAGGGTGGGGCCAGGAAAACCTAGGCATGTGGTCACACTGCTTTATCCCCACCATCCACTAGGAGTTGTCCGTGCCCAGGGACTGGGTCACCTTCATCTCAGAATCCCGTACCGTGACCTGCCTCCAGCCCCAGCCCAGCACCACCCTGGCTGAGTACCTCAGGGGCGTCTCCTGCCCAGGCAAGGGGACACGGAAGGTGCAGCCTACATGGAGTTGGGGACATGCTCTGAAACCTGGGACAAGTGGCCAACCCATCTCCTGCCCCCAAGCTGGGATCCCAGGCCAGATTCCTCCCACAACCCCACAGACCCCAGAGCCCTGTAGTGACCCCAGGAAACCTACCGCGAGGGGCTCACGGTTGGGGACCAGCCCTGGCTCTTCCTCAGGAGCAGAAGGGCTTCTGGTGTGGTCAGTGGTCAGCATGAACCCAGCAGTCCTGGTGCCGATCAAAGTTCCAGGCAGTGGTTCCTCCCCTCACGTGGCCTGAGAGTTCCCGGAATGTCACCAGGGTCACAGGACAGCAGAAGAGAATCTAGGCAAGGCCTCTGAAGATTACAAAATGACCCTGAACTGTTCCCATGGACAGATCCACATTGGGGCCAAAATCCAGCTAAGGTTATGGTCTTGGCAACTTTAGGACCCTAAGGGCAGCCACTAGGCCCTAGAAAGTTTCCAGTAAGTTGCTCTGGGCTGAGGACTGGGATCGGGGCTCCACACTCACATCCCCTCCAGTGCAAGGCCAGACTGACCGCAGCTGGGCAGCCGGCCACATGCACCAGTGGGCTCTCAGTGCCCGGAGAAATTCTAAGAGGGTTGTGGGTTTGCTGTCCTTTTGTGTTTGTTTCTTTATTTAATGCTTATTTAAGTTTGTAAACCCTTTCTGAGTTAAAAGGGGGAAATGATATAGGGAGGTGAATTTTGGCCCAATATGGAGAGAGAAGCTTTAACCACTGGGATTATCCAAGGATGAAAGCATTTGCTTGAGGAGGGAGTGAACAGCCCTGAAGGTGTTCATCCAGGGGCTTCAGAACAAAGTGAAGAGAGAGAGAGAGTGTGTGTGTGTGTGTGTGTGTGTGTGCGCGTGCGCGCGCGCATGCATGCGTGCAGGCACTTTAATGAATGCTGAGTGAACTTCTCTGCCTTTCTGAGACATAGAAGCAACTCCAGCCTGGGAGTCTGGAAGCCTGGTTGTCTTGCAAACTCAGCCACTAGTTCACTAGGTGACTAGGGGAAATAAGATTGGGACATTTCCTGTCTCAATCTTACTTTCCTCATCTATAAAGTGGGTTGAACCTATTCTTAAGGCCCCTTCTGGCCACAGTGACCTATAGACATCATTTTGGTCTCCGCTCACTTTCCAAGGACCTTTCCCAGCCTGGAACTGGTCTCTGTGGGGGGCTGTCCAGGTCAGCCTTGCATTCGTGTGACAAGTGCAGAATCAACAGTGAGATCCCCTAGCCAAGGCGCCCACAGTATCACACGTGTCTTGTGTATAACGTTTATTGCTGATTGTGCGCACCAAATCTGTTACAAGCAGCATCCAGCAAAGACAGACCCCCAACCTTTCCCACCAGGGCTCACACTCTATAAAACCTTGGGGGCCTAGAAAGCTCTAAATGCATCACCAAGCACCTGGGACTATTTGCAATGATTCTTTAAGTGAGGCAAAATTGATCTACTTTTGAAGGTAGCACAAAGGCAACAGGTTTGTGAGAACAATCTCCCCTTAGGTCAAGGAGAGAGCTCACACTGGGAGGAGTTTGGCCTGGAGGAGTGTCTGCCCCATGCCTCTCTGAACCACAGCGAAGACCTGCTCCCCAAGACCACCACTGGCTCCCCAGCAGCCCCGATTCAGTTCCGACTGTGGGATCTGTAAGCTGAATTCGAGTGATTCATAGCTAAAGGCCGGGCTGCCTCCAGTGTCTCTTTAGCAACTCTAGTTATCTAGTTATCTCTAGCTGTCTGCTCGCCACAAGCTTCCTGAGTTTGGAAATGATTCCCATCACTGCACTACACAGACATCTGTGACAATTGTATTGGTTCCCAGGAAGAGTTCTGAGAAGGGTGTTGTGCCTTTAAATTCTAACGAGGAGGAACAATATACACTCAGCCCAACAGTTCCCTTGAGAGAAGCCATTTTTTCTTTAACGGGTGGATGAGTTTAATTTTTTCCTGTATTCACAAAGCATTGGATCCACACAGTACCAGGTGAGGTTCCAATGGCTAAGACTATGGTATGGGGAGCAACAGGACAGTGACTCCCATTTTCTTTGGTTTAACGATGAAAGCCCAGGACAGGCCATGAGGTCTTGTGCAAAGCTTAAAGAGAGAAGGTAAACCCACAGCCTATTGAATAATGTTGCGGAAGACAAGTGGTTTTAGACCCTCTCACATGGACTACTCATGCACAGGGGTGCTGTGAGGGTTAAAAAGAAAATGGCTGTTAAGTGCTTTGAAGGGTATCCATGCACAGTAAGCATTTTTGAAAAACAGTGGTTCTAATGGGCTTTTATTATCTTTCCTCCAACATTGACCCTCCACTCCAAATGGGAGTACTGGCAAGGGGAACTAGAAGCCAATGAGCAAAGGGGGAAAGTGAACTCAACTTTTGGGGGACCAAGCAGCTCACTCCAGCCCCAAGAAGTGAGCAAATGCATCATCCTGTTGGAAAGGAAACTCCACCCACATTTTCTGGCAGCTCCCTGACCAGACACCGTGGTTCAGAAGGACCAAAACGCCTGCCAAGGAAGAGGAGGCCCAGTGGCTCCTTCTAGTCCACTCTGATGGGAGAAAGGAACAGGCAAGCTCAGAAGGTCAGGCGAAGGGTCCACCACCCCCACCCAGGGTGCTCCTGTGGGGAGTCATCTGAGGACAGCTGCCCTCAGGCCACGTGTGATATCCTGGGCCAGAGAGGAAGATATTCCAAAGTCATGGCCAATGCCATCAATACCCAGGGGTTCTGGGTTCAGCTTGGCAGGGCACACTGGATGAAGAGGACTTCTTCCTCACCTCTCTGCCATCTCTGGCCCACTTGTACCCTTGCACAAGGAGACATTGGAGACTAGTTACAAGGAGCATCTTGAGGAATGCAGTGCCAAACCATGCTTCCTGTCTGGAGAAGAGCAAGCCAAGCTTCCCCTTTGGGCCCCAGGATCAATATGGCAGGCCACCATCAGTGGAATGATGCCCATGCCCCAAGTTCTGGACTCATGTCTCTTTGGACCATGGCAAGCCTTGATACATGTCCACCAGGTGCTATAAATAATTTGAAAACATTTTGGAGACCCAGATTCACCTTGGGGATACTATGTCTTTTGCCTTAACAGGCCCCATCTCTCCCAGATCCCCTGTGACAGAGAGTGAAAAGCTACAAAATGCACAAGTTCTTACACACTCGTTTTGTTGGGACCTTTCAGCATCACGCTGTTAAGGCCCAAGGGGATTTCTTATTTGTCTCGTGGGGCAGAGGGAACTAGTAAAGGCCCGTCAGGATTGATAGCAGATTTCCAAATCCCTGTAGTGTTGGATGCAGCTCTTTCCTGGGCAGACACAGATACGTGAATTTCTCCATTTCACTGTTTCTACTTCTAAACTGGTATACCAGTTGTCCAGAGAAAGACATGCATTGTCTTGAGTGTACTTTCTTTACCAGTGTGAATATATATGTAGCAGGAAGGATGGCGAGAGCAGGTATTCATGTGACGGCAACTCTGGACCAAACAACTCAACTCTTGTAACCAGACCACAGGCAGGGAGAGGCTCCACAGAGGGCCCTGACCCAGGGTGACCTATCGGTGTACCCATGTTGCCTGCTGTGTATGAGAATGCTGAAGTTCAGTGTCTAGCTGACTGTAATGTCGATGGAGAATTTTACCACGACCAGAGGGATTGCTGGGTTCCATTACACTTGGCTGTCCAATTAAAGGATCTCATCTCTGAGCTATTTCACTTTCCCAAACGGAGAGTGAAAATTAAAAACAGATATAGGCATATCATGCCCATAAAAGGCCCAGGCAGAGGAGCCTCCAATGAGCAACAGACAGCTTGTTGGCAGGGTAGGGTGTGTGGTTGCATGAGCCTCTCTAGTTGAGATGCCTCTGACCTGGCCAAGCCTGGTACTTCAAGGTCTGGGATTTAATACAATTTCCCATCCAGGCCAGAGTGTACCTACATCTTCTCCTCCAACCCTGGCAGCTGGGCCTTTGCAAGGGCTGGCTGCAGGGGGAGGGCAGTGAGGGGCTCATCCTGACCCGTGGGAAGCCAGTTCCCAGGTAAGTTCATGCCACCTCCATAGGCCCCAGTCTTCTCCAGTAAAAGCTCAGGATGGAGGATACTGGCGATGTCTCGTTTCTTGATTTGGGTGCTGATTACACAGGTGTGTAAAGTTTGTGAAAATCCATCAAACTACACACTATCATGCTCCTGTTTTTCTGTATGTATATTACACTTCCATAAAAAGATAAAAGAGAAAAATTCTGGGGGTGAACACAAGCACCCCCAGGCACCAAATTGCTTTCTCCATCCAGTACCAATAAGCTGATTTTCAAGTTTTTCGGGGGGAGGGTGAGAAATTCTACATGATTTTATTCCTTAAAGGACTGAAATTTTCAAAGCAAAGTTTGCAGTTCAGAAATATCATTCTCTAAGCGGCTAAACTTGTTGCACCGGTGCCTTTCTTCCTTTTCCAGATAAAAATCACAAGAGATGCTGATGGTAGTCCGGCCTCCAGGACCTGAACAGCCTCATTTTTCCCTTCTCGCTTTCATAGCATCCTGAAAGCCAAGGCACTTGGCAGTTCTTAAGAGATCAGCTAAATGATTTGAAGCCTTCTTTGAGGAGAGAAGTCACCTTGCCTTCAGGAGTAGGAAGTGAAGGGAGACCTTTCATTGAGGGGACAGGGTAGAGCCATGTCACAAACAAGAGGAGCAAAGAAGGGGAATCAACTTACATAATACTTGGGAAAGGGGCTGTCCCAGTGGAGGACTATTGCCACAACGTGGCAGGTGTGTAATAATTGCATCTATAGAGGTTGGCAGGGGTGCAGACGCAGGGAAGGTGGTTTTTGGAGGAGAGCTGATGAGGCTTTAGAGGAGGGGCTACCTTGAGAGAAGCCCAGGGATGTGAATTGGGAACACCGCAGGGTTTTTGCCACAGTGGGTTAGGTCTCCCTGTTGGTAAGAAGGCTCTGCAAGAACCTCTTCTATAGGAGAACCAGGCAGGTCAGGAAAAGGTGGGGGCACCTTTCTCTCGGGGACCAGAGAGAGGGGGAGCAGGGGATGGCTCTTTGGACCCAGGGGTGGAGGTGGAACGATGAAATCCTGGATCCTCTGGGGGTCCCACCGTTCCCCAGCCCTGTCTCCAGCCTGCCTCTCTTAACACTCATTGGGTGCCTTCATCTGCATCAGGACCGCCTGGCTCCTCTTCTTGCAGCAGCAACAGCAGATGCAGGCAGCCAGGGAGCAGGCCAGGGCAAGGATGCCAATCACAATGGCAGCAATGGCCAGCCTGCTCTGGGCCTGGGTCATGCCCCCCGTGTCATGGCTTTCGGTGGTCTCGATGGTGGTCAGACTGGTGTAGTCCTGCACGGTGCTGGTGAAGTCAGTGGTAGAGGAGATGTAGGTGGTGTCAGAGTAGCTGGGTGTCTGTGGGCGGGTGGGCACCTCGGGGACCACTGGACCCTGGACACTGGAGACGACATCATTGACATCGATGATGATGAGGGACTGGCCTCGGACATTGGCTGGGCTGAAACACACCGGGGGGATGTTTGTCCCCAGCCTGGCCTTGTTGAGTAGGAGCCAGTTGTGGAGTGGAAGGATGTCCGAGTCACACCTCCAGGGGTTGTCGTAGAGCCGCAGCTCACACAGCTTCCCCAGGTGATCGAAGATGCCCAAGGGCAGGTTCTCCAGCTGGTTGTTCTGCAGCTGGATGGTCATGAGTTCATTGGCGTTGGTGAAGATGTTGCCCGGGAGCTGTCTGAGGCGGTTGTTCTGCAGGGAGATGTTCTGCAGATTGGCCAGCGTTCGGAAGACACTCCCGTCCAGCTCCTGCAGCACATTGGTGTGGAGGGACAGCTCCCGCATCTCCACCAGCCCATTGAAGGCATCCGGAGAGATGTAGCTGAGCTGGTTGTGGCTGAGGACCAGGACCTGCAACTGGCGGAGGCTGCTGAAGACATTGTCCGGGAGGGAGGTGATGTGGTTGTCATAGAGCCAAAGCTCACGCAGGTTGTGCATGGGTCCAAAGATGCCCGGAGAGAGCTCCTTCAGGGAATTCCCGAAGAGCGTGAGCCGGTTGAGCTGGGGCAGCTGCATGAAGATGCCGGAGGGCAGCCGGGAGATGTGGTTATTGGACAGATAGAGCTTCTGGAGGTTACGGTTGTTTTGGAAGAGGCCAGGAGACAGCATAGTAATCTGGTTCTGCTGCAGGGCCAGCTCCTGGAGGTTGCCAAGCCCGTCGAAACAGCCCACGGGGATTTCTGAAATCCTGTTCTCATACAGCCGGAGGACCTGGAGGTTGCTCAGGTGCTGGAAGACCCTGGGTGAGAGGTGGGTGAGGCTATTCTTGCCCAGATTGAGCTTGATGAGGCCCACCAGGTGGTCAAAGACGCCGTCGGGGATAAATTCCAGGTGGTTGCCGTGCAACTGCAGTTCCTTGAGGTTGCTGAAGTGGGTGAAGTGAGTCGGCTGGATCTGCACCAGCTGGTTGCTGGACAAGAGGAGCGACTCTAGGTTGTCCAGGCCCTGGAAGAGGCTGACGGGCAGAACCTGAAGCTTGTTGTTGGCGAGGCTGAGGTAGCGCAGAGAGCCCAGATTACGGAAGGCACTGGGCGCGATGCGGGACAGCTCATTCTTCTCAATCCGCAGGGCGATCAGGGCCGATATGTTGAGGAACGGGGATTCGTTGAGTTCGGTGATGTGCGTGTTGAGGATCTGCAGGCTCATGGCATTCCAGGGCAGCGGGGTGGGTACCACCATGATGCGCGCCCCCGTGCACTCCACCTGGGAGGCCCTGGAGCAGGTGCACTCTCTAGGGCAGCCATGGTAGGCCCAGCCCACAGCCCAGGCTTGGCAGCCCACCAGCAAAAGGAGAAAATGTTTCAGTGGCATGGCCTCTGGAAGGAGAGAAAGGGCACAAGTCAGGACTGCCTTACTGATGCTTCAGCTGTTTTTAAGCCGACGTCAACCTTGGGTGCCAAACACTGGCTTGCCTTTGAAACCCATCACCACGTACCCATCTCATGCTACCTGTGGTCTGGTCTGCAGCCTCTTCGTGTTCCCCCAGGCCTTCCTATTTCCATGCCTTTGCCCAAGCAATTCTCCCCACTTGGAGGACTCTTCATCCTCATCCAAATCTTCCCCACACTTCTAAGTCTAGCTCACAGGCAGTCACCCCTAGGAAGCTTTCCAGGATTCCACGAGTCAGCTTTAGTTACCCTCCCGTGCAGGTGATTTTCCCAACTTCCATTATGGCCTAACGGAAGCAGGCCATAGCACTGCAGCCACACATGGCATTCACTGTGTCCCCGTCTGTCTCCTTCCCTAGTCAATAGGCTTTGCAAGAGCAGGGATGTTCGTGTCCCGTCCCTATGAGTTCCTTAAGTCAGGAGCAGTATCTTATCCATCTCTGTGTCTCTCAGACCACCTGGACTTGCTAGTTGAACGTGGCTTCCTCAGGAGGAACAGATAGGAAACGACAGCAAATAAACAGGGCCTGAACCTGGGGGAAGATGCTGAGGCCACAGCTATGAACACCTGCGGGGACGGGCAGCAGCAGCCAGCAGAGCAGCACCACACTGCGATCTGTTGGAAAAGACTGCAGGGAAGCTCAACCTTCCGTCTCCCTGGGCCCCGCCGCACACCGGCCAGCACTGCCCCGTCACCGCCACCACCAACCTGCCCCTGCGTTAACCCTTTCACAGGGGCTTCGTCTAGGTTTAATCCAAACCACCTTCCCAATAAAAGGAAACTATCCACACCACTTCCTGTCTCTCTGGAAGGGGCTGCTGTGGGTCGGCCGACGTCTGGGGTCTGCCTTCTGGGTACCAGTCCCAGTTTCCAGAAGAAACATTGGGTGGCCTTGAGTAAGTCCCGGAAAACTTAGGATGTCCTCTGAGCTGAAAGTTGGTAGGCCCAGACGCTCCCGCAGACATGGTGCTGATCTGGGAATGGAGTCAAAGTCATGGAAGGTTTGGTGTTTGAGATCAGGTCCATACAAATAGAAAGTGGAGATGGTGGGCAGGGGAACTGGGCCCTACATGAATATTTAAGGACCACACATTAGCTGTTTGACTTGAATGAAGCTTGAGGCCTCCAGGCTCAGCTTCCTCATCTGTTAGGTGAGAGTGATAACCTCTGCCCCGTCCTGAGGCCAACGTAAGGAGCAAATTGAAGAAAGGCTGTGAGGGTGTTCTGTGCAAACGTGTGAGCAAGTGCCAAGCTCCCCTACAGCATGGCCCTTGTAGACTCTTGGAGGCAGGAAGGCCTCAAGGTGCTTTTAATCTTGGCATTCTTAGTCAAGGGACTATGGATTTCTGTGTATGTGTAGAACATCTGTAACTTCCATCCGAGATTCAAAGGGGTCTCTAACTCCCAAAGGGTTAAGAACTACTGATCATGCATGCCCATCATTTTGGGGGAATGCAGGAAGCAGGGAAACTGAGGCTCAGAGCTTAAAGCCAGCATCTCCAGATTCCTGGATGAGAACTGTGAGTGTTACTGCGTGCCTGTCCTTTTAATGAGCAAAAGTCCTGAGTCAGAAGAAGGAATTTCAAATGATGGCCTATAAGGCATAAACTGGCTGGGTGGAGAAGGTATTTCTCTGGCCTTTCTTTGTTCCCCTGAACTCATGGAGTCCTGAGTCTGGCCCACAACTTAGAATAATCCAGGCTTCCCAACCTGGCCTCAACTCAATGCACCCCTCCCCTGCCCCCAACAAGCTTACTCTGACGGCAGAACCCAAGCTCATCCCCCACCCACCCAGGCCTTGATTGTTGCCCTAGTTACAGCCCATCCAAGCCCTGACCTGCTGTACTTTCCATCAAAGACTCAAATAAGTATGTAGAACTGTGGAGAAATGAAAGAAAAATAACAACTTGACAATGGAGTCTAGATTCAAAGGAAGGGGGCCAGATTAAGCTATGGACACATCTAAAAGAATGAACTTGTATAGATAAGTGTTGGTTCCAGAACTTGAGAGCAGAAAATGAACAGCTTAGAAAGGAGGCACTGAAAAAGTGACTTAACATCCACCCTTAGATGTGAGGGCTTTTTATTGACGGTAGCAGAGAAAGAAGACTGCTCACAAAAGCTAATGTGATCTTAGACTGCATTAATAGAAGTATTAAGTATGGAACAAAGGAGGTGATGGTCTTGCTCTACACTGCCCTCATCAGTCCACATCTGTAATGCTGTTCTCAGTTTCACCCTGAACTTTAAGAAGGCCAAAGACAAACTGGTCTATTTTTTTTTTTTTTTTTTTCCAGACTGGTCTATTGAAGGCCTTCTAGAGAAGGGTAAAAAGATGGTGAGGGGATGCAGAAACCAGAACATCTGAGCATCCATTGAAGGAACTGTGGATGAATAGCGGAAAGAAGAGAAGATGTGATGAGCCTGCAAGCACTTTCTTAGTGTACGTGAAGGGCTGCCCTGGGATACAGAAAACAGCCTTAGTGTGGCTCTCGAGGTCGAAACTAGTACACAGAAGCTATGGGGTCGTGCATTTTAGTTCTTCACTGAAGACAGCTTGTCCGAATCAGAATGGACAACCTCATAAGGCAGTAAGCTCCCCATCCCTGGAAGTGTTCAAGCAGAAACTAAGCAGAAACATGGTAAGGAAGCTGGAGAGAAGATTCTACACCTCGTAGAGTATTGGACTAGATGACAGCTGTCCATCACCAAGACTCTAGGATTCTAAGGCTGAGTCCCAGGGCAAGGATATGAGATCCATCAACCAGGACAATTGTGCCTGTGCTCCCAGGGGGTCCACACAGACAGTTGTGGGTGTTTGCCCATCCCCTCGATATATGTGTGAGAGAGATCTACCCCCTGGACTGACTTACAAAAGGTGAAGCATCACTCCTGGTGATGAACCATCTAGCACTTAATTTCTATGTATACTCCTATGCCCAGGATGCTTCAAAATGGTGTTGTAGCCCAAGTATTAGGGACTAAATTAAAGTGCCCATAACCTGGAAAGCCCAGGGCAGTCTCTGTCTAGTTTCCCCATCTATAAATGAAGGTGTGGACCAAGGAACCCTCTGAAGACCCATCTCAGACCTCTGTGAGTTTGCACTCCCCAGCTGGGGAGGGGGCATCAAGCCAGCCCCAGGAAGGGTCCACGGCCAGGGGTGGTGCCTCATGGCTTGGGAAGAGGAGGAAAAAGATAACTCCCTTATGGGAACAACTCCCTTATGGGAACAGAGCCACTGTTGTTTAAAACGAACCACACTCCGCTTAACGAATATTGCAAGAATTTCCAGATTTTCCCTTTTATAAATCCTCGTGTCTGCAGAGCCCACTCCAGCACCACATGCACTGCTTTCCTACTTTCCAGCACTTGTTACCACCACCACGGCTGGCACGGACTGCTGCAAAGGACCTCCAGGGAGCCTACCCCAAACCCAGCTGCAGAGCCCTCAGGGGAGGGAGGGGCCGCAGGAGCAGGCTGGACAACCAGCCGGGCCCTTGGATTTCCAGCAAGTGTGGCCGGCGTCCACGGAAGCCTGAGGCCCTCAGGAGCCCAGCACACAGTGGACTAATAGTCCACGCTGCCCTGTGCTGCTTGGTAGCCATGACAGTTAAAGACCCACAAAGCTGCCCTAATTACACCCTCCTCCTCCAGGCAGCCAAACGCGTCCTTAGTCACTGCAGCGACTTGGTCCAGCCCCTGTCTTGGGAGGGGGAGCAGCCTGGCATCTGTCGCTGGCCCAGGGAATTCACTGAGCCTGCAGACGCACAGAAAGACAGACAGACAGCTCACCTGGGCACTCTGACGTGGTCCCTCCCCAGGAGTGGAAGTGCTTGGACCAGGCACTCTGGCTCTGGTCTTTTTAGCAAAAACAGCCTCTATGACTCATGGGCAAACACATAATTAGCCTCGAAGCCCTGAGCTTTGTTGGTTGGTGGGTTGGGACTTTGGGGTTTCATACCATCATCACATTCCCGAAACTCGAGGTTGCCTGGGAGGAGACGCCTTCTTATTTCAATGCCATGGAGCAAAGCTTTTGGAAAGAACCTCGGAGACGGATGTGATACTCTGTCTTAACTCTAAGTTGGAGTGTGAGTTTAGGTAAATTCTCCAGACCTCAGTTTCCCCGACTGTAAAGACTCCCAGGGGCCTTTGGCAGCTCTGATATCTTACCAGAGACAGAAAGGAGATTTGGTCTGAAGCCCCGTCATTCCCACCATCCCCTATAGGCCACGTGGAACCACCAGCAGTGACACCTTCACATGGAGGCTTGAGGACATTGTCTCCATCTTTTCAGGCCCACCTTGCTTCCAAAGTTTTCCAGGCAGGGCAATCCCACTTGTTAACTGGTGCATCTTCACATGGCCGAGAGCTACTTCATGGAGCAGGGAGCTGAGAGGGGGGCCTTAGGGAGGCCCCCTCCCAGCGCACCTGGGGAAACTGAGGCCCAGACAGGAAATCTCCCTCCCTGGCCTGTGCCCTCCCCGTACAGAGATCTCCCAAAACATGGCCTCATCAGCATTGGGATGTTGCCCCGTCCATCGAGGGAGATGCCAGGCATGGGGCTGTGGTGTCTCCCCTGTACACAGCCGGCATCAGCGCCAATCAAGCCACTCCTCTCTGCACGGTCCAGTGGGTCTGAAGCCACTGTCTGAATGAGAGGCTCACTGTATCTTGACCTCCCCGTCTTGCTTGAAGGGGGTAACCACTGTGTTCCCCAGATCAGTACATGAATGTCGCCTGGAAGTGCCTGGGAAACTCGCTTAACAGAACTGAACTCAGAGCACTGCAGTAATGAGGATTACACGAGTTAATGCATGTGAAGCACTTAGGCTTGTTCTTGGCCCAAAGCTGAGTAAAATCAGAATCTCTGGAGGCTCCACCCACAGAGCTCCTGATCCCTAGGTCTGGGGGGTAGGGGGAACAGCCCAGCACCCTGCACATTTAACAGACTCCCCAAGTGACTCTGATGCAGGGGTCCACAGCCCACACTCGGAAGCACCACTTGAGGCCTAGACCAGCTGGGACTCCATGCTCCTGACCTATGTCATTTACTACCAAGACAGAGAGATTGAACCCTGGATTGGGGAGGCTGAAGGTCGGGCCCTAGACAGGGTCCAGCCCCCTCTGTCCATATTTCCTTCAGTGGCCCTTTCTCCGTCCCTGTCAGAAATCTGGGGTCTGTGCTAAGTTGAACCCAGCAGTAGAGGCTGCTCCCAGAAGCAGCACTTAGAGCCCAGGGCATCAGAGATGCCAAGGCCTTTTGAGCCCATCTGGTCAAACCATCTGGTCATTTTGTAGATGGGAAAACTAAGGGGCCCAGAGGGAGGAGGGGCCTTGCCTGGGCTCACACAGTCAGTGGAAGATTCCAGACACCCAGATCAGGGCTCTACCTAACCATAGAGCTTGGTGACCCCCCTGAACCTTATGAGGCTTTAGGACCTCATCACCCACGTGTCCAGCTGTGCCTGGATGCGGGGAAGAGGTGGCTTCTCTCCCCCCGTTCGAAAATGATCTCAGGCTCATCTACAATCCGCCCTCCAGCCGCCCAGCATGATTAGTCAAGGTCAAGTGCCTCTCCCAACTCCCAGGCTGCATGGTTTGAGGGATGTTCTTCCTCAAGGCTGTTCTGATGCTCGTGTTTGCTCAGTTTCACCTGAGTGGCTTGGAGGAGTGGATGGAAGAACAGAAGAGGTTGTTCAGCCAGAAGGGGGTGATCCCATCGTCTCAACACACAGCCCGGTTCAGGCCTCCACCCCAAACACATCCTGGAGCCCCAAGGGAAGAGCAGCCACACCCTCATCCTCCACCTGGCTCAAGCACTGACCCCATCTCTCATGGCCCATCAAGGTCAAAGTTCAGTCCATTTGTTTAGAAAAGGAAATGAGTACAAGGAAATTAGTCCTTTCCAGCCCTGGGGTTAGGGGAGGTAGGGCTTCTGGCAGAGGCCAGAGCAGGGCTGTAATTAGCTTGGCAGAAGTGGCAGGACATACTGACAAACTTGCCAAGCGGAGCAGGGAGACACTTCCATTTGGGGCTTTTATTTTAAAAGCCATGGGCTACAGCCCCCTTCTCAGGGTAACACCTGGGGGGCCCAACTTAGATAAAATGGATCAGCCCCTCATCAAAGCATCTTGACAGAAGTTTCTAAATCCTGTGTCCCCAAAGCCCAGGGAGGCAGTGAAACCAGAAGCTGCAGGCAGTCTTTCGCGGTCAGGATTTAGGGAGGCAAACTGCCACGTGTAGTCACAGCCCTGGGAGTGTTTGCTGGCAGGACCGAGCTGGAACAGCTTCTCTCCCAGCTCTCCTTATTTCTCCACATCTGGTTCTATTTCCACTGGCAGCCCCCCCCCCCATTTACTGAGCAAGCCCAGGTAGTGTCCCCAGCCCTGGGAGAGCCTTCCGTGCCCTGACTTTCTGCAGGGTCTGTTCAGACCCCTTCCCCGCACCCCGACCTCTCACATTCTTGTCTCATCCCTGCAGAGCCCGCCCAGCTGACTCAAGACCACAGGCAAATAGGACTGTCTGGCCCTGAATGTACCCCAGATGTTCAATCGATTCAGAGTATAAGAAGTGACAGCCATTAGAGAATTTCTAAATTACAGAGCCAGTGGCACCAACACGGGTTGATATGGTGATATAATCCTAAAGGAGAAGCCAGAGCGTGACAGACAGGCATCTAGCACCTTCAGTCTGAGTGACGTGTCATCCAAGAGAGAGTCGCAACCTGCCCTGAGGTCACACATTTGGCCCTGGAGGTAGACTGGCTCTCTCACACTTGGCACGGTGGGAAGCTCTAGAAAAGTTCTGGTTTTCCACAGGTGGTTCCTTGGCCCCGCTCTTGCCTCTACATTTGAGCAGAGAATCTGGTAAAGGTACAACAGTCACAATTTTAAATGCAAACCAGCCTCATCACAAATCCATCTCCAGCCCTGACTCTCCCTACCCAAAGCCATTAGTGGCCAAGGCAAGAGGGGAAAGCTGCCAGAATGAAGTCGCCTAAGCCACACACAAGCTTAGAATCTGGAACAACCCTGAGCCCACAGCTGAATTCCAAATTGGAAATCCAAACCAGGCGCCAGCACATCTGCTGAAGCCACTTTTGTAGTAACTGGAAGTCAGTCTATGAAAAGAGGACAGCTCTGTCACTTGGGATACCCGCATTGGTCCGCAACAGACCCAAATACAGGACAGGCCGCTGGTGGCCACCATAGTAAGTGCTGGGGAAGAGGACTTGGGTTCAAATAACCTGGATCTTAAAAAGAGAAACTCTTCTCCCAGTGGAGCTAGTATCCCGAAAGAGGTAAACTCGATGGGTAACTGGTGTGAGCATTTGAAAGTCAACTTTCAAAGTCAACTTTTTGCCGGTCTAAAACATCTTCTCAGCGTCCCAGGTCGACATCCAGGACGGGTCAGGACAAAAAGAGGAAGAGGCTGGTCAGGGATCCGCAGAGAGGGGCTGTGGCCCCAGGCACCTGGGCAGCGTGAGTTCGGCCACGTGCCCCTCCAGCGCAGGCTCCACCGGCCGCGTTCTGAGAGCATCCCTAGGCACCGCGCCAGCCCTGCCCCTTCTGGACGCTCTTCCTGGGGGAGCGGGGTCAGCAAAAAAGGAGGGGGAGGCTAGCCGGGTCCTTCCAGGCCGGTGGGAGGGAGGGAGGAGGCAGGAGGCCAGCCCTCCTACTTACCAGCAAGTCAGCGCCCGCCCGGCAGCCGTCAACCAGAGGGAGCCAGAGAGGAGGACGTGGGACGGCTCACGGCTGCTGCATGAGTGCGGCTCGCCGGGCCCTCCCCGTATTTAAAGGATGCCCGGCGTGAGTCACCGCCAGGGGCAGTGTCGGCGCGGTGGCGGGGAGGGGCACGCACGCCACTGCAGCGCCCCGACGTGTGAGGACAGAGGTGCGGCGTCACCCAAGGAGGCAAGCCTGTGCGCTCAGCGGAAGGGGTTTCCTGCTGCCAGTTTTTTGGATTTTTTTTTTTCTTTTTTAAGAACACATTTTCCTCTTGTCTCTTTTCCTCCAGTGTTTCTTTTGGACTCTCTCTGATGCATTGGCCGCTGCGGTTCTAGAAAAGACATCCGTTCTTTTCTTTTTAAACTTTCTATTCGGAAGTAATTTGAAATTTACAGAACATTTGCAGGAACAATACAAGGAACCCTCTTATTTGCTTAAGCCGATTTACCTGTTGTTAAGGTTTTTGAAAAACTTCCAAGGAAAGATAAAGTTGCCCCCAGTGTCCCTCCTAAAAACAATGTTTCTTTTATTTTATTTATTTATTTTTTAATTTTTTTGGCCGTGCCATGGGGCTTGTGGGATCTTAGCTCCACCACCAGGGATCGAAACTGTGCCCCCTCCAGAAGAAGCCTGGAGTCTTAACCACTGGACTGCCAGGGAAGTCCGTAAAAACAATGTTTCGATTGCCTTCTGACATCATCCTCTGTCCCCTCGCTGCCGCCTCCCAGAAGTGGTGACACATGGCAGTGAAGGGATATATCTGAATGAGGAGCTCCCTATGCCCTGCGCCTCTGCATCGGAGCTGTCATCCTGCTGCCGCAGTGGGAAATAAGAAAGCATTTCTACTCATGGTATCACCAAGAGGGCCTGGGAAGGAGAGAAAGAAGTCATAGTTGGAGGGGCAGGGAGGCTGTTAAACCCCAATTTCTCCAAGGTGGAACCTCAACAAGGTATGAGCCACACTGGATTAAGCCACCTGCCCTCCCCTGGCTCAGTTTACCCTCTCAGCCAAGTGGGAAGAGTAATATTTACACATAGTGCCTCATGGCATGCTGAAAGCCTTAATTAATGTTTGCACTGTGCTTTGAGAGCTGTGATAAAAGGAAAACATAAAAGTGCGTAGTGTTATTACTGAAATAGTCATTTGGGAAGCTTGCCATGGTCAAGCCCTTCAGCCTGAATCATGCCACATTCCTCCTCACTGTGGCCCCATGATTCAGAGGCAGAAACAAAAAGTACCCTGTCCATTAAGTGATGCTGGCCCAAAAGGGGCAGGGTACTTGGAGGGGGTCTCCACACAGCACCCAGCCCATCTCTTCAGCCACTAGCCTGCCTTCCAAATAATAGTCCACGTGGAAAACTCCCTCCCTCTTACTGCCCTGGAGCCTCCATATCCCCACATTCAGGTCTTCAACTGCCTTTCCACAGAACCTGCAAGAATAAGAATATTCCCTCTTTATCTTCTTTCCTTCCTTCCCAATCCTGACATTCAGCCTCCCTGTGCTAGGCCTTATGCTGGGAGCTCCAGACAACACAGGGATGAATCAGATACATTTCCTACACATAAAGAGCTGACACTCAGCGGGCAGGAAGAAAGAAAGGCTGTTCATGAAGCACCTACTGTGAGCCAGAAAGCCCACAGCACCTTATTACTTTACTTCATCTACACCGGCTTTCTCAGCCTCACCACTATTGACATTTGGGGCCAGAGGATTCTTTGTCGTAGGGAGCTGTCCTATCTATCATAGGATACTTAGAGCATCCCTGGCCTCTACCCACTAGATGCCAGTAGCATCCCTCCCAAGTTGTGACAACCAAAGATGTCTCAACACAGGGCCAAATGTCCCCTGGGGAGTCAACACATGCACACACACACACACACACACACACACAACTGAGAACCACTGATTACCAAATAATCCTGCGAGTGGGAGTAATTGCCCCCACTTTACAGATAGAAAAACTGAGGACCTGGGCAGTTAACTAATTTCCCCAAGGTCACACACTAAGTGGCAGAACTAGGATTCAAATCCTAGACTGTGGATTGTATGCTATTTCCACCACATTGTGTGCTCAGACACACATAATACTGTTGATAGAAGTGCAGTTGTGTTGGGATTGGTGGAGAGGAAGGATTAGGCGGGGATGAGGGGAGTGAAGTCACTGACAGAAGCTTCCTTGGGATAAGGTTGATACCTGTGGGTGCATATGAAGGGATAGGGCTTGAGTTTCATGTAAAAGGTGGCTTGAAAAGATGAGCAGGGGGAATTCCCTGGCGGTCCAGTGGTCCAGTGGTTAGGACTGGGCACTTTCACTGCCGTGGCCCAGGTTCAATCCCTGGTTGGGGAACTAAGATCCTGCAAGCCACGTGGCACAGCCAAAAGAAAGAAAGAAAGAAATTTTTTTAATTAAAAAAAAAAGGTGAACAGGATCTGGAAATGAGGGGGCAGTTAAGGGAAATCACGGAGTCAGAGCAAGAAGGCAAGAGAGCTCACAATCAAACACTGTGTGTGGCTAGAGCCCAGGGTGTGTGACAGACCCAGCTGGGAGGGCTGGGATGCCTCCCTGAGGAGTGGGATGTCTCTCTGCAGGCAGTAGGGAGCCACCGAAGGTTTTGGAGGAGGCGAGAGGCACAGTCAGAGCCACGCTGCAGGAGGTGCAGTACCACAGGGTTTCCAGGTTTCATGGAGGACCCTTGGGTGCTTGCAGTTTTCAAAGCACTTCTATCATTTTCTTTGGTCCTCATGAAAAGACACGGGTTTCAATACAGTAACAAGGTCGTGCAGGAAGGTCCATTCCCCAGGTTAAGAGTGTAAAGATTTATTGTATAGCACAGGGAACTAAGTTCAATATCTTGTACTAACGGATAATGGAAAAGAATTGAAAAAAAAGAGAATATAGATATATACATATATATGTGTATAACCGAATCACTTTTCTATATACAATTGAAAGTAACACAATATTGTAAATCAACTATACTTCAATTAAAAAAATAAAAAAATAAGAGTGTCTTTCGGGATCCAGCTATAGGACCTCAGAGCTTCCCCTCACTGAGCCCTTCTCTTTCATGGAGAAGCGTACTCTCTGCTACAGAGAAAGCAAAATGACCCCACTCAGTCCCCAGAAGTGAAATCTATTATTGGTGAAAGTAAAAGGCTGATTCACTACCCGCAGGTCCTGTAAACCCCAAGGTTCACTTTCCAGACCCTCTGGGAGTACCAGAAGGACCAGGTTGCCTCGGGGTTCAGAGAACTCAGCACTCCCACCCACACATGTTTCTCTAGTTTGGTGAATAAGCATAGAATCCAGGGAACTGCAAACCATACCATCCAGCCTCCCCACTGAGGAGGAAGCCCCTCCACCTCACCCTCAAGAGGTGAAGTTATGACCCACTTGGTCTACTTCCAGGATGGGGCTGTCAGTACTGCACAATGAGGTCCTCTGGTAGATTGGCAGAATAAAAAAGATGGAGACACCCAGGCTTGGCAAGGATGCTGGTGGTCTTGTGCACTGTTAATGGGAACATAAATTGGTGGAGCAGTAGATATCAAAATTCAAAACATGTAAGCAGCGTCAGTGCCACACTCACTGACAGGATCATGTGGGCACGAAGCTGTATGTTCAAGCATTGTTGGAAAAAACAGATCTTTGTAAACAAGGCAGATGTCCGTCCATAAGACAATGATTCCCTGCATCTGAAAACCCATACCAAGTAGCTAATTTAAAAGGGGGGGGGTTCACCTCTATTTGCTGAGAAAGAAAAATGTATACGATGTTTTAAGCAGGCTAATATATATAATATGATTGCACTTCTTGGTTGTAGGAAAGCACTCTTTCATGATCACACAAAAAGCCAGATGGTACAAAACTTCAGTTTTCCTATTGCATGGCCCTTTCAGTGCCCACGGAGTCAGCCTGAGATGGGCACCCAGGGCTCTTGTCTCTGCCTGTCCCCCAACTTCTCACCTTCCCCAGGTGGCTCTGTTCTGCCCTCACCTGCTGCTCCCCTCCCAGGGGCCCAGCTATCTTGGAGGCAGAGAAGGCCATGCCCCTGAGCTCCAGATGCATGGCTGTGGTTCCCAGCTCATTCCCATAGCCCCAGCTGTTCTCTGAAGGAGGAATTTTAGGTTGTTCCTCAGAGCAGTGAATCTCAAAGACAAACAGGCAGCATCCCTTGTGCTCACGCAGACAGCCTCTCATAACAGGACTGGGATGTGGCCGCCACCTAAGTCTCTGTCCATTTACTCCATTTTATAAAAAACCTTTCCCAACACAGATAAGGAGGAACAAGAGAGAAGAGTGCAGGTGAGAGAAAATTTCAAACAGCTATACATCTGTGTGTGTGTGTGTGTGTGTGTGTTTACATGTACACACAAGTATATCTTTGTCTATATCTATTATATAAATGCACAGAAAAAGATCTAGAAGGATACACACAAAACTGCTCCAGTAGTGGGGGTAGGGAGTAGTGATGAATGAGGATTTTTTAGAACTATCTGTTGTTTTATGTTTCATTAAAAAAAAAAAAAAGGCAAAAATGAACTTATTTCCAAAACAGAAAGACTCACAAACACAGAAAACAAACTTACGGTTACCAAAGGGGAAAGGGGGGTTGGGGGAGGAATAAATTAAGAGGCTGGGATTAACATATACACACTACTATGTATAAAATAGATAACCAACAAGGATCTACTGTACGGCACAGTGAACTATTCTCAGTATTTTGTAATAACCTGTAAGGGAAAAGAATCTGAAAAATAATATATATATATATATATAACTGAATCATTGTGCTGTATACCTAAAACTTACACAATATTGTAAATCCAACTATAATTTTAAATAAATAAACATACATTCCTGAATTTCATCTAATTGATCATTAGGACAACTATTTTAAGACAAAAAACAAAATCCTGTTTTTTTTAATGTTTCTTTTTATTACATTGAATCCTGGCTCCCTGGATCCTCTACAGATGGTTCTCTTCCCCACTTCAGGCCCCATCTCCCTGCCCTCGCCCATAGGCCAGCCCCTCAGTCATTTGGGATCCGTGAACAGGCTCACCTCATTCCAAGCCTCTTCCTCTCCTGCACCTTTGGACACATCATATAGTTCCTTCCCTCCACCATCCTGGTTGCTCAGCTTGGAGCCCCAGCTCAGCAAACCAAGCATTCATTAAAGGTCAGGCCCAGCCAAGGGCTCGTATACAGAAGTGAATTTGTCTGAAGGGGACTCAAACACGTGAACAGTCATATTCAAGTGGAAGGCATGTATGAGATGGGGCCACACAAAGGAGCCGCCCAGCCTGCCTGAGCCATGGGAGGAAGGCTTCCCCAAGGAGGTGACCCTTGGTCTAAGCCTGGTAGGATGAGCAGGCATTTGGGCACACTGGGAAGAACAAATAGCATTTGCAAAAGCTAAAAGGCACCAAGGACCATGGCACATGGAGCACGTGTCAAATAGTTCCAGATAACCAGGGGGCAGGGTGTGTGTGAGGGCTCTGCAGGAACACCATCCGGGGGGAATGCAGGATGTACTGTATGAAGGGTCCCACCAACTGGACTCCTTCTGTAGGCAATGGAGGGCCATGGAAGGGTTCAGCCAAGGAGAGATGTGGTCAGGTTGGTGTAGGGCAGTGGTTTTCAACCAAGGGTGATTTTGCCACCCTCTCAGGGGACATTTGGTAATGACTGAAGACATTTTTGGTTGTCACAACTTAGAGAATGCAAGCAACGTTAAGTGAGTACAGGTCAGAGATGTTGCTACATAGCTTCCAGTGCCCAGGACAGCCCTCCACAACAAAGAGTAATCTGGGCTGAGATGTCAAGAGTGCTGAGGTTGAGAAACACTGGTGTAGAGGATGGAAGTTTCTGGCAGCCGTACGGAAGATGGATTGCTTGGGAGGAGGGGGTGTGGGTACGGAGACCTAATAAAAAGTGTATAACAATAGCTCAGATGGGAGATGATGAAAGCCTGAGCTAAGACCAGACAGTGAGGACTGAAAGAGGAGATTACATCAAAAGTTATGTAAGGAGTATAACTGGTAAAACATGGTGATGGATTGATTATGTTGGTAAGTGGGGTAACACAATGGGGCTGTCACTATATGGGTTAGGTCACAACAAAGTGAGCCCCAAAAAGCAAGAGCTTAAATAAGATGAAGGTTTATTTTCCATCTAGAGCTGGAAGGGTGGTATATCAGGGACTGAGATCCCATCTATCTAATCGCTCTGCCATCTCAATCCATGGTTGCCATCTCACGGCTGAAATGGCTGCTCCATCTCCTGCCCTCACATTCATATTCCAGCCAAAGGAAAGGAGGAAGGGCTCAGTCCTTCTTTTTCAAGGCATGGCCTAGGAGCTATACATATCACTTCTTTTTTTTTTTTTTTTTTTTTTTTTTTTTTTTTGTGGTACGCGGGCCTCTCACTGTCGTGGCCTCTCCTGTTGCGGAGCACAGTCTCCGGACGCGCAGGCTCAGCGGCCATGGCTCACGGGCCCAGCCGCTCCGCGGCATGTGGGATCCTCCCAGACCGGGTCACGAACCCGTGTCCCCTGCATCGGCAGGCGGACTCTCAACCACTACGCCACCAGGGAAGCCCTATACATATCACTTCTGTTCACTTTCTATCGGTCAGAACTTAGTCGTATGGCTGCCCCTTCCTGCAAGGGAAATGTAGTTTTGAGCTGAACGTCATGTACAAAAGTAAAACACTTATAACTATGAAAGTAGGTGTGCACAGTCACTGTGGGTCTCTTAGCAGTCCATGCCACAGGTGATGAAAGAGAAAAAACTCATGAAGGAAAACAACCAGGTTTTTAGCATGGTGCGTACCATTAAGAGGGGGAGAAGACACAGGGGAGGGTGCTGGGAGCAAGATGGCAGACTTACCTGAACAGGCTGCATTTGAGCCCCATGGGACCACAATGTAGACTGTCCAGTGGAGTCTGAAATAAGGGTCTGAGCTCAGGAAAGGGTCTGGATGCTGATGGAGGTCTAAGGAGCCATAGATGAGGACATTGTCCAGAAATGGTGTTAATCTGGAGTCCAAGAACCTCACTGATTAAAGCAGGCTCTACACCTAAAGGATGAGAGGGAGAGGCAGCGGGCGACTCCGTGAGATAGCATGTCAGTGCATGTGCTGTGCATGGGCGATTTTCTAGAGAAAAAAAAAATCTCATGACTTTCGTCAGATTCTCAAGGGGTCTGGGTGCAGAGTGAGCTAAGAAGAGGGTTCAGAAAGGCAGCCTGGGGCTTCCCAATATTACTGAGGCAGACAAAGGCAGAGTAGCCAACTGCAGGGACCAAAAAGAGCAGTGAGGGAGGTGGCAGGAGCAGTATGATGCAGCGTTTGAGGGGTGGGGCAGAGTTTACGATAATGAGGCGGCTGAAGGAGGAGCCCATGGGCGTGGCGGTGGTGCGGAGTCCGTGGGCGTGGCGGTGGTGCGGAGCCCGTGGGCGTGGCGGTGGTGGGGAGTCCGTGGGCGTGGCGGTGGTGGGGAGCCCGTGGGCGTGGCGGTGGTGCGGAGCCCGTGGGCGTGGCGGTGGTGGGGAGCCCGTGGGCGTGGCGGTGGTGCGGAGCCCGTGGGCGTGGCGGTGGTGGGGAGCCCGTGGGCGTGGCGGTGGTGGGGAGTCCGTGGGCGTGGCGGTGCTGTGGGGGCAGTAGAATGAGCAGGCGAAAGAGGCAGGGTCCCGGAGCGAGGGATGGGAGAGAAGGCTCATCCTGGAGGGGACACCGGGCTTTTGGGGTGACAAGATTCAACATGTCAGAGGTTGAGTGGAAATGTCCAGCAGAGAGGGAGGAATTGTGAAGAGATAGAGGGAATGATATTTTCTTGAAACAGGTTCCTGACACCAGATTCAGGTGTGGTCCCAGCACCAGGAGCAGAAGTGCCTGTTGTCACAGAAAGGGCTTAGGCTTCTGGGGAGCTTGCCACCTTTACCTGTCTCTGGCTGGGTCCTTGGTGAGTTCGTCACCTCTCCAAGCCTCCCTGTCCCCGTGTGTGAACTCAGTAACAACCTGCCTGACATGACTGATGAAAGGATGAGAAGAAAAATCATGTGTGAAGGGCCCAGCTCAGTCCTGATCACAGTAGATGCTCAGTAGGTGGGCGGGCCCTTCTCTCTTCCCCACCCTCCTCTTCTTATAGGATGGCTGCTTTTTACTTCTCAGGAAAAGGGCAGTCTTTGTAAAAATGACTTTCTAATCTTCCTACTTGTCCCAAAGTGGCACGATTTGGGCCATGTAAAGTATCGCACACCAGCCTCATGAGGGAAGAATGAAACACTTAAAATATGCAGAATAATATTAATGGAACAAACAAGCAGAAAGTCACCTTCTTTTTTTTTCTTTTCCATCATAGTTTTTTACAAGATATTGAATATAGTTCCCTGTGCTATACAGTAGGTCCTTACTGTTTATCTATTTTATATATAGTAGTGCATATCTGTGAATCCCAAACTCCTAACTTATCCCTCCCCACCCTTTCCCCTTTGGTAACTGTAACTTTGTTTTCTATGTCTGTGATTCTGTTTCTGTTTAGTAAATAAGCTCATTTGTATCATTTTTAAAGATTCCACATGTAAATGATATCAAGTGATATTTGTCTTTCTCTGTCTGACTTACTTCACTTAGTATGGTAATCTCTAGGTCCATGCATGTTGCTGCAAATGGCATTATTTCATTCTTTTTTAATGGCTGAGTAATATTCCACTGCATATATATACACCACATCTTCTTTATCCATTCATCTGTTGATGGACATTTAGGTTGCTCCCATGTCTTGACTATTGTAAATAGTGCTGCTATGAACATAGGGGTGTATGTATCTTTTCAAATTAGAGTTTTGTCTGGATATATGCCCGTGGGATTGCTAGATCATATGGTAGCTCTATTTTTGGTTTTTTAAGGAACCTCCATACTGTTCTCCATAGTGGCTGCACCAATTTACATTCCCACCAACAGTGTAGGAGGGTTCTGAAAGTCACCTTCTTAAAATCCCCAGTGACAGCTCCCAGACTCATCTCCATCTATACCAGGTTATTAATGGTGTTTCTCCAAAGGCAGGTGTCATGAGATGCTTCTTCATCCTGGCATTCTGTTCCTGATGATAATGGTGATGTGTTTTGAGTCATGAGTGTCCCAAGGAGGCTGTTTGGTCAGAGGTTGTCAAGCCTGGGAGCAGAGAGGATTTCACATGTGAAAAAGCAATCTTCAAACAAACAACCCAATTAAAACACAGGCAAAGGACTTGAGTATACATTTCTCCAGGAAGATATACAAATGGCCAATAAGCACATGAATAGATGCTCAACATCACTAGTCATCAGAGAACTGCAAACCAAAACCATAATAAGATATTACTTCACACCCATTAGGATGGTTTCTATGCCCAAAATAGAACCTAGTAAATGTTGAAGACGATGTGGAGAAATTGGAACACTGGTGTGTTGCTGGTGAGATTGTAAAATGGTGCAACTGTTATGGAGAACAGTATGTTGGTTCCTCAAAAATTAAACATAGCCAGGGAACTCTATTCAATGCTCTGTAATAACCTATATGGGAAAAGAATCTGAAAAAGAATAGATATATGTATATGTATAACTGAGTCACTTTGCTGTACACCTGAAACTAACACAACATTGTAAATCAGCTATACTCCAATATAAAATAAAAATTAAAAAAATTTAACATAGCATTACCATATGACCCAACAATGTCACTTCCAGGTGTATGTACGTATATGTACATATAGATAGATAGATAGGTAGATATAGATAGATAAGTGTACACCCAAGTTAATAGCAGCATTATTCATAATAGCCAAAAGGGAGAAGCAACCCAAGTGTCCAAAAGGACAAATACTGTATGATACAACTTATATGAAGTGCCTAAAGTATTCATATTCACAGAGACAGAAAGTAGAATGGTGGCCGTCAGGGGCTGAAGGAGGGAGAAATGTGGAGCTAATGCTTGATGGGTACAGAGTTTCAGTTTGGGACAATTAGAAAGTTCTAGAGATGAATGGTGATGACGGTTACATATGAATATGTTTAATGCCACTGAACTGTACCCTTAAAAATGGTATGCTAGACAGAGTTGAAGATGATTATTTAACTGGTGAAATGTTTTTTCTATGAACGTAAAAATTAGGCCTTTCTGAAAACATTATCCGAAATAAAGAACACAGAAACCCAGTCTAAGTGAGCTGGTTCCTGGTTCACCCAGATGTGGACAGGTCACAGAACCCACCCCTCTGCTCTGGCCTGAACTCAGCTCCCCTCGCCCAGCAGACATGTCTGAGCCTTGGAGGAAGACTGGCCTGCCTCTAGGTGACGGGAATAAGAACCAGCTTTCCCTCCCCTATAATTTTGTCTTTTATATTTTTTCCACATTTTCTAAAATGATTTGATGATTTTTATAATGAAGAAAACATTCCTGAAATTCCCCATATTTTAAAGACCCCATCCTCCATGCCAACCCCTGTGAGCGAGGGCTCAGTGTTTCTCAGGAGGGACCTCCACTGCCCAGGACCAGCCCCCAAGTGAAATGCTGTTTTCCTAAGTGAGTCATGCAGGTAGGATCATAGGGATGGGCTAGGCTTACAGTCCAGATGAACAAATGTCCCAGCAAACCTTTGTGGCCATCAGCTGGGCTCCAGGTAGGTGCTCTGCTAGGGACAAACTGTCTGCAGAGACCAACTGGAATGACCTTCAGCCCCCATCCTCAGAGCTCAGTCTCAGGGACCTGAGACACATAAACAACCAACATAAAGCATCCCAAACTACAAACAGATCCTGACCTCCTGCAAGCATTGTGTCCGGGAGAGACAGAGGAGGGGAACGTTCTCCAGCTGAGATAGATCAAGGCAGGCATGGCAGGGTGGACGCAGGGCTTTCGAGGAGGAATGGGATTTTGAAAGGGTTTGAAGGGGGTGGGTGGACGTTTCAGACAAGGGCCACGGGGTGAGCAAAGGCCCAAGGCAAGAAAGGGTACTTGTTTGCGGGTGTGAGCTTTTATAGGTAACTGGATTGTGAAGCCCTTGTATGCCAGGCTGAGAGACTTTTTTGGACTTTTTTCCATAGCTGACTACAAACCAGGAAGGGTAGCGGTTGTTATGGTTTCATTTACTTTATCAAGAGACCAGCCCATGTAGATCAAGAGGCCTCAGAGTCTGCTTTCTTGTCCCAACAGCCTCAAGTTACGCAGGTAGGACAGTTTGAGCCTAAGCAGTAGCTATCTCTGAATCTACAGACTGACTCCGGTAAGCTTGCCAAATGTCTTTTTAAACACTGTTTTTCAAAGAGCCCAATCAACTAGTTACCTCAAAGGGATTCAGCGAGTTTGAAAATAAACAGTTAACAGATGGGGGTGGGAAGGGGACAGGGCTGGTCACAGGAAGAAGGGAAAAGTTTTCTTTGGCCTAAAGCCATTTATTTGAGTTATATTTAATTGTACATTTTAATATGAGACTTCCAAATTTTATGCCACAATAAAACAGAGCAGCCTTTGAGATGATTAAACTAGCAACTTCGTGGTCCTCACGGCTAGAGCAGCTTCCAGCGCGTCACCACACCTAATTAAAGGTCAGAGACAAGCACTTTAAGAGCTGCTGTGTTTTCCTTAATTATTACGTGAATGAACAAGTCTGTTTTGAATGCCCTAGATGATTGAGGTTTGCACAAAAACACAGGGGCACCTGGGCTCAATCCCAGGAGCCTCATTATTCCCCTGCTCCCCACTCTGAATAACCTGCCTTGCGCAGCACACTCTCTACAAATTCCTCTCAGTATACAACCCAAATAGGAACAAGAAAACGCAGTTAGCTAGACAAACAGGTTCAAGAAAGGCATGGACGACAGCTAGGAGCCCAGAACATGGACCTTAGCAAGTCACTTCCCCGTCTGGGTATCAGTTTTCCCATCCATAAAGTGGGGACATTACACGAGCTAACTATTTATGACAGTCTGTTATTCTATGAAATAAACCATAACTTTTCACCTGATATCATCTGATAAAGGAGAAGAAAGGAAGGAGGGAGGGAGGAAGGAAGTGATGGAGGGAGGTGGGCAAATTTTGTTCACAGTTTATGTTTGCATTCGCCTTGACTAATTTCAGACCCTCTTGACTCTGCACTGCCCACCGCACACATCAGTGCCCAGACCCGACAGCTTCCACCTTTATTTATTAGTATTGTTATTATTATCACTTATTATGTATAAATGGTAAATGTTTTTCTGACGTTCTCTCACCGCGCAGGTGCATAGAGTGACCCAGGCTCCTCCCCAGGCTGGGCTGGGGGGCAGCGGCTCTTGCAGGATGGGAGTCGGCTGGGCTGGGTCTGGATAAGTTGTGAGCAACTCCTTCAGAGGTTTCCTTGCACTTGGAGCCTTCAGCGAGTCAGTTCCGTCGTAAGGCCTGAAAAGAGCATTTCAGATTGGAGCCCCTTCAGACGGTTTGCCTGAGCTGAGGCCTCTGTAATTCTGCCTCCTCATTTGCTTTGAAAAACTCCAACCTGTGCTTTTAGGCCATTTATTCAATCCAGTACCTTGAGGGGTTGCAGCATCTGCAGTTCAGAAAGTGAGACATTCTCATAGCAAGGTTTATCTCAGGCCTTTGTCCCCTATTCCCTTTTTTAAGGACTTGTCCAAAAAAGAAATGTCTAGCAAAGTTTTCTAAATAAAATCGGTATCAGAAGGAATTGGGGTTTCTTCTCTTGTTCAAACAGTTGCTTATACATGTGTTATTATCCAGAACCATTTTTGGCACCTAAAAGTGGTCAGGGTTCTCACACCACTACCCACCCAAACCATGTGCTTTGGGGGAGGGCTTGGAGGAGGGCGGGGCCCGGAAAGGAGCCTAGACTTCATTTAGTTTAAATCTATGCTCTTCTAGAAAAGGAAACTGAATTCTAGAGAAGTCTCAGTCAAAGGTTGGGATTAGAATCCAGCACTCTCTGCGTTACACCACACCTTTGACTATTAGTTTCTGTTCTTCAGAGGAGCAACATATAATTCCTGAAGACTGCCTTCTGGTCAGCCTTTGCATAAGAAATGAGACAGCTCAAAGGGTTGCTGCTTCTCATAAATGAAGCCGTTGGTTATTGCTCTGAGGGGAAAACAAGGCTAAATGACCCTGGTGCCTGGGTTCCACTGTCAGAGCCATCACCTGAGTCCTTGGAATGACAGACCGTCTTCTCTAGCATCGGCCATTTCCCTGCTGGCAAATTAAGGGAAATGACTAAGCTTTGCTGCTGACAGCAGAGGATTTTGAAGACAGGAATGCAGTGATAGTGTTTATTACAACTGGGAACCTGGAAGGAAGGCAGGAAGTGGTTAACAGGATGGATGGAGACCCAGGTGACAAGCGACGCGGAGGAGAGAGCTGGCGTCAAGGCAGAGCAAGGATGACCCCGGGCTCTCCCCTGCTAAGATCACCGCCCCATCCCTGCTGAGAGGCATTTCCTCATGTCTAGGCTGGAGTCATGGCCCTCAGGACTGGTGACTCTGGGTGGATCAGCTTCCCAGTCATCTCAGAGAACTGTGTTTTCATCCATCAACCCATTCATCTTTCTGTGTATTTACTCTCATCCCTCCTGGTTCCAGAAAGGATTTGAGGTAGCTCAAATAAAATGTAACAAAATAACCAAAGTTAAAACCAAGAAGGGGGACTTCCCTGGCGGTCCAGTGGTTAGGACTCTACACTTCCACTGCAGGAGGCATGGGTTTGATTGGGAGCTAAGATTCCCACATGCCGCTCGGGGCGGCCAAAAAGAAAAATAAATTTTTAATTTAAAAAAAGCAAGAAGGAAAGAAGGAGGAAAAACAGAAGGGAAGGACTCAAAGGTATTCAGGAATGCGACTAAAAGTGAATACTTCAAAATTCATTTTGTGATCATTCATCCAGTGGCACACATGCGAGTTATGTACTTTTCTGTATGGATTTATGGATGGGAATTTTTAAAATACATTTACAGGGGGGCTTCCCTGGTGGCGCAGTGGCTGACAGTCCGCCTGCCGATGCAGGGGACACGGGTTCGTGCCCCGGTCCGGGAAGATCCCACATTCCGCGGAGCGGCTGGGCCCGCGAGCCGCGGCCGCTGAGCCCGCGCGTCCAGAGCCTGTGCTCCGCAACGGGAGAGGCCACAACAGTGAGAGGCCCACATACTGCAAAATAAATAAATAAAAAATAAAATAAAATACAATACATTTACAGCTCTCTACACTTCTGGCTTGTCTGAGAGACATCTTTTAGGGTACCTGGGGGAGTGTATGAGCCACTTCCCATGTCTTCTCTTTCCAGCAACTCGCCCTAAATATTGCTTCTCTCACCTGAGCTTCGAAACAACATCAAGTGGCCGTGAGGCTGACCCTGCTCTCTCGGCCACGTGTTGAAGTGCAGGGCTTCCCTCCAGAAAATGCAGACCTGCCCATCTTCGAGTTGACTTCTTATAAAATCAAGCATTTTGAAAAGGGAGAGTCTTTAAATGCCCAACAAAGGGACCATCTGGTTAATCTGAGCAGAAGCAGGAATTCCTCAGGAAGAAAGGAAGATGCAGGAACTGGTTTTCCACTGGGCGTTTATGTGATGTCCCATAACTCAATCTATAAACCAAGTCCAAAGGGCTGGGCTCTGTTTAAGAGGCTGGCACTGCAGGCCTGTCAGGAGGATGACATGCCTGGGAACCTGTACCATCCACCATGCGGGCGGGCCCCTGGGAATCAGCCTCACTTCTCCCCCTGGCTCCTGCTGGGTGAGTGAGGCCTGTGGAGGATGCAGCCCAAGCAGGGATCTCCACGGCCCCACTGGCTCCCTCCTCCAACCACTGAGCTACCCAGACCGCTCTGGTCTCCTTGCTGCCTCAGCCTCGGTGACAACTCAGGAGCTGTGTGGTCCAGGAGTCCCAAGGAGGCGGAGAAGAGGCTTGAGTTCACAGAGCCTCACCAATAGGGGCGTGTGGATGTCTGGCATTGAAAGCAACCTTCTCGCTTTACAGGTGAAGGAACTGATTTTAGAGAGAAGGAGAACTTGCCGAGGGCCATGCAGTGAGGGACACAGCCAAGCTGGGGTCCACGCGTACCCTCACTTTCTCCGTCTTTCTCTCTCTCTCTATCTTGCTCTTGCTCTGGGTCGCACTCTTTTTCCAGGAAGCACCTGACTCAACACATCTAAGCCCACGTACAGTAGCATCTGCTGACCTAACATGCCTCCCCAGATGCTACCAGGGAGAACCCAAGTCCTGGGGAGGCCCTGCCTCGCTGTCCCATGGGGGCCCAGTGGGCCTCCCAGATGCAGTCATTCCTCACATGGAGCTCTTCAAATCACAAAGCACTTCCTCACTCATGTCTCACCATGATTGTTCCAAGAACGTCTATTCCCAGCCATCAGCAGAGGGGTGGGGGTGGTAAGAGCAGGGCCACGATAACCCACGGGACATCTGGCCATTGCACGAGGATGAGTGAGATTCCAGGCTTGGTGCCAGAGGATGAGCTTTCTCTTCGTGGGCAGGGACTAGGCAACAGGTAGCTGCTGCAGAACACGCGGGCTGTGTTCCTAGTTAGAGGGGAGACTTGGACTCCGCCACAGCACGGACTGAACCTGGGGCTCAGACGCGACCTTGCCAGGGGGCCCTCCAACCACGAGTCATGAGCACAACCAGCCAAAATGCGCTTCTACAAAGTGTGGTACAGGCGGTAGGAACAAACATGGGCTCGGGGACACCTGGACAGGCACTTAGACTGATTCTCCACTCGTTCTGGGAAAAGGCCCTTTCTGTAGCTGCTTAAGTGTTAGGAGGGAGATGAGCAGGGTCAGTCATTCAAGGGCAGCCTGGGGTGGGCGGGGAGGAGGGGACAGGGATGTGTCTTTGAAAGGACAGAGGTAAATGGACAAGGAAGGGAAGTGATTTTTTTCAGGTCCTAGACTCTGGGTTTCTGTAGCATCAGAGTGGGAGTGACCTCCTGGTCCAGACCCCCATTTTACAGAAGCAGACACTACAGCCCAAGGAGGGAAAAGAACTCACAGTCACATAGCTGGTCAGTAGCAGAGTGAGGACCTGAGCCCTAGGCGGGGGGCTGGGTATCTAGAAGAAGAGGCACAAGAAGAGGGGAGAAAAGCAGACGCACACTTTGGCCGGGGACCAGCCCTCTAAGGACTGTGTGGGAACCTAGGATTGAGCTTTTCCAAAGCAATCTGGGAATATAAACCCCTGGGAGGCCCTGCTGGCCAGTGAGAGCCCTCCTCCCCGGAAAGAGCAAACTGCAAAAAGCCTGCTGTTGGGACGGCTGGTTTTTATGTTTGAGGATGTGGATTGACCCCAGGGCATTAAGGACCCATGCTGACACAGAGCCTGCAAATTGCTCTTCCTCTCTGTGCAGATCAGCTCAACAACGCCACGGCCAGTGTCTCCAGCGGCCAGAGTCTGGGCAGCAGGGTACACCCATATCCACCCAGTTCAACCCAGGGCAAGGTCGAGTAATCCCAGGCCGTGTAAGGGAGAAGGGACCTTAAAGGACACGTAGCAGCCTCACATCTGTCTCCATCAAACACTGGAATTCCTTCCATCTCGGGGCTGCGCGGCCACAGCTTGAGCAGCTCACAGAGACGGCTCACGGTCCCACGTGATGGTCACGCCAACCCTGGGAGCAAGCGTCTCCTCCACCGCCCACCCCGTGTTTCCTGCCAAGTGGTCCTCGTTCTGTCTCTTGAGACCCCATGGAACAAATCCTTTCCTCTTCCCCATCCCAACCCTTGAACTGGCTAAACACAGTGATCAGCCCCCCAAATCCTCTCCTTTCCAGGCTGAACACCCCGGCTCTCTCAACCAGTTTCCCCGTGACTGGGTCCCAGCCCTTCATCAGCTCTCCCTCCCACCCTTCGTCCTAGTCATTTTCTTCTACACTCTCTCTACTAGGTTAATTATTAAGCCTGGCTCCCCAGGATTGAACATAACATTCAAGGTGAAGGCCAACATCTCAAAGCACCTTCCTAGAGACCTAATCCACATGCCCTTTCTCCTTCCTGTTACCTCGGGTTTAGACCCTCTGTTCCAAGCTTCAGAGACACACACACGAAGGCCACACTTGCTCGGAGAACAGTTATGGGAACCTGTGCTCATAATTAAATGTGTGGCAAATCCTGACTTTCCAAAACCTTAAAAAGGAAGAACACTTAACTCTCTAAAGGCAGTGGGGTCAAAGGTGAGCTCCCTTAACAGCACAGCATGGGTCGCAGCTGACCTCTGTCGGGTCTGATTCTGCAGGCCAGTGTAGATGTGACATATTCATTCAGGAGAGCTAACTCTGAGCACCTACTAGACCCAGTAGCCACATGACAGAGAGGCTACTTAACCACATAGCTTTGACCCCGAGGAGCTCAGTTAAGCAGATCCATGCACGTAGAATTATAGTAAACTATGCTAGATGCTGTAATTGAGGCATGGAAGTGGGAAAAGTTAGTTTCCTGTTGCTCTTATACCAAATGACCACCAACCCAAAATGGGTCTCACTGGACTAAAATCAAGGTGTCAGCAGGGCTGGGTTCCTTCAGGAGGAACTAGGAGAGGATCCACTTCCTTGTCTTTTCCAACTTCTAAAGGCGCCTGCATTCCTTGGCTCATGGTCCACTTTCTCCATCTTCAAAGTCAATAGCATCATTGTCACATATTCAAATCTCTCTCCAGCCTCCTGCATCCTTTCACTTATAAGAACCCTTGTGATTACATTGGGCTCACCTGGATAATCTGCCCATCTCAAGGTCCTAAAGCTAATCACTTCTGCAAAGTCCCTTTTGCCGTGGAAGTTAACCTATTTACACATCCATAGGGGACTAAAACATGGACATCTTCGGTGGCCACTATTTTGGTCATTATGTTCCACAGAGAACAACTAACTCTGCCTGTGGGAATGGATCCTTTAAGGCTCTGTAGTTTTGCAGGAGCACCCTGGCATAAAAGGGAAAAGAGATTTACAAGAATGTACTTGTACAAGACATGGGGACAGGATAGCCTGGCTACTTTTTGTGCCCTTCCCCAACTTTTTTTAGATTGCTTTTCTTTATTTCCTTTTCCAGAAAGAGCCTGATTGCCTCTAGGGTTGTGTGATACGTTACCTATCAAGGCAGCTTGTTTCTTCCTATTGACAGATCTGAACAGAGAACCCTGATGTTTTCATCATCACTGGAAATATTAACAGATCTTACGTTGCCCAGGAGTTACTTTAATTGAACCAGAAAGGGTGATGGGCAGTGGGAGCGTCATGGCACACAGGGGTCTGATGCAGTCAGGAGGTTCTCTGAGGTTCATCTTCAGGTAGATTCTGTTCCACCTAAATGCTCGTGGGCAGGTCGTCGGGCCAATACCTTATTAGAATGATAGCATTCCCAAAGCTGGGTGGGCTGCAGAGTTTCACTGATGCCATCTCCTCTACGCCTGTGCTACAAATCAACTGAAAAGAGTTTAAACTGAGGCTGACTTTGACCTTGAGCTTGAAGGGGGCAAAAACTCAGAAATAACGACATTTTCTGTTTCGCTTTTGATGTCACTGTGGACATGAATTGCTAGGGGATTGGAGCCAGGGAAGAGGCCCAACTCTCTGCCTTCTGTCAAGCTGGGGTTCTGGCGGGCCTCAATCTGGCAGCTCCTGCTGCGGCGGTTAAGGGGAGAATGTGGGAGCTCTGGGCTGTGGGGCCTGTGGAAGGAGGACAGGACCATGGGAAAGGCTTGTGCAGAAGACACATCCTGCATCCCTTTATCTCTTTGCAACTTCTGTTGATGTTTTGCATTCGTGGGTCTTCTTTGGGCCAAGTGTGACTGTTCTGGGTTTGGCTCCGGAATGCGGAGGTGGTAGATCGAGAACCACCCTGCCCCAAAGGTGTGCCAAAAACAGGGGACCCTTAGGGACAGAGCTCCAGCTTACAGTGCACTTTTACATCCATTGGACTCCTATACCACCCCAGGAGGATGTAGAAACTCAGTCAGTGGCATTGCTCAGACCCATATCTGAGACCAACTCTCTGTCTTTCCCACCACACAATGGTGCCTCCCGTGGGCTCTGGACAGCTCCTGCTGGGTCAGGGCCATGCTTGCATCCACTCTCAGAATGACCTGCACTTGGATTTCTACCTCCTTCCTCTCATTCCCTTCCCCTCTCAACTACCTCTCTCCCAGCCTTTTTTCTTCCCTCTTTCTCTCTCCTTATTCTCTCTTCTTTTCTCCTTCTTAGCAACCAAAGCCCCTACAAATAACTCTCAGCTCTCGGGAGCCCCTAGTAGGCTTAAGGGACTAGAAGGCTGAGGTCAGGATGTCGACAACCACGAATGAGTGTCCTCCTGGTGCTTGCCTCCCCCGATCAGTAGGTCCTGGGTTGAGCAGGTCACCCGTCCACACCAGGAGAAGCAGGGGGGAGGGGGCTTGGAATAGTCTAGGCCAGAAGCCAGGAGACAGCTCTGGCTTGAGCTCACAGACAGCTCTGCCGATCATAACCTTAGGTACGTTACTGCTCCACTCTGGACCTCAGTTTTCTCATTGATAAAATGGGATAATAATACCTACCTCCCAGGGCAGTTGTAAAGGTTAGGAAAATTGAGTTCATGGTACCAGGCATGTATTATATATTTAATAAAGCTTGGTTGAATGCTGCAGCAGCTGAAACACAGAACCATCCCAAGCAGTGGACTTGAAAATATCAATATCTGTGTTGGGGTGATAAAAGCCAAGAAGCACCTGGAAGCATCAACAGAGAGGTGGAAAGGAATGGAGGAAGAGTGTCACTGGGAAGAAGCTGTTCATTGTTTTTCCCCCTGGGCACCTCAGGCTCCCCGGTACCCTGGATCCAGCCACTGAATTCAATTAATGCTTGTCTCTTCATGATGCGATGAAATCATCTTGTAACATTCCAGATGCCTAATGAGGGTGGGCACAGCTACTGAGCAGTGAGTCCTGGAATCTCCCTGCCTTCGGCACGCCCTGGTAGTAATGGTGATTTTTTAAAGCTGGGAAGCCCAGAGTGACTTCTCCCAAAGCAGACTTGGTCAGTACCCATGTCAGCAGAGATTCAGAGCCCAACCTGCCGTTGTTCCAGAAAGAGAAGTCAATTACAACATGCTGGGGTGGGATGGGGGCAGAGAGACTGGAAACTTGGAGAATAGAAATGGAAAGACTTGCAGTTAAACACGCAAATTGCTTGTCCCCAATTATCTCCTCTCCCTCCAAGGACCCCACTTAGATGGTAACAAAGGAATTGAAATGATAAACCCACTACATCACAGGGAATGGAAGAGGATTATCAATGGACTAGAGATTTCAACACATTTATGGAACAGAACAGTTGAAGGTAGCTGAGCAGGGAGATCTCATTTTCTTTACAGAGCCCCAGAGAGGTTTGAAAATTGATTACACCAGGTACAATGCAGGATAGGTGTGTGTGAGAAGGGGGAGTAAAAACCAAGGCGTTATTTGAAAGCTACTATATGGAACATTTGCCTTTGCTCCCACACCTAGGAAAACAAACAAGTTATTTTTTTAAATTACAATGTTCTAGAGAAAACAACCCTCCATGAACATTCTGGCTTGTAGAGGTTCCCAGTGTAATACTCAGCCTGCTACCCCAGAACCCAAACATGAAACTTGCCATGTGTACAGAGCTCTCTGATGGTGACTTTTATTGCCTCCCTTTTAAAATACGAGCCAACAACCATGGATTTAAGGGAAGCAAACAACAATCAACAGCAAATCCCAGAGAAAATAGATATAGCTCAGAAAGGAAAAGGTAACTTTAAAAACTACAAAAATTTAAACCCTAGCATCCTACCAAAAGAGACTGCATCCATTAAACAAGAGTAAGAATCTATAAAAAGGAACAATTAAAGAACAGGCACCACAGAAATTAAAAATACAACTGCAGAAATTAAAATTTTAATTAAAGTGTTGGCAGACAGAGTTGAGAAGTCTCCAGAAAGTAGAAGAGAGAGATTTCAAAGACGAGACACAAGAGAAGATAAAAATAAATAAATAAATAAATAAATAAATAAATAAATAAATAAATAAAGGATTAAAACAGAGGCAAAAAATTATCAAGGAAGTAGTGTATGATAATTTCACAAAACTTAAGGACATAAGTCTCCAGAGGACCCTGGATGTTTCCAGCTGTGTGAATGAAATAAAGAGGAATACATAGCACATCATATTGACAGCAGAACACAAAAGACATAGAGAAGATCTTAAAGGCTCCCAAAAAGAAAAAAATGAGTCAGCTGTAAATAATGACAATGAATTCTTACCAGTAATCTTGGTGCAAAAGACACTTTGAATTTAGAATTCTATTCCCAGCTAAACTAGCAACCAAGTATGAGGGGAGAATAAAGAAAATTTCAGGTAAGGACTCAGAAAAAAGGATATCCTCTGTATCCCTTCTCCTAGGAAGTTATAAGATGGGAGACCACACTAGAAAGAGGAAGACATGGAATTTAGGAGATAGTGGAGGCAACCAATGAAAGCCATGGAGAGGAGTTCCCAGAGGCAGCTGGGTAGAGGTCCAGAGTGGTTTCCACAAATTCTAGAAAGATGAAGGAAGTGTTAGAAAGGAAATGTAGTTACAATGTACTACTTGACACTATAGTAAACAATATTTCCAAAGAAGCAATAACATCAACTCCTTTTTATTCATTTCAACAACCACCAAAATGTTAATTACAGTAAGAGAACATAAAAGTCATCAACCTCAACACAGTCCTTAAGGGAAATTTACACCCTGAAAAAGAAGAAAGAGTGAAAAATTAATGGGCTAAGTATCTGACCTAAGAAGTCATGAAGAGAAAAACAACTAAATAGACTCAAAGGAAATGGAGGAAGGAAATAATAAAGCCAACAATGAATGAAATAGAAAACAATGATACAATAGAGAGGGCCAGCAAAGCCCCAAGTTTGTTCTCAGTAAAAGTAGGAAAATAGAAAAAACACTCGTGAGGTTTATCTAGAAAAAAAAGAAGATGGATATAAACAATATTAAGGATGAATAAAAGGGGGACGACAACAACAGATACAACAGAGAAATTAAATATTATGGAAAATGTTAGGCTAACAAATTTGAAAACGTGGGGACAAAATGAACAATCTCCTTAAAAATATATAATGTAACAAAAGTGAGGAAATAGAAAATTGAACAGATTTATGACCATTGAAATTAAATCGGTAGTTAAGAGTAAACCACACAAACTTACACATCCATGGTAGCCAGGCTCCAAAATGGCCCCAGTGATCCCTGCCTCCAGGTGTTTCACTCCAGCTGGTGCCCTCGCACATTGAAGAGGCTGACCTGCATATACCAGTAGGATACTGAGGAACTGATGAAATGTGACTAGCAAGGCTAAGCTATAAAAGACACTGACTTCTGTCTTGATATCTCTCTCTTGAACACTCGATCTGGGGGATGCCAGTTGCCTATCAGAATTCCAGCAGGGTTTCTCAGTGGAGCTTGACATGCTGACCTTAAAATATGCATAGAACTGCCAAGGGCCCAGAATAGATGAAACTTTTCTGAAGAAAAACAAGGTGGAGTGGTGACTCTACCGAGAATTATCAAAGCTACAATAATGAAGACAGTGAGTATAAGACTAGATAAATAGGCCAATGGTTTAAGCTACAGGACCCAGAAACCAACCTATGCATATAAGGAAACTTGATAAATGACAGCTTTGCAAACCAGCAGGGAGAGAATGGACTGTGTGATAAATGGTCTGGGACAATAGGATGTACGTTTGCAAAAAATACAGTCGTTTCCTTACATCTCACCGTATACTAAAATAAATTCCATATGGACTAAAGATCTAAATGTGAAAAACTTTACAACTTTTAGAAGAAAATAAAGGAGAGTAATTTCATGGCTTGAGAGTAGGAAGATTTTCTTTTTTTATATATAAATTGATCTATTTTATTTATTTATTTTTGGCTGTGTTGGGTCTTCATTGCTGCGTGCAGGCTTTCTCTAGCTGCAGCGAGCAGGGGCTACTCCTCCTTGAGGTGTGAGGGCTTCTCATTTCTCATTGCGGTGGCTTCTCTTGTTGTGGAGCATGGGCTCTAGTCTTGCGGGCTTCAATAGTTGTGGCTTGCAGACTCTAGAGCGCAGGCTCAGTAGCTGTGGCACCCGGGCTTAGTTGTTCCTTGGCACGTGGGACCTTCCCGGACAAGGGCTCAAACCCTGGTCCCCTGCACTGGCAGCAGGATTCTTAACCACTGTGCCACCAGGGAAGCCCCAGGAAGATTTTCTTAAGACATGGTTTTTTTTTTTCAAAAGCCCAAACTATAAAGTTTTATTGCTAAATTTGACTAAATTAAAATTAAAGCTTCTGCTCCACAAAAAACATAGTATGAATAAAGTGAAATAAGAACAGAAAAAAGATACCTGCAAAGCATATAATTTACAGAAGATTAGTGTAGAAGATATGTAAAGAGTTCCTAGAAATCAATACCAAAAAGACAAAATGCCCCATTATAAATTGGTTGACAGATATGCACAGATAATTCTAAGAAGAAATCTGAACGTTCAATAGGCATTTAAAAATAAGTTCAGGGCTTCCCTGGTGGCGCAGTGGTTGAGAGTCTGCCTGACGATGCAGGGTACATGGGTTTGTGCCCCGGTCCAGGAAGATCCCACATGCTGCGGAGTGGCTGGGCCCGTGAGCCATGGCTGCTGAGCCTGCATGTCCGGAGCCTGTGCTCCGCAACGGGAGAGGCCACAATAGTGAGAGGCCCGCGTACCGCAAAAAAAAAAAAAAGTTCAACTTCACTAGTTATCAGGGAAATATAAGATAAAACAACAATGAAATACCATTTCCTACCTATCAGATTGACAAAAATTAAAAATTCTGACATTATCAAGAGGTGGTAAGGATGTAGAGTAATGGGCCATATAAAGAAAAGAAAAAACACTGGGAGTAAATGTCCATCAACAAGAGAACAGATAAATTGTGGTATATTCATTCAATAGAATATTATGTAGCTACTAAAATGAATGAACTAGAGCCAAATGCTTCATGTGGATAAATCTCAAAAATGTGTTAGCCCAGAAAAAAACAGTTGAAGAATACTACATGCAGAGTATGAGTTTTATGCTGTAGGTAGTTTCAAAATTTGGAGCAATGTAAATAAATAAGCCAAGGAGGCACATAAACACACACACACCCCTTAGAGTGAAGGGTGAGCAGAACCAGTTGGAGTGGGAGGGTGCCTAGTGCCAGATAGCCTGAGAGGGGGGCACAGAGAAGGGAACACTTTAATCTGCTAGGACAGTCAGGGAAGACTTCACCAGGAGGAGACATGTGAACTTGGCCTTGAAAGAGAAGTGCACCTACAATGCCAGGAACCCAGCTCTTTCTGCTCCACATCCAGTGGTTGTTGGAGGACCTATTTCTTTGGACCCTGAGCACAGAGCCTGACCACACAGGGCTGAGACCACCCACAAGTGAAGACTAACTTGAATGTTATCTCCAGTTTGAGGATGTTTGCTCTCATCTTTATATACACAGAGAGAAAAAAAAAAACAGCTCAAAGCTCTTCTTTTGAAATGATGACTGCAGTAATAATTGCTTGCCCTTTAATAATAAGAGCTACCATTTATTGAGTATTCACTGTATGCAGGGCACTGGGCTCTCATCAGATGTTTTATTGCCTTTAGTTCTCACAACAACTCTAAGAGGCACATATTATTTATACCTTTCCAGGGATGAGGAAACCAAGGCTTCGAGAATTCAGGTGCCTTGCCCACAGTCCTATGGAGTTAGTAGGTGGAGCTGGGATCTGAACCCTTCTGACTCGAAGCCTATGTTTTAACCACTGCTTCTCACAAGCAGACACCCAATGAAAGCAACAAGAGTTTTACTGCCTTCAATTGGAATAAATGAGAACATGATCCGAGCATAATAAACTAGAACCCAAGCTTATCATTATATTCATGAACACCTGTCACTGTCAGGTGTTCCGTAAATGTTTGTGAAATGAGGTAGCGTTTAGTTTCAGGAAATGAAAACCAACCCAGTGTCAAAATGACAGTCTTCACCCCTGTAGGAAGCAAGTAGCAACTCACAGGCCCCGTGAACAAGCAGAGCAGCGCTTCACGGGCACGCATCCGTGGGCAGTGGGCGCTCCCAGCCCCACACTTAGACCCCCCGAACGCCCCCGCTCCTTCCCTAACCCCCGTCCCACCTGCTCTCGTGCCCGCCCCTCCCCCGCTCCTCGGCGCTCAGCCCAGACCCTGCTGTAAGGGCTCTGCGCTGGGCACTGACCTCCCAGAGGGAAGGCTGGGTTTTCTCTCTCTCAGCGGACCTGCTCTGAAAATATGCTTTTGTGTGGATGCAGTTCAGCGCTCTCCCCAAAACCGCACAGGTCAGACATACATAAAGTGAGAAGAAACAGGACAGAAAAATAACTGGAAAATTCTTTTTTTTTTTTTGAAAAGTTCTTTTGTTTTTAAAATAAATTTATTTATTTATTTTTGGCTGTGTTTGGCCTTTGTTGCTGCGTGCGGGTTTTCTCTAGCTGTGGCGAGTGGGGGCTACTCGTCCTTGCCGTGCACGGGCTTCTCATTGTGGTGGCTTCTCTTGTTGTGGAGCACAGGCTCTAGGCGCGCGGGCTTCAGTAGTTGTGGCTCACGGGCTCTAGAACACAGGCTCAGTAGTTGTGGCTCACGGGCTTAGCTGCTCCGCGGCATGTGGGATCTTCCCAGACCAGGGCTTGAACCCGTGCCCCCTGCATTGGCAGGCGGATTCTTAACCACCGCGCCACCAGGGAAGTCCAAGAACTGGAAGAATTCTGCTTTTCAAATAAAAGTAGATAAAACGAGCATTCCATCTTCTCCGTTAGGAAAAGCCATTATCACTGGATTCCCCTGTATTCATGTTATTCATTCATTTCACAAACATTTACCAGACACCTGCCAGGTGCGGGAGGCGGGCCCTGGACTGAGGCTGGCTGCCTCCTTTGCACCTTCCCTCCGAAAACAGTAGAGAGAACCCTCCCTCCAGCCGGCACGGCGGGCACTGGGACGGGCCTTCACTGCCCGCGCCCCCTGGTGCACACGACGGAGGAGGCGACAAAGGCACAGCAGGCGGCCACAATTTCTGACAGTAAATGGTACGGGGCGGGGGCGGGAATGGGAGGTGAGACAGAAAGGGGAAGAGAGAGGGAGGGAGGAAGAGAGGGAGGGAGGGAGGGAGATGGGAGAAGAGGAAGAGGAAGCAAGGAGAGGAAGACAGCGGCAGCCCGTCTGGACTCTCCCCAGAGCCACGTCTGACAATACCCTGGTCACGTTTTAATTAATTGCAAGGTTTTACCATTGCCTCAAACCAGAGCTCTCTCTCTGATTAATTTCCGAAAGAGCCTGCAGAGTCGAATCATCGCAAACACTATGATCCCGGTTATTATGGCCTGAGCAGCTAAAAGCAGAAAATAGAGAGCCCAGAACAGGCTCTGATCCTGACTTTTGCCCTCGGCCACTGGCCGGGCCCACACCCAGGACTCGGAGCGCTTGGGTCCCAAGGAAGCGCGGGCAGGGGCGGCGGGCAGGGCGGGCTGCTGGGTGCCTTCGGAAGAGCCGAGGGCAAGGCGGCGGGAAGGCGGGCTCCCGGGGCGCGGGCAGCCGGGGTCGCCGGGGGGCAGGGCCCAGAGCGGCAGGCCGGCGTGCGGCCCGGGGCCGTGACACAGCGGGGGCTCGGCTCGACCCACGAGGCCCGCGTGCCGCCGCAGCCACGCCAGGAACGGCCCCAGGCCACAGTCGCAGCGCCAGGGATTGTGCCCCAGCAGAACCTTCGCCAGCCGGGGCAGAGCCTCAAATACGTCTCCGGGCAGTGTCTCCAGCTGGTTGTGGTCAAGCTGGGCCTCCTCCAGGCTGCTGAGGTTGCGGAAGAGCTCGCGGGGCAGGGTCCGCAGCCGGTTGCGGCGCAGCGACAAGTGCCGCAGCCCGCCGAGGCCGCGGAGCAAGCCGGCGGGGAGGGAAGCCAGGCCGGTGGAGCGCAGGGCGAGCACCCGCAGCTCGCCGAGGCCCCGAAAGGCGTCCTCCGGGAGCGCGCTCAGCCGCGGGCTCAGCGTCACCCCCAGGACCCGCAGGCCGCTCAGGTTGCGGAAGGCGGCGGCAGGCAGGGTGCGCAGCTGGGTGGCGTTCAGCCACAGCTCCCTCAGGCCGCCCATCACCCCGAAAAGCACCTCGGGGAGTTCCTCCAGCGGGTTCTCGAACAGGGTCAGGAAGGTCAAATTGTGCGAATGAAGAAAGAGGGCAGAGGGCAGAAACTCGAGGCGGTTTCTGGAAAGAGTCAAAGAGCTCAGGCTTCGCAGACGGTCGAAGGCGCCGGGTGCGACGGAACGGATGTGATTTCTGTCGAGCTGCAGCTCCCTCAGGGCGCGCAGGCTATCCAACAGCCCCGAATCCAGAGACACGAGCTGGTTCGAGTGGAGCAGAAGCTTCTCAAGCTTAACCTGGACCCCAAACAATCCCTCGGGCAGGTGGGTCAAATTATTTCCCGATAAATCCAACAATTTCAGGTTCTCCAGGTGTGCGAAGAGGCTAGCAGGGAGGAAAGCGAGTTGGTTTTGGTTCAAAAAGAGCTCCTGCAGGTTAACCAGTTTCTGAAACATGTTTTGGTCAAGGCTCTTTAGTTCATTGCCGTCCAGAAACAACTGTTCCAAGAGCACCAGCTTATCCAACAGGGCGCCTGGAAGATGAGTGATCTTGTTGTGCGATAACCTCAGGGTTTTAAGTTTTATCAGGTCGTTGAAAGTGCCGGGAGCAATGGCCGAAACTTGGCTGTCGGACAGCATTAGGCGCTGCAGGACGGTCATGCCACTGAAGCTGCTGTTCTGCAAGATGCCGCGGCCCATTTGGAAGAGCAGGATGTGCGTAAGGTTGGTGGGCAAGCCGAGCGCCGCGATGCGCGCCACGCTGCCCTGCGAGCACTGCGCGGCGTCGCGGAAAATGCACCTGCAGGTGGGTGGGCAGGGGAAGGGCTGGGCGCGCAGGAGCCCGAGCGCAGCGCACAGCAGAGCGCTCCTCAGCATGTCTGGAAAGGCGACCGCGGCAGATCTGTGGGCAACACCCAAAGGACAAACGCTCTAATTTCAATCTTGTAACCTAACCCTGCATGATCCTTTCGCCAGGATTATCACCGACTTTGAATGTTACCCAGGTACAAGTTAAGTCTCCCTCTTAGGAGTGCTGATTTTCCTGGGTGGTGAAAAGACGTTCATTCTACACTACGAGGCCTCGTTCGTTTTACAGATTTTCCACTCTTAGTTCAAATCGTTGAAATGAAAGCATTTTCAAGCAATGGAAAAGTCAATACCTTTAAATCTTTACATAGAGAGAACTAATTAAAATAATCTTTCTCACAGACATCACAGAGCAGTGTGCATTGTGAACATAGCCCTGCTCTTGACTTCATGACAGCCTGGGGTGGCTATGACCTACAGCCCTGAAGGGAACAGCAAAGTCTGTTAAAACAGCAGCAACCATCACCTGATTCCTTTTATCACAATCATGCTGTATCTTCAGTGCCAACTTACTCTAAAACAGGACCACCCCATAATAGTGAACCACACTGAGAAAAGTAGGTAATAGTGGGTAATAGTACCTGTCACTTTATGCCACGCATTGTTCTCAGAACTTTATTTAAATTATTTCACTTAATCCTTACAACAACCCTATGAGTTAGGTACTAATATTATCCCCAATTAAAGGATGATGCAGCTAAGGCACAGAAAGTTTAAGTAACTTAACCAGGGTCACAGAGCTAGAATTTGAGAGTAGTATTTCTGATTGAGCCATAAACAAGGAGCTATCACTGCTAAGATGCTTAAATAAAAATTAGTACTCGTGGCACTGAATTATCTGTGAAATACAGTAATACTAATCTGCCAAAACAATGTTCCCTACATGTAATTTTAAACGAATTGCTTCTTGTACTAAATTTTATTTCTTGTTCGTACAGACTAACCGAGCCCTCCAGTTGCCCATACTAATTCTTAAAATATTTGGCCTTACCTGAAATGGTGCTGCAGCCCAAAGCAACTGAAAGGCTTAGAGCTTTGCATGTGATCTGGCACTTTCCAAAGGAAGAGGGAAGTATCCTTGCATCCTGAGGATAAAGGCTATCCCAGAATAAAAGTCATGTTAAGGACCCTATCTCAGAGGACATATTCTGGTTTTTAATGACAAATATCTTCAAACTTTGAAAAAGAGACCATATATCACCCAAGTCCTATGGCCAAAGTTGAATGATAAGAGCAGGAGGGAGAGCAGTTTCTTCCCAGAGGCACAATATGACTCTGTGATGTGTGTCCAGTAGTGACACAGCTGGGCCACTGCAGCAACCACACCCCTGGTTGGGCTACACTTTCTTTGGGTGTTCCTTTTTCTGCCATTTCCAGTTCCCCTCTCCCCCTTTAAGGAATAAGGCTAAGGACATTCTCAAGTGCTCCACTCATTTTTTTTTTTTTTTTCGTTTTAGGAGTAGTAAAGCTAAAAACATTCTCAAATATGTTCCATAATGGCCTTACTGGGTTGAAGGAAGGGTGTCCACATGTTCAATTGAACACAGGGATGTCAAACTGCTTTGCAAAGTAGTTGTGCCAATATATGCTGCCACCTACTGTGTATGACAGTTCCTGTACATCTCCACCCATGCCTTGGAATTGATTTTTTAAATTTAATTTTTGCCATTCTTATGAAATAATTGTCTCAGTATGTTTTTTTTTTTTTTTTTTTTTTTTTTTTTTTTTGCGGTACGCGGGCCTCTCGCTGCTGTGGCCTCTCCCGTTGCGGAGCACAGGCTCCGGACGCGCAGGCTCAGCGGCCATGGCTCACGGGCCCAGCCGCTCCGCGGCATGTGGGATCTTCCCGGACCGGGGCACGAACCCGTGTCCCCTGCATCGGCAGGCGGACTCTCAACCACTGCGCCACCAGGGAAGCCCTCGGTATGGTTTTAATTTTTCATTTCCCTATTGAATTATGAACTTGAGCATCTTTTCATATTTTTAAGGGCCAGTTGTGCCTCATCTTCTGAGAAATCTGGGTTCTTTTGACCATTTTTCTACATGCAAAGTATGTATGATTGTGTCTTTAAAAAACTGAATCGTAGGCATCATTTATGTATTCTGGACACTAATCATTTGTCAATTGTATGTGTTACAGATATCTTCATCTAGTTTGTGCTTTGCCTTTTCATCTGCTTTCTGTCTTTTGATGGACAGAAGTCTTAATATAGGCAGTTATTAATCTTTAAGATTTGTTTTTTATGTCTATTAAAATAATTCCTCCTCTCCTCGCAAGCCAAAAAAATATTCTCCTATAACAACTTATTATTACAGTTTAGAATTTTGTCCTTCGCATTTAGGTCTTTAATCCGTCTAGAATTGATTTTTGTGTATGATGTAAGTACAATTTTATTTTTTTCCATTAGGATAACCGGCTGTCCTATATATGTATATCCCTTCTTCCCTCAGAGCTACAATGTCAGCACCGTCCTAAATCAACATCTGATGAATGTTGTGTGGGTCTGTTTCTGGGCTATTTGATAATCTCTATACCAACACCACACTGAAATATAAAGCCTGAAAATATCCAGTGTTTTATGAAGTGTGAAGAAGTAGATATTCTCATACTACATTGGTGGGAATATAAATGGTAGCAAACTTTGGGGGGGAAAATTTAGTAGTATCAACCAAATTTTAAACATACATATTCTTTGTCCAGCAGTTCCACTGCTAAAACTACATCCTATGGAAGTGCTCATTAAGACATGTACACAAAAACTTATTTGCAGGATTTTAATAGAAAAAAAAAAGAAAATCTAAATGACCATCAATAGGGAAGTAGTCGTTTAAATTATATTAATCCATGCAATAGGATGCCTTGCAGACTTTGAAAATAATGGATTTGAGCTGCAAGTACTGACATAACTTTCTTTTTTTTAAATTTATTTTTGGCTGCGTTAGGTCTTTGTTGGTGTGCGTGGGCCTTAGTTGCGGCGAGCAGGGGCTACTCTTTGTTGCGGTGTGTGGGCTTCTCATTGCGGTGGCTTCTCTTGTTGTGGAGCACGGGCTCTAGGCACGCGGGTTTCAGTAGTTGTGGCTCATGGGCTCTAGAGCACAGTCTCAGTGGTTGTGGTGCACGGGCTTAGTTGCTCCGTGGCATGTGGGATCTTCCCGGACCAGGGCTCGAACCCGGGCCCCCTGTATTGGCAGGCGGATTCTTAACCACTGTGCCACCAGGGAAGTCCCTGACATAACTTTCTAAAATACACTGAATGACATAAAACAAGGGTAGCATAGCATATAACATGGGGTTCTATGTGTGTAGGATTTTAAAAAACATATGAGCATATATATTTTTTCTAGAACAATACACCCAAGAAATTTTAGTATTCCCCCTTCGGGGGAGAAACCAGAAAAAAGTTGACTTCCTTAAATACCTTTCTGTGAGCTTGGAAATTTTATCAAATGTGCTTAATGTCACTATTAAAATATTTTTAATGCAAATATAAAGTGATTTGGAAGGGAAAATGGCATTATTTAAGAAAAAAGGTAGGAATATAGGTATTTAAAAATACTGGGAAAAGTCAGTGCTTGAATTGCAAAAGAATAAACATTAACCTCTGGAATCTTTGAGTGCAGTGGTACAGCAGAAGTGGTTCTTAAATTATTTTATCCTCGTTGGGAAAAAAGTCCCCCAAATCGACATTGTCAGGCGTTATAGAAAAGGAACTGAAATCTATTCAGCCTTTAGTGTAGCCAAATGCAGTCAAAGCCCATTAAATGCCGAAGGGACTGAAATTATCTTCTAAGCATGCAGTCCTAAAACACAGGGAAAGCCACTGAGCCGTCTTTCCACTCAAATCAAGGGAAGCAGCTCCAGAGCCTGGAACAGCTCCCCTGGTGACCAGTGAGTCAGTCACACAGGCAGACCAAGTGAAAGGCCCCTTACCCATCAAATGCCAGGAGCCAGCATGACAGAGACCTGGGAAGAGGTACTGTGGGATAATCAGAGTACGACTTGGAGTCAAATTCGGGTGAAACTTCTTTAGCCTATTTCCCCAGGAAGATCTCCAGTGAGAATTACCTCCAAGTTTTATTTTGAAGACAGGACATTATGATGGGCCAAGAAGGGAACACTGGGCACAGAAGTTAGACAGTGGAGGAACAGAGTTGATCCAATGAGCAAATTGATGAGGTACTGAGAAGTACTTTGAGCACTGAAGTAATGACGGCACCAGTGTTTCAAGTCCTTTGGATTTTGGATCCATGAAACAAGTCAGGAATCTGCTGTCCTAAGTGGCAGCTTCTGTATGTCACAGAACCCTGGCTTACAGGGTTTGGCCATTCAAAACCAGGTACCTAACGAATGAGATATGCTTTTCTTCCTCCGTGGGAGAGACTCCAAGGCCAGGGCACAGCAGCGATCTCTCTGTACTTGTGGAGTAATCACAACCCCAACTTGGTACAGGGACAATCTCATTCAAACTCCTAGAACTCCCTGTCCTTCCCTGCAGTGTATACCCAGAGTAAAGCAACTGGCAGTGATGGAGGGGGAAAAGGAAGGACAGACATGCAGAACTGGACTGCCACCTGCAGGCTGTGGTGCAAGGGACACGATCATTTGCTACACAACCCGCAGAGAATGGAAGGAACTTGGGCTCAGACTAGGTCTCACACCAGCCAACCATCCACACGGCCCACGGCAGAGGGACACATGGCTCCTGCAGAACCTGCGATACAAGGAAAGCCCTCCCACCCAAGCACAAGGCCCAGCACATCCTGCCCTCTCTGGGATTCCTATGGCCAGTAGTTAGCTCCAAGGTCTCCTGTTCCATGGAGCACTCTTTTTGCATCCATGGATGCTGCTTCCCCTCAAACTTACCATGGCTTACATGGCATTAGCTTTCCGTCTGACCTTCCCAACTATTAATAAATTCTAAGTCCCTAGTCTTCTATTTCACCATTTCCCTCAGACCTCCTGATACTTCACATTTGGCTCTACACTGTATCTGACTGATAGGTTTCCACGGGCCGGTCACAGGCATGACGGGATGTGTGGAAAGTTGCATTATTTTCTTGAAAAATTCAAAGTTAAAAAAAAAGAGAAATGGGGGAAGTATTAAGCAGGAAAATAAATCCAGAGCGGGCAGTATTCATGCAACTAAAGAGCAAACAAACGTATATAAAGACACAGAAAAAAAGAAATGTTATATATATCATTCAAATCTTTATTTTGAACAGATTCAATCAAAAATTTTTCATAAGGTTATTTACAGTACTGAATGTACAATTCTGAATGTATGCCTTTTTGACATCAGGGTACCATTCTTGAGCAGCAATACAATTTAAAAAATATAAAGATGCAGTATCACTTCTGATATAAAGTTACTTAAAAAAATCCAAAGTCTTAGGGAATTCACAAATCATAACAGGAAGTAATTATTTTATTAATTTAATGTGCACATAATTACCAAATCTTAATACATTAAAAATATGTGTAAATGCCTACAGACTGTACAAAAATTAACATTTTGTTAAAAGTTCCCAACCACCTCCCACCATAAATATACAAAAAGCCTATTTTCAGATATGTCAAAACTGCATGCATGAAATCTTAGAATGTTTTCTAAAGCTGGAATTTTGCTCTTCTCTGGACATTGGATCCATAGCCATTTGGGGGAACAGAGTACATAAACACTGATATAATTTTCCATGCTTTTGAAACTGTGCAGTAGTTTCATAAACATGGGAAACAAAATAAATAGTAAAAACTGCAACAGTTTTATTTAAATGCAAGTACAATTTGGAAAGCTTTTGAATGTAGGGATTATAAAACTAATATAAAAAGTTTTTATTTTGTTGTTGGCTTAGCCACTTTTATTCAAGCATTATTTGCAGCATTGCTTTACAGCAGTTGGTGCTAGAAGATACAAAACATATAGTTACCACTATTTATATTTGAGGGAGGAAAAAAAACTTTAAACAACCCTGAGGGAGACACACGTTAAAAATCTTGTTATTTATTTAAAAAGTTAAAAAGTTACATATTATTTAACAATTACTTTCCTGGACATTTCTGTCCTTTAGGTATGTGCATAAATAAAATTTAAATCAGCAATATTTATTCATCTTAATACATCAAAATAATATATGTACAGATTTTAAAATTTAGATCTGTATACACGCAAATAATTTAATGTGAAATTCAGAATCAAAATTACTATGTAATGGTGACCTACAGAGGGAGGACTCGTCTATCTATGGCACTAAGTAGGACCCACACCTGGACTCACAGACATTCTTCAAATCACATTCTGGAAGCCATCCATTACAACCTGAACAACCCACCTTGTCTATGTTCAAATCTAACCTCCTACAAATGCTTTGTCCACCTACCTAAAAACCTCATTCCTTTGAAAACAATATGAACAGATGTGATATAAAACCCTTATAAAATCTAAACGTTACAAAAGAGGGGAGGTTGTCAAAAATATAGCTCTTTATGATCATGCTCTTAAAGATGTTAAATACAATCTGATAGTTGGATTTTTAAGCTGCTACTTAGCAATTACTTTAATTATATGCTTCAGTATTTAAATCAAAGAATAAAATTTACAATTGTGGGAGATCACTGAAGACTATCACTCGTATGTATTGGAAGTGAACTGAATGTGGAAATTATAAAATGATAAAGAGAGTAATTAACTATAAAAACAGTGCTAATTCACAGCTCAAGAGGTCTAAGATGCATAGCTTCATAGAATCATTCATGGAACAATTGTTCTTATCATCTAATGTGTATTAATATAGTATCATACTTTTTTGATGGAAAACTTTGATTATATTTTTCTAAGAATCATCAGTGGCCACAGCAGTTAACAGTGATCCTGAGTGTAACATACATTTTTCTACAGTTAACCAAAAATCATCAGGTCTCTGCAGCATAAAAAATGAGAACCATCTGGTTTTATGGTTCTGGGTAACATTTGATCAAATTGGTAAATATGTATCAGGAAAATAATGATCAGCTAGAAGTAGAAAGCACAAGCATGCTACCGGTCAAGGAAGAGCACAGGATAAGATCACACAATCTTAGTAGTTTAGTGTCTACTTTAGAGCAGTATCAGTTTTCTTGTTTATCAGAACTTTGGGCTTTGCCAAACTGCTGGATCTTACCTATAAAGGCATTTTTAAATTACTTTAATTTTGTTTAGAATTTAAACATTAACCAGGATAAACAGAAAGATGAAAAATATCTTCCACATTTCTTTTGGCTCAATGAATGACTTTTCTTTTTAACTTTATTTCATTTTTTTTTTCCTCCCAGAAATTTCCACAACCAAATATGCTCATTCGTAAACACCCAATCCAAAATAGGTAAACTCTGACCTCTGGCGCCACCTAATGGCATAAAACAAACTCGCCAGGTTCATACTGCTTTGAAAAAATAGCAGTTATTCAAAACCACTCATTTTTTTAACCCTCATTATTGACAGGAGAGACATACATCAAACCTTTAAAATTTTAGGAGGTAAGATTCTAACTCAAAAAACTAAAAAACAAAAAACTATTATCCTATGTCTTTAGGTAATTAAAGACGTAGAAGAAAATAAAAAGACATTTAAAATAACATAAAGCCTGAGAGGAAAAAAACAGGTATGAGGAGATATTAGAAAGTTAGATATACATCTACTGCCAAAAGAAATCAGCTTTTTTCCTACTGAAAAGGCTTCAACAACATTTAACTAAAGCAAATTATACTACTGACACCAGACATAGCACAAGATCCATTTAATAGCTTTGAGGGACATCTCAAGAAGGCAGTGAAGCACCTTGCTGATAAGAAAAAATAAAACCCAGGCAGTTTGTACAGAAAATATAAAACCATAAGTGGAAATTACCTGAGTTGCAACACCATAAAATTCACTCCTAACTCTAGGCTATTAAAGGGAACTGGTGTTATGTATACTAAGTTTTCTTTGGGAGAAATATTGAAATCAAATAAAAACAGGCTTTGTACCTATTTTCATTGGAGGCTAATTAACACCCATTTTATTTATCAACCACAAATTTAGGGCCTGTATATAAATGATGACTTTTTCTAATAAGGGGGCTGTGAAAATAAATTTAAAGGCATAAACTAAAGTCTTAGAAGCTAATATCTAAACACCTTCCAGATACCAACTTTCTTCTGTACCCTATAAAGAGTATCACTGAGGATAACAATCAAGCAAGTTCTGGAAATATATATAATATTTAGAGTTACTGAATGAAGGTATAGGACTTTGAAGATTGATTATTAATTTAACTGACAGGCCAATCTCTTTTTGTTTGTTTTGTTTAAAAAAAAAAAAAAACTCAAGTCAGCTACTATATTGGAAGGGACATAAATTGAAAGGGTGCCATTCTGACGCACAGGATCAGATTAAGTCCTACATTTACATTCTCCTCAATACTGCTACTAGAATACCACTGAGACCGATTCACTGCTATGTTATGGTGATGATCTGACATGATCCATTCTCCTTTACTAAAGCTTTCGCTTCTGTTGTTGTTTGAGGTTTTGGTGGCCATTCCGGGTCAACCAAGAGCTCCTGGGCCAGATACATGTACTTGGCCTTTGGCATCTTCTTCCTACAGTTCAGGGCCCAGGACAAGCAGCATTTTCCCCACCAATCCACTGACTCCTAAGAAAATAAGGAAAAAGAGGAACACCCAGTAGATTAAGAGCTGTTGTTTTTAACAAGTTTGTTAAAGCATAGTTCATCAGCACAGAAAAATAAGAGGAAATGACTTCTGAGCACAACAAATACATGAAGGAAAGAAAAAAAAAGTCCACGCTTAAAAAAAAAGTCAGCTTTCCATTATTTAGGAACATTATTTTTTTAAGATTATATTTCTAAAGTATCCATATAATTTATACTTCATTTTATTTAGTTCTATGTTCCTACTTCCTCCTGTATGCAGATACATTTTAAAAATAACGTGTAAATCTGGAGTCTGTGATTCCATAACATAAAACATCTGATGTATTAAGAATAACTTCAAACTATTCAGAGAAAACATTTTTAATATTTAATATGAAAACCATCATCCTATCCTGAACTATCTTTTGGTACTACTGCTTCTAGCAACTTAACCACCTGATCATTTTTGAAAGAAAACGGTGTAAAGATACCACTGCTACTGTTAATATCACCTTTCAAAGCATTATGTAAATATTGTTATGTCAAAATCAGAACTTAGATCATGTTTAATGTCAATCACTTCTTTTAAAACCACATTCTCATTAACATAAAAAACAATTTTATTTTATAATGATGGTTTCCCCTTGGTGGTCCACAACTGGAAAGAGGTACACAGAAAACTATAAAGCAAGTCCTAATTCTTAGTATTATTTCATTATAAAAAGCTCTGCTGTCACAGACTTCCTTCGGATCAATCCCAGTGTTTTTACTGGATGTGATCTTAGATAAATAGTTCTTGAAGAACAAGAAAGCAGAGTCCCTGGTTATTGTACAAAAATGTAAATTCAATAAAGGCCCTCAGAGTTTGTCTTAATTGGAACCGGAAATAAATGAAATAAAACTAAATGACTATACTGAGACCTGTAGTTATATTCACCTCTGAAGAACAGTCAATTCTTAACTATTTTGGCTGTTTCTTCTACAAAGCAAAATTTAAATCCCAGGTTGTTTTGTTTTGCCATCAACTTATAACCTAGGCTACAACCAGGTCTAAGCTCAACTGAAGTAAAGATGACCCTTGAGCAACACCGGGTTTGAACTGTGCAGGTTCACTTACATGTGGATTTTTTTTTAGCAAATACTACAGTGCTACATGATCCCCAATTGGTTGAATCTGCAGATATGGAGGAACCCTGTATACAGAAGGCCCATAAATTATATAAATCATAGCAGATTCTTGGCTGTGGGGAGGGTCAGCAACCCTAACCCTGGCATTATTCAAGGGTCAGCTGTAATCTCACAAAATTCCGGAAGAGTTCTAATGTTAACTCTCAAAATATCTTCATGATCAAGAAAGGCAAATTTGCTATAACACAGATCCTAAAACACAGGTTTCTAAATTGGCCAATGGAGAATAGCAAAAATACTTTAAAATGAAAACTCTTTAAAACTTCTTCATACTTTGACTTGGTAGGTCTCATCGTACTGAGACAACCACCAGGAACCTATTACTCTCTCCTTCTTCAAAACTAGGGGTGGGCATGCGGCAGAGAGCATGATACACAATAACTACGTGCTTTTAAAGGCCTTCTAGTTCACTGTGTCGACAAAACAGTATAAGCTGCACCACTACCAAGAATTGAAAGGCAAAAACTGTGGTTTGTCACAAGCAAGCTATATTAAATTAGGGGTGGGGTGGGTTAGTGGGGATACAGATTTGAGGATTATTCATCTAGTAGCCTCTTTACTGTCATAGCTAAAAAGAGAGTTATTACCATCACCTCAAAGGAAGTCCATAAGAAAACATTTAGCATTAGAATATAGAAGAGGTTAGTTATAGGACCCTTCAGGTGATCCAAATAACAAATAATTCCTTTCCGGGATAGGTGTACACATGACAAACCTTAATATTTAATCTGAGGCAACAGCTCACTACCTGGACCTATCTTTTCCCCGAGGTGTTTAAATTCTTCCCTCTAATTGCAGGGGAAAAAAAATTCGTTGTTCCTAAATCAATGTGAAAGCCGTCACTTTTTATTTTACAGCAAGTAGCACTGTTAAAGGATCACAGAAAAGGGCGAATGGTGAATGCTGACTTAAAAAAAAAAGGCAGAAACATATAGGCCTTGTCTGTCCAGATGAGCCAGTTGGGCTGAAAGCAATGCAAAACAGGCTGAGTTAAGGAAAGTCACAGCCAAGTGTATTCAAATGTAAGACATACACACACACACAAACAAACAAAAAATAATAAAATCCATCATTTCCCCACCTGTGGAAGATGAGGCAAGCAATAAAATTAAAATGAAATCTACTGCAAACAGAATCACAATTGAATAGTATTCTTTTCACATTAATGTGCATGCTTTTTTAAAAAAAATCCTCATGTCCCTATTAAAAGCAACATACACTTGTTATAATTTAAAAAATAAATTCAGTCACAAGGAACACTAGGGATTCCCCCCTCCACTATAATTAGACTCATATTTTGTTCTTGTACCCTCACCTTCCCCAAACAGCATACACAAAAAATACACTATAAGCAAGCATGGGCTTGTTAATTTACAAACACAAGCATACCACAGACATCCTCAAACAATATAATTCACTGGTAGAGAAAATAAACGGTGCTACAGGCATGCTAGAATAGAACTAACTCAAGGGAGAAAAGACAGTGGCAACAGGACAAAGGCAAGCAGTGTGCAAGGAGAGGGAAGAGATGAAGCATCACAGGGCTTAGAATGAGCACCAAGGCCTTGCCAAACATCTAGGGTAAGTCTCTGAAGCAGAACACAGGAGCCCCAGCAACTGGATCTTGTGATTTGCTCCTGAAAGGACTGGTTAAATAACCAAGTGTATCCCTCAGAGAAGGCAAAGTGGCTACCACAGCCCAGCAGAAAAAACACAAAGAACTTTCAAAAAGATCTACAGCTAAAATTCTCCTGCTTCTTAGACCAGTCCAAGCTGTTCATTCCAGAACCCCAATGCCAGCTAACTCCTAGCAGTGTCTTTTAGGAAATGTTTTCATAGGCAGTATGTAAGATATAAACCCATGCTTATGGGGAAAATGTTGTAATGGTACTGTGGTTTTCATAAAAGTCTTCTTCCATACCAATCCTGAATATAAGACAAACACAATCAGAATGAGCATTCTATGTAAATAAACTCGAATAATATCCTAAGTGGCATAAAGACTACAGCTAACATCTGGATTTTTCCCCCAAAAGGGAAACATAATCAGGACACATTCTCAGGCATTATCAAAATACATGACGGTATGACTCCAGTTCCATATCTACCACTAAGCAGCCTCAGTTTACCAGACACAGGGTAGGCACAAACGCTTCTTCAAAAGAGAATATGAAGCACAGATCTCAAACACGGGTAAAGCTGTACAGAAAAACACAGGTGATGGGCCCCTCCACTGAAGACTTCTCATTCAGTAGATCAAAGGTGGAGCTCAAGGCATTTGTGATGAATATCCTTACTTGAAAGTCACTGCATCTCAAGAATCTTTTTTTTTTTTTTTTGGTCAGAGAATAAGTATTAACATCTGGAGCTGCTAAAGATCATTACAGAAAAAAAAATACTTAGTTACATGAAAGTTTTAACTTTGATTATTTACAAATGGTTTACTTAACCTGTTTTCAATTTGATTCAATGGACATTTACTGATGCCACTGTGCATTAATAAGAAAAAGAACCACTGTGGGAAATAAATGACTATTATATAAAAATCTTGCTGTATCTAAATTAGGTTAGCTGTATGTATGTTCAGTGGGCCAAATAAACATAATATCTAAAATGTCTACTATTAAATAAAATGACACCTAAAGGTTTATTTCGTTTTTAAAGAACAGATGGAGGCTTTCTGTTATAGGAATATTATGGTCCTGGGCCCAGATAAAACTGAACCTGAATTCCAGTTCTAACACTGTTTCCTCATCTGTGAAGACAGGGATATCTTCAGTCTCTCTACCCTAACCTCTTAGGTGGCTGTAATAACTAGAGAGAATTTATACAAAATGCCTCACAGTGTCTACCATAAAAAGTAGGTTTTGGAAACAGGAGCTGTTCTTTGTCTCCATTTTGTCACTTGATTGTTATATTAGTTTGCATCTCTGTGGCCTCATAATGTGAGACAGTGTGGTACAGTGGAAAAAACACTCCTCTTGAAATCAGACACCTTGGCTTCAACTCCCAGCTCTGCCACTCATAAGCTGCATAACCATGGCAAGTGGACTGAATGCTGTTTCTTTATGTATAAAACGAAGTTAGAAACACCTTAAGATTGGAAGGATTCTGGAGGCGTTACATAGCTGCCTTGCAGATCACCAGATATTTTGGACATGGTTACTAGAGATTTCTAGGTGAGGTTCTCGACTTCACAACTCAACTGCATTAAGACCTGGAGCCTAGTCCAGGGTCTTTAGCTGTGAAACTTCGAACCTTACTCAATGGTCTCTGGGTTTATATGGTAAGGAAGGAATGAAGAAACATGGCCGTTCTTCCCCCGACATTAACAGAGAAGGCTGAGAGCTGCGATCTTAGAAGACCTCACGGGACTCTTGGTAGGAAAGAGCACAGAATGGGCTCCTAGGTGTAGCAGGTCACTCTCATCTTTACTTGCTTTTTCACCGTATGGCAGGGTTTTCCAGCCTCGGCACTGCTGACATGTTAGCCCAGACAGTCTTTGTCTTGGGCGCTGCCGTAGGATGTTTACTCAGCAGCATCTTCAGGCTCCACCCACCACATGCTAGTAGCAACCTCACCCCCACCACCCCCGCCAATTGTGACAAACAAAAATGTCTCCAGATACTGCCACGTGTCCCCGGGAGGATGGGAGGATTACCCCTAATTGAGATCTACACCCTTACAGTAATCTGACTAACTGATGGGCTCTCCAAGGGTCACAAATATGAACAGTGAGAGCAAACTACAAATGGAAATGTTGGAAGATGAAAGCACAGCATTCCATGCTAAGAGGTTATAAGAACTCTCTTTTCTGAAGCCAATGATTTAAAAAATGCTTTCTTAAAACATGACCCTAGAAACTGAAGGCCAAACTTCTTGTCTACTCAGTGGTGCTCAGAACTGGTAAACACATGGGGCCAGCGGGAGCCTCCCTGCTCAGACCACTCTCTCCCCAGAACACTTCAGAGGTACAACTTCACATGAGAGGCACAAACTCTTAAAAATAATGAGGACACATACTTATTTACACATTTTTAGAAAAAAGATGTAGCAAATGATAGAATTTTCTGCCATTTAATTTTGGCTGAAAAGTGAGGAAGGCTTTCCAATTCAAATGTTTTAAAGGAGCTTTATGATACCCACTTTTGACTTAGCGTACAGTTCCTCTTCAGAACCTGCGTTTCCTGTTTAGATCAATAGTCGGAGATCTCTTTGGAAAAGCTAAAAACTCAATGGAAATGTTTTCCTTGGCCAAGGCCTTGCCAGTACAAATATTTTATATGAGGACTGATGATAGGACCCAAAGTTAACCCTCTGAAGCAATGTAGTGAGGTAACCAAGACACAGAGGAGATGTAGCTCAGGGACTTGAGCCTCTCTCTAATACAGCTCTGGTCATACTTACTAGGGACAACTGTGCCTTACACTGCTTTGAGAAAAAGAAACTAAAGCAGATTCCAGATTTATCACATTATTACAAAACTATCCTTACTCATCATCAAGCATTAGAAAAGGAAATGGTGCTCTATAGAACTTATAAAGTGATCCTGTGATACTACTACACCAGGCATCAAGCCTGATCAATTACCAAAGCAAAGCTCAGGACATAGCTACTCAGGTAAAAGAAGGCTAAAAATAAGTGAGTGACCCACACCAGGGAATCCTCTTGAATTTGGAAAGCTGCTTTCTGGCTTGGGGTGAGTGAAAGGTTTAGAACTCATGTGTATAAAGTATATCGCCCACCTACAAACAGCAATGGGCACAATAATGAGGGAGTGAAACTTTATGCTGTCAAGTTCTCTGTACTCAAAAAAGCTGCTCAGAGCTGTGATTCAATGGTACTGGTTTAAAAAACAAGACTAACCTATATTTTCTATCAAGAATTTCAACATCCTAACACCAAAAAATAGGTTTTATTCATCTGCTTCTCTTTTCTTTTCACCACAAAGAAAGTCAAAAGTCCTTAAACCATGGTTTGTATAAAAATGAACACTATCTCTCTGAAAATGTTTCTAAATGATGAGAGACATATGCTGGGGAAAACCAAAAAGCCACCCAAAATTAAGGCACAGTAACTGAAAAGAAATCAGAAATAATTCCTCAGAATTTTGACCTTTGGACTCTGATCCATGAAGAAATAATTCCCATTCCATAACTTTATTTACATGAATCTCATTTAGCCTCTAATGGGACTCATAAAAACTGGAAACATAAAATTTAAGCCAGACAGAAATGGAAAAATTTACCACTGAGAATAAGACCTTCACACACAGAGAAGATAAGGATTGGAATGGAAAAGAGACTTATGAAATTTCTGAAGTCCTAAAAAGACTGTAACAAATGTTTGCCATGAATCTTCTAGGACTCCTTACAAAAAAATGAAATGCCAGGCAAAGAGGAAAAGGTTGAGCAACACACAACAGAATATCACCCTACACAATGCAGAGTACACAACTGACGTGAAGAATTGAGAGTAAGGGCTGATTTCCAACCTGTGGTGGCTGTGTGGTGGTGAAGCGATATTCTCCTTGTTTGTCTCGATTGAACACAACTTTCCAAAGGACCATGTCAAGGAAGAAGTTCTGAGAGATAGTCCAGCGAGTTAAGAATTAAAAATGACTATGTCATTCTTTATTAATGCATACATTTAAAAAGGCTCACACAATGCTGAGACATTTGTGAAAAACATGATTTGGTTTTCATATAGAGAATTTCAGTTTATATTGCAAAAGGATAAAGAATAACAACAGGACTTTTGTAACAAATATAAATCATCATAAAATTCTTGATAAATTTTCTACAAAGTATGGCTTTTATATGAATCCTCAGGTCTTTCCCATATTAAAATAATGCTTATAATCTGAAGTATTTTTCTTAACAGTGAATTGAGTTATTTATATCTATATACAACTATATCGATATGCATATGATGAAAAATAATTCTTTTGATAGTAAGCAAGAATAAATTAAGGGAGATTAAGAAAGGATTCCCTAGAAATTGTTTTATAAAAAGATTTTATCTTAAATAACATTTGAGTGAAAAGATGAACTTATACTATAGAAAAAGGAAAGCTTTTAAAGTACAGTATCTTGGACATGCATAAAACAGCAAAAATACATTAAAATGGGCAACCTAAAAAGATCAGTACCATAATAACCATGCTGTCCACTATGGCCCCAATTTAAATACCAAATCATCTTTTAGAAAAATATCAAATTAAACATAATTAACAAGTCTACAGCCATTATCTCTAAAGTATACATGTTTCCCACAAATTACTTAATTTTAATTCAAAAGCCTACTCTATGAAACCCTTAAAAATCACAACTGCATCTCCTTCTTCATTTGACATACTGCTACTGTAAGAGTGAATAATAGTAGCTCTGAGAACAGACCAAATTTTATTAATAAGCAGCAAGTGAGAACTTACTATCTCCTTTTAGAGCAGGTGACCTAAAGGAATCCTAGTAGGAGAATAACTATACAGTATAATATGGATCAAAGAGTACTTAAGACCTCTTCCCTCTAAGGAAAACTTAGAAGTAAATACCAAGGAAGAAGTTCCAGCAATCAGTGCTGAGATTGGGTAAGTTCATCATAGTCACTATTTTACAATTTCAATAAACTCTCTAATTATTAATATTTACTATACTTCATGGAGAGAGCCCCCTCCCTTTCCTCCCTTAAATGGGAGATTTTACTGTACATCACAGGACTTGGGTGGTGCTCTGATTTCATGGCCACTGGTTTACCAGTTTATGGGCCACCTGAGCACCAATCTTCTCTCCTTTCTCTGTCACTAATTTTTGATTTATAACTGCTTATTTTCTCCCATCTATGACTGCAGCTAAATCATCTCTCTCTCTTTTTTTTGGCCACGTCGCATGGCATGAGGGATCTTAGTTCCCCAACCAGGGATCGAACCCACACCCTCGGAAGTGAAGGCACGGAGTCCTAACCACTGGACCATCAGGGAATTCCATCCTATCTCTTAATATGACTATTATTAGTTCATGGAAAAGTTGAGAAGAGAAGGCTAAATGAATTTAACTGCAATGACACTGAAAGTTTTTGTGGGCTTCCATAATGTTGCCTATCCATTTCCCCCATTACCATTAAATCACCAAGAATTGCAAAGCAGCAAGGCAGCCACTTAATTATGTAAAGTGCTTACCTCTACCACGATTGAAACAAAGGCATTGACAAGAACAATGATGAGCATAGTTACACGCCACTGATATGGTACACACACTATCTGTAAGACAAAAATTATGTTAATATAGTATGTAGTTGATATTATAGCATTATATCGTAATTTCCAAATTTATTTAATTCCTATTATATACCAAACACTTTCAGATACATTATCTACTCAATCCTCAACAATGCCACAAGGTAGATACTATACCCGCTTTTCAGATGATAAAACGCAAAGTGAAGTAACTCAAGGTTTAGAAGATACATTAAAGTGATCGAACTTAGAGACAAATCCAATTCAAACTCAAAAGCCCATGCTCTACTAGATCATGAATTTCTAACAAGTCTCTATTTAAAAAATAAAGTCCTATCTTTAAACAATGAAGTAGATACTGATCTAATAATGAAGTACTACTCAAAACTCTACACTGTTTAAAGACAAATTCATAAAAAGAACTGTGCAGATCAATTTAAGAAGGAAGTTTTCACTTTAAAACCTGTGATTAATTTCTAAGGCCTAAAAAAAAAAGAGGAGAAGAAGAAGGAAAAAAAAAATCTCATCCATGCATTCATCTCTTTAGTCAGCAAATATTTACTGAGTACTTAGGTACACACTAGTACCTGTGTCAAGCGCTGAGGAGTGGCACGATATGTTTTAGAAAGACACTTACGACTCAGCAAGGATTTGAGGGGTGGAGACTGCTATACTGATCCAGGCAAGAGACAATGGTAGCCTGAACTACAGTGGTGGCAGACATAATGAGAAATAAATATATCTGGTCTCCGTCCCTGGCTCCTGACACAGGGCTCTTTAAACTCAATTTCCTGAGTGGTGGGAGAGATAGGAATATCTTAAACAGAGCTTCTAAATCCCCTGGAATTTCCTGGGTATCAGGAATGTTTTCGTTCTAGTAAGGCTACTGTTCATGGGCTTCAGGATGTGGGCTGCTCATCAGAAAGACCAGGGAGAGGGGAGGGGCTAAAGATCAAGTGAATAATTGATCATGCCTGTATGATGAAATCTCCATTTAAAAAAAAATCCCTAAACTACAGAGTTTGGAAAGCCTCTGGGTTGGTCAACACATCCGTGTGCTGGGAGGGTGAAGCATCCCAATGGAATATGACAGAAGCTCCTGCGCTTGGGACCCTTCCAGACCTTGGCTTATGTACCTCTTCATCTGGCTGTTATCCTGTACCTTTATTATATTCTTTATAATAAACCAATAAACGTTAAGGGTTTCACTGAGCTCTGTGAGCTGTTACAGCAAATTACCAAAGCTGAGATGAGGGTTGTGGGAACCCTGACTTATAGTTGGTTGGTCAGAAGAAGTACAGGTGACATTCTGTGACTTGCTTCTGGTGCCTGGAGCGGGGGCAATCTTGTGGGACCACGCCCTTAACTCGCAGGGTCTGTGCTCGCTCCAGGTAGTGTTAAAACTGAACTGCAAGACACCCAGTTGGTGTCCAGAGAACTGGCTGGTGTGAAACAACCCCACACATCTGGGGTCAGAAGTGTTTTGAGTAGGAAACAATAGTTTCCTTTTAGGTGGCAGATGGGATTGGAGAGAGACAGGGATACAGAATAAGAAACCTGAGAAAATCTAGGACCAGACTGGCCATGAAAAGAGAAGGAAAAGACAAGTATACACACACACAGAAGCCTTGGATAAATGGTAGTATCAAGAAACAGAGTCGAGGGCCTCCCTGGTGGCGCAAGTGGTTGAGAGTCCGCCTGCCGATGCAGGGGATACGGGTTCGTGCCCCGGTCTGGGAGGATCCCATATGCCGCGGAGCGGCTGGGCCCGTGAGCCATGGCCGCTGAGCCTGCGCGTCCGGAGCCTGTGCTCCGCAACGGGGGAGGCCACAACAGTGAGAGGCCCGCATACCGCAAAAAAAAAAAAAAAAAAAAAAAAGAAACAGAGTCGAAGCAGGGTTGAGGGAGAACATGATGAGCTTAGTTGTTTAAATGTTGACTGAGAAAACTGATGGGTGAACCACGCATATAATGTTCAGTATGTTAGTAGACATTCAGGTTAAAGCTCAGTTGTGAGACGAGGCTAAGGGTATAAAGTCAGGAGTTTTCAACACATAGATGGCAACTACAGGGGAAGCCACAATTAAGGATGAGGTCACCTGAATGGATAGAGTAAGACAAGGGATAAGAACACAAATGTGTGGAGCACTAACATTTAAGACACAGGCACAGGGTTTGGAACCACAATGGAGAATGAGGAGTCACAGAAGAAGTAGGAAAAGGTCAGAAGAAAGCAAAGCATGATAAAATTCCAGGGAGAATGTCTCAAGAATGATGGCATGGCTAACCTGTCAAATACTGCTGAGGAGACAAGTAAGACTGAGGGGAAAAAAAACCCACACACACATCAGGGGTACAAATCCACTGGACTTAACAAGAAGGTTGTTAATTGCCCTGGCAAGGGCAGTTTCAGTAGACTGGCAGGGGTAGTAGCCAGATTAGATTAGTTGATGAGCGTGTGAGAGGTGAGTTGCATGTAGCATTCTTTCAAAAAATAATTTGGCTGTGAAGCAGAAGGCATGTGGTGAGAGAGAAATATTATATAAATGTGTTATATTTATTCTTTTGCCTAAAGTGCTTATCTAAATCCCTGAATGAAGCGTGTGGGGAAAGAGATGCTCATACACTGTTGGTAAGACTATAAACTGTCAACCTTTTCAAAGTTCAATAACATAGTATTTATAAAAATTCAAATTCTAGATACCCTTTGGCCAAGCAATTCTACTTCTGACATTAACCTCTAAATATGCATTTGTCCTTCTTAACAAAGTGTGCAAGAATCTGCAAATACAGCATTGTTTATAATAGCAAAACAGTGGAAACAACCTAAATATCCATTAAAGGGATTAGTTAAAATATGGAAAAGTCCATGAAATGGAATGCTCATCCATAAAGTGCTTATAAGCTTGATACCCAAACCTGTCAATAACATCAAGAAAAGAAAACTAAGTTTGATCTCACTCATGCAACCACAAGCAAAAATCCTAAACAAAATCATAGTCAACCAAATCCAGCAGATATAAAAAAGAATGCATCATGACCAAGTTGGATTTATTCTAGGAATGTGGTGTTGGTTCAACATTTGAATATCAGTCAACTGTAATTCACCACATTCTCCTGGAAGAAACACTATGTGATCATTTCAACAGCTGTAGAAGAAGCATTAGATAAAATTAAACGTCTATTTATGTTAACAACACCACAGAAATAAGCTTCCTCAACCCAATAAAGAGTATATACCAGAAACCTACAGCCCACAATATATCCAGTGGTGAAATACTAGGAACACTCCCTGTAGAGTCAGGAACAGGACAAGTACATCACTATCACACCAACATTCGTGTGGTTAACAGACATGAAAAACACATAGAAGGCGTAAGGACTGAAATGTGAGAAACAAAAAAAGTCACTATTTATAGATAAGTGTCTAAAACAAAATCCTAGAGAATCTAAAAATTTTAAGAATAAAGTTTGACAAGGCTGATGGATACAAGATGAATATCCAAAATAACTGCACTGTTTCCACCAGCATAAAAGGACTATAAAATACAATTTTAAACAGATACTTATCAGAGGAACAAAAACCATAATACTACAGGAATAAATCTAACAAAAACTTGTATAAAAACTTTAGGGAGGGCTTCCCTGGTGGCACAGTGGTTGAGAATCTGCCTGCTAATGCAGGGGACACGGGTTCGAGCCCTGGTCTGGGAGGATCCCTCATGCCGCGGAGCAACTAGGCCCGTGAGCCACAACTACTGAACGTGCGCGCCTGGAGCCTGTGCTCCGCAACAAGAGAGGCCGCGATAGTGAGAGGCCCGCGCACCGCAATTAAGAGTGGACCCCCCCCCCCCTTTTTTTTTTTTTTTTGCGGTACGCAGGCCTCTCAGTGTTGTGGCCTCTCCCGTTGCGGAGCACAGGCTCCAGACGCGCAGGCTCAGCGGCCATGGCTCACGGGCCCAGCCACTCCACGGAATGCGGGATCTTCCCAAACGGGGACACGAACCCGTGCCCCCTGCATCGGCAGGCGGACTCCCAACCACTGCGCCACCAGGGAAGCCCAAGAGTGGCCCCCTTAAGTCACTAGAGAAAGCCCTCGAACAGAAATGAAGACCCAACACAGCAAAAATAAATAAATAAATAAATAAACTCCTACCACCCAACATTTTCTTTAAAAAAAAAAAAAAAAACCTTTAGGGAGAAAGATATTCTGAAGAAATAGAGATATTCTCCCCCTCAATTTTTTGATAAACCCAGTGTAATTCTAATAAAAATTCCAAGAGGGCTTACCCTGGTATAAACTTAGACTTAAAATGTATACGGAGGAAGAAAAGCTCAGGAACAGCCAAAAAGATCATGATGAACAATGTGAGGTGGGGATAGGGGTCCTATCCAAAATCACTTACAAAGTCGTATCACACTTTATACACACTAGACAAACATTGCCAAAGATGTGGAACAAAAGATCTCATACACTGATGGAAGTATAAATTGGTATAATCGCTTTGGAAAACAACTGGAACCTCAGAAAGCTAAAGAGGACATGCTCAAACTTATACTAGAACACACCAGAAGACCGTTTGCCCTAGTGGTATGCCAAGGTAGGGCGGGTGGTAATGGAAGGAGTATTTTACCACTGACATTGTTTAGAATTCCCATGACAAGGTGATATTTCTAGGATATGGACGTTTAGTGGGCTTTATTGCTGGTTTTAAATTCTCAACAGCATTGTACCACCCCTTGCTGCTTGTACTTGGGATGAACTCTTTGATGTTACTCAATCCCTTACACTGAGACGTGTATAAGAATGTTTACATCAGGACCATTAATTCAGGAAAAGTTTATAAACAATGCAGTTATTTACCAGTGGAGAACTGAGAAGTGAATTATGGTATATTCCTATAACGGAATACTATACAGAATGAAAATGAAATGCATGCAGCATCATAGTAAGGCTTTTGGGAAAAAGCAAGTCACAGTAAAACAGCGATTACCAGATACCATTTTCATAAAGTTCAAAAGTAAGCAAAACTATCTTTTAAGACTTCATACATATGTGGTATAGTGAAAAGTAAGACAATGAGGTAGTGGTTCCTTCTGGGTGTTTGGAGAAAGGTGCACAATAGAGCCTTACTGGTGTTGGTAATGCTACCTTTTTTTAAGGTAACACGTTGGACTCCTAGGTATTATTTTATTGCTATTATGATTAACAACTTAAACGTGTGTGCATATTCGTTTGTATAAAACAAGTATTTCATCTTTCATAAGGTTGTTAATGAGAACGAGAATAAAGAACTCAATGGAGAGCACGTGATGAGGCAGCGCCTGCAGGCTACTCAAGAAGGAGGCTGGTACGGGACGGGTCAAATAATGGAATCAATGTTCTTTTAGTTTTAAAGACCAAGGGACATTTAATTTCTTTGTGGACAAAGGGAAATGGAACTAGAAGCAAAGACTGAAGAAACAGGAAAGAAAAATATCAGGTAGAGTCAATAAAGGCTGCTGCTGTTTTAATTATATTCCCTTTGGGTTAATATAACTGGATCTTTGAAAATTAGGAAAGAAGAGATCCTGGAAAAAAGAAACAAAGACAGTTTAGTTTCTTTCCCCAGTAACATAAGAGCAGAGGAGGGGGATAGATCTTAAGCCCTAGCAATCATCCAGAAGTCTCATTTGGCTATGTGATACTAATGTGTCATTTTCCACTACTGTCTTATTTACCACTGCTATCCCAGATCCTATTACTCCTCAGACAATCAGTAATAATTGATGTGCTTAAGCCTTACCTGAAGAATCTGGTCAATAGAGGCGACTGGATGCAACATGATGAATAATATGAAAACATACAAAATAATCAGAGACACAACAAAAAAATCTGAAACAGAAAGTAAAACAATTAAATTAGGGAGTTCCTTTAAATAAAAAGGCATATAATAACAAATGGTATACTGTCGATCTTAAATTTGGTTTTGAATACTTCTATTCCGGTTGATGAAGTATATAAAATGTGTGCTCTATGATATTTCCTAGAGTATGATACATCATGCAGGCCTAAAGGATTTATTTATGTAATGGGAAAATAATCAGCATTTATAAAAAATAAGAGACAGACCTTTATGGATATTTATTTGTGTATCTCACAGATAGATAGCTACTTTATAAGACAACCAAGCCAATCTATAATCACAAACAGGAGACTAGACTACGTACGGCAAAATTAGATTATCATTTAAAACATACATGCAAAGACAACTGATTGTAAAAATGCTAATAACATTTATTCTCAGTATTAGTTATGTTATAATCCTAAACAGAGGCACTCTAAGTTGAATGTAAGTATATTTCTGTTCAGTGAATCCCACTTTTTCATTCATTTCCTCCGTGAAAATATTTCCACAGAAAACGCTAGCTAAAACCCAGAAACTGAGTTGATCTGCTACTTTAAATGTGGGCTAATCCTGTGGCTTGCTGTGGTAGGTAGGGATGGTAAATTCCATCCATCAGTACTTGTATCACTTTCCTAACTCAAAAATAAAACTCCCTGCTCACGACCATTTTGTTAACTGTGTAATACATGCATTCACATGCACGTATAGAGGCACACCCTTATGTAACAAGCCACGGGGGTGGAGGGGGCTCAGAAATAGTCTCAATTGTATTGACAGACCCCAACTTTTCCCCCTTTTTTCTTTGGTCTTGATATTTATTTCTAAGTTCCTTTTTTTTTTTTTGCTGTACGCGGGCCTCTCACTGCTGTGGCCTCTCCCGTTGCGGAGCACAGGCTCCGGACACACAGGCTCCGCGGCCATGGCTCGCGGGCCCAGCCGCTCCGCGGCATGTGGGATCTTCCGGGATCGGGGCACGAACCCGTGTCCCCTGCATCGGCAGGCGGACTCTCAACCACTGCGCCACCAGGGAAGCCCTCTAAGTTCCTATTTGAGGTCGGCTTCAAAACTCAAACTTTACTATGACCACATATAACCAAAACTTTATCATGAAGCCTTCAGACTGAGTAAAGAAGTTTAATATACTATTTACAGGCTGTAAATGAAGGAAGGGGTCTCAATATTTTTAAATGTGGGAGTCATTTGTAAATATGAAATTTATTAATCTGTCAGTTGAAAACTATAGGCCAACAGTTATTATTCTATAGAAACAATACTGTGTTTTATATATATATATATGTTTATTGTTTTATATATATATTTATTGTTCTAGAAGCTTAGACTGAAAGTTATACTAACATTCATGCCAAAAGTGGGGAAACTCTTTTACTATGAGCCACTGACCAACAGGATGAAAAATATGGAACCCACTTATATAAAAAAGGAATTTTTTTCTAGATTTTTATCTTTTCCAACATTCTACTAAATTGCAAACAGGATGGGACTTCCCTGGCGGTCCAGTGGTTAAGACTGCGCTTCCACAGCAGGGGGCGCGTGTTTGATCCCTGGTCAGGGAACTAATATCCCGCATGCTGCGCGGGGTGGCCAAAAAATAAAAATTAAAATTAAAATTTCACCAAAAAATAAAAAATAAATTTCAAACAGGGGATACAACATTCTATTCAATAAATGCAGCAATGAAAGTAATACGTTATATAGCCATTCAAATATCTATATAGTCAGTTAAAGAAAAAGTGTTCGGAAAGTGCTAGTTGGAAGTACATGAACACACACACACACAAGCACACACACACAAAGACTAAATCAGAAAAAAGACCAAAAAGAAAAAAAAAGTCAGAATATAAATTCCAAAGAGAGACAGAGAGACAGAAAAGGTTTTGTTTCAATAAAGTAATAGCCCATATTGAATGTTTTTCAAATCCTACTGCATTTTTATAACGATAAGCAAAAACAGACTTGCAATCTAGTCCTGACATGTTAACAAAAAAAAATTTTTTTTACTCGAACTCAAAAACTTCTTACATCTACCTCAACAGTATTTCTCAACTCTTCATCTGTCCTTCTCCTATAACCACCCCCTTTGATCACACCTCTAAAAATCTGCCAAGATTTCCATTTGAAGGAAAAAATAAATAACTGAATCTTTCCTTTGTTTAGCCAGGGGAGAAAAAGAGGCACTATTCAAAGGAATCTGACAGGGCAGGTGGATGGCTGGCAGATTTAGATAACCACCAAAATGAAAAAAATCAATAAGGATTTCAACCAAGAATGGAAAAGTCAGGGATTCATTTTGGAGAGGTATGAGTTTCTAGTAGACTATGCTCTCAACTCCGGGATTCTCCTGGCATGGTCAGTGATTCCTTAGTGATCGTACTGAAGTGCAAGGAATACTCTTCACCAGAAGACAGCTATCAAAACAAACTCTGTGTTGGTGGTGACTGGCGGCTAAGGGAGAATGTTCCACAAGTTAAAGAATTAGCTTCTATTTCAGATGCTGCCACAAAGCTATGTGAACATCAACGAGTCATTCAGAGTCAAATTATTTTAACTATAAAATGAGGATATGGTGAGGATCCTGGAGGAAACAGTAGATTTAAGTTATTATTACATACATCCCAGCTATGGCATCACAGAATTGTTCTTCTAATGATACCAGTTCCTTTTGATGGAATATGGCATCAAAATAAGGCACCATAAAGGATTTCGTTCATATTCCCCTTAGTTAAGTGACTCAAAAATAAAAACTTACATAGAGTAAATAAATCCGTAATACTTATCCATGGCTCTGATATATACCTCTCTTGTTCCTTCCTCAAAAATACTAACCAGGACTGCCTGATCTATAACACAGATTTCAAGTCTTTCGTTCTCCTATTCCCTCCTTCCTTACTCAGTTACTTGTCTTTCAAAGGCCACCTTATTCTGCAGGGCCTCTAGATATCTGCTCCAACCAATTCAGGCATGGCAGATGAACAGGCAAAAGATACATAGGCCTGGGCTTCCCTGGTGGCGCAGTGGTTGGGAGTCCGCCTGCTGATGCAGGGGACATGGGTTTGTGCCCCAGTCCAGGAAGATCCCACATGCCATGGAGCGGCTGGGCCCGTGAGCCATGGCCGCTAAGCCTGCGCGTCCGGAGCCTGTGCTCCACAACGGGAGAGGCCACAGCAGTGAGAGGCCCATGTACCGCAAAAAAAAAAAAAAAAAAAAAGATACATAGGCCTGAACAGGAAGGATACTGGCATGTCAGTAATAATGCCTTCATAAACTGAGAAAGAACCTGGATTTCACAAGCAGTAAATTATAGGGATCAAGTAAAAAAAAAAAAACTGTAGCAAAAATTGAAGCCAGATCTCAAGAAATCACATCTAGTTAAGAGAGAGTGTTAGCACTAAGTCCATATGATCATGGCCCCTGAAATGATAGCATAGTCAAACAAAAAAATATAACTGGGCTAAGGTAAAGTTAAAAATGGGTAACCACAGGCTGAAATAAGGTTTTACTTAGATTCAAACTGAACCACTAGAAGACAGCAAAAAACTCTATAATGCCTTAAATGCCTAAGATTGAGGTTAATTCTTAAAAATAATCACCTCAAGATAGACTGAAAACATTACACTGTTTAGCTATTGAGAAGAGCACCTAGCAGGTCCCAGTGAAGACCTGTTAACTGTCTATTGTGCAGGACAAAAGGAAAGGCTAATGAATGTCAGCTCTAGCAAAGTCGTAACCTTTTCCCCACTCTTTTCCATCTATATTTATACTTTACATTGTATATCACTTTATACAGTAATACTTTATTTCTGTCATTTCTTACTTTCTTCTCTACTTTTCCTTCTTTACTACATTCCAAGATCAGGGGACTTCAATGACAGAAAGACAGACAGACAGACAGGATGTGAAAATCAGCAAAGTATGTATATGTTGACTTTCCTGTTCCTGTTGTATTTTCCGGGAGGCATGTTTTATAGTAAGGACAAAGGTTTTGTGGCTATATTTCTACTAAAATATAATTTTTAACATGTTTAAAAAAAAAACAGTCCAGCCATCAACAACTGAGTTTATTTAAATCAATTTGAAATTTAATAGGAAATCAAAATATTTGAGCCTTTCATTTTTTTGGAAGTTTCCCAAAATAATATAAAAGATGTGTTTAAAAAATAGGCAACTAATAGTCTCTTTCTTTTCTTTTTTTTTTTTTTCCCGGTACGCGGGCCTTTCACTGCTGCGGATTCTCCCGTCGCAGACCACAAGCTCCGGACGCACAGGCCCAGTGGCCATGGCTCACGGGCCCAGCTGCTCAGCGGCATGTGGGATCCTCCCAGACCGGGGCACGAACCCGTGTCCCCTGCATCGGCAGGCGGACTCCCAACCACTGCGCCACCAGGGAAGCCCTCTTTCTTTTTCTTAATTGGAGAAGTATGGATAGGGTGGATTTACTTAGACCTCTAAATTAACTTTCCTGGTGCAGCTTGGCTTACTTATTATCAACCAGCCTGAACACCAGTTTTCTTGATGTAAAGAAAGTTTTGTTCTTTGATAGATGTTTTAGCTACCCCTGGGCATGCTCAATATTTCCTTAAAATTTAAAAATACTGAACTAAAAATAATAATTAAGGTTGATATACATGTTTTAAGTTCACCTTATAATAAGGTAACTTAAGTTATGAAGTTCTCTTAAAAGTACAGTGATAAACCTTCTATGCAAGGCTTTTTGTCCCCCATGGTTTTAATATGACTCTCAGTAATACAGCCTCCATTTATTAGATAAGAAATATCAGTTCTTTTTAAAAAAGAGAAAAAACAGATTTCAATTATTATCAGCACTTATATTTTTAAAGTCTTACCTGTCTAAAATATAAAGTAATAAAACCTTCCCTACAAACCAGAGGGTAGAAGACTAAATAAGAAAACATGTGAATATGCTTTGTTAACTCTAACATGATATAGAGATGTGAGTAGTTATCACCCCTGTATCACACCAAAACCTGTGGCCTGACATTCTGCCAACTAGAACACTGGCATTTCTTTACAGCAAAAGAATAACTACTACTCATCCCAAGATACTGCAAAAGTCCAGTTTTATGTGAAAAAAAATTTAAGTATTCCATATATTAATTAGTACAGTCTCAAATTTTTAAAACCAGCAATTTACAAATAGTGAATAATTTTTTTCCTCCCAAACCCTAATTGTGATCAATCAAAATACGCTATCTCCTGTTGCCACAGGCAGACAAGCTTACATAGGCACAAGCCTCCATTCTACTGGCCCCTTCTGTGGTGGATGCAAAGGTGACAGAAATGAAGAATTCCAGGTGAATACTGGCTGGAACAGTGTCAAAAATGAGAAAAGACAGCTGGTGCTATGCAGACCACCCAGAAGCAAAGTATAATACCCACTGTTCCAACTGAGGAACCTCTGTTCCTGCTTCTAATTCTAACTCTCCTTGCAATGGGCTGTAAAAATAAAAGTTGGAGCCAGAAGTAATAGGATGTGAAAACCAGGAATGTTTAGAACTGCTGGCTTTAATTTTAAACTTAGGGTGGCAGCTACCAAGAGAATAAAACAAGACAGTAAACATCTAAATCACTAGGTTCATTCTATTTGTGAAGATCTATTTTACTTTGAAAGGACAGTTTTAACTCTACTCTTGCATTACTTTTAAAGAAGGGAAGCAGGATGGGAATAACAATAAATGCCAAACTTACAATTCTTGTAGCAAGGTTGCCTGAAGGGTTTTCCTTTTGAAAAGGCAATTGCCACTATGAGGTACTGAAAACTGGAGATAAAAAACACTGTGGTATTTTCATAATTTTCTATATTATGTCTATCAGGATTGGTTTCATTGTACAAATGTGAAGAATTCCCATATAGGCTTCCTGTTGTATTAAAAGCTTCCTGTGTACTAAAACACACACAAAAGATTTTATATTAGTAAACACAATATGTTTCCCAAAGGAAACCAGTTTTTCTTTCTAGTCACATTCCGATCAATTAAAAAATTACAAGAAAGTAAGAAACTTCATTAATTAATAAGCCTCTCTTACTTAACCCTTTCCCCATTCTTTAAATTTGGGGAGTAGTATTAGCATAGTAAAGGTAAACAGACCTTGTGTTTACCTATGTGTAATTAATTAAAATAATGTTATCATAATTTGTGAACTGGAAAACACTCTGCCCATAAACAAATAAAAGACCCACTTAATACCTTTACTTAATTTTTTTTAGGTTTTAAATGTCATTTCCCAAACTGGGGATAGAGAAGTTAGGAACACAAACATTCTGGGTTTAGAAGAGACCCTAGTGATTAATTTCATCTTTCTTATTTTACAGATAAGGAAAGCAAGGCTCAGCAGCAAATTAAGAAACTGATCCAATGTCCCCATCTTGGTAGTGACTATTAGGACCTGGCCTGACCACCTTCTTACAGATAAAGTCAAATACAGGTCAAATTATTTAAGTGCTTAGTCAAGCTGCATGCAATTTTTACATAAAATTTAAACTTATTTTTGCATGCATATATATTACATACATTTTACACATACTTTTTAATGGATTGACCAACTTACTCTGAATGTGGATGTGATTCCTTATACCACGTCTGCTGCTTGACCCAAAAAAATCCCAAAGATTGAAATCCAATGCAGATGATAATCTGAGACAAGACGGAGAAGAGAAGGGCCCCGGATATAAGACCTGAAGGTGGTCTTTGTGCCACAAGTTCCTTCCAGGCAGGATTTAAACTCACTACATTGAGAAGAAAGAGAGGAAAGGTTTATATCTAAATTCATCTGTCAGATTCATTTAGGAACATTTAGGGAAAAAAAAAAAAACTGTTTTTCTCTAACAAATATTTAGCATGAAAAATGTCCAAAAAACAAGCCAGACGCTATACATACCTAAATAATCTGTAAAAGTAAACAATTTCGGCTTTTTAAAAAATGGCTCAGGAGTACTTTTTACATTAGTCTATTGAAATTCAAAGGAAACACTAGTACAAGTAAAAAGAATAGTAAATATTAGCATATATCATCACCACCCTTGTATGTTTATTTCTGAATCTTTAATTGCAAAGCTACAGTTAAAATAATACATATTTCCTCCTCTTAAGATATTAACAAAGGTTTGAAGCTATATAAACATAACAGTAACATAAAAAAAAAGGCTCTGATTGCTTATTAAGGTGGTCCACCAAGTTTCTCCACTGTAGCGTTTCTATTTTTCTCTTTGTAATTAATAAGTAATTTGTAGAAAGATACTAAGACTGTGTAAAAATCCTGTTCCTTATCAACTTTCATTTACTAGTTGTAGCATCCACTAAAGACTGTCAAACTCAGTGGTTCTCAACCAAAGTGATTTTGGCCCCGAGAACATATGGCAATGTCTGGAGATATTTCTGGGTGTCACAAATGGGGGAGTGTTACTGGCATCCAGTGGGTAGAGGCCAGAGATACTGGTAAGCATCCTATGACACACACAATAGTCCCCCACAGCGAAGACGTAGCCAGCCTAAGATGTCAGTAAGACAAGGGTCTTTCCATAGTATAAGCCAATCATTCCTTCTGTATTATTAGTTAGCATTTTACTGTAAGGAAGAGCTTTCCCTTCTCTCCCAATCACTTATTTATTTCCAGTATGGACTTATGAATTTTCATTTGATTAAATAGATCATATCTCATTAACATTATTATTTATTTTGATGTTAACATCACCAATACTGAAACAAATCAACATCTTGTCTCCTTATATGATGTACTCAGGAGGACACAGCATCACTTCTTTGGTATTCCTGCCAAGAATGCATAGCCTGAGTCTAATGAGACTACATCAGACAAACTCGGATAACTGGATTATCTTCTTTCATAAATGTCAAGGTCAAGAAGCCCCCCCAAAAGGCTGACATACTATTCTGGATTAAAGATGACAAAAGAGATATGATAACTGAATGAAATTTATGAGCCTAGACTAGATCCTGGGATAGGGGACTAGTGGGGGGAAATAGGTATAAGGGACCTTACTGGAACACATAACAAAACCTGAATATGGGTACGGATTAGGTAAAATTGTATCAGTGTTAAATTTCTTGATCATTATAACTGTGTTTAGCTGTATAAGAAAATGACTTTGTTTAGGGCAATATATACTAAAACATTCAGAGGCAAAGGGTCATGATAACATAAACATGTTCTCAAATATTTCAGAAAAAAGTGGAGAAAGAATAAAACAAATGGGGCAAAATATAAACAACCACTAATAAAAGAACATACTTACAGGGAAGATGGAGAGATATGCACTGTGTTACAACTGTTCATGTAAATTTACCAAAGTTTAATAAGCCACATCAGAATTTCATATGCTTTAAAAACAATAACAAAGCAAAATACTCACTTGTAAATACCACTACCAAAATGATTGCCAGATCAATGAAGAGAAACTGGAAGTCTCCTAGGTTACTTAAGATCTAGAGAAGGGATTTTTTAAAAATAGTTAGTGTTCAGGAACTATTTTTATAGCACCACTTTTATATCATTTCTACCTGGTTTTATTAGATTTTTCCTCCCTGGTTTTAAATGACAACTTCAAAATGACACTTGGACATGCTTAAAAACTGAACAGATTTGCCTTTAAATTAGTGAAATGTAACATATTTGCAAAATTCAATTTAATATATTAGTATAAAAAGTAGCTCCAAAAAATTCATTCAATAAAAACTTTAAAAGTTTTTTGGCAAAAAGAAAACACAAACTTCTACTCACAAAATTTGAACATTCTTGAAAATTAGTATCCTGAAGCTTCCTTAATATCTACCACCACCCCGCCTGATACTTTCCACAAATGGTAAAAGGGGATAGTTTCACAAAGACTTCTTGGGATCTCACCAGTGTTCATTTAGAGAAAAATCTAAAGTGAGATCACTTCAACTACAAAACCTATGGAGTACCTAGGGATATCGCTTGTTTATACAAGTCCTAAAAGTCCTAAAACTACAGCTGAAACATCTTTTCTCATTCTGGCCTTTCCTTATAAATGTATAGCAAAGTTAACTGCAATTCTAAAGTACGTCACAGCTTGACATTTTGAAGAGTTCTTAAAAAGATGTCCAATCTGCACTAAAGGCAAAAAAAGAATACAATCATCTTTCATTCACAAGGCTGAATCCACAGTTGTTGGCCTTAAGGAAAATGCTATTCCAGATTAATGAGATTTTCAATTTGCTACTCGAAATATAAGGAATATTTACAGATGCTAGTTATTTAAGTTCCACAATTAATGGATGCATTCAAACTGAAACATATATGCTCAATATCTGAATTTAAATGTCTTAACACAAAATACCATCTCTGTTAGCAATGTCAGTACTCACAGAATACAGTAGAGTAACACTGAAGTACTGTATAATGCTGTACAAAGCCATAAATTTAAACACACAGAAGGAAGTCATTAAAGCAGCACGGCCTTCCCTGTGAAAACAAATGTTGGCATGTGAACAGAAGTATTCTAAATGCCTCCTCCAAACCACAATTATATCTTGACAGGTGAACATCAACATTCAACCCTTACAACAAAGCACTTTTCTACCAAAAGAACTTAGCCAAAGCAGAACTGGAAGAAATCAGGAGTAGCAATCAATCTGTTGCTAAAGAGTTATAGATCAAATACACTAACATACCATTAAAACAAATTCAAATTACTTTCTATAACGTTTTTTTTTTTCCTATATTCTTAGACCTACAAAAAGATAATGGGAAGTTTTTCAATGTATACTACCTGATAAGGTTTGGCACACAGGAAATACTAGGAGTTTTGGAGGTAAAGGGAGATGCCACCGAAGCCTCGAGCTCTGATAAGGAAATGCCTCCATGTGCCCTCTTCAGAGCCTAATGGTTTGAAGAATAAAATTACTTGCGTTTTGTGCATGTGATTTAGGCCACAGAAAGAACTACAAATCACAAAATCTATACTTACACCACAATCATTTGCCCCATCACCGCACATCCCAACAAAGTAACTAAGAAACAAAAATTATGTTAAGATTTTGATTAATTTCTAAAAATATACAACTTTTAACTTAAGATTTCCTCCAGCACAGTATTTTGAAGAACTGACAGACCCAGCTTCCCCCAGTGGGACTAATGAATCTTTTAATTACAATGACCACAGGCATGCTGCTTTGCGAACAGCACCAGCCTGCAAGTCAAATGACCTGGGTCACTGCTCCAGTACTGTCACAGGATGGGCAACCATCAGTTTATCATTTTGGCATCTCAGTTTCCTAATCTTTAGAGCAAAGATTGGGCCTGCCTAGTCTTTAGTACACTTACTTTTAAGGCTATCAGTAAAGATTTCTCCCTTAAAAACTTGAAACATTAGTTACTGAAAGTATAACATCACTTCTATCATTCAAGAGTGAATGGTATCATTCAAGAGTGAATGATATCCTCATGGATATCACCTAGAAAAGGAATGGTGGATATTGTACTTTACCTAAATAAATAAGCAGATGAGCCTCTTTTAAAGAGGCACTTACCTATCTTACAGGTGACAAGTTTATATACACGAAATATTAGTTACTTTTCTGGTTTTGAAAACAAAACTACAATTCATAAAAAATTAAAAAAAACAAAAACAGGGAATTCCCTGGCAATCCAGTGGTTAGGACACTGTGCTTCCACTGCAGGGGGCACGGGTTCGATCCCTGGTCAGGGAACTAAGATCCCACATGCATTGCAGCAGGGCCCCCCAAAAAACCAAAACAAAAACAAAATCCACCAATACTTACTCTACATTTTGCAATGCTTCTACTAACTGTGTCTTCTGATCGGGTGCCATACGAGCAAACACAGTGCCATGTAGCATCAACTGGAAAAAATATAAATTTCTTTAAAATACTGTTCACAGCATATTCGTATGAACAATAACCCAAATCACTAACCTTAGGAACAAGGTCTTGAAAATGTTCCAGTATCACCGAAAATGATTTTCCATTCATTGCAAAGTGATAACGAGTCACCTGAAGATCCTCTAAGTTATCATGGACCAATTTAATTGGAATAGCCTGTGTATAAGACATTCAGAACAATATTTAGCCAAACCAAGTAACACAATCCTATTTTAAATATATTTGATCCAAAACTAAATTCTTTCATTTGATGTTTTACACAAGACAAGTGAATGTTTAACATTTATTGAAAGCAAAAGAAAATTCAGTTTTAAGGTAATCTGTCTATATTGTTTATTTAAAAAATAAAACTTAAGGAAGGCTAAATATCAGCTTCGGTTTGAAATGATCCATCCATGAGCTAAACATTATGGATCAGTTGCATCATTTACCACTACTTTTAAAATAGGATAAGTATTTGGGATTCTTATACTTTAAAACTGTGCTTCTCAACTTTGGCTAAATATCAAAATTTAAACACTGAGAGACCTGCATCTGCCCCAGTCCTAATGAATCAGAGTCTCTGAGGAGATGGCCCAGGTTTCTGTTTTTGTTGAGCTTTTGTTGTGTTTTTAATGCACATTTTTTCAGAATAAATTAAAACAAGCAAGTTTTGTAAAAGAAAATTCTACTTGACATTACCTCTGAGTCAACTGCTGATGAATCACTACTCTGTGTTAGGGTGTCTGCATAATGCCAATTTATCTTGGCGACTTTCCCATCCTTTGGAGGTAATGCTTCAGCAATAATAACTTTATCCTGAGGTAGTATCATTCCACAGTCTCTGGCCACAGAGACAGCAGTCAACATGTTGTCACCTAATTTTCAAAATATTGAAAATACATTAACATTACAACAGAAACATGAATGCAGTAAACAACAAGTGCTTACTGAGAATCTACTACAGTCCCCATTACGGGGCTGGGCAAAATGAAGTTAATGTATGGTCCTTACTCTTGGAGTTTAAAAATAATAAAATCAGGATATATGTACATCAAAAGAAGCCTCAGGGCCTCCCTGGTGGCGCAGTGGTTAAGAGTCCGCCTGCCGATGCAGGGGATACGGGTTCGTGCCCCGGTCTGGGAGGATCCCATATGCCGCGGAGCGGCTGGGCCCGTGAGCCATGGCCGCTGGGCCTGCGCATCCGGAGCCTGTGCTCCGCAACGGGAGAGGCCACAACAGTGAGAGGCCCGCATACCGCAAAAAGAAAAAAAAAAAAAAAAAAAAAAAAAAGAAGCCTCAAATAATTCAAAAGCACATAGATACTAAATATTCAGAACATTCTCACCCACAATTTTTAAAGACAAATACAGCCTCAATCTTTTTGAGTCATGGACTAGTGGTACCCATTCAACGCCTGGCACAGTGCTCAATAAATATTGTTGAAATAACCTGGGAGTGACTGGTGATCTGTACAAGAATATGAGAGTTGCATCACAGAAAAAAGTGAGGTACAAAAGCAAGAGTACACAAAACAAAAAGATAAGCAAAGTAACAAGAATACAATTTACAAGATATAAAGAGAAGCAAGACAGACAACTTCTCAGTCACGAAAGGAAAGAACTAAAGACACTGTAAAGACAAGATCAAGAGAAGAAAATGCAGATGTACAGGAGAAGCAGGCAAAGGTCTGGGGAGCCCACTGCTACCAGAACGGAAGGGCACTATTGTCTCTTCCTTCAATTCCCACACACTATTTCCAAGCGTGTCTTCCTATGACCTGACAGATCCTCTTGAGACACAACGCCATATTCTTTCATGGCAGGAAAACAAGGGCCAGTGATACAGACAAAGTGCTCTGAATCAGGATCATGAGAACCAAGAACTGCTGGGATGCTAATAAATTTGGTTACTTGAGCTATCTGGTAATAAGTATGGTATTAGATGGATCTCAGAGTCTGAAACATAAAAATGTACACAAGCCTTTTCCATATGTCTTACTGAACACGCAAATGCCATAAAGTGAATATCTTAAATTTGATTATTTGCTAAAAAAAAAACACTTTAAGAGCTGCCACAATTTCATACGACTAAGAAAGGAATTATCTAATATTATCCGCAGTATGATAAACTGTTGATCAGAACAGTATGATAAACACCAGGAGAATCATTTAGATGTAGCAGTCAAGAAAGAAACCAAAAAATGGCTCTTTTCACTGTTACACACAAACAATGATACATGTACTATCTTATATATAAAAATATAATTATAACAAATATCTATTAATCATTTTCCATGTATGTGGCACAGTTCTAAAAATTATAGACAATCTCAAAATAAGTAAATCATATTCTTAACCCTCAAGAATCTTATATTCTAATAGAGAAAACAAATCTACAAATAACTAACACAAGGCAGAGTAAAACAACTGCTATAAGAAATATATGATTAAAGAGAGATAACAAAAAAGAGCCTCTTTTAAATATTTACAGTGTGCCTTTCACTACTGTATTATACTTATTATAAACAGATTTGCTAGACCTCCAAAGTGTATTGTAAAGTTGTCCTCTATCTTGGAAAAGTATTCAGAGCTGAAATAGGGCAATGTAAGATGGAGCAACTATATAATAAATTTAATTACCTAAGTTATAGGATAATAGTGTGGTATTAGATAGAGCTATATGTCAATAGTAATAAGTATGCTTTTATAACTAACTAATCATTCCTCAGTATTAGATAACCTGAACTCTAAGAGTCACACTCGATTTTTTTCTGTGTCCTTTTATAAAGTCTAACCTGTGACCATGACAGTGCGAATGTTGGCTTTATGCAAATCTTCAAGTACTGCAGGGGTTTCTCGCTTTAATTTGTTCTGCATTATAATTAAACCCATAAAATCCATGTTGTTCTCAATGGCATCTCTGCAGAAAAAGAAATTTTAACATGATTTAGTCAAGAGAACAGGTATTTGTTCATTTTATGTTGATAAGGCAATTTAAAATAGCCATAAATTATAAATTAAAACATTTTATATGCTGAATAAACCATAAATGTATAAGTTTATGAGTTCGATCTCAATGAACTTAAATCTGAAAAAACAATTCCCAAGAAATACATTTTAAAATTAAATTTTACCCTTGAAACCTGGGCATATAAAGATCCTTAGGAAATGGATATCTTTGTCTAAGACACTAAATACTTCTAGTACTAAGGAATATTCATCTTGTATCCTACCTACAAAATGAATGACCATAAAATATATCTATTTTTTACCATTCCCCATCGAACATACTCTAATTTAAATGTTAAGAGAAAAGGAAAAACTGTACACAGGCACATTCAATAGTTATACTGGATTCATTATCAAGTCTTTGAGGAATTTTATAAAACTCTTGATCAAATTCTTGATGCTGGAAGCGTGATACAAAAACTATTAGCAGTCCAACAATGAGATCTACCAGGATCCAGAGATGGGTCTTTTAGAATATTAATATTCAATAGTTATCAAGATGCTATTTCTTCAAATAGTTATCTACTGTGCACCAAGTAGTACACTCGTCACTGGGAGGTCAAAGATGAAAAGGCATGATCTCTACTCTCAAGACCCTTTTGTGGGGAAACAGACATGCAAGCAAAGGGATCATGCAAAAATAATACGTGCTTCAGCACTACAATGGAGATGAAGTCTGTTCAGTGACAGCTGCATTCTTAAAATATCTAAAGCTATCAAAATTATATCACAGAAATATTCTTTTCAATGGTGAAAATGGGGTTTGAAGATAGGAACCAAAATTTCAGACTTGCAATAACCAAGTGGTTTTTCTACACAAAATTCAAAATAAGGGTGCCTAAGTAAACAGTGACAAAATCTAAACATCTTTGAAATTATACAATTATACAATGGGTGGTAAAGATATTAAAGAATAGTTAGAAAACTTAATACGAATTATACTGCTGGTGGTAACAGGAGAAATAAGCCTTGAAACCTGAAAATGCATTTCAAAGCACAAAGCTGTACCAGTGTGAAACTACTGGGTCAAATCTGTAACCATTTTCCTGTGAGGTTCTAGTTTCTGGCTGCAGCTGGTTTCCTAACTCTCCTAGGAATGATACAGGTCATGGAAATCTTGCCTTCTAGTTAATGAATAGTACAATATTCAAGATATACAGGTTCAAGCTGTAAGAGAAATGCCAAAACCTGTTCCTCCAGGTAGAATGGAAACACGGAGAAGATCTTGGTTGAAAGATGAGGAAGGGGAGTAGAGAGAGAGAAGGGCTGATAGGGAGGGTAGGGTATGCTGGGCAGATGAAACAGCCTGTCCAAGGCACAGAAGGATGCCTGAAAGACAGGCTCAAGAACCACAGGCAACTCAGTTCTCAGTCTTTAAGGTGGGGGAGGAGATGGTAAAAGGCAAAGCCACAGAGAAAGACAACCTTAATGTTCCCTTCGTAGGAATTAGGGTATAATATTTTACATGTGTGGCTCCCAATCACACATATGCATGCATCAGATCATTTGGTTGCTGTTGTCTTCTTTTTTTTTTTTAAACGTCCCTGCTTAGACCAAATTCCTCCAGTATTCTGTTTCAACAGGTAGAATTCCTAAAGTTCTTTTTCCTTTTAGTTATTATTTGGCTATCCACTCCACTCCTTTAGTTCTCATCCAGAAAAACAGGATTGTACTATAAACACTGTCCTACCCTTTTCACATAATGCGCTTAGAATAATTAACAGAAGTATTAATACTTCAGGATTTAACCACTATCATATCATGTTATTTATACTATTTAAATCTGAACCTTATGCTCACATAGAAATATTTCTTTAGGCTGGATTCTTAGAACTGCACTTGCTGGGTCAAATTGTATAAGCAAGTAGAGATTTTTTTTTTTTTTTTTTTTTTTTTTTGCTGTACGTGGGCCTCTCACTGTTGTGGCCTCTCCCATTGCGGAGCACAGGCTCCGGCTGCGCAGGCTCAGCGGCCATGGCTCACGGGCCCAGCCGCTCCGCGGCATGTGGGATCCTCCCAGACCGGGGCACGAACCCATGTCCCCTGCATCGGCAGGCGGACTCTCAACCACTGCGCCACCAGGGAAGCCCGCAAGTTGAGATTTTGATGCATGTTCTTTACAAATGTACAATAGTGCAGTAGCAGTATGTTGTTAAAATTTTCTCAAGCCTTCTCTAACACTTGATATAATCAATCTTTTCAATTCTGTAAACCTTAAGAAAGAAGTCATGTCTTGCTGTGGTTTAATTCTGTAGTTCCCCAAGACTGAAGTATCTTATCACTTTCATGTGTTCAGTGGCCATTTGCATGTCTTTTTCTGATAATTATCTGTTTGAATCATTTACTTTTTTTTTTTTAACTAAGTATGTATTCTGTTGTTTATTTCCTGATTCATATTCTTGCTTGTGAACTCCGCCAGTAGATGATGGGGAGCTATTTATAAGAATTCCAGGTAGAAGACTAGTGTTAGATTTGAATGTTAAAGAGCTCTCTGTAGATATAGTGTGGTACACAGATTAGATATAGGAAAGACTGGACTAAAGAGCTGAGTCCCTGAATTAGAGACAGTGGCAGCGGGGCAGGGATGTGAGAAGAAAAGTCTATTTGATAGGCAGAATTAGCAGGATAGCCAATAAATATTTCTTTCTGCTTACAAAATGCCAGGTACCTCATGAAACAGTCCTAAACAAAAGTGTTATCTTCAAAAGGTCAGTCTGTATCAGTTATAGTAAAAGTGACAATCCTTGAATGTGAAACCCATAGCTATAACTGCAAGTAAACGTGACGCTGGTAATGGCCATCTGACCTTTGCGGGTGAGGGTGGGGGTGTGTGGTTATTGTGACTCATGATACTTGGTTTCAGCTACTGGGCAAAAGCAAGTACAGGTGACCCTTGAACAACACAAGTTTGAACTGTGTGGGTCCACTTACACACAGATTTTTTTTTCAATAAATACTACAGTACTACAAGATCCACAGTTGAATCCGTGAGGCAGGTCCTGGAGCCAATCTCCTACAAATACCAAGGAATAACTGTAGATCACTGGGGAAAAATAAACTTCTATAGAATTATGTTTACCAAAAACATTAATTTTGTTCCTAAAACATGCCTGACACATAGCAGGCACTCAATAAATATCTAACAAATAAACTAAAAGTAGTTCCAGAGGGACTTCCCTGGTAGCACAGTGGTTAAGAACACGCCTGCCAATGCAAGAGACACAGGTTCGAGCCCTGGTCTGGGAAGATCCCACATGCCGTGGAGTAACAAAGCCCGTTCGCACAACTACTGAGCCTGTGCTCTACAGCCCGCCGCAAGCCACAACTACTGAGCCCGTGTGCCTAGAGCCTGTGCTCCCCAACAAGAGAAGCCACCATGATGAGAAGCGTGCACACCACAACGAAGAGTAGCCCCCGTTTGTCACGACTGGAGGAAGCCCGCGCGCAGCAACGAAGACCCAACACAGCCAATGAATAAATAAATAAATAAATTAAATTTTTTAAAGGTAAGGTAGCTTTAAAAAAAATAAAATAAAAGTAACTCCAGAGAGTTGTACTTTTATGTCAACTGCCTAAAACAAACATTGAACTCTTACATATTTGCATATATCCAATAAATATTTAATAAGTAAATAGTAATTGAATATAAATTATTGTACAAGACTTTTATAAACATAAATGATGCCTTATTGGAAAAACTGTAGAAAAACCACTCATCAACCTTACCTGCTAATATTCTGCACTTTATGCCATGTCAGTTTTGACTCCAATTTTCTGTGTGCAAGAGCAATCACACGGAAGCCCTGTTTGGTGTAATTTTCTAAAACTTTTTCAAAATCAACAGGAACTTTTAAGAAGGAGAAAATAAAGGTCATTATTAGAATTGTGACTACAAGCTTACACAAATACCAGAATCTCACTCAAAGCCTAGCTGCTGCCTTACCTGTTTCAGGTTTACAAAGACCGGCAATGACCTCCGGCGCCCCTTTCACGTAGGCGTCCATCTTCCTGTCCCCTAGCACCCTCGCAACCACACTCATACGTTGCAAAGCAGAAGAAAATGGGAACTGGCGAACAATTCCTATCTCATAAATAGCCTATGTAATTTCAAAAGATGCACAAACCATTTATTATTTTTTAAGAATTAAAACAGATATACAAGTATATCTACTATACCTCAATTAAAAAAATTTTTTTTTCAAGATATACTTAGGTAACAAGTAAACAATCTTCACTTACTGGAAGTTCAAACAGCTCCTAAAAATAAAACAAGACAAAAAGAATAAAGTAATAGTATAAATTAAGTCCATTAACACACTCAAGCTAAAAAAATTTTAACTACACATCCACAAAACATTTGGAAAACAGTAAGGAATTCTGAATATTTCAAAGTCAGGTTTTAAGATTGCTTCTTTACCACCTCCCATTTATTAAAAAAGTATATTCTTGAGTATTTTAAAACATTCTGCTATCCTAGAAATATTAAAATATTAAGTTCTAACATAAACTGATAGGAACATATTTAAAAATTAACCTAAAAATAAAGCCTTTCACATATTCTTTTTATTAAGTCCCAGGAATACAGATGCACTTTAAAAGTCTTAACCACCATGCATCTAAATCACAAGGCACTAAGCCACTCAGTAAATAGGAAAAAAAGTAATAGTACTGAGAATTGAATCTCAATGTTTTACACAGAAGGCCTGCAACACACCAGGTGTAGTTTCTGATAAATGCAGTAAACATATTCATATCTCTATTAGAGTTAGAAAAAGGACATGTGACTTCATCTTCCAGCAATATTTTAAAATGAGGACAAAATGTGAGCACTAACAGTATTATCTAGCTTAAAACAATTCTGCACCATTTCTTGGTTTCCTGCAGGTGTAGATTCAGGAAGCAGCTGTTTTGGAGGACGAACCACAGTGGGCATAATTCGATTATGAAGTGCTGTTTCCTCTTCAGTTGCTTCTTCCAGAATCTGAAAGGAAAATATCCAAAGTATTGATTCATGAAATTCATAAATTCAATTCACTGGTTCCATTTTAAAATGAAACATTACGGCTATCTTCAGTTAAGTTAAAAAAAAAAAAGTAAAACAAAATATAAACAAAGCTAGTTAGTTAAAGTCCTAGCAACCCATGGGAGAGGGGAGACAGAGGTTAGTAAAGAAATAGAGAAAAACTTCTCTAATTTTGAGCCTACAACCAGCTGGGTTTAAAGACTACTTCTGCAAGACACAGAAGGTCCTTGCAGTTCCAAAAATTGTCAGTCTATCATCCAGGGATTCCTTTCTGCTAACAGAAGAGGATTCAAAAATACGTGGAACTCAGATACGGTTAGCAGAACCACTGGGTCAAGAGCACTCTGAGGAACAAAGATGTGAATTTAGTGTCCCAGCTTGAATATGTCTAATTAAAGTACTACTATCCTAACTCCTTGAAATTTAATTTTAAAATATTTCTGGTGAAAAATTCAATCAAAAACTTGTATTAAATACACGCCCATGACAAACAATAAACTAATTTGGATCTATAAGTGAAGGAATCATCAATGGGAAAATGAAGGGGAAGAGAGCTGTGTCCAATTAGCCAATTTTACACAGTTCTTAGGAAACGTTTTAACACCTCTGAAATTGGGGTGCATCTTACATGGTGTTAATCACATAAAATAATAGTCGTGCCCAGTTATTCAAAAACATTCCATAGATACTCTGTGGTAAGATCGAGCATCAAAGCATCTCAGAGTCAAAAAAGCATGCTATTATACAAACTTACTTATTTAGCCCACTTTTTAAAAGATTCACATACAGAACAAAAAATCTACTGAAAATCTGTTCAGTTGGAGAACAGCTTTAGAGAATATCAGAGATGAATCAGCTGTACTTTGTTTTACTCCTTATAAATGAAGTGGGTCTCCTTTAAGGAATTAAATTTAATGAGTATTTATTGTGGGCTTTCAGAAAATGGCAGAGTACTTCTTCATTCATCTCCCTCCCTTTCAAAATACTAACAAAACACAAAAAAAGAAACAACCCTGTAAAAGTAAACAGAAAGCAAAGCAAGGAGAACTGAAACATATTGATGGATATAGCAATGAAGGAAATAGTAGCCCAGAATAAACACAAAAGGACATACAGGAGAGGTGGGAACATTTCTTATCAGCCAGAATAGCTGAGCAAAGCAAAAAGAAACAAACCACCCCACCAAAAACCCAGGAGTCATGCTCTACAGATACGAACTACCTACCTGAGAGGAGGAAGGGCTGCTAATATGAGGGGCAGCATTCCAGAGTACTGCGTGTGCAAGCATTGGGGGAGTGGGCGGGGAAAGCAACCTAAAGACTCCTTCTGCTCCCCTGAAACTGAAGAATGCCTGCTGAAGGGGCCCCACCCTCAGTACACAACAGGCTCCCCCAGTCAGCCTTCCCGTTCAGGGAAGACACTTCTCAGGCAAACAGACTAACATACATATGAACAAGGATGAAAAACCTTGTTGCAGCTACCCAGAACTATCAAATCAGACCTTCATTCTTAAATATAAAAGTACCATCAAGATGCATAATGAAAACCAAAAGCATGAAGGAGATGCCAATGACACCTCAATTTTTTCTAAAAGCATAAAGGAGAAGATTAATACAGGAAGCGGGGGAAGATAACCTGACCCAGAGAAAATTAAAAATTCAGAAGCAAGAAAGGAACTTTAAAAACAAACTATTATTACATCTGTAAAAGAAGAACAGAGAAAACAAACCAGAGAACACAAGCGAGCACTCAGAAATTAAAATAATCAAGGACAAAACAAACAGAAAGAAGTGAACAGACAGAAACCTCTGCGCATGCGTGTGTGTGCGCGTGTGAGAGTAAGGACACAGGAAGTAGTACATGGATGGGGACAAAAGGACACTGAAGACACATGCCCACTCTATACTTCTGCCCTATGGCCAACGAACTGTGTCACTGAGATCTTCTTACTGACTTAGACTTACTGCCTCAAGATACTGATACCTGCTTTCTCTTGTAAACACGAAGCAGGGCCCTGAGCAGGTCATCCTCTATTAAAGGTCGTTTGAATGAGTCAATTTAACTAAAACAGTCTTTTTAGACAATTATAAATATCTCTCCAGTGATGTATCTTTAGAAATTACAGGGCTTCCCTGGTGGCGCAGTGGATGGGAATCTGCCTGCCAATGCAGGGGACACGGGTTCGAGCCCTGGTCCGGGAAGATCCCACATGCCATGGAGCAACTAAGCCCGTGAGCCACAACTACGGAGCCTGCGCTCTGGAGCCCGCGAGCCACAACTACTGAAGCCCACGTACCTAGAGCCTGAGCTCTGCAACAACAGAAGCCACCACAATGAGAAACCCGCACACCGCAATGAAGAGTGGCCCCCGCTCGCCACAACTGGAGAAAGCCCGGGTGCAGCAACAAAGACGCAATGCAGCCAAAATAAATAAATTAAAAAAAAAAAATTTAAAAAAAAAGAAAGAAATTACATAGTTCCTTTTATGGTACAAGATAGACCATTGTCAAAACAACGTGAGGAAACAATTCTTCTGCAAGTTAGTTTTCACTATTTTCCTAAAGTTAATTAATTGTACTTTAAAACACTGAACTTACCCATCCGATGGCTTCAAACATCTTCAAATCAAGTGGATCGCCAGAAAGCACTCCTTCAATTTTTGTAAGTGAATGACAAGTAGCCATACAAGCGACAAACTGAGACTTTACCAACATCTCATTGCAAACCTTTTCTTCTGGCAAAAGAAAACTATATAGAAAATGCACTGAATTAGATTCATAAATCCCAAGGCTGAAGACAATAGTCTAACAGGCCTTTTCAGGTTTTATTATTTTAAAAAGTAGAAATAAAATGTTTGCATTTATGCATGTATTAATTTTCACAATAGATTTTGACATTCAAAAACATTTTCTTCCATGAAAATTATTATACATGACTAAAATACAGTATTACCTTAGATTCTGAATAACTAGACCAGACATAAACAGTATAGAAAATACTACATACTAAACAATAATTAAAACTCCCACCTATGGACACATGGCAAATTAGAACACATAAAAACTCTCTTGTAAAAACATAAAATGAATGTGTAACGCATTACCTTTCAAATGCAAAACTGGGCTCATAAGAAAGAAAAGGAAAATTTCAAGTGCCAGAACAGGGAAAGGAAAACCAGAGGGGTGTGACCTTAAAAAGATGCTGTGACTGTCTAGGGGAGAAGAAAGAGGGAGGAGAGCCATCTCAGTACCCTTAAGGCCTTGAGTTTTAATAACCACATGGGGAACAGGAGACAAAGTTGTGGCCACATACAAAGTGGGGAGTTGCAACTGAGAGAATCCCTCTCACCTAAGATAGCCAGTGCTCTTGAAGAACTACACCCTTGGGAAAAGAGTATACTAGAAAAAATTTACCCCCACACAAAGGCATAACTAAGAATAAGCTTACCTCTTTTCCCCCACCCAAAGTTCAAGAAAATAGTTAATATCTATATAACATATTTACTATGCATTAAGCACTGTTCTGAGAACTTTAAATTTATTTGACTCCTCTCATCCTTATACCACAGGAAGGTGTTTTAGTATCCCCACTTTAGAGATGAGGAGACCGAAGCAGAGTGGTTAAGTGACTTGCCAAGTCACAGCATATAAGTGGCAAAGCAAGGATTCAAACACAAGAGGTCTGGTGTCAGTACCTAAACTCTAAACCATTACGCTACTCAGGATGGCATTTGGGCTTGAATATATGTTACTGCCTGGCCTAGGAACCCCCAAGTTATGAAAGTAACATTACAGCTTGTCTGGTACCACTGACACTACTCTTGGCCAAAGTGTAAACTCTCCCGAGAGGAGCCCCCACAACACAGCCACAAAGGAGACTCACAGAAAACTCCTGCTAAGGATGAGTCCATAATTGAAGAATGAACCAGGAGACAATTCTCACGACTCAACAGACAAAACAAAGACAGAGTTAGAATCCCATAAACCTGAGATAATAGAATGGCAATCTGAAAGAATGCAAAGAAGGCATTTTAAAATTACAGACTTAGAAAAAGAACAAGACACCATGGCGGGGAAAAGGGGAGAGGCAGATTTGGAAATAACCGAATGAAATTTCTTGTCCAGGGTATGGTTAGGATTCCCAGATGGAGAGAAAACAAAGAATGGGGGAAAAGCCAGAATGGAACAGAAAGAGGCTGCACATTTTCCAGCATTTAGGAAAAGCATGAATCTTTGGATTCAAGAAGCAAAATGAGCACCGCACAAAGAAAAAGATCATGGTAAAATGGCAGAAATCAAGCATAAAGAAGTATTTTTTTAAGCAAAGTAGAAAAAAAATTACTAAAGAAGACTAAGACTTCTCAATAGCAATAACAAAAGAAGTTAGGAGAAATGGAATAACATCTCCAAGGTGCTGAGGGAACACAGCTGTCAACCTAGGAATCCATACCGTTACACCATCATTCAAGAGAGAAAACGGAACAAAGAACTACGAATGAATGTAGTTACGGAAGATGGCAATTTCATCCAGAGGAATGGGATACAAGAAGCAATGGTTAGCAAAGATATCTGTAAACCTAGGTAAATCCTAGCATGCAGACTGTATAAAGCCAAGATCATAATCATAAAATGTTATGCAACAAATACATATAAAAAGGGAGGTGAAAGTAAAAGTAGTGTACAGTGCATGGGTTTGGGGGGGGTTAGAAACTAATAAAGACACCCATGGACTTTAGACTCTAACTATGAATATTAATAACTTAAGGGCAAGTAGTAAAAGATTAGGATGTATAAATTCTGAGAAAAGGAGAGAAATATGAGAAAATGTGTTTGGGAATTGGGGTGAGGGATGGTAGAAATAATTTCAAATACATCTGAAATCACAATAAATGTGACCACGATGGCAATAAATGTGAACGTAAAGATTGAAAAGTAAAGAGATAGAAAAAAGGATATACGAGGCAAACATTAGGCAAGAGCAAGCTGGTGTATAACTGTACAAATGTGAGAGGAAACAGAATTTAAGGCAAGATGCATCGCTAGGGATAAGGGCACAATGCGACAGGCTGTTTACCGAGAAGATGTGGCAGCTCTAACAGGACATGAACCAAACAACAGTCTCTCAGACTCTGTATAAACCAAAATCCCACAGACCTTTGAGAGAGAAAAGATAACAAGTGGCATAAACACAGCTATAGTAGTCAGACTTTTAAGTATCAAAGACAGCAAAGACAAAGTAAGAAGATGAAACAGAGACTGGTGACATATTTTTAATGTATAGTACTGAAAAAGATGATCACCCAGAAAATACAAAGGACTTCTGCCAAGTGAATAAGATAAAGACAAACAACACCATTAAAAAAATTAAGATATACATTGACAATACAGAGAATGCTAAATTACCCTCCTTCCAAAAATGTGAAAATACGCTCAAACTCCAAACAAAGAAACTCTGAACAAAGCCACAGTGAAATACCATTTCGTATCTATCCATTTGGGAAAATTAGAAGTCTGACAATGGCAAGTTTGGCAAGGATATGGAGCACCAGGGTCTCTTACCCACGGAGGGAGAGAGAGTAGGTTAGCACCATCACTTAGAGAGCAAGTAGACGGTACCTACTAGAGCTGGGGCCATGCATGTGCGGTATGACACAGCAATGAAACTTTTAAGAAGCTGGCTTACTGAAACTCAACCACATGCTCACAGAAGTTGTGTGCCTAAGAATTTTAATTGCGAAACTGTTTGTGAAAGTGGAAGGAAAAAGGGAGAAAAAATGAAACTGTCCCTTAGCTGAAGAACAAATATTATGGTTTAATCATATAACGGCATACTAAACAACAGTTAAGATTAATAAATTGGATCTATACATATCAACATGGATGAATCTTGAAAACAATGTTATGAGGCAAAAAAGCAGCAAAACACATACAGTACATAACAGTTGTGTATATTTATTTATAGACAGATCTTGTTTATGGGTAGATATACATGAAGTAAAAATATAAAAACATGCAAAGATAACAAGCCAACTTCAAAATGGTGGTAGGGATAGAAAAAGAGATAGGTTAAGACTTAAGCAATATCTGTAATGTTTTAAATCTTTTAGGAGATCTGAAGCAAATCTGGCAAAATGTCAACTGTATAATCTTACTGGTGGGTACATAGCTGTAATATTACTTTCTATATGTTTGAATGTTTCATATATTAAAATATTTATTAAAATTAACTAAAATAAATGATCAAGTCTAGCTAATAATTACCGTGTATTTTCCACTCGTTGAATCCCCCAAAGATCTAAACCATCTTCCGTAAGAGTTCCAGTCTTAAAAAAAAAAAAGCACACATTTACAAAATCATGAAAAGCTATGCTGCATCTACATAATGGAGGGAGCCAAAAAAGGGAAGAGGAACAAGTGAAATGACATCAAGAAGTGCAATCAGCCAAATTCAGGATATAAATAACCTGGTTTCCTCAATAAGACGACTGGGAAAGAGACGCAAGAAAAGCAATGGTCACAGATTTAATTATAACCAATGCAATCCTTCTTTGGATTCTGACTGAAAACACAAATTGTAAAAATTTGAGTTATTTTTGAGAAAGGCAGGGAAACCTGAATATGAATTGGACATTAGGTAATAGTAAGGAACTGTTAATTTTGTTCAGTGTAGTAAGCAGTGATAACGGTACTGTGGTCAGTTCTGTTAAAACAGTATCTTCTGGAGCTACATACTGACGCATGTGGATGAAATAACGTAATGTCTGATGCTGCCACCTTCAAAATGAGGGGACAGTGAAGTAAGACTGACAAACTGTTGGTCACTGTGTAAGTTGGATAATGGGCAAATGAGGGTTTATCATACTTGCATCTTTTTCTCCACTTTTGTGTCTGCTTAAAAATTTTTAAAACATTTCCAAAAAAGATTAAGCAAAATTTTAAGTAAAATTTTCTGAACAGACTCATATAATACACAGTCATGGGATAGGACTTTTTTTTCTCTTAATAAAGTACATCTCATATTTTTTTCTTTAATAATGAAGATGCACAAAAATCAAATTCTTATCATGTCAGTTACCCAGAAGAGACAGATTGAAAGTTTTCTGACCAAGGTTTAATTCTCTAAAGTTTTAGGAAAACTAATTTCAGGTGAGGAAAAAAGAACCCTTTGTAAGAGGCAAGGTATATTTCACACAGGTACAAAATTTGTCATTTTCACATAAAATCATATAATCAGTGTCTTTCATAATTTTGTAACACATTCAATGAAATCACAGAGCAAACACTAAGTGTATATACTTTACAGCAATAACATTCCAGTTAACTATATCTGTATAGAGCCTATTCTGTTAAAAAGATGAAAGAGCGGATAAATTTTACTACTACTACTATAAGGCATAATTCTGGATATGAATGGTCAGTCAATTGCAGATTTGGACAAATAAGCAATATCCAAAGTATTAAAAATTGAAAAAATAATGAGAAGAAATAATACAAAAATGATGCATGTGCCAAATATATTAAAAGAGAAAAATGAGAAGAACATTTCTTTTAAAACGTGTGCAAATTAGTTGATAAAGAATACAGAAACCATTAATCTAATACTTTAGACTTACAAAGTGACCTTTGACAATGATATGACATTGAACCAACCTTGTCAAAGCAAACAAGATTCAGTTGTCCACAGATGTTTATCCTTTGGGGACTGATACAGAAAATACCCACTTTTTTCAGTCTTCTTTGGGCATACACAATGCCAGCAGTCATTGCGGCAGGAAGTGCAGGTGGCACAGTAATTGTAATGATATCAAGAGACTCGATAATTATATCCCCAACTTCTACCTACAGTTAACATAAAAATAAATGTCAGACCCCCAATATTAAATATTTATTAACCCAATGGGGATATTTCTTTAGTGAAAAGTCTATAAACCATTTTTAATCTTATATATAATAAGTGTGTATGTATATTCATGTATTAACTATCTATAATTTTTTCCCTTTAGAGATTCTGCAAAATGGAAAGCTCAAGGAATTGTCAGTGGACTGTAGAATGAGCTATTTTTAAAGCTAATTCTTACTTTAATAGCCCCATATACTTCATACACTACATACTTCAAAGTCAAATATTATCAGATATTGACTCTTACTACTATGCTAGTCTCTATAGGGGATAGAAAAAAGAAATCTGACAAGGTCCCTTAGAAATACCTTCGATTCAGTAATCACAAATAATTTTAATGCTGTATATACCAGAGGTTAAAAAAGAAAAAAATAAAGCTTTTGGTGAGTATGGGATCACTCCTCCTTTTTTTAAAGTAACTAGAGAGCAAATAAAAGATCATCTAAACCAGAGCTGATCAAAACTTTCTGCTTTGATGGTGATGTTCTAGATCTGTACCTTCTAACATAATAGCTACAAGTCTCATATGGCTTTTTTTTTAAGTTAAATTAATTTAAATTAAATTAAAATTTTAATTTTTCAGTCTCACTAGCTACATTTCAAATCTTCAAGAGCCACATGTGAATCAAACTAAGAATCAAACGCTATTAAGGGTCCCATGTACATACCTCATTTAAAATACTATTGATAATAGTGTAGATAAACCCAATGCCAGCCACCGCCACAAGACACAGTAGAAATAAGTAGGCATCTCTGTAGAGTTTAAAATCAGTTGGTTTGGGATACAATATGGAGCGGACAAGCTGTCCTTTGGAAGTACTAAATCCTTTCAAAAAAATTAAAGAAGAAAATGATTATATAGTATTTTTATAAGAAAATGAGAGTTATCTCTCAAAACAGAATCTCTTTTTAAGCATTTGATAGGCTCCAAGTATGCTAAACCATGCAAGACAAGATTAAATATTTTCTACCTGTTCTAACTACTATGGCTTTGACAAGTTCTCCAGTGTAGAAACGAGTTTGAATAACAGTTGTCCCACAAAACAAAGTGTGTCGTCTATGTGTTTCTGGACTATATAATTCATCTCCCATTCCTTTTATGTCCACTGAAGGATTTGGCAAATTAGTCTTTGTCACTGGAACACTCTCTCCTTTAAAAAAAAAAAAAAAATCCGTAAGTTAAAGCACAGAAATCAGTATCAAACACACAAATCTTGAGTTGTTAAATATCCTAAATGTTATCATACTGTTGGCAACAGTTATTAACAGTTCTCACATGTGACTAACATAGCTTAATCAATTAGCTTTTGGTCTATCAATTTCCTTACCCAGAAATATCAAATTTTGTCTTCCACAGTAATTCCCGAAAGTGATCTGTGACTCAAAGGAAATCAGTTGGAAATAACTGTGCCAAGTTTCAAATAAGAAGATGAGGTTGCTGCCGTCGCCTCAGCACCTGTTCTGGTATCCCTGAGAACTAACCTGGGAAGCACTCTGCAACCCCAAGCACACACAACACGTGAAGATCCACTCCTAATCCCACCCCACTCCCCGACCACCCACCCACCCACCCACCCACCCACACACACACACACACACACACACACACACACGCGAGTAAGAGAACAAGCATCCGAGCAGGGCAGAGAGTATGGTAATTCTCTAACAGTAAGAAAGAGACAAATTCTTTTAACATTAAAATGTAGTGCTCTGTAGCATTCATACTTCTTATGTCAAAGGCGACAGGTGTGTGGGGATATTTATGTGTATGAGTGTGTTTTAAGACTCTTAACAGTTCAAAAATGTATTATATAGGAATCACTTTCTTGCCAGGTTGACTATGACAATTAAAAAATAGTCATGATAAAAAGATATATACACATAGCTGATTCACTTTGTTATGCAGCAACTAACAATGTAAAGCAATTAGACTCCAATAAAGATGTTAAAAAAATGCTCAAAGAAAAAAAATTTTTTAATTAAATTAAATTAAAAAAAAATAAAGATATAAAGCTCTACCTCCAGATTGTGAATTTCCAAAGGGAAGTTATTTTAAAGTCTACTTCTCCCCAATTTAATAAAAATATCGACTCTTCTAGTCCCACTTTTTGCACATCAAAGTGAGAAATAAATATGCTGTGAGCAAAGGATTTCTTTCCTCTTCCCTTACTATAAAGCATTTCCTCATGTCAAAAGACTGGACAGAAGCAGGACAAGAGATATCGTGAACAACAGCATTGTGCTTTAGTATCACAGATGAGTGTAATGCAGAATTTGGTTCCCTCAAAATAAAAAAAATCTTTTCACAAATATCTATCACATTCATGACATTCATGAGTAAAGGATACAAACAGCACAGTTAATTGTGACATAGCTTAATCAACAACTACTTAATCCTAATATCATTATAAACAACTCATCTGGGTTTTACTCATTTAATTTAGTTTACCTGTTAACATGCTTTCATTTACAATACAAGTACCGTTAATAAGTACTGCATCACAAGGCATGACTGTCCCATTTAACGGAATGACCATGACATCTCCTGGCACAAGATCTGTAGAAAAGATCTCTTCGATTTCTGAATTTAAAGAAAGAAAAGTCTGAAAAGAATACTCTTTAACTTGGAATAAGAATACAGCAAACAAAAGATCTATCCAAAGGCCACCTGATCTCATCAAGACATTAAAAATATAATGGAGTTAAATAGAAAAATCCCAAGAGATGAAGAGTTTTGACAAATAAGATTATTCCTTAAGCTAACAAAGCATGGTGTCTAAATGTGTCAGCTAGTTTGTCCCTGGATAGGACGCCAACTGCACCGAGTTGATGCCAAGTCCCCTCTAAGCTAACAGGTAGATGGGCTTCAACACTCATTACAACGGTGGATGCTCAATCTTAGCTATCAGCCCTATGAGTAAACAGACGATGAATCCACACAGGAGAGCCCCTGCAACAGGTAAATAAACTCAGATTTCTGTAATCCCTTGGAAACAGATAAAAGCATTGAAATTTTAGCACTTCCTTTTTTAACAGCATTCTTTTTCTTGTTGCTACAATTTATAATCCATAATGTCTCACTGTTTTCTCAATATTCCTAAAATAGTCCCAAAATATCTTAGATATTATTTTAAATCAATTTATAAAATAAATTAAACTGTCATACCTAGTTCATTATTTCCTTAGAAATTTATGTATTATATTCAAGTTAGTTAAACATTTCTTTAATGATCTTTCCAAGTAAAAGGTGGCCTTATATTTGGGCATTCTCTCTCTTCCCCTACCCCTAGATTTTATTAAACTACGCTTAGAAGAGACTTACACTAGTTTCTAAGCAAAGATGGGTGAGGAGAAAACTACTGTTTGTGATGTTAGCCTGCAGGACAGATACTCTTCCCTTTCTAAAAAAAGGCAGAAGTAGTTTACTAGGCTATGAGGAAACAACTTTTCAAGAATTCTAATGCTATTTTGCAATGTAGTAAGTATAATAATCTTTATTTCTTAATAAGATCCCTTATTTTAAAAACGTGACTCAATGCCTTAATGCCACTTGAAATTCTAACCCTCTTAGGTGCACTGAGAAACGAAGTAGCAATGATCTGTTGGACTATACAAAGGGGATAAGGAAGCTAAACACTGAGCACTGCCCCTGTCCTAGCCTCCCCAGGATCTTCGGCAGCTGCAGAGTGGGGAGAGGAGGAGCACCAACAAGCTCCACATCTAAGACTGCAGCTAGGGGAAGCAGGAACGATCAGCTAGTGCTCCAGCAAGTGACCAGGAGGCGCAAGGAAGAAAGCAACCTGCCAGGCCGACTTGGGTTTACACCCGGATGTGTATACTGAGCCAAGAGAGTGCAGACTGATTTGGTTTTCCTGATCAATCAGAGCGGCTACTGTCTCCAAGGCCCATGATGCTGTGCTGCCACCCCTTTACCTCCTTTACCTCTTCAATATCTCACCAAACTAACATGTCCAAAACATTATCCTTCCCTACAATCCTGCTTCTCCTCCAGTGTTCCCTATTTAATTAAATGACACCAACATCCATGCCCCCAGCCTGACACCACTGTATCACCTTGCATCCAATGAATCATCAAATCTTCTTCAAAGCCCACATTTAAGTATCTTTCAGACCCATCTCACCACTCTCCATCTCCACTACCCTCACCCTGATTCATTTCATGCCTTCAATATTAATCCCCCCTAAATAAGTTCAAACATGGCAGCCAGAATGATTTTTTCAAATAGGCAAATATGATCATATCACTCTCCTACTTAAAACCCTTCAATGGCTTTCCACTGCCTTTTGGGAGAGTCCAAATCCCTTAACAAGCCTTAAAAGGCTGTCCACTATCTAGTTGCTGCATCTGCCACACTGAATTTCTTTCAGTTATTACAATGACCAAACTCTCTCTAATACCCAGGCCTCTGGGCACTTAGAATCCTCCTCTATCCCTCTCTCGCCCCCACCTTACCACTTTCTCACCTACTTTTTATCTGTCTAATTCAATCACTTAAGAATACTTTTTCAAAGAAGGCATCCCTGACACCTACAGTAAATGAGCTCTAATATCTAACCCTGACTTCTCCCTATCATAGTATTTATCACACTTTACTGTTTCTGTTTATCATTTGTCTTTCTAACTAGACTGAAGTTCAATGGTGGCAAGGACTATGTGCATCCACTGTATCCCAAGAGCCTAGTATAGTATCTGTCACATTATAGAAAAAGAAAAATACAATTTCACATAAATGAAAGAATTTGATATAGAAACATGAGTATAAATGCAAACACACATTTTTATTTCTTATGGAAATAAGTGTATATGTATAATATATTGGGCTTGCTTCACACATTAGTGCTTAGTGGAAATCTTTTTAAATTTACTTTTCCAAGAGTAAACTGAAGTACTTACTTACCTTCATTTACTCTGCAAACTGAAACTCTCACAGTACTGTGAGCTGCCACCATGTCATGCAACATAATATATTGCTGAATCAGGGAAAAAAATTTTAACTCATTAATATAAACTGACTCTTCAAGCTATTAGAAAGCAAGGGTAATATAAAATAAGGTAAGCTAAAATAATAAACTCATATTACTCTGCCTTTGAAAAGGTCAAGACCAAAAGATTCAAAGATCATTCAGTATTTTTGCTCAAACCATTAGACAAAATAAGAAGCACTTTAATGAGACAGCCCTGAAAACAGCAGAATCAGCCTCCAGTATTCCAGTCTTAGATAAGCAACTATAGATCCTACAGCCTCAAAGCAGTCAAGCGATACTTTGACTCTTAAAAAGCGGCTGCCTTCCCCCACCTCAAAAAAGAGGGAAAGGGAGTACATATTCACATAACTAAAAGAATAACTGTATGGAGTACTTACTTTATACCAAGTATCATTCTACACACCTTACATGTTATTACAAAATACAAACACAGTTGTGAAACCCATAATAAATTGGACTTACCTTTCTAATGGCATATAGGGAGCTTATAATTGATACTACAGACATAATCACAATGGCTATAGCATAGTAATAGTATTCATCTGTGCTCCACAGTATAACACTGAACAGCTGGAAAATGTAAAATGGGTTGAGAACCTAAAAAACAAGATTTTTAAGTCAAATTGAATGAGATATTTACAACCATACAGATTTAAGGAATAACCAACAGGATACTTACAGGATAAGCTCTGTAGTATCCTAGGGTAACAAGTAACTACCCAAAGAGCAGGGCAAGATGTTACTTTTTTTTTTTTTTTACCATCAAGCTACTAGAGTTTGACTAAATAAGCTTAATTTATTTGCATCCATTTAGATTCATACCAAACCCAAATACAGATTCAGCTAGAAATAGCTAACGTGTGAATTTATCTGTTCTTCATTCTGCTTTAGCAATAAAATACATTTACTTTCAATATTACTGTGCTGCTAAAGAATACAAAAACTTTTAACCAACTGGAACAAATGTTTACTTATTATGAACTCGAAGCACTAATTTACTTATAAGTCAAAGGTTCACTGGAATCCAAAGAGAAGACAAACATGAAATAAGTTACACTGTTTTGCTTTCTCTAAGGAAATAATTAAATATTAAAACCTGAATAAAAAAAAAAGATAAGGAGTCCTGGCAATGGACTTTGTTTACCCTAATTTTATAGTATTTTACCAATTTCATTAATAACCCCCCAATGTTTTAAAATTGATGCTTCTGTACTTTTTAAAGCACTTTCACATATATAGTCCCATTTTACTTCAAAATCAAATGAGATGGGCTTCCCTGGTGGCCCAGTGGCTAAGAATCCACCTGCCAATGCAGGGGGACACGGGTTCGAGCCCTGGTCCGGGAAGACCCCACATGCTGCGGAGCACCTAAGCCCGTGCGCCACAACTACTCAGCCTGCGCTCTAGAGCCCATGAGCCACAACTACTGAAGCCCACGTGCCTAGAGCCCGTGCTCCGCAACAGGAGAATCTATTGCAATGAGAAACCCACACACCGCAATGAAGAGTAGCCCCCGCTCACTGCAACTAAAGAAAGCCCGAGGAGCAACGAAGACCCAAAGCAGCCATAAATAAATAAATAAATAAAAGTTCCCTTAAAAAAAAAAAATCAAATGAGATCATTAAAGGACTTCCTACAATTTTACCAATAAAGGAGCAGCAGGGAGAAAGGTCTTCTAATGACCAAAGCTAGTTACTGATGAAGTCATATTTTAAACCAGTGTTTCTAATTCCTAATCATTACCCTTTGCTATGCTCTAAAGCAGCATTATATGGCCACTCTCAGGAACTGACGGAAAACAATCTGTACCTTCTACTAAAAGTATTCACCCAATACAGCTAATTCTATACTTTAGCCCAAAACCAGAAAGAAGACTGGAGAGCCCAACTCTCCTCGGCAAAACCACTTACTCCTTCCTTTACATGCCTGCAATCCCTCATTCCCACCGCTTCTACGGCTCTTACAACTGAAGGGTCACCACAGTAACTACTGACATGTATTCCTCCTGGGCTAAAGTGCAAGCTCCTCATTGTTACCCATCATGTCATGTTTTTAATTCCAAACTTCTGGCACAATGCCTAGTTCCTAAGAGTGTACCACATGAAGAAAACATGATTAATTGTTTTTAAAATTAGGAGGAGGGACTTCCCTGGTCGTCCAGTGGTTAAGACTCCACGCTTCCACTGCACAGGGCAAGGGTTTGATCCCTGGTCAGGGAACTAAGATCCCACATGCCACACAGTGTGGCCAAAAAAATTAGCGGGAAAAAAGAAAAGACAGGTGTATACATCTGTAAAATAGGGCAACTTTAGATGTGCAACTTCCTGAGTGTAAAAAAAAGAAAAAAAAAAAAAACTACAGACAAGAAAAGAAAAAAATTAGACAAAATAAAAAAGTAATCATGCTCCCAAATTACTGATCTATCAGAGGAATATCTTTCTGCCCTTCCAAATAAAAAAATAAGCAAAGAGCAGTTAGAAAACAAAAAACCAAGGATATCTTATTACTTAAATCCTGGCTCTTTTCAATTGACAAACCTATTGATCACAAATGTTGAGACAAGTACAATTGTCTTACCTCCTTAATTAGAAGCTTAAAAACTGAAGGCACTTTCACAGCAATTTCATTTACTCCATAAAGCAATTTTCTATAACAGGAAAATACAATAATAATAATATTACACTATATTATATCATAATAGTACAATTTAGGGAAGGCATTGCATTAGATAAGGCTCAAACCAGCAACTGCTCCTTAAATCCAGAACTTAAACGTTCATGTTTCTAAAAACAGTTATCTTCTACAATTTAAATTCTCTATCTACAGTATTTAAATCAATGTAGTCCATACTGCATAACTATACTGTTATCACTTTATCTTTTTGTGTGACAAGTACCTTTCCCACTAGTCTATAATAACCATATCAACAAAAGACTTTCTTTTCCATCCATGAACACAATACATCTCAACAATTTTGAACTGCATTTTTGCAAGAGACTACGTAAGTAAATTTGAGGGGTCCTGTACTATTTTTCTAATAAGAATACTGTACTAAAAATGTTTATTTCAAAACATTATATATTTGGCTTTTTTTAATGCTTAAGTTGCTTAAAACCTTCCACTTAAATTCCTTATAATAGTACTTCCTATATGATACATTAATTCTTGCCTTTTATGAAGTAGAAGCCTGAATGAATGAATTTATATTCCAACCTTTTGAAAGAACATGCTATAGGAGTACAAGAGAATTTCTAATGTAGTTTGAAAAAGGCATTTATCTCTACGATATGTAATACACTGGTATACTTTTATACTTTAGCAAAGAACAACACTATAAAAAGGATTATGTCTCCCAATTTACAAATTTTCATTGTGGTAAATTTGAGCTCATGCTTACCATTCCCAACATTTCAGTAAATCTAAGATTTGAATTGTAAGACATTCTATGATTTTATGTACTATCAAGAAAGATAAAAATGGTGTCAAGTAAAGGATGACACTCCACCCACTGTATGACACACCCTCCTTATAGAGATGTTAAAATGCAGGGAAGTGTGCACCTTAGAACTGATGAAATACAGTATATTATCAGGGATATTCACTTCAAAATCAGCTTCAACATTTTTATAATTCTTAAACTGAGAGACAATGCTACCCAAATAAAATATCAGTAAGTTGTCAACTACTATAATACTTAAATACCTGTTAATATTACAACTATATGGTAAAAGGGTAGACTATATATACTACTTTATTTAGGAAGTTTGATAATAGGTCTAACTTTAGTTGGATAAAAATTACCTGTAGGCATGCATCCCCTTTGTCAGTCCTGCACTATGCTTTTCATAAATTGACGTACAAGAAACACCTTCATCCAGTCCCCTAAATAAATCCAAAGTTTTTACTTTAAACAAAGTTTAAAATATCCAAATTTCTCAATGCCTCATTTTTCTATATTCCTGGTTTTAAAGTGTGACTTCCTTACAAATAGAAACCCCTAACAAAAACTGAGATATGGATGAGAATTTTTAAATCTCTAATTCCTAAGATAAAACAATAATGAAAGGTCTAAGTCTCAAATGTGGCAACTTCTAAATTATCCAACATATCATATAATAAGATGGCTCTTAATACTCAAGCTTATGTAACAATATTATTATCCTTTAACTCTGTGCCAAAGTTGTAAGAGCTAATAATTAATAAAATTAAAGTATGACTAACTCAAGAATTCCAAACTAAAGATGAAAAAGTTTTTACTTTTTATCTAGTTTTCCCTCTTCAATTTTTAAGCTTCACTCTAAGAAGTCCTACTCATTTTTCCTTCTACAAAAGCATCAATCTAAATCCTTCCCTCATCTAATACATACTGAGAAGAGAAGTGCTGAATCTGTATGAGTCACAGGCAATGTCTAAAATCTGTAACAATTAAAACTGGGATTCAACTAGCATATCTACTTTCCACCACAAATGTCTTAATTATGCTTATTTTAACTGAGATGCTATTCAGAAAAACTCTAAAGAGAATCTAACATATCATTTAACTCCAATCCTTTTCTGCTTTTTTCGGATAGAAAAACCAAGCTCCATGATTAGCTGCTATCACTGGGATAAGTTTAAATTCTACAAGTTGGTATGGTTGGCAAAGGCTACACAGCAAGTATGTTTGACTCTTTTTTCCCACTGAGATTGATTACTTCTCCAAAGGTAGCAGGGATCAGCTCCAAGTCAAAATTTTTAAAAAAACAAAATGACAGTTTATAGGCAGTGTTCTATAAAGAAAGCAATGGTTCTTAACTAGGAATGGTCTTGAGAAGTAGGCATGTGGAATTGCCCTGCTCCATTCCAAAATATACCAATTCTTTAGTGTCTGAGGAACAAAATCCAGGCATGAACATTTTAAATGTTCACAAGGTGATTCTTTTTTTATTGGTAATTTCTTTGCCACTCTCAAGCAACGATACTTAACGAGTGTTTACAATAATCACTTTAACAGTAATAAAAATAGAATCCTAGTTAATTTGGTACTTATATCATTTGAAGCCTCCACAAAAAATAAATTTTAAAGGATTATTCCAATATGTCCTACCCAAGGCTTAACTTGTTTGATGATGTCCCATCTTTATCCACATATTAAAGTGAAATTTATGTTTGTCTATCACTCCATCCCTCAAGTACAAGTGAATGGAACTGTCAGGAAATTGAGAGGTGATAATTCAGATACTCTGACAGGCTAAAAGGTACACTCGAAATTCACTTTGAGGTGAACCCTCAAAAAGAAAAAGAACTGACAGACTAAAAGGTATACTCAGGGCTTCCCTGGTGGTGCAGTGGTTGAGAGTCCGCCTGCCAATGCAGGGGACACAGGTTCGTGCCCCGGTCCGGGAAGATCCCACATGCCGCGGAGCGGCTGGGCCCGTGAGCCATGGCCGCTGAGCCTGAGCGTCCGGAGCCTGTGCTCCGCAATGGGAGAGGCCACAACAGTGAGAGGCCCGCATACCGCAAAAAAAAAAAAAAAAAAAAAAAGGTATACTCAAAATTCACTTTGAGATGAATCCTCAAAAAGAAAAGGACTCAGACTGGATTTTGGGAGCATACTGCTTCTAACTTTTATGTAAATTTTGCCAAGGTACAAGTTGCAGATAGGATTTATTCTAAAATGGTTATTAAGTATTCAAATAACACCAAGGAGTTATTAATGAACAAGTAAATGAAAGTTATGTAACAAAAACCTCTTCAAATTTATGTAACACTAAAATGAATTCTTTTCTAGCTAAAACATTATCAAGATACTCATAATCCAAACAAAAGAAAAGTACGTACTTTAAGAAAACAAAATTGTGAAGGGTATCATTCCAGAAGTATTTTACACTATGGTGGGTGAAATAACGAATCTGTAGAACATACATAAAGGTTATATCAAAAAGCATTATTATCACTTGTTAACAATTAAGTTTACTAACACAAATTTAGCATATAGTGTAACAACTATTAAAATTAAAGCAATCACATGTGACATGTAATCTATTTCTTCTAGTAAATAACTGTTATATACAATGATACATAGGCACTTTATATGCATATAATTTTATCTCAAACAAAAAAAAACTGCAAGTACAAAATTATAGACTATCCGTAATAGTATAAAATGTAACAATTCTGGTTCTTAAAGGAACTTTGAGACTAAGATCACAATACCTGTTGTGATTGAGGCTGTGAATATTTATTCATCTCAAGCCTATTCTCTTCAGCCAGATTTTCAGTTAAGTGAACAGCATGGCCATTTGAAACCTCATTAGCCATAGATTTTGGGCTTGAAAATGGAGGAGTTTCCAGAGAAAGAAAGCGAATTTTTGCACAAAACCACATTCTGAATTCATCCTTAGAAGAGAAAGGAATAAAGAGTCAATTATGCATATTACATAACGATATATATTTGGTTCCCATTCTTTACACAATATATTATTTACTTATCTCTAATTGAGAAAGTCTCACTTTCCACTTACTAAATGTTAAACCATTTCGAAATACGAAGATGCATAAATTCAAAAAGGAAGTGCTTTCAACTGCTCACCATTTTATATGTCATACTTCACTGAGAGGATCTCAAAAACGATCATAATTTCTTAATTTATCCAACTATATACTGAGACTAGATATTAAAGCCTCTTATAAAATGCTTCCAATTAGGATTTTAAAACAAATCCTAGGGTGCAACAGCATTGCACAGTAGACAAGATCTGGGATACAGTCCTGTCAAGTGAGTTTGATAGACCAACCACTGATCCAATCTCTCAGTGCATCAAGAACTATAAACAAGGGTAGATATGATCATTTTTAAGATTCCTTTAAAGTCTAATCACTGGGATAATAGTCACTTCAAACACAGATGCTTTAGAAATACTAGGATTAGTATTCCTCATTGTATCCTAGCAGTGATGTTCTCTTCGTATTTTATTTTGAATACACACAAAGACATTATTTTACTCCTCAAATAATCAGCTACAAGTAAACACGTGGACTTACAGTAGTCCTCAGCAGCACCACTTCACAGTCTTTAACTGCAGCTCTAATACAGGTTGCCTTTACCCGCCACTCGGGCATCCAATAGAGGAGCAGGAGAAGAAAGCCGCCAGTACACACCACTCCGAGAGAAACTATGGCAAGCTTCCAGCGACACAAATTATAGCCATAAATCTCCTGCATGGACATAGTGATTACACATCAAGTGACATGAGAGGTAAATTTCAAAGTGACAACCTTATCTTTCCCCCCACATACCACCAACAAAGACTTGAGTTTTATTAAGCTGACTTTAAACATTTTTTATAAATGGAAAATTAGAAATTTTGCATTTGGGATATATTTAAACATTAGCTAATGTAACTTCTTAAATTATCAAATGAAAAAACATATCTCTTTCCTCTAAGTTTTAACAGTTCACAAGTGAAACAGGAACTATACTGGAACCAGAGGTGTTACATAATCCCAACTCAAAAACAGTCAGACGACAGCACACTGATTTAGCTGTTGTTTTATTGTATTTTAGTTTAGCAGTTTTTTTAATATACTTTTCTACTTCCCTAGAAATATAAATTCTTCATACTTTATATTATAAAAGCTGGTTACCATTTCATCTTCTTGACCCTGGTTGATAGTCTTTCTTTCTTCTTTGTCCATATCTACAGTGGTTGGAAAGGTCTTGTGCTTCAGAACAATTGAAGATAACTGAGGGAAAGAGGAACAAATATTAGAACATTATCTTGTATCTTGGTAGACTATATCTGATACTAACTTCATACTACTAGATTTCTTGTTTTGATACAAGTTTAACTGATATTTAAGTAGTCACTAAAGTGCTGATTCTCATGACATTTTCAATGGTGTGCCAGTTCTTGAAACTGCCTGGCTTACTACTATCACAAAACTTGGCATATTTCATTAATTAATTTATACTAGCACTAGCCTTGCTACAAAGCCGTTTAAATTCTGAGAGAAACTATTACTACAGACTCTTCCTTTTTCATTCCCCAGACTCATCTACTGAGCACCTATCACATGTATGGCAATTGTTGGGTTAATCTCTAAGGCAAGTGTACCTTTACTGGAGACCACTCAACTAACTCATTCTGATGCCAAGTCCACTGAGCAATCTTATTGTTCCTGACTACCCATAATGCTTGTGTAGGAAAAAATTCATTGAGCCCACTGACAAAAATCTTTTTCCTGTATTAAAAAACAGATTAAATTCAAATATTAGACATTCAGCCACACATTAAAGAGAGTTGCAAAATGTAAAACAATGCCGGTTTTCTCGTTTTGTTTTTTTTTTTGCTTCTGGAAAATATATATATTTTTGGAAAATATGTACTTAACATGTAGTATCTATAACTGTTCTATTAAATTAATATTCTTAAAGATCTATAAAAACTAATGTGGCGATAACAGGTATAACACACATAAACAAAAGCTCCTTAGGGTTCACAACAGTTTTCAAGAATGTAAAAGGGTCTGAGCCCTGAGCCCAAAGAGTTTGAGAGCCACTGCTTTAGACTAGGCTGATCTCTGCAGAACACAGTGGGAATATTACCTCCCTCATTACAGATGCAATACCTCCACTCATCTATACGGTGTATAGCAAGCACAAGTCTGACACATGGTAGGCAATCAAAAAATACCTCCTGAATGAATGACGTGATAAAGAATTTGTGATAAGACAGCAATAGCCACATGTAATGTTTACATGATATGAATTAATAGCAAAGTAAAACCAACTGCAGGATTTCAAGTTAATCCCCCCCCCATAAGGCTACTGAAATCTCCTGATTTATGTCATCAACAAAATGACCAATAAAAAATATTGATGCCTCCTGAATGGGCACTCAAAGTTTCTCTACTTTCTGGTAGCCCTGAAGACGGGGTTAGGGCTAGGTAGAGTCAGGGCTTTCCACAGAAATAAAATGCAAAAGTTTGAACACACACACACACACACACACACACACACACACAATATTGGACTCAGTGCCATCTTGGAAAAGAAGCCTCAGAGGTATCTTGTTTCTCAGAGGAAAACAAGACACATTATCATACAAAACCTTTTAGGCAATTTAGTAACAATTTCTTCTCAGTCTAGGGTACTGTTACAGCCCTGAAAAGTATAGTACTAGAGTCATCCCACCATTGTAAGGCTGTTCCATCAAACCAATACAACTTGAGGCCGCAGTTATGCTCAAGGGCTATACACCTGCTGCTATAGACTTTGGGGAGAATTAGCAAGTCCAACCTCTTTCCCTGTAGGAAAGATCAGCTGTTGTTGCCTGAACCTGTAAGGTTTAGTCCAATCCTGCAAGGTTTCAAATGTGCACGTGCCTACCTTCAAAGGGTAATAAGGCAAAGGAACTCTGCCCTGACACTGTCCCCACTAAAGAATCCAGTCTGGGGTTCTTAACCTTTAATCCGTGGTTCTTCCTTAAGTTATGGACTGTGTCTCAGGATCATCACTCAGGATTTACCAGTCATTTTTAACAAGCAAAACATATAATTCTGATCCCCATTTCCCAACGCCACCTAAAATATGTTTCTCGAGGGGAGGAACCTCTTCAAATTCTTAAATGGAGAGACTTCTGCTTCCAACCAAGACTAGTTCTCCTAACTAAAACAACAAAATGAATAAAATATATAAAACTATATAGTCTTCAAGGAACTGGACGTCAATGAAGGAAACTGATACAAAAATGGGTGAGCTCTACAATTGTCCCAGTTCACAAACTGAATAATTTACAGGATGCAAAAAAAAATGTAGGACAGGAATGCCAGGGGGAGCCCAGCAATCTTCCTGAGTTGAAGAGATGAAGCTGGGAGTCTGGGGAGGCACCAAAGTGACTGGGTTTGCAGGGCAGATTACCAGAGAAGAGATATGTACAGAGAAGGAACACTGAAAATCTGCAAAGTGGTCCCTTCTCAAGTCTTCAGCTGAATACCGATCAGCACTTGTTTGTGAGGAAACTACCAAGACCAGGGGAAGATCTACCCAAAAGGTTTAAGGAGAAAAATGCATCAGGGCTCACACAGGGCTGGGAAGAGTACCTGTTCCCACCAATCAGTGGGAAAACCTCATTAGCTGCATGAAATCAGGCGGAGTACTCAGAGGATTCTGCTTCAGTAGTGGGTTCAAATTAACCTGAAACTAAAAGCTACTCTGATCCTGCCTAACAAAACTTTTAAGACTTGAAAGAATAAAATTGTTTCCAAGTAACTTAACTGCTTCACAGAACACAGTCCAAGGAGATCTATAGGAATACAAAATATCTAGTTACAATGTCTGATATCCAATTAAAACTTAACAGGCTTGCAAAGAAGCAAGGAAATATGACCCACAATGAGAAAAATCAATGGACAGAAGAGGACCTAGAATTGACAGAGATAATAGAACTGGTAGACAAGGACATTAAAATAACTGCAAAGGAACTCTGCCCTGACACTGTCCCCACTATAGTTCATATGTTCAAAAAGCAAGAGGAAAGACTGATCATGTGAAGCAGAGACATGAAAAATATAAAAAAGAACCAAATCGAACATAAAATAAAAAGTACAATGTCTGACATGAAAAACACACTAGATGGGATTAACAGCAGATTCGATATTAACAAAAAAAAAATCAATGAACTTGAAGACATAGTAATAGAAATATCCAAAATGAAAAATGGAGAGAAAAAAGACTAGAGGGGAAAAAAAGCTAACATAACAGCATCAGTAAGCTGTGTGACATCTCAAGCACTCTGATATACATGTAAGGCAGGAGGGAACAAAAAATATGTAATTCTATAATGGCCCCCAAATTTCCAGATTAGATGAAAAACTATAAACCCACTGACCCAAGAAGTCCAACTAACACTAACCAAAGAACATAAGAAATTAAACCAAGGCATACCATCATCAAAACCCATGATGAAAAATGGGTTTTATATATATATATATATATACACACACACGTGTGTGTGTGTATATATATATATATATGTATATTATGTATATATATGTGTGTGTATATATATATATATATATATCTTGAAAGAAGCCAGAGAAAAAAGACATGTCACATACAAAGGAAAATAAATAAAAATGACATTAAATTTCTTGCTAAAAACAATGCAGACGAAAAGACAGCAGGGCAACATCTCTGAAGTACTGAGAAAAAGAAACGATTCTGAGAATTCTATACCCAGCAAAAATATCTTCCCAAATCAAAGGTGAAATAAAAGTCTTTTTCAGATACAAAAGCTGGGGAAAATTCACCAGCAGTGAACCTACACTATTAAAAAAAAAAAAAATTGTTAAGGGAATTCCTCAGATGGGGGAAAAAAGATAACCGATGGTAATAAGGATCTCCACAAAGGACTGATGAGCACCAGAAATGGTAACTAAGTGGGTAACTATACACAGCAACAGCACAAAGAACATGGAGAAATGAAAGTACACTCTTATAATGCTCTTAAGAAAGTAGGAAAAGAACAGCAAGTTATACCCAGTATAGGCACTTAAGGGAAAGACTAAAATTCAGAGAAGAAATAAATGAAATTTTAAGAAACAGAAAAATGATGAAAAAAATCAATGAAACCAAAATCTGGTTCTTTGACATTAATAAAATTGATCATTTCTAGTTAAACTCAAAGGGGGGGGGGGCAAAAATTATCAATATTAGGAATAGAACAGGAGACATCACTATAGATTATGCAGATATCAGAAGAATAATCAAGGAACCAACAAACAACTTTACACAAACAAACCAACTTTTCTGCAGGTTTGAACTTACTTCCCAATAAAAAAACTTAAAACTTAAAAAAAAAATCTTTATTAGTCAGGGGATGGCTGTGAGTTGATAACTGATAAAGCTGACTTAAAAGCTGAGTGATGAAAAAAAATTAAAATTAAAAAAAGAAAAAAAAAGCTGAGTGATGGTCCATGAGAGTTCATTATACTCATCTTTCTACTCTTTAATATGTATAAATTGTCCATAATGGAAAAGTTTTCTTAAACAAAAGCCATCCATTTGCTAAAATATGGCACAAATGAACTTATCTATGAAACAGATTCAGAGACATAGTGAATGGACTTGTGGTTGCCAAGGGGCAGGGGGTGTGCGGGAGGGATGGATTGGGAGTTTGGGATTAGCAGATGCAAACTATCATATATAGAATGGATAAACAAGGTCCTACTGCATAGCACAGGGAACTATATTCAATATCCTGTGATAAACCAAAATGGAAAAAATATGAAAAAGAATGTGTGTATATATATATGTACAATTGAATCACTTTGTTATACAGCAGAAATTAACCCAACACTGTAAATCAACTATACTTGAATTAAAAAAAAAAAATTCACCCATCTGAAGTGAAAATAAAAGAAAAATTTCAGAGGATAGTCATTCCTGGCACGAAGGGATATGAATCTTGAGGACTCTTGAGTCCCAAATCTACTGATTCAACCTATTATGTTCAGGTATTATCCATAAATTCTTACCCCTGGGTTTTGAATCTAACTCTTCTTCACTCTTGTTTTTCATCCATTGCCTAGAAATATAGATGTACTTCCCCACTTCTGTAAATTCTAAGTTTTCAATGTAGAATATATTTGCAGATAAATAAGCATGCTTTTCATAATTTTAGAAAAAGAACTACCATTAAAATTCAATGTTTTCCTTAATTCCATATGCTCATAACTATTTAAAATCTTTTCCCCAAATATCTCTTGACAGAGTTCAAATTAGTCCAAGATAACTATATTTTTATCTCATCTTCTACAGGTAAAAACTGACCACAGCAAAAAAAAATACTCAAATTATTTTTAAATGAGCCATTACACATGGTGCACTGCCTACAACAATCTATGTTCATACTTTTCTAAATACAATTCTTGACCATATTATCTCATTACTCTTTTTATAAGTGTTATTTCTCTGAAATTTACCTTACTTTTTAAGGCAAAGTTCTACTTTTTAAGGCAAAGTTCTTAAGTCTTACCAAATTTTACCAAAGATGAAATATTAAAAATAATTTAAGTAATTCAAATTAAAAGTTGCTCTCAAAGTCACCAATTATTATTCTCTATAAACATATTATACTTCATAGGAAATTACTAAGAATTCACTCTTCACATAAACTTTTAGTAAAGCCCAGTGAGACAAGTGCAACAGCTTACATTTAAAACATATACATACCATAAATGTATAAATTTTAAAAACATGTACATATAGAAACCCCTTAACATTTTTATGACATCATGAAGATAAAAATCTATATAACGTATTTCAAAATATATTACTTATCAAGATGAAAATACATATTAAATACTATTCTACCATTTACTCAATTAGATATTTAAAACATTAATATCAAACTTCTAAAATCCATTTAACTTACAGAAGTATAACTTCCGGTGGTTTGCTTGAGGGCATGTGCTTTTTAATCAAGTCAATTTCTAGATCATAAAAAACAAAGAAATTTTTCTTACCAATAGCACTGTATCATCATTCCTTCCAACTGTTGATATTAGCAGAGCTTTCAAAAGCCGGCTCTTAATAACAAAAATAAAATGAAACTAAGCATAAAAATCCATTCAAAAGACAATTTTCTGCCACATACTTGTTTGGGTTCTTTTTGAACTGTTTTCAAAATGACTAAGACATTAAAATTTAGGATTTTTTAATGCTCCGATTTTAAATGGGTTTTCAGAAGACATACCTTCTGCCATCTGACTGCCACTGCAGAGCTCCTATTACTTGAATAAATGATATCTAGCTAGCATACTGAAGTCCCAATTCCACAGTGCATGACTGAGCCTTGATGTTATCTAAGTAGCAAGCAGCTTATAGGCTATTGTGCTTAACCAAACCCTTCCTTGCATTTACAATGAACCTGATTTTTTTGTGTAAGTAAAAACAGCAGCACAGGACAAAGTGAAGCTATCAGGAATAAATCACAAAATCTAATGCTAATTTTTGTGAAAGTTAACTCATTTTTTCACATTATGTAATTACTAAGAATCATTTAAGGTATAGTCTTAAATCTAGGGTTAAGAGTCAGATCTCATTTCCTAAAACAAGATGAGCTGGACTTAACAAGCATAGAATCCCCACACCTAAGGCATCTTTGCTTCAAACCTGAGTTTCGCATTAGCTGTAACAATATTATAGTATTATATGTGGAGGGTTTTCTTTGAGGATACTCAATGTATGTGCTTAGATTTCCAAAGTAGGTAATTTTACGAGGTGAATTAGGGAATGAATGATCTCCCACTCAAGTAAAACCTCAAGCAAAGTAAATTCTGAATAAATATTTTTAATTTAATTTTTTACTTCTGCTGGTATTTGCCAACTTCAGGGAAACTGAAGTTAAAAAAATAAAATTAGGGCTTCCCTGGTGGTGCAGTGGTTGAGAGTCCGCCTGCCGATGCAGGGGACACGAGTTCGTGCCCCGGTCCGGGAAGATCCCACATGACATGGAGCGGCTCGGCCCGTGAGCCATGGCCGCTGGGCCTGTGTGTCCAGAGCCTGTGCTCCGCAACGGCAGAGGCCACAAAAGTGAGAAGCCCGTGTACCACAAAAACAAATAAATAAATAAATAAATAAAATTTAAAATGTACTATTCAATATTTGCAAAACTAAATAAGTATTAAAAATTCTCAAATGATATTTTTTATAAGTTTGGAACATGTACTTCTTAAGTTTTAAAAATTAAAATTGCACTAAAACTTTTGGGCCACCTTGTACTGTTGAAAAACAAAATGAATCATCCCACTTTATTTTGTAGTTCTAGGTTTTTTCCTGAGAATTAAACATACCTATACATGTTAAATAAAGATTTGATAAACACACCTTTCAGAACCACAAAGCAAAGGGTGTTTTAAAGATTCTGAAGTATAAACAGCAAAGCCAGCATTCTGTATTAGTTCATCAATATTTCAATCAATATTATTTCATTGTCAAATTTGTAGCATCTACAGCAATTAAGATGACCTTCTGCAATTCAAAAGCAGTTCTACCTTTACAACTGAAATATGCCCTTATCAATATAAAATCCTAACTCTACTCACTGTCCAACCTTAATTTTAGTATCTATACAAATATTTGTGTAAAAAGAATGACAAAATCTCAATCTCCCAACAACAGTAACCAAATTGTGACAACTTTATGAGGGCAAAACTTAACACTTCAAGTCAGCTCCTAACAATAAGAATGACATAATATAATTTAATGAATACATGGAAATTTTACGAGGATACCAGCTAAATCTTAACAAAGCTCTACTCAATACCCATTTTATCACTTCCCATCTTGAACTTTCTCTTATAATACATGCTTTTGTTTCTGTGTTTAGGCTTAAGGAAGACCATTGTATCCAATATACACCAAACTAAAACTGTATTTACATTTGTAAAAGGCAGTCTTTGTATAATTATTTTTTTTGTAAGTTATAAAACAATGTGATAGCTGTAACAAAATAAGTTATAATTAGGAAAGATAATGCAATTTTCTGTCTTAGGGTCAATTCAAGAACATTAAGAGTCATAACTTAACCTGCACTATAACATACGTACATACATTTTTATCACTTTTATTATATACGCTATTTAAAGTAAGAAATCAACCCATTTATTCAGAGAAACCCCACGTGGTAAGACTATCATCAGACAAAATAATGGCTTTGAGTATTACAGTCAATTGTATAGTATTTAATCAGTAAAAACTGGGAGAAGGTACCTTTGGACTGACAAATGGTATCTATGCTTTATTCTCATTATTAAAAAAAGGAAATGAGTAAAATATATAATTTATATACAGCATAATTAAGTTTGCATAATTAAGTTTGTCTACTTAATATGAATGAGAGATTTTTTTTCATTTATTCAAGTTACTTTGATCTTAAAACTTTTATACTTCCCCTTAAACCTTCCTCATGTATGTGACTTTCTAAAACTCCATACTCAAGGGCTGAAAGTTATGAAAGTATTATAATTGCTAGATTGATTTCAAAATCTTACCATCTATTATGGAAAATGCTACAGCAGACAACTGAAAGCAGTAGAAAGGCTCACTATGATAAGACCAGTCCGAAAGAGTGAATATTCAAAACTGGCAGAACCAAAAAGGTCTCAAAAGAAAACTGGCACCCACCCCTAAGACAACCAAAGAATGAATATATCTGTAAATTGGTGACGTAACTATCAGGGGTAACAGTGTGTCAGGATGGGAATGAGGGAGACTTTCGTGCTCTTTGAATGCTTTCACCATCTATGTGCAATAATATTTTTAAATAGTTAAAGAAAGAAAGGAAAGAAAGAAGACTGAGCCTATGTACAGAATTCTAATTCTACCACACATGGCCAACTGTGGGCCTGAACTTGTAGGACCCTCCAGATGGTCTCTATCAGACCATTCCACTCTCTTTGCCTGGATGTACTCTTATTGTTATTTTACCCCAGACAAGGTAAAGTAGCCATTTTGAAGGCTCCTTTAACAAGCATATTTCAAGAAAGCTACAGTTAGCTATTTTTATTTTTCTGTCTCCTCCATATTTTGGCTCCACTGAGGAAAAGTACTAGCCAGTGATACAGCAAAAGCAACAGCAAATTCTAAATTATTTTATCAAACTAATTCAACTATAAGTATTAAGTGAGCATATATGACATGTTCACTACTATATTAGGAACAGTAGGAGATATAAAACTTTATCCCAAAATACAAAAAAAAAAAAAAAACAAACGAAAAGAGTACACAACTCAAGAATCAGCTTCAACTTGTTCTTAAATGTCAATTAATTCAACATGAACTATTTTGCAAGTTCCTTCACCCATCTTGGTTTCAACTTCTCCTCTAAAATGAGACGGTTGTAATATTGGGTTGGCCAAAAAGTTTGTTTGGGTTTTTCTGTAACATTTTACGGAAACCCGTACGAACTTTTTGGCCAACCCAATAACTCATGATTTATTCCAACCATGAAAGTTTCTGAGCTACACAAGTATCGCCTGTGTATACAGCCTTCTCTTGCACTCTTTCACCACTAGGTGACGTTCCAACATTGGTAAGAAAAGAGGCTGACAGTTTTCACAAGCCTTAGCAAGGCAATCACTGATCAAGAATGATTAAAGGTAAGAAATTTTATATAGTTTTTTTAGTACCAATGGAAATACTAATAAGAGAAAGTAGGAGTTGCCTATAATAGGACTTCTATTTCATGTGTCTCAATGGAAAAATAAGACATGACAATAAACATAAAACATATGATAATGGGAGGGAAAGGCAGGTATATTATTCCCTTTATAAAGATTACTGCCAAATTCACAATCGTCTGAAACTAGAATTTAGGGATCTTACAATGCTGTAGAACCAGGGAGGGGGAAAATAGTAACAATTAAAGAGCACATGATCCTATTAGAAAACAAGATGAGGTAAAGTATGAAATTACATGATAAAACATTATTTGCCTATTAAATTGGCACACACACAAAAAAAGAGCACCTTTATACACTGCTGTTAAGAGTGCACCTGTACTAGCTTTTTGGAAAACCAACTGACAGTATACAAAAATTTAAACCTCCTACATACTTTGATCCAACAATCCCAATTAGAAATCCATGTCACATGTCCCTATACATGTATGTTACCACTAACAGTTTCTTCAAATTCCTCTCTGCATTGTTAGACTTATGAAATAGACTATAAAAGTTTTGTGCTTTTTCTTTCTCTTTAGGGGTGAAAGTGGGTACCTACAAACAAACAAGCCTAGCTGAAACAAATGAGGGTATTTTAAAACATGCACAAAAGAAATTGTGTGCCATGGGCATTTAATACAATAGGAATTGACAAATCAAGAGTTCTAGTAACAGGGCCCAGTGGTTAAGAATCCACCTTCCAATGCAGGGGACACGGGTTTTGATCCCTGGTCAAGGAACTAAGATCCCACATGCCGCAGGGCAACTAAGCCCACGAGCCACAACTAGAGAGCCCATGTGCCACAACTACTGAGCCCGGGCGCTCTGGAGCCCACGTGCCACAACGAAAAGCCCGTGCACCGCAACAAAGATCCCGCGTGCTGCAACTAAGACCCAACGCAGCCTTATTTATTTATTTATTTATTTATTTATTTTTAAAAAGAGTTCTAATAACAACTTATAAATAAACCAAACTGTTTGTGCCTAAGTCCCCAAACTAAAAGTTACACTTTTAGGGGTAAGGGATTAAGAGGTACAAATTATTACGTATAAAGTAAGTTACAAGGGTATATTGTATAACATGGGAAATATAGCCAATATTTTATAATAACTATAAATGAAGTATAATCACTATATTGACTCACCATATTGTACATCTGTAACATATAATATTGTACATCAACTATACTTCAACTAAAAAAAAGTTACACTTTTCAGAGGTAAGGTAAGGGTTTTTGTTAAGCAATATATACATGAATGTTTCTTCCATTTTAATGCAAATTAGTGACTATTTCTTCTAAAATGTGATGCTATTAATCCAATCCCTAATAACTTGTTTGACATTTCAATCAGCAACTTAAAAGATAGTCTTTGAAATCTAAACATTCATTAATTCTAAGACTCGTATTTCCCACATTTTAGCATAGTTAAACTTGGGATGTAACTTATAGATGAAACCTTACTGCTGCAGTTGACAGGTAACCATGGTGATGCAGTGATCAATGCATGCACACACTCAAAGCTGGTGTCAACTGTTTATGGCACTGCCATTTCAGTTGAGTAAAGTGCATTATTGGCAGTACAATGCTGAGTTTAAATTGATTATTAAAAATATTCAAGAAGATTACACTGTAGTTGCATATTGAAACAAAAAGTAATCATTTTCACAGAAAAGTATCAAAATAGAGCAGCAGAGTGGAAAGGAAGAACTAGGATCAGAAGGGGTGGGGGGATAGGGAAAGGTAGAGAAGGAAAAAAAAAAAGAGGGAAGAACAGAAGAACTTTCCGGAGAATTATACTTCTAAATCTTCAGTATGTTAAGGAGTCACACATAGACTACAGATATGTTCATTTTTCTTATAACAACAAACTCCAAAATAATTTTTCTTCACTAACTCAGCATATGTCACTTCAGGATTATTGTATTATGCTTACAAGAAAACAAAATTAGTTTTACTCATGATCTATACTCCAGTACGGTTCACATTTCATTTTTCCAAACATTATAAAGGCTCAACCTCAAAGAAGCACAAAATCACCAGGAAACCATTCTGTACAAAAAGTACAATCCTGCAAATTTCCAACTACAACTGATAGGCACTTGGATCAGCTTTTTTCAATTACGTGAATTTTTTTCCACTTGACTCCTTTTCCCCCAATTTTAAACCTACTCATGCTGATCCAGCATAGAAAGGAAGTGTAAAAGGCCTTAAAATCTTCATTCAGCAAATATTTCAATAATACAGTACTTTAAATTGCTATTGAAGAGGATAACGGCCTTACTCATGGTACAACCATCACAGAAATCTTAACTTTCTCATTTCCTATGGTCATTCTATAATCCACTATTCAGGATTTAAAAAAAAATCAATGTATTTGGGTACTATGTCAACCGTAATAATAGTGACTGATATTTGTAAAGTGATTTTTAGTTTACAAAATATTATCGATTTACCAGTTTTCAATCAATACTGTCTTAAAAACAGGAAAAAATAATAATCTTCACTTAACTAAGATTAGCATTTTTCACTTTCCCTAGAAAGCCAAGCACGGGGTGACTTTGTATCGAAAAGCCTTACCAACAAATTAATGCAGACAGCACCATTCATTTTCCAAAAATTCACTTGAGAGCAGCATGTATTTGAAATACACGCTTTCATACGGTAAACAGCGTAGGTTCCTAAGACAGCCCACAAATGACCTTTTTACCTCTCACAATGCTGCTGAATTCTACTTCATATTACACTAGCCTGGGTGTTGAGGCAGGTAGCCAGGTTACCAAGCCTCTACTTCCTCTGCCTACTTCTTTTTTTTTTTTTTTTGTGGTACGCGGGCCTCTCACTGTTGTGGCCTCTCCCGCTGCGGAGCACAGGCTCCGGACGCGCAGGCTCAGCGGCCATGGCTCACGGGCCCAGCCGCTCCGCGGCATGTGGGATCTTCCCGGACCGGGGCACGAACCCGCGTCCCCTGCATCGGCAGGCGGACTCTCAACCGCTGCGCCACCAGAGAAGCCCCCCTCTGACTACTTCTTAACTATTAATTCCTCCACGCTTCTCTCTCTGTAACAATATCATGGGCAAAGGGTCGCACCACTGGCCCGTCTACAGTGGCAACAACCGAACAGTATTGTCAGCACTGCTCTCTCAGGAGATCCAGACGCACGGATTCAAACATCTACGGTCCATGTTTGCAGACAGCTAAATTCAAATGGCTTGTTTCAACTTTCTTCCAAAAACCTGCCCTCCCACCTGCTGCTGCCACTACCAATGCCCTCTACTCCTTTAACGAATAGGACTTGCCTAAAAAGCCATGCCAGGAAATGGGAAGTCATCCTAGACTCCTTCCTATCCCACACCTTCTACAGCCATCTGGGCACTAAGTCTTATCATTCCTACCTTTCTCAAGCCCACCTCACCCCACCCTATCTGCACTGGCATGCCTCACCTTGGGTCCTGATCCCCTCTCCAGTCTCCCTCATTCTCATCAGTATATGAACCTGATGTGATCGTTTCTCTCTGCTTAAAATTTCAAGAGCTTCCTATTGTCTGCAGCAGCATTTCCCAACTGGTACAAGTCCCTCCAAAATAAAAAAAATTTAAAGGCATTGACTGCTCATATAAATTGAAGAAAAGTACTGCATTAAACAAAGTTAAGTAGCCCTCTTACCAGCAAGACTTTGGAAAGTCTTACAACACACAATACTATTATGTGTTTGCCTACCATGGGAAACTGGGGCAAAAGAGAGACCCAATTGGGCTCCAAGGACAAAGTCACAACTAATTGGGAGACACATAAAATCCTTCAGAACCTGGCCCTGCCTAGTTGTCAACACCACCTTCCATTCATCACTGGTTATTATTCACCTCCTACAAACCTTACTTCCCAGCTATACAGAACACAACTTGCAGTTCCTCAAAGAGCCCTACTGATTCCTGATTCCATTCTTTTATATACATCATTCCTTCTGCTAAGAATGCCACTCCCTAACTTAGGCTGGCTGAAGAGCTCCTGCTGGTCCTTCCAGCCCCTGGTCAGTTATCTTCTCTGCTAAGCTTTGATTGTCCCTTCCGGCCCCGCAGCAGACTTGGCCCACCTCTGTCCCTCCTCTACACGTGTCAGAGCAGTCAGCACTTGTCTCACAATATTGGGCTTACAGACTAAAAACAGACTTAAAGTTGGGAAGCAGGCCAGCAGCCAGCAACACAGCTGACTGAATCAGACAGGGCAAGACAGGAGGTGAGTGTGAGGAAGGGGTAAAATCTTTCCTTTTTCTGGGCAAAATTTCACAACAAAGTAAATTTTGTTTTTGCCCTGCTCCCACGTCTCATCCTTATGCCCCTTTCCCTTTCCTGACTCTCCCAATACCCTCTCCCCAGGCCCTTAGTGACCTCACCTAACCCTATACAACCGCCGCCACAAGACTATGCTCACCAGTAGCAACTACTTCCTCGTCCAGTTCATCAAGAGTTATTCTGTTCAGAAGTTAATACATAAATGGGTTACAGCTTCTCAAAGCTGGCAAATCTAAGATGAATCTCTAGGCAACGATTTATTTATTTATTTATTTATTTTGGGGGGGGCTGCACCGTGAGGCATGCAGGACCTTAGCTCCCTGACCAGGGGTTGAACCTGTGCCCCCCCTGCAGTGGAAGCGTGGAGTCCTAACCACTGGACAGCCAGGGAAGTCCCCACAATATTTTTTCTTTAAGCATGAAGGAGATACAGGGAGTGGGCATTACAGTTCTACCACTCAGATTTACCAAAAAAATCTGGGAGTCCTCCTGACTGGCCCATAAAGATCGGGGAGTCCTCCTGACTGAGTCTCCCTGCTGCCCAGGAGCAGCAGTAGGCACTACTAGCAGAGACAGATGGAGCTGGTGCTACGGCAATCCTCCGGATCACCCATTATTTTTGGATCGAGAAGTTTTATTTGTTTTAGAGACCAGTGATGGTCAGTTTTTCATTATTATGGACAGAAAGTCCCACCAACACGGTCACCGATGAACTTAAAACAGTGCCTCTATCCTAACCAAGTAATATCTGAAAATCCAACCCTAGAGCATTGTTTGGTTTAGGAAAAGGCAAATTAATTGAGAAAACCAAGATGTTGCCCAAGTACCCTTACTATTTCAAAATAAATCTGTAAATATTAAATTAGCATTCTAGAAAGAATCAGTATGGTTTATCACTACTTCCTATTTCATAAAATCATTTGTTAGAATGTCATTGTCTATATGTGCCAAGTACGTGCTAAATGTTGGGAGATTACAAAGATTAAATTTCTAACCTCAAGAAGCCAAACCTAGGCTAGACAAGTAAGCAAACATATCAAAGCAGTTGCACACTGCAGTAAATTAAGTATCATGCGAGCACTGGGAGCACGGAGAGGCACAGGGAGGGAGGAAGAGGCAGGCAAGGGACAGAATAGTCTTCAGAGAAGAACTCTCCTTTGATCTAATAAGACCTGATGGGTGTGAAGTTCATCAAGCAAACAAGCAGTAAAAAGAGGGGAAATAAGAGAGAGATGGAATCCAAGTAGAGGAATTACCATATGCACAAGTGCTAAGGTGAGAAATCCCAGAAAATGTCAGGAATACAAGTCACTTGAACTAGCTGGAGCACAGGATGGCCTCTGGGGAATGGCTGGAAATGGAGCTAAAAAAGATGGAACAGAATCAAGTTATGATGAAAGACCCTGTTTGATAAAGATATGGATTAACTTGTACGTGATGGAGATTCTGAACTTTTCTCAACTGAAAGAGACCCAAGGACGTGCCAAGGGGCCACATTCCAGAAGAATACAATGTGAATGGTGTGCAAAGCAGCAGTTCTGTGTTCGCTTGCTAGACTGTTTACCTCCAAGAAGGCAGAACTCACTCATCAACATATACCCAGCATCTAGCCCTGTGCTTGGCACAGACAGGAACTAAAAAAGTATCCAATAGTTAGATGTGCCAACACAATCTTAGGGCTCAACTAAGAGGCCCTGACCCAGCCTCCTTCCTTACTGCCTATAAAACTCACAACTCTTATGCATTACAACAATTGGTAATTGCCACAACTTTTAAAGTAACATGGGGAAATGTATGGGCTGCACCAGAGATTAGAAAGGATTTTGGGAAAACACACATTAAGATGCTTTTGAACCTGACAAAATTAAGCAGTTTTTCTACTCTTCTCACCAAAAACTGAACAGAAAACAACTGTAGATTAGCTCAAAATTATTCACCAACTAACTCTAAGACAGTGGTGATAACTATAAAAAGTATACTTTTATATAGGACCCATGGAATAAAAATCTATTTTAACTAACAATTTGCTAGACTAGTCTTTCAAGTAATTAAGTGCTACTCAGGCTATTTGCCTGCAGTACTTTACATTTCACTTAGTAAACTGAATTACATTATGATAATCAGCATGTAAGTAAGAACTCCATCTCAGGTGCTTGGGAAAACAATAAGGAAAAAATATTTGGTCTACGAAGAACCAGTGACTACATTTAATCAATCCAAAGGCCAGAGAAGTAAAACAAAATTTCAAGATTTCTTTTTTTTTTAAAAGATGTTGGGGGTAGGAGTTTATTAATTTATTTTTGCTGTGTTGGGTCTTCGTTTCTGTGCGAGGGCTTTCTCTAGTTGTGGCAAGCAGGGGCCACTCTTCATCGCGGTGCGTGGGCCTCTCACTATCGCGGCCTCTCTTGTTGCAGAGCAGAGGCTCCAGACGCGCAGGCTCGGTAGTTGTGGCTCACGGGCCTAGTTCCTCCGCAGCATGTGGGATCCTCCCAGACCAGGGATCGAACCCATGTCCCCTGCATTAGCAGGCAGATTCTCAACCACTGCGCCACCAGGGAAGCCCTCAAGACTTCTTTTTAAAGAAAAGATGTAGACACATTTCACTAACCATAATTTCTAAATGAAAATAAGGGAACATAAAATCCTATTAAATAAACATAACTAAACATATTTTTAAATTTTATAATGCAGCCAGGGAGAGAGACAACAGGTAACATTAACACAGAGGATGGGGGAAAAAGAGACTGCTAACACACCCAGAGACATCAAGATAAAAATAAAAAACATACATCAAACGTACATTAGAGACCCATGACATTAACATCTTGAGGTTTATAGGACGTCACTACCAAAGATGCAAAATCATGGTATTTCTGCTATAAAAGCCTGAATTAAACAGTATGTCATTATTGCCTGCTGCTCCAGTTGAGAAAAAGCAATCCTCAGTCACAACCCACACACACACTCTCTCACGACACACAGATACACACAGGAATGTGACTTGTTTTGAATATGTTAAATGTTATTAAACTAACAAATAATAGTAAGTTACCAATTACTGAGCCTCTTATCCTCACAATTCTCTATGTTTTATCACCTCCATTCAGCCAATGAAGACGCTAAATAGGGTTAAGGGACTACAGAGCTAGTAAGTGATGAGGCTGGAATTCAAAATCACTTGTATATGGCTCTGAGGCCACATTTTAACCAATACACATGCCCTCTCCCAGGGCATATGACTGTTAAATCTTTAGTCACCATAACATTTCTTTAACGACTGGTGTTTTCTTACTGTGCTATCCCCAGAGTGATATTTAAGTTCAAATACTTTAAATTTCATGGAAAACATTAACAACTTACAGAGTTGTTTTTAAATAAAGCAAATCTTGTTAGCAGTAAGGAGACATTAACTCTTAAAAACACTGATAGTAAGGGCTTCCCTGGTGGCGCAATGGTTAAGAATCCACCTGCCAATGCAGGGGACACGGGTTCGAGCCCTGGTCCAGGAAGATCCCACATGTCACGAAGCAACTAAGCCCGTGTGCCACAACTACTGGAGCCTGTGCACCTAGAGCCCGTGCTCCTCAACAAGAGAAGCCACCGCAATGAGAAGCCCGCGCACCGCAACAAAGAGTAGCCCCCACTCGCCACAACTAGAGAAAGCCGGCGAGCAGCAACAAAGACACAACACAGCCAAAACAACAAAAACAAAACAAACAGAAACAAAAAACACTGATAGTAGCTGAATATCCACCTAGAATTATAAAAAGTACCAACAGTGCCCCAATAATCCCAACTTTATTACTTAGCCCTTTAATTATGCTAGTTTTGTGTGGTATAAAACACCCAATATGGGCCTCCCTGGTGGCGCAGTGGTTGAGAGTCCGCCTGCCGATGCAGGGGATACGGGTTCGTGCCCCGGTCTGGGAGGATCCCATATGCCGCGGAGCGGCTGGGCCCGTGAGCCATGGCCGCTGGGCCTGCGCGTCCGGAGCCTGTGCTCCGCAACGGGAGAGGCCACAGCGGTGAGAGGCCCGCGTACCGCAAAAAAAAAAAAAAAAACACCCAGTATAACCCTAGGGAAATAGCAGATTTTCCTAAACACCTAATTTCTTTCTCCATTATTCACCCTGTGGAATCACATCACATATGGATTTAATTACAATTCAACTATCTGTGCTGCAAGAAAAAAGAAAAACAAGAGAGAAAAATACTCTAAATAATGGCGGCAGGACGCTTGCCCTCACATTCTTGTCCCAGAGTGAGCATGCAACGGAGACTAAATCTGGTGTTCCTTGGTCAATCCAAAGCACATAACCGATTATGATTCCAGAAAAAAGTAACCTATACTAACAGCTGAAGAAAAAACTAGCTGTGAGAATTGAAAAACCACATGTCAGTTAACCAGTTTTCAAACTGGTGCCTTCCTAAATGACTTTTTCATGGGTAATTTTGACTACACAGGATTTTTACCTTAAATGAGAATGTAGGCCCAAAGCCCCTACATAAAAGGGGATTTCATTTTACTCAGCTGTTTAGATCAGCAAGAATTAGGAACCAAAATACTTGTCTTTTATATATCAAAGTAAGTTACTAACATATTTTTCATCCTACTTTACAAATAGGAAAAATAGAGCAATAGGGATGCTGTAAATAAGCCATGCTAGACACATATGTGGGAGCTGTTCCATGACTTATTTTAAAATAAACTAAAAATGTAACAGAAGTCTGTCAAGTCATCAAAATCAATCCTTTAAAGTTGGTTCTCAATAAGAAAAAAAAAAACCCACAAAACATACATTGAGTTTTGAGATGTGTCATTACTACAGAGTACAAACTAAAGACAAGGGTGGAAAGAACACCCAACTAATAGAAAGCTTCTCCTTTACCAACATGCTGTCACTTACCTCTCCAGACATCAGTTTCCTTTTCTATAAAAAGAAGGGGCTAGTCTAAATAACCTACAACCACTCAGCATTATTATTTTCCAATCTCATACCTCCTTATTTCAATGTCCAACTCATAAATTCCTTTGTGAAAAAAATAAAAAAACAAAAAAAAAATAGGAGTCAATTAATCTAGCTTGCTATCACTGAGGGAGACCTGTCTTTCACCTCATCACCCAACAACAGATATAAGTAACTTTTAATAATAATTTCTGAGAAAGATTATAGAGATATCAGCGTGTTCCACATCATGTAATGAAGAAATTCTACTTTACAGTTAACTCACTTTTCCTGGAAATTATGCTTCTAATCTAACTAGTATCTGAGTGCCATTGGATATACATATATATTTTTTTTGGCCACGCTGTGCTGCTTGTGGGATCTTAGTTCCCCGACCAGGGATCAAACCCAGGCCCCGGGCAGTGGAAACTCAGAGTCCTAACCACTGGACCTCCAGGGAATTCCCTCAATGGGTTATTTAAAAGCAAGATCCAGGGCTTCCCTGGTGGCGCAGTGGTTGAGAGTCCGCCTGCTGATGCAGGGGACATGGGTTCGTGCCCCGGTCCGGGAAGATCCCACATGCCGCGGAGCGGCTGGGCCCGTGAGCCATGGCCGCTGAGCCTGCACGTCCTGAGCCTGTGTTCCGCAACGGGAGAGGCCACAACAGTGAGAGGCCCGCGTACCGCAAAAAAATATATAAATAAATAAATAAAGCAAGATCCACAGCAAGTAAGTGAAAGAGTCAACAAGAGAGAAATTTTGATTAAGAGATTAATTACAAAAAAATAGAGATTAATTACAACTCACTTCATTCATCCCATCTTACATACAAAAAAACAGACTTCAAACACAGGGTACTACTTTCTTCCTGAATTCTCAGCTCATACTAGCATTAGTGGCCTTTGGTGATAGATAAGGTAAAAGATTCATTTTCACCTGTAACTTCAAAGATACATGCCTCTGGGAAGCTCCATTTTCATAAATCTATGTGGACCCTTCCCTTGGAGAGACACATACATAAGGTACATAAGTCCTTTTTTAATTTGGACAGTCTCAAAGTTTGCTACTTGAGTTAATATTTTACCATCTCAGACCTAGCAAAGGCCCCAATACAAGCCTGTGGGCTTAAGATATTACGAGGTCTGGTGTTGGGATAGCTCTCTGGAGAGGTGGTCTATGGAAACTCTTCAGCAATCCTCATCCTCAACTTTCCTCTGTCTCAGATATTTGATTATTTGAACAGCTCTCCCTTTCCTTCATTCCACTTTTCCCCCTTCTTACTGAGGACCAAAAAATCATTTTCAACTCACCATGATAACAGTGATCATTTTTTCCAGTTACCATTTATTCATAACATTTCACATTACCTCTATTTTTAATCTTACTAATATGTTTTTAATGTTTTTAACTCAATTTTTATAATTACTAGTTACCATTAACTTCAGGACATTCTACCTTGTAATTGATACATACTTTTCTCCAGATTAAATAAGCCTAGAACCTTTTACTCTTTCACTTAAATCTTTTTTTTTTTTTTTTTTTTTTTTTTGCGGTACGCGGGCCTCTCACTGCTGTGGCCTCTCCCGTTGCGGAGCACAGGCTCTGGTCGCGCAGGCTCAGCGGCCATGGCTCACGGGCCCAGCCGCTCCGTGGCGTGTGGGATCTTCCCGGACCGGGGCACGAACCCGTGTCCCCTGCATCAGCAGGCAGACTCTCAACCACTGCGCCACCAGGGAAGCCCTAACCTAAATCTTAAAATATGTAGCCCAATCCTGATCCTCTCTCATTTCTCTACTCTCAAAATATGAAGATCAACAACATTAAAGTAAGACTGTAATGATCATTTCCTTGCTTCTTGCTTGTTACCTGGACTAGTTAAGTGGGTTAATTAGAATACGGTTTTGATGACTACAGATTTACTCTCTCCAACAGGCCAGTTGGCTTCATTTCACACAGAAAAACTATGTTCTAAAACCAAAGACTAAATCCCATCAGCTAACTCTTAGATCCAGATTTAACCAGATGAGCTACAGAGCACATTCAGAACACATTCCATCACTGGAACAAACCTTCTGGTTATGTATCAGGTAGATGTCAGACACTAGATTATCTTCCTTTAGCATACCACTGTGAGTTGTTTGAAGAATGTTGTCCAGTTAGTGCTAAGCTGCTAACTCCTATTCAACTTAGGGTCCGTTCACAAGGTCCCCTGCTTAGGTTACCCAGTATACCAGTGAACAAAAGCCAGCTTTAGATGAACCAAGTAATCAGTATCATTTTGAAATTCTACTTCTGTCTTCTAAGATTTTAGAAACTACAACCACCACCTCATTGTCATTCACAAGCATGAAGTTCCGATTTCCACCATCACCTAGACCAGTGGGAAAAAATACAAAAACTAAAGACAAAACTCCACAGCATGCCCCATTATCATTCATCACTGCCCATTTCCTAGAACTGCTATCCATTTTAGCAATAAAGTATATTGACATTTAAAACCTTATATTCACAGTGGTTACAAAACCACCATGCTAAACAAGCACAGCCCTGATTCAGTATATGGAATGGAAGGGGGAAAGGAATATTTACTATGTGCCAGGGAGAGGGCTCCTTTCTTTACATATGCTCTCAGCTAATCCTCAAAACTCTCTGATGTAAGTACTAGTATTCTCCTTTGTTAATTTAAAAAAAAAAAAAAAGAAGAAAGAAAAAGCAGAACAGGGAAGTTAAGCAACAGTATAAGGGACTTTCAACACAGCCAGAATCCTAGTTCTGTTACTGTATGTGACATAGAGGTTTCTATTTCTAGGTTTACCGGATTAGCTGCATGTGACCTTGAGCAACTTACATCTCTGAACCTCAGTTTCCCCATCTGTAAAATGGGGTTTAAATGAGACAATTCACATCATGTTTAATTCAAAGCACAGTATCCAGTAAGCTTACTCTATAACTATCAGCATTGGTCAAAGTCAATAGCTAGTTAAGAAAGTCAGATCAAACTCAGGTCTGATTCCCAAGTTCATGCTTCTTCTACTACAATATTCTGTAGCTGCAAACACACACTATTATCCACATAAGAATCCATACTTGAAACATAACAGATGGGAAACTGATGTTACCTAAATGAAATAACTATTTAGGGCTAACTAAACCAACAGAAGGATTTTAGCTCTAATAACTAATAAGCAGAACAAAGTAGAAAACTCATCAGAAAATACTGTTTAGACATTCAGGTTATAGAGTTTTGTTTTAACTACTGTGAAACTATTTTCCTATCTATATAGGAATTTATCCTATTTATCTCAAATCAGTTGTAAATTAAAACTTTAACAACCAAAGCTACCCCAAATAAAGCTTCCTGGTCAGCCTGGACGAAGAACTCTGCCCTCTTACTACATAATTTGAACACAGAGTCAAAGTGAAGCCTGTCAACTTTATTTTCAAAGTAAATTGCTACTTAATGTTTTTATTTTTTTATAATTATACTACTTAGGAAGTAATGCAACCAACCAATGTCAACATTCTTCCTATCCAATCCCCTGACCAAAAATAGGCTTTGCTGTTCTAATAATGTTCAAAAATCTCACTTAGGCGTCTCACCCTCATCTGCTCTAATGGTGGATAATACAAAAACAAGGATAGCAGCAAAAGTAAACTTTCATAACAATTATTAATAATAGGCTTACTATTTCAAGCAACTTCCAGGAACTGACTTGCCTTTAAAAAGGGTCGCTAAACCAGAATGGGATGCCTGCATCCATTTATTTTGGCAACTGTAGCCTATTCAGCAAAGCAACAATCCTCCTAAGAAAAGAATACCACATATATTCCAGTGAAACAAAATTAATAAATGTGCCCTGGTACTAAAAGGCTGAATTCTAAGCAAAGGTAGAGCATTTTTTAATTTTTTTTTTTTTTTTTCGGTACGCGGACCTCTCACTGTTGTGGCCTCTCCCGTTGCGGAGCACAGGCTCCGGACGCGCAGGCTCAGCGGCCATGGCTCACGGGCCCAGCCGCTCTGCGGCATGTGGGATCTTCCTGGACCGGGGCACGAACCCGTGTCCCCTGCTTCGGCAGGCGGACTCTCAACCACTGTGCCACCAGGGAAGCCCGGTAGAGCATTTTTAACTAAGTAATTGCCCTTCAAAAGACAATCAAATCAGAACACCTTCACTTTAGCAACAAAGTCTTTAGACAAGTGTTCATTCTGCAATAATCTTAAACGTCCCTGCATTTCTTAGTTTTTTAAAAAATTCTAACTTCCTGATTCATAGATCTAAAATAGTCATTACATACATAAACGTTCTACTCATTTCGTTTGGAATCGTGTAGGAAACATAGGTTTCTGTTTCTAGGTTTACAACTCCATACCCATTCATTCTGCACTAATGTAACCACTAAATATAGCTCTAAAACACTGATGAAAAAGTAGTTAATTATCTGAGTGATTCATACCTCCTATGTCCAGACACCAAGATCCAAGGATGTTTCTGTCAGATCTGTGGGAAGAGGAAATGATAAACACCTGTCACAAAAGCTTTCCAAACTGGGAAGCTCTGAATTACTACTGTCAATCCCCAGTCAGATTCCCTCTGCTCCCCCTCCCCCCGCAAAAAAAAAAAAAAAAAAAAGAGGTCACATATCCACCAGAACCTAACTTTGCGAATGATGTGGGGAGAAGGAAAGGCTCTAAAGAGAGAGGCCATGGAGAAAGGGCCCTGGGTTTTTCTAGAGTCAAAGTGAGAGGCCTTAAGCAAGTCATAAGTCACTTTTCCTCTCTGGGCCTCACTTAGCTTTATGCGGTGACTGGCCAGGAGCTCCACTACTCCGTGGCTAAGGTCGAAATGAAGATTCCTCAGTCAGCACCCGCACAAACCCATCAAGCGCCCTGCCAATACCCCTACCTTCGATCTCAACATCTCCCGGACTTTCTGAAAGGGCTGGACCACCATCTCACTCCCAAACCCAACACACTCGCCTTCCCCCCAAGCGGCGTGTCCCAACCAGGTCTTCACACCCACAACGTGGTGCCCTCCTCCGCGCCTCACCTGTCCCAGACAGACATTCCGCAGTCTTAACACTCCTCTCCCCAGCCCACACACACCTTCCCCGAGAAGTGATGCCCAATTCCGGCTCGAGGAGGCCGACCACGAGCTCACCTGGTACCCGCCACCCCCGACAATACCATTCACCTCCTCCAACCTCCCACCGGCTCCACGCCCTGCTCACCCAGCCCTCCGACGCTTCGGGGAAGCTGGGGCCACTCACCCGGCACCGCCGCGCCGTCTCCTCGGCGGCCTCCCGGCCGAAGCAGCCGAGGGGCCGCGCAGGGCCGGGGCCCACTGCTGTCGCCGCCGCCGCCGCCTCGCCTCAGCCCAGCCCCATCGCCCTCGGCCGGCGCTGGCGGCCGCGGGTCGCTCGAGCTCGAGGCGCCGCCGCCGCCGCACGCTGCGGCTCGGGGTGAGGGGAGGGAGGCGCCGCGGCGGGGCCCGGGCCGAGCCGGGCGCAGGGGCGTCCGCGCTCTCCTCCTCGGCGCCCGCGGCGGCGGCGTGTAGCCGGAGCAGGGCGAGAACAAGGGCGGGCAGCAGGGGGAGATAAGCAGGGGAGGGGGGCGTTCTGCACTCCGAAACGGCCTCCCGCCGCCAGCGACGTAGCGAACCCCCCCTCCCCTCCGCGGTGGCGCCTGGATCACGCTGCGGGGAGAGCCGGGTGGCTGCGAGGGAGCGCGCGCGGCGAGCTCGGGACTCCCGAGCCGGATATGAGGTCACGTGATTGCCTCATCCAGCGCCGAAGCGGAGGGGCGCAGAGGGGAAGTCGGGAGGGGAGGGGCCGGGTGGGCGGGGCGATGGGCGGCCCCGCCCACCTCCTCCCGTTTGGTCCCGTCCCCCCAGGCAGGAGGAGAAAAGAAAGGGTGAGGGAGGGCATTACAGAGGAGTCGGCTGTTCGGGAGGGGGTGTTTCTAACGGAGGAATGCATTTTTTTGGCGGGAGGAGGTGGAATTTGCTATCCTGGCCGTGCAGACCAGATCATAGTCCAAATCCCCATTTTATGAACAGGGAAACTGAGTCGCAGTGAAGGGCCTAGCTTAACTTGCGCAGAGTCAAGGTCACAGAGGTAGCTTGTACTAGAATGATGGAGAGGAGGTCAGATCCTGGCTCGCAATCCAGGTACCTTTCATTCCTTAAGAGCAGACTCCCCCCTCCAAAAACAAACCAAAAACTATAAATTGCATTTAACAACCTGCTTGGCTTGCCCGGCCTTGGGCTGAGGACTGGAAGACGTACCCAGGAGAAAGCTCCCACGCACCCACTACACCGCCTCCAGCGGTAAGGAGTTTCTTCCGACAGCGCTGGATGCAAATTAAATACTTCCCTCGCAGAAGATTTATCTCGGAGAAGGGCCCCGGCCGGATGAACAAATCGCGAGTTTGGTTTTCGCGACGTCCCTTCGGTGACTCGCGCGAGGAGCGCGCTCAGCCACCTGCCTCCTCGGGCTCCCGCCATCTGTCGGCCGTGAGACTACCTTGCCCGCGCCCTTGAGGCCCGGCTATCACTGTTACTGTCATTCACCTTACCGCTAACAGAACTCCCAGCTGCTGGAGCGTAAGAAAGGAGGAGACTCAACGACCTCTGGTGCACCGCACTTGGGCATACTTTGCCGAGGGCAGGGAGCGTTCATCCTCCGGTTCATAGCGCATGAAAACACTAGGCGGGGGGCTGCTACCCTTGGTCCGCGACACGTATTGACACCTCATCTGGGGGCAGCACACATCCCCAAGTCCACGGCACCGATGTCACCTCACGGGGAGCCAGGAACGCGCTGCTCCTGGCCCGTAGGTTGCGTGGAGCTGGACGGTTTCCGCGCACTTCCTGGTACCACGTGGCATGGACTAAGCCCTGGACCGAGATGGATCTACAGCTCTCTCCCCGATTCCTGGGCTCAGTCTCACCGTTTGTTTCCCCCTCAAATGATTAAATGAGATAAGGAGCGTGGAAGCGTTGGGCAAACTCTAAGAAGCTGTCTTGGCGGCGTGGAGCCCTTAAAGCCTCCTTCCTCACCTCTCTGGGCTCCTTGGCTCGTCGCTGTTTTCCCTCAGCCTTTAAACAAGCTCAGGTTCCAAAAACAAAACTATCGTGCCCACCCTCCTCTCCAAGGGCCCTCTCCAGTTAGCTTCCAAGCGCTTCTCTTCCTCTCATGCAGACCTCTTAAACGGTGGTCTGTCCTGCTGACTCCACTTCCTCACATCTCAGCACTAGGCACTCAAGCTTCCCCTCTTCTCCCCCCGCCCCCCCCAGCACCTTTCCTAACCCTGTTAGGGCAGAGTAAACCATGACCTTCATTTTCCCAAATCTAGCAGGCATCCTGCAGACCCTTATCTTATCTGAATCTCTCTGCTACATTTGACAGCTCAGACGACTCCCACCTCTGGAATCTCAATACTCTCTTGGTTTCCAGAAGATGTGAGAACTCTTCCAGTTCTCACATCTAGGTAAATAAAGCCTGTGCCTCCTTGGGTGGCTATTGTTGCCCGTGAATTTAAGGTTCTTTCTTCATTGTGAAAGAATTCGGAGACGATGTGATAGGTAAAAATCAGATTTATTTAGAGAGAAACGCACTCCACAGACAGAGTGTGGGCCATCTCGGAAGGCAAGAAGCAAGAGGCCTTGAAATATGGCGTGGATAATTTCATAAGCTAATGAGTGGGAGGATTATTCCAACTGTTTTGGGGAAGGGGTGGGGATTTCCAAGAATTGCACTTTTTGACCTTTTATGGTTGGCCTCAAAACTGTCATGGGCCTGTGGGTGTGTCATTTAGCATGCTAATGTATTACAATGAGCGTATAATGAGGCTCAAGGTCTACTGGAAGTCGAATCTTCTGCCATCTTGGACCTAGTTGGTTCTCAGTAGTTTTTGTCACTTACTATGGCTATGTCATTTTTTTTTAAAGTTGTGCCCTGCCCCCTAACATCCTGTTTTACAACCAACTGTGAGTCTGCACCTTATATGGGAGACTCCACTGCAAGCCCACAGCTCGTCTCATTCCAGTCTTAGGAAATCACCTCCACCCTCACAGTTTCGATTACCAAATCAATGATCACCAGCCCAGACCTCTTCCACAAAAGTTAGACCCAAATATCCAACTGCCTACCAGGCAGCTCTATCTAGATATCACAGGGGTGCCCCGAACTCAGCTTGCTCAAAACCGAACTCATCCTCTGCCTTCATAGCAGCTCCTCCCTCAGCTGTTGGCACCACCATCCACAGCCATCAGAATTAGAAAGTTGGGAATGAGTGTGAGTCATTCTAGATTCAGCCTCTTGTGTTATCCAATCATCCGGTCATTTCTATTTCCCCTCAGTAACACTCAAATCTCTACCTCCATTCCCACTGGCAAAAGTTCCAGCCATCCTCTCCAGCCTGAACTATTACAGCAGCCTCCTAACAGTCTCCCTCAGACAAATTCATCCTCCACACAGCCTCCAGAGTGAACTGTCTAAAACACATACCTATCTAAAATCCTGCAGGGGTTCCCCCAGCTTCTGACTGTTGCTTGTATCTCCAAGGAACCCAGCATGAACTTATCAATGCACTCAGGCTTTTAAAAGACCATGTAGAACTCCAGACTTCAAAAAGCAGCCAACATCCCCAAAATAAGGCAACACGCAACCAAGCAAGGGAAAACTATAGGAAGAACAAGAGCAATTGAAGATTTCAAAAAGTTTCCTGTTACAGATGTTTTGGGTATGGAAAGAAGAGAATTTGGACACTGATGAGAGGAGTTGCTGAGTCACTGGGTAAAGCTTGAGCATGTTTATAGACTGAGGGGAAAGACAAGCCAGAAAAAGAGAAGCCCAGGATGAAGAGAAAGGGAGTGGAGAAAGCCTTGAGAAGTTCTGGAAGCCTGGCTGGCTCTTGGCCCACGATGATTCTGTGCCCAGACTTCTGTTCGTACTGAGCCCAGCCCTTCCCTCATCTGATCCTACTCACTCTTTAAGACCCAGCCCCTGATCACAACCCCAAATAGGTAACAGACGCCTTAGTAAGCTCTAACTTCACTTTCCATCCTTGTTCTCAATTGTCTTCCTCTCTCACTGTCACCTTACCTTCTAGTTCACTGAAAAAAACGCAGGCCATCAAGAGGGAACACCTGCAAATCTACACATCAACCCACCTCTGCATCCAGTATCTCCCCCTCACTCCAGTTTTTGCAGAGGAGCAGGCAATGCCTCCTTCCAAGAGCTCTAACCCTTCATAAGTACAGTCCTGGGCCTCCCAAAGGTCACTGCTGTTGCCAACCTCAGTGGACACTTCTCAGTCTTTATCTCTCAGGCCTCTCAGCAATACTTACCTCCCATTCTTTTTTTTTTTTTTTTTTTTTTTTTTTTTTTTTGCCGTACTCGGGCCTCTCACTGTTGTGACCTCTCCCGTTGCGGAGCACAGGCTCTGGACGCGCAGGCTCAGTGGCCATGGCTCACGGGCCCAGCCGCTCCGCAGCATGTGGGATCTTCCCAGACCGGGGCACGAACCCGTGTCCCCTGCATCGGCAGGCGGACTCTCAACCACTGCACCACCAAGGAAGCCCTATCTCCCATTCTTGAAAGACTTTTCTCTCAGTTTCAATAAGTCTTTTGGAATTTCTCTTCCCTCTTTGTCTACGCCACCTCAGACTCTTGGGGATACTTCCTCTGTCTCACCTCTAAATGGTGCTGCTCCCCAGGGCTCAATCCAGGGCCTGTTTTTCTTTATATACAAGTCTTATTGCTTGGGTCTTTTTTTTTTTTTTTAATTGGTCATCTATGGACCTTACAGGAGTTGTGGATGGGCTTCAGAGGGTCTATAAATGCCTTAAACTTGAATGAAAATACTTTAAAGGAAGAAGTATAGCATCTATCAGCTTTTCAAAGACATCTGGAACCTCAAAAAAGGATGAGAGCCCTGATCCACATTCACTCCCCCTGATGACCTCAAATACCATAGCTGTAGTTATTGTCTGCATGTAGATTAATAACTCACAACCATATATATATACCTGCAGCCCAGGTCTCACTTCAGAGTCTCTGGGCCATACGTCCATATCATCTTCACATGATGTCTCACTGGTACCTCTTAAATTCACTTATCCAAAACTCAGCTCTTGCCCTTCTTCTCCAAACCAGCTACATTCTCAGAATTTCTCATCAGCAAAAGACACTGTCACCCACCCAGCTGCTCAAGCCAGAAACCTGGGTGTCATTCTTTCCATTCCAATATCAAATCCACTTCAAATCCTTCCACCTCTCTCCATCTCTACTTCCACTAGAATAATCCAAGCCACCTCTCAAGTTTCTCTCTCACCTGGAACTACCACCTTAGCCCCCAACTGATTTCCCCACTTTCACACTTACCATCCTCCAATCCATTCTTACACAGCAGCCAGAGTGTATTATTGTGTGTGACTCCGAGCATAGCTTCTGATAAAAGTTTTCAACTGCTTCCCATTTCACTGAGAATAAAATGTGAAGTTCTTTGACCTACAAAGTCCAGGGTTAGACATGGCCTGCCCATCACTCCCCCTTCACTGACATTCCTACACCCTCACCTTCCTCCCTTCCCTACCTCACCTCATTCCAACCACAGTAAGCCTTCTTTCAGTTCTTCAAACATGCCACACTCTTTCCTACCCCAGGGCCTTTGCACAACCTTTTCTTTCTCTCTTTCCCTTGTTTCCTTGCCTGGCTAATTCATACAAGTTCAGCTCATGCCTTAAATACGTGTACGTCAGTTCTTGAAAAAGGCCTTCCCTGGCTATTTATTCTTTCCTTTATTTTCTGATGACCTCCATTTATTTTCTTTATAAGCATTACCACAATTTTAATTACCTGTGAGTTTATGTACATATTTAACACCTGTCTCTCCCACCAGATTTCAATTCTGTGAAGATGAGGACTGATTACAACTCAAGAATTTTTCGGGGCTTAAAAGTGGTAGTCTTTTTGGACGAAGAAATGAGGGTTTGTCTTGCGGCTATGCTTCCATGGCACTTTATGTAAGACTGAAAAAGGATCAGTTGTCCATGTTTGTAAATGGGGAAAGGATTTTTGGAATTAACGGGAAGGGACACAGGAAGCACTTCCCCTGCCCTCCCCAGAAGCCATCTTTTGGTGCAGCTACTGGCAAAGACTGAATCGGTTTAGTTTATCACTATATATCAAGCACTAGATGAAGCCTGGCATATGGTAGACTCTCAAATGTTTGTTGTCAAATGAATGAGTGAATGAATGAATTTACATTCCCAAACATCATCTCTGTTAAATGCCTTTCCTGACTCTCAGGCTAAGCATCCCTATTCTGTGCATCTTTTTACTGCATTTGCAACCTTGAACAAGTACCTGTTTACCGTCTGTGTCTTCCATTAGTCTATGTTGTATTTGTGTTTTTGTTTCTATAGTTCTAAGTACTTTTGTATGTTATTTGATCATTACAACAATGCCAATACTAAAAGCAGCATTAGTTACTATTATCTGTATTTTTAAAGAGATTTTTATCTGTATTATCTGTATTTTTTAATAGATTTTATTATCTGTATTTTTTTTAAAATGAGAAAGCTTTACATGCATTATCTCATTTAATCTTTGGAATAATCCAGGAAGTAGGTACTATTATCATCTCAATGTTTAAAGATGAAACTGAGGAGAGCTTAAAATTCCCTTTTACAAAATAGGAAAAGATACTAAATAACTCACTCAAAGTCACAGAGCTAATAAACAACACACAGCCAGGATTCAACACAGGCAACTTGGCTCCAGGGTCAAACTCTTCATCAGTACAACCAAATGAAGTCACAGGGATCCAGCCTCTGGGATCCAAACTCTTTGGATTATCTGATTAAACACCCAGATTCTGACTTTCTCATGAGTAGGGACCCAACTCACCCATCTCTGGATCCTTACCACTTAGTGGAGGACCTGGCTAATGATGGTACTCAGTAATAAGTATGTCGACTAAATGAATAACAAACTGTCATTGATTTTCACAACCACCATGTCAGACTAACAATGGCATGATTAAGCTTCTCATTTTATAGAGAAGAAAAATGAGGTTCACAACTTCATAAGAGGAAGTGATTTGTCTTACTGTCCTTCTGACTGACTCCAGCCCTCTTTTGTATTTCTTCCGCTGCTCCCACAGGTTAGAGGACAGTGTTCAGGAAGACTTCACCTTAGAAAAGACTAAAAAAGGGGCTTCCCTGGTGGTGCAGTGGTTAAGAATCTGCCTGCCAATGCAGGGGACACGGGTTCGAGCCCTGGTCTGGAAAGATCCCACATGCCGCGGAGTTACTGAGCCTGGGCTCTAGAGCCCACAAACCATAACTACCAAGCCCATGCACTGCAACTACTGAAGCCTGCGTGCCTAGAGCCTGTGCTCCGCAGCAAGAGAAGCCACCACAAGGAGACACCTGCGCACCGCAATGAAGAGCAGCTCCCGCTCACCGCAACTAGAAGAAAGCCCGTGCACAGCAACAAAGACCCAACACAGCCAAAAAAAAAAAAAAAAAAAAAAAAAAAATTTAGAAGACTAAAAACAAAATGCCACAGCACTCACTGCCTTTCCTATAAAAAGTGACCATTAAAAGTACTTGATGATGTTTGCCTAACAAGCTCTCTCTTTCCTTCAGCCCCTCCTAAGTCATTTTGTCCCTATTTAGCTTGAACCACACAGGCCTCTGTGTGTGTGTGTGTGTGTGTGCATGCACACGAGTGTGTTGGAACAGGAATAGGAAGAGAGCTGTGAATCAGATGTATAGAAATCAGAGTCCAGGGCCCACCACTCACTCATTTCTGTTGCTAAACAAAGCATGTAATCTTTTCTGTCTCTGCCACGAGACAGAAAGCCAGGGATGCGCATTCTTCTCAGGCCATGGTACACTAGGATATGGTAGGTCACATGCTGCTGAATATTGTTTACCAACTCGCTTAGATCATAGGACCCCTGCTTGGAGGAGTGCTCACTGCTGGCATGTAGCCAGTCATGTGCTAGTGATCCAGGCCTCCTGAAGGAAAAAAGCCCTGATTCGGAGCACCTGCTAGTTTCATGGTGTAAATACTCCCACCATGGCCATTTTCAAGCTACCAACAGTTTATGCAGCTCACAGAATTCCTGAAAATTTAGCAATCTGCTCGAATGAGCCAACACAAATCAGCTCCAGCACACGACTGCTTATAGGGCCTCCTCGTGTGGACAGGGAGAGGAGAAATACAAGCAGCTCTTTAAATGATGGTTTTAGGGGCAAGGCCTGCCCCCTTAGGCTGTTCCCAGGATTTCTCTGTGTTTAGAGGTAATGATTTCACCTCTGATGAGAAAAGAACAATTGTACTGGAGATGGGAAAACTAGGTTCCAGTCTTAGCCTTCTTAGAAGTAACATATTTATTTCTTCAAATTTCAGTTTTAATAGGAATAGTATTACCTACTTCACAGGATGGTTAATTATCTAACAAACACTTGTATAACACTTACTATCTGCTAGGCACTGTTTAAGTACTTTACACATTTACTTATTTAATCTTTATAACAACACTGTGGGGTAAGTACTGTTATCAATTTAGAGATATGAAAAGAGCAAAGCACAGAGAGGTTAATTAAGTTCTTTAAGGTCACACAGCTAGCAAGTAATAGTGCCAGGATTTGAACCTGACTCCAAAGTCTGTGCTTTTACCCTTTAGGGCCCCAAGTCAAAGCCAGCTGCCTGATTTTAAAAATAGAGTTTTATTGGAACACAGCCATACTCATTCATTTACGTATTGTCTATGGCTGCTTTTGTGTTACAACAGCAGAGTTGAGTAGTTGTGACAGAGAGTGTATGACCCACAAAGCCCCAGATATTTATAATATCTGGCCCTTTACAGAAAAAGTTGGATGATCCCTGCTCTATGGTATCCTGCCTCTTTATTCGGGGAGAGGCAATGGTTATTATTGAGCCTAGTAATTCCCAGGGTCAAGCTGGTTCTGAAATTGTGTTCTTGGCCAATAAGACAAGTGAAAAGTAATGTCAAGATTGTAACTCTACCCTGACATTTGTACTATAACAATTTTCTCAGTGAAACAGCATTAAGGTATAAACTTCAGTAACAAATGATCCATGAAAGCAAATATTAGTAGAAACATATACCTGATATCATGGGATCCCAATATCTCAGGGTTGGAATTAATTCAGAGATTGTTCATCGCAACCTTGACTCTCCACTTGGGCTATTGTGTTGGGTTTCTGCAGTTAATGCCGTAAATCCTTCATGATCATCCTTTGAGTCCTGAAAGATGATTTTCTTATACTGTATATAGTCATAGGCTTTTTGTACAGCAGAACAAAGGCACCATGGGGCTCAGGCACCAGGCTCACATCTCCACACCTGTCAGTCTGTCTCCGAGGCAGCTCCTCCACGTGGCTGTTTCAGATGCCAAGCAGAGAAACTCCTGTAGGCCTGTCATTCACTGGCCTCTTAGATAATCGTTAAAAACCTCCCCTGACCTTTGTAGCTACTTCCTGTGAGCCTCTCAGGGACTGCTAGCCACTTGTGACCTATTTTCAGTGCTGGCAGTTCTGGCTTCTGGAGCAAACAAGGAACACGCCCAGCTATAGGTGATTGTTTCCTTTAGGCTCCTGGCAACAAAAAAGAATTGCTCAGTAATGGTGAAAGGATTGCAGGTCAGTAGGTGGGTATGATTGTCTCATTCAAGTCGACAGATGTTCATCCCACTATGACAGGTCCATATCTCAAGATCACCAGAAGGTTGTTTGTTATCATCTGTTTGCTGAAGGCTGTTGCTTCTTTATAGTAATAAAGAAAAAGAACCCATTTGTTCTTCTTGTTTTGTTTTTGTCAAAGGAAAAAATGCCTCACCAAAATTGGCAAATTAAGGCAATATTGACTGAGCTACTGTATGGAAGTCCCATTACCAAAGAATTTCTTTCAGAAACATTTCAAAAGTAAGTTGATCCAAAATACACCTCCACCATGAGGTTACCTGTAATCTAATCCAGTCTAGAAAGCAGAGTCCAAACAGCTCAAGGTTCTGCAAATTCCACAACAGCTGCAGGCACAAAATGAAATAGAACCAGGTGTTAAAGTGGAGAACAACAGAAACATCTCACTATTTGCACATTGCTCTTTGTCACTGGACTCTTTAAATATACTTAAATAGTTCATATTGCTCACAAAGAAAGCCAAAGTGAAACCTCTTGGGGCTTTACTAAAAATTCCCTTTATAATTTTTTTAAGCTTATGATTTTTTTAGGGTACATCTAAATACATCTATGAACTTAGTTTCATTTTTTAAATATTATTTTATTTGTTGAAGAAGTCTCAGGACCCTAAAGATCTCAAATATCCCTTCAAGAGGTACCTCATAGTTTCTCTGAAATACCTGATTTTATCTCTTCATTAGAAACTATGTGTTCCTACAATTAAAATTCCTGCTCAGTTCCACCCTCCTTCATACCAATTCAAATATTCATGGACTAATTACAAGGTCCAAGAGAGAGGGTATAGTTCACCTTTTTATCCTCCACATGTGGATGCTGTAGCAGGTGGTCAATATTGTTATGGTTGCTATGTAACCTCCACGAAGACAGGAATTTTCTCTATTTTATTCATTCCTATAGTCCCAGCAACTACAACAATAAACATTAGGTAGTAACCACTCAATAAATTTTGAATAAATTAGCCTACAGCCTTAATAAATGTAGGATAAGGAGGTTTAGAATTTTTAACTTTTTTTCATTAAATTTGGTCCTCCTTGTAAGAGTCAGTGATCAATCAGAGAAGCAGGAACAGCAGGAGATATCTATTAAGAGGTTTAGTTCAGGGCTTCCCTGGTGGCGCAGTGGTTGAGAGTCCGCCTGCCGATGCAGGGGACACGGGTTCATGCCCCGGTCCAGGAGGATCCCACATGCCACAGAGTGGCTGGGCGGGAGAGGCCACAACAGTGAGAGGCCCGCGTACCGCAAAAAAAAAAAAAAAAAAAAAAAAGAGGTTTAGTTCAAAGAACTGGCCTACACGATTGTGGAGGCTGACGAGGCAAGGCTGAAATCTATATGGCAGACCATCAGGAAAGGTCAGCTGGGGCACTCAGGTGGATTTCTTCTTCTCCAGGAAAGAGTCAGCCCTGCTCTTAAGACCTGTCAACTTATTGAACCAATTGATTGTCTAGGATAACCTCCCTTACTTAAAGTTAACTGATTAAGGACTTTAATCATATCTACAAAATACCTTCACAGCAACATCTAGATCAGTGTTTGACTGAATAACTGGTCTAGCCAAGTTGACACATAGAAAAGACCATCACATCACTCAGATACCTGTCTTGGAACTTTTGAAGTGGCTCCTTCCATATCTATATTTATTTCCTTTTCTTATTTCATATAAGAAGGAACAATAAAAAGTATTCCTTTATGTATCAAGTTTTTAAAGAAATGTTTACATCCTCTGCTCAAGATATCTCAATCATAGAAAACTAATAACATTACCTAGGTGCCAAGAAAGGATTAACATCCTAAAGGGATGTTAATGTCTAAAGAAACCTAAACTTGAGTAACTTGTTCAATGTCAAATAGCTGGGTAAATTAAAGGACCAGTGTGTCCCTCCAAAGCCATTTCTCCTCTATTAACATATATAAGTATTTGAAACAGAGAAAATGCTTACACAGAGATGGTCACTCAGATATCATTTATAATGGAGGAAAAGGAAGGAAGAGAAAACCTAAAGCCCAAAGATGGTCAGCAAAATGAGAATGTAGTTTATAACACATTATGCAAACATTTAATAGTATATTTACCAAGGAGAAAATAAAAAAGATTAGAGTGACAATAAATTGAAAAGAGAATAAGAAAGCATTACAGAAAACTGATGTCCCAAAACTTGATTCTTGGAAAATTTTGACAACATTGACAAATCTTTATCCAGATAATCAAGAATAAAAGAGGGAAGACTCAAATTACCAAAATCAAGAATAAAAGAGAGGACACCATTACCTACATTACAGAAATTAAAAGATTTATAAAGGAATACTACGAATAATTGTATGCCAACACATTAGATACCTAGACAAAATGGATACATTTCCAGAAAGATACAAAGTATCAAAACTGACTCAAGGGCTTCCCTGGTGGCGCAGTGGTTGAGAGTCCACCTGCCGATGCAGGGGACACGGGTTCGTGCCCTGGTCCGGGAGGATCCCACATGCCACGGAGCGGCTGGACCCGTGAGCCATGGCCACTGAGCCTGTGCGTCTGGAGCCTGTGCTCCACAACGGGAGAGGCCACAACAGTGAGAGGCCCGTGTACTGCAAAAAAAAAAAAAAAAAAAAAAAAACACTGACTCAAGCAGAAATAGAAATCTAAATAGACCTATAACAAGTAAAGAGATTGAGTTAGTAATTTTTAAATGTTCCCACAAAGAAAAGCCTAGGACCAGATAGATGACTTCACCGATGAACTCTACAAACATTTAAAGAAGAGTACCAATTCTTCACAAATTCTTCCAAAAAATAAAATAGGAGGGAATATTTCCCAACTCAGTCTATGAGGCCAGTATGAACCTGATAATCAAAACTAGACAAAGACAATACAAAAAAACTACAGACCAATATCCCTTATAACTATAGACACAAGTATCCTTAACAAACTAGAAAACAAAGTCCAGTAACATGTAAAAAGTGTTTTATACCACAACCAAGTGGGATTTATCCCAGGAATGTAAATGTTGATCTCACATATGAAAATCAATAAATGCAATACACTATGTTAAAAGAATAAAGAACAGGGCCTCCCAGGTGGCGCAGTGGTTGGGAGTCCACCTGCCGATGCAGGGGACGTGGGTTCGTGCCCTGGTCCGGGAAGATCCCACATGCCGCGGGGCGGCTGGGCCCGTGAGCCATGGCCGCTGAGCCTGCGCGTCCAGAGCCTGTGCTCCGCAACGGGAGAGGCCACAACAGTGAGAGGCCCACGTACCGCAAAAAAAAAAAAAAAAAAAAAGAATAAAGAACAAAAACCACATGATCTTCTCAATAGATGCAGAAGTATTTGACAAAATTCAATATCTTTTCAGGATAAAAAAACATTCATGCCAAAGTTCATAGCAGCATTATTCATAATAACCAAGAAGTGAATAAGTATATCCATATAATGGAATATTAATTGGCAATACAAAGAATGAAATATCAACACATGTGACAACATGGATGAACCTTGACAACATTATGCTAAGTAAAAGAAGGCAGTCACGAAAGGCCACATCTTGTATGATTCCATTTATATGAAATGTCCAGAATAAGCAAATCCACAGAGACAGAAAGTAGACTAGTGTTTTCCAGGGATGGAGGAAGGAGGTTTGGGGGGATGAAGAGGGAGTAACTGCTAATGAGTGCAGTGTTTCCTTTTGGGGTAATGAAAATATTCTGAAATTAGACAGTGGTGATGGTTGTACAACTCTGTGAAAATGCCATAAGACACTGACTTCTATGCTTTAAAAGGGTGATTTTTATGGTACATGAATAATATCTCAATAAAGTTATTTTTTTAAATAGTATATTTACAAAGTGTTTTTAAAAACATAATAAGGGCTCCAGGCCATGGTTCAGTGGTGCCTTTACTTAAACCTTATATTCCTCCAGGTACCATAATTCAATTCTTTAATCAAATTAGACCATCAGAAGGCTCCAAATGGAATCATATTAATCCAGTGCCTCACAGAATCACCCTAAAGGCATTTCATCTGAATATTTTCCCTGTAGCTTTTATCTAAGTTGCTATAATAAATAGCCATATGGAACTTACTTCTGCATTTTTTTCATGAATACTGAGACTATTGCCCATCCCATCATTAGGTCACTCATTGCTCCCTGTATTATAAAACACTTTTTGAAAATTACATTTTATAATTTATTTTAGGAAAATCAATGTCCTTTAGGAGTTACCCTTTTTAATAATCAAAATTATACAACTGGGGCTTCCCTGGTGGCGCAGTGGTTGAGAGTCCGCCTGCCGATGCAGGGGACGCGGGTTCGTGCCCCGATCCCGGAGGATCCCACATGCCGCGGAGCGGCTGGGCCCGCGAGCCATGGCCGCGGAGCCTGTGTGTCCGGAGCCTGTGCTCCGCAACGGGAGAGGCCACAGCAGTGAGAGGCCCGCGTACAGAAAAAAAAAAAAAAAAAAAAAAAAAAAAAAATTATACAACTGATTGTGATTTCTTTTTAGTCTTGGAGGAAGCTCAGTTGAACTGTAGCAATTATGTTAACTGAAATGATTAACATATTTGTATCTCCATTTTTTTCTTTCTATTTTTCTTCTTCTATTCATAATTCACTGTTTTATGGCATGGAATTTCAAATTCCCAATACTTATTTGAAGGATTGGCCTAGGATTTTGGACTAAGGTTCAATATTTAATTGTGCCTTATATGAAATCAAGTTTTCTCTATGTTGGCACTATTGACATTTTGAGCAGGATAATTCTTTGGCTGGGGGGTGAGGGGGACAGTCCTGTTTATTGCAGGATATTTAGCAGCATCTTGGCCTCCACCCACTAAACACCAGTAACTGCTCCCCAGTTAAACAACCAAAAGTGTATTCAGACATTGCCAAATATCCCCTGGAAGGCAAAATTTCCGCTGATTAAGAACCACTGTCTTAAATCATCATTGAAAAACTGGACCCCACCACACTTTCTAGTCACTCTTGAGAAATACCAAAAATTCATTACTCTAGATGGATAGGTGGGTAGGTAGGTAGGTAGGTAGGTAGGTAGATGATGATAGATAGATAGAGAGAGAGATAGAGATAGATAGATATAGATAGATAGATAGATAATAGATGATATATTGATTGATTCATACTTTGCTCACTTACTTGAGATGAATCAAGGATGTCTGTGAACTGGATGTCAGTCCCTGAAGCAGAGCTACTTCCACATAGATCTTCTTATTTCACTAAAAAAAAGACTTTTCTGATCTTTCATTTGAAACCAACAATCCATTAAAAAGAAACTTATTCTAAATTTTAGATGAGGAAACTGAGAAAGGGATATGATCAACTTCAGGGCTAAACTCCAAATTCAGTGCTCTTCCTCTTACTGCCAGGGAAATCTTCCTCTCTCTCTCCCTCTCTGTCCATATATAACCATGCATCCCTCCCTAGGTGGGTAAAGGATAGGAATGGAGTCTTATAAGGCTAAAGATGATCTTCTAAAGTACCAACAACTTAAAATGGTGTTTAATATTTATTATTTTTGGCTGCATTGGGTCTTAATTGTGGCTCGAGGGCTTAGTTGACCTGCAGCATGTGGGCTCTTAGTTCCCCCACCAGGGACTGAACCCACATCCCCTTCATTGGAAAGCAACTCTTTACCACTGGACTATGAGGGAAGTCCCCCAAATGGTGTTTAATCCAGTCAATACCTAGAAAATGGATCACCACTTCCCAGATTACACTGTACTTTAATCTAATTAAAACCCACAAATTTCCATTAGATCTAACTTCCAGTTTACAGGGAATGCAGGAGTTAGAGGAATGAGTTAGACACTAGTAGGAAACAATCAATCAAATCCAAAAGTGGGAGTATTCTGTAAGACAACTGGTCTGAACTCTTCCAAAATGTCAATGTCTTGAAAATAAACAATCAGAAAACAAAACCATGGATAAACTATTTTAGAATAAAACAGACCAGCACATCATAACAATCAAATGCAATGTATGAACCTTGTTTGGAATCCTGGTAGTATGTAAAAGGATTCTTAGAAAGAAGGGAATTTTGAATTTAGATTTCACCAGTTTTAGTTTTCTGAGATGTGATATAATAGGAGATTGTTTTTTGGGCTTCCCTGGTGGCGCAGTGGTTGAGAATCTGCCTGCCAATGCAGGGGACACGGGTTCGAGTCCTGGTCTGGGAAGATCCCACATGCCGCAGAGCGGCCGAGCCCGTGAGCCACAGCTACTGAGCCTGCGCATCTGGAGCCTGTGCTCCGCAACGGGAGGCCGCGATGGTGAGAGGCCCGTGCATGGCGATGAAGAGTGGCCCCCGCTTGCCGCAACTAAAGAAAGCCCTCGCACAGAAACGAAGACCCAACACAGCCAAAAATAAAAATAAATAAATTAAAAAAAAAAAAATAGGAGATTTTTTTTTTTTTTTTTTTTTTTTTTCCTTTTTGCAGTATGCGGGCCTCTCACTGTTGTGGCCTCTCCCGTTGCGGAGCACAGGCTCCGGATGCCCAGGCCCAGCGGCCATGGCTCACGGGCCCAGCCGCTCCGCGGCATATGGGATCCTCCCAGACCGGGGCACGAACCCGTATCCCCTGCATCGGCAGGCGGACTCTCAACCACTGCGCCACCAGGGAGGCCCAGGAGATTGTTTTTGAGGATAAAGAGCCATGATGTCTGCAACTTTCAAATGGGTTGACAACAACAAAACAACAAAGATAAATATATATATATATAGATAGATAGATAGATAGATAAAATAATATAGTAAAATATTAACATTTTTAAAACTTTAGAGGGCAGAGTCAAGATGGCAGTGTGGGAAGACACAGCCTTCATGTCTCCCCACAACTAGGGCACCTGCCAGATGCTGGTGGGGACCCTTGATGCCCAAGGAGACGGAAGGAACTCCCAAGCAAACTGCCTACAAAGTCCAGCATTGGAAGCCTCAGGCCAAACAACCAGTAAGACAGGAACACAATCCCACTCACCAAAAAATAAATAATAATAATGAGACAGCAAAAAAATATGTCACAGAAGAAGGAGCAAGGTAAAACCCTACAAGACCAAACAAATGAAGAGGGAATAGGCAAGCTACCTGAAAAAGAATTCAGAGTAATGATAGTAAAGATGAGCCAGAATCTCAGAAATAGAATGGAGGCATGGATTGAGAAAATACAAGAAATGTTTAACAAAGATCTAGAAGAACTAAAGAACAAACAAACAGAGATGAACAACACAATAACTGAAATGAAAACTACACTAGAAGGAATCAATAGCAGAATAACTGAGGCAGAAGGACGAATAAGTGAGCTGGAAGACAAAGTGGTGGAAATAACTGCTGAGGAGCAGAATAAAGTAAAGAGAATGAAAAGAATTGAAGACAGTCTCAGAGACCTCTGGGACAACACTAAATGTACCAACATTTGAATTATAAGGGTCCCAGAAGGAGAAGAGAAAAATAAAGGGGCTGAGAAAATATTTGAAGAGATTATAGTAGAAAACTCCCCTAACATGGGAAAGGAAATAGTCAGTCAAGTCAAGGAAGCACAGAGAGTCCTATATAGGATAAACCCTAGGAGAAACACACCAAGACACATATTAATCAAACTAACAAAAATTAAATTCAAAGAAAAAATATTAAAAGAAGCAAGGGAAAAACAAAAAATAAAATACAAAGGAATCCCCATAAGGTTATCAGCTGATTTTTCAGCAGAAACTCTGTAGGCCAGAAAGGAGTAGCAGGATATACTTAAAGTGATGAAAGAGAAAAACCTACAACCAAGATTACTCTACCCAGCAAGGATCTCATTCAGAATCAACAGAGAAATCAAAAGCTTTTCAGACAAGCAAAAGCTAAGAGAATTCAGCACTACCAAACCAGCTTTACAACAAATGCTAAAGAAACTTTTCCAGGAGGGAAACACAAGAGAAGAAAAAGACTCACAAAAACAAGCCCAGGGGCTTCCCTGGGCTTCCCTGGTGGTGCAGTGGTTGAGAGTCTGCCTGCTGATGCAGGGGATATGGGTTTGTGCCCCGGTCCGGGAAGATCCACATGCTGCAGAGTGGCTGGGCCTGTGAGCCATGGCCGCTGAGCCTGTGCATCCGGAGCCTGTGCTCCGCAACGGGAGAGGCCACAGCAGTGAGAGGCCCGCGTACAGCAAAAAAAAAAAAAAAAAAAGGCAAGAAAAAACAAGCCCAAAACAATTAAGAAAATGGTAATAGGAACATACATATCGATAATATGTATCAATAAATGCCCCAACCAAAAGACACAGACTGGCTGAATGGATACAAAAACAGGATCCATATATATGCTGTCTACAAGAGACCCACTTCAGACTACAGACACATACAGACTAAAAGTGAAGAGGTGGAAAAAGATATTCCATGCAAATGGAAATCAAAAGAAAGCTGGAGTAGCAATACTCATATCAGATAAAATAAACTTTAAAATAAAGACTGTTACAAGAGCTAAGGAAGGACACTACATAATGATCAAGGGATCAATCCAAGAAGAAGATATAACAATTATAAATGTTCATGCACCCACCATAGGAGCACCTCAATAAGGCAATAAGGCAAATGCTAACAACCATGAAAGGGGAAATTGACAGTAACACAATAATAGTAGGAGATTTTAATACCCCACTTACACCAATGGACAGATCATCCAAACAGAAAATAAATAAGGAAACACAAGATTTAAGTGACACAATAGACCAGATAGATTTAACTGGTATTTATAGAACATTCCACCCAAAAGTGGCAGAATACACTTTCTTCTCAAGTGCACACAGAACATTCTCCAGGATAGATCACATCATGGGTCACAAATCAAGCCTCAGAAAATTTAACAAAATCAAGCATCTTTTCTGACCACAATGCTATGAGATTGGAAATCAATTACAGAAGAAAAAACTGTAAAAAACACAAATACATGGAGGCTAAACAGTGCGCTACTAAATAACCAAGAGATCACTGAAGAAATCAGAGAAGAAATAAAAAAAAATACATAGAAACAAATGACAGTGAAAACATGACCCCAAACCTATGGGACACAGCAAAAGCAGTTCTAAGAGGGAAGTTTACAGGAATTCAATCTCACCTCAAGAAACAAGAAAAATCTCAAATAAACAATCTAACCCTACACCTAAAGCAACTAGAGAAAGAAGAACAAAGAAAACCCAAAGTCAGTAGAAGGAAAGAAATCATAAAGATCAAGCAGAAATGAATGAAATAGAAACAAAGAAAACAGTAGCAAAGATCAACAAAACTAAAAGCTGGTTCTTTGAGAAGATAAACAAAATTGATAAACCCTTAGCCAGACTCATCAAGAAAAAAACGGAGAAGACTCAAATCAACAGAATTAGAAATGAAAAAGGAGAAGTAACAACTGACACTGCAGAAATACAAAGGATCATGAGAGATTACTACAAGAAACTATATGCCAATAAAATGGACAACCTGGAAGAAACGGACAAATTCTTAGAAAAGCACAACCTTCCAAGACTGAACCAGGAAGAAGTAGAAAACATAAACAGACCAATCACAAGCACTGAAATAGAACTGTGATTAAAAATCTTCCAACATGTGCTTCCCTGGTGGCTCAGCAGTTAAGAATCTGCCTGCCAATGCAGGGGACATGGGTTTGAGCCCTGATTGGGGAAGATCCCACATGCCGCAGAGCAACTAAGCTCATGAGCCACAACTAGGACTTAATTTCAGCTTAAAGGGAACCACAAAGAAGCAAATAAGAAAGAAAGGTGAAGGTGGGAGGTTATACTGGATGTTTTTTTTATTTGAAAGGTGGGATTTGATGAAATATATGAATGGACATATGACCAGCAGCCCTGTCCTGGTTTGCACAATGTCAGTTAGCACTGCTCCATACATGGAACAGATTAGCAACATCTTTTCCTGCCTGAGGGCTTACATGTTGCAATTCTCTTGTAATAAGTTCCTAAATATTTAATGCTTGAATGACTTCCTAATAGGGTGTTGATTTACTACATCACAGGCATAATTAAGAAGCATCGATTCAGGTCTGACGGGATTAAGTTTAAAGCCCGAAAGCTTAGCTTTCAGAGCCAAGCAAATAAGAAAGCAACACGGGCACGACAGAGAGAAACATTTACACACATGCTAACCCTGGCAGCTGTGTTTTTCTAAGATCCCACCTTTGCTTCGGGCCCACTGAGTTTTCTCCTGTTTTGAGTGTGTGAGTGAAGCTAAGATGAACCCAGAGTGCTGAGCTCACAGTGGGGCTCTATGGTGAGTGCCACAAATAGTCACTCTGCTGTTTTTAAGCTTCGGAAGGAAACCTTGACCTAGTATTTATGAGACAGGTCCACTCCCATCTGCAAGTGTGGATGTGGATATTCATTACTAAATTTCACCAGAAACTGAGGCTAAACTTCAGAGAGCAAGAAGTGTTAGCTGTGGCAACTAGACACTCCATGTGTTTTGCTAGTAACTTTTCATTGTAAACACTCCTGTGTTATCTTACCATGACGTCAAGTTTTAGAGGAACAAATTGACTAACTGGTAAGGGATTTTGAAGAAATCTGACAAAATATAGTCAGGTTTTCTTTCTCCACCCTCAGCATGTCACACACCTAGGCCTTTCAAAAAGTCTTCTCAAATCACAAAACCCTTCTCTGCTCTGTGGACCCATTTTATCCCTTTTTCTGATGCAAGGTTACTTGAATCATTACTGGCCTCCATTCATAGTGAAAACTGTCATCTCTGCTCACATATTTCCGGATTGCCAGACATAAGAAAAAGAGGTTTAATGAGAGTTTCCTTAACAACAACAACAAAAACTTTCATTTTTGTGGTTGTTATTGCCATCATTCATTGAAGAATTATTTAGTGAATGACTAGATGTTTAGTGTTTAATACGATATGCCAAGCACCAGAGAAACCATAGTACAAAAACACTGCTCCGGTTCCAAGGAGTATATAGTCTTGACTAGTAAAACAGTGGAATAAGAAACCAGAAAACAGAAATGCAGAAGGAGAGATGCAACAAAGGAGGTAAGTACAGATTGACTTTCAATAGGAAATACCAGGGGTACAAATTTCCAAAGTAGGAAGCAAGAACTAAGATAAACATCCATTAATGCCACTACCCGGGTGAGGCACTAGGAACATTTTGCATAATTCCTTTGAGTTGCCTTTGATTCATTTTAATATAGTTGTGCCCATCCTGAAGGTAGAATCTGTTATCCTACCTTTTTTTCACTTAATATAAGAACATAAGCATTTCTCCCACATTATTATTATTATTATTATTATTATTATTATTATTTGCAGTACGTGGCCCTCTCACTGTTGTGGCCTCTCCCGTTGTGGAGCACAGGCTCCGGACGTGCAGGCTCAGCGGCCATGGCTCACGGGCCCAGCCGCTCCACGGCATGTGGGATCTTCCTGGACCGGGGCACGAACCCGTGTCCCCTGCATCGGCAGATGGACTCTCAACCACCGTGCCACCAGGGAAGCCCTCTCCCACATTATTAAAAATTGGTTGTAAGCATTGTTCTAGTCATAGGAATATGCTATAATTTGCATATCCTGTTACTCATTGTTCCTCATTTACATTGCATATTGTTTTCATTCAGAGTAATTAATTCATTCTGCATTTACTGAACCCCTGGCATTCAGGAGTCAAGCACTGGGCTTGGTTTGAAGATATAAAAGTGAGTAAGTCTAGACTTCCAGGAACTCAAAATGTGGAAGAAAAATGACGGGGAAGCAGACATATACAATTAAAATAAGGTGACAAGAGGAGGCACGAGGAGTGCCATTAACCCAGAAAGGAAAGGACCTACAAGTACCAAGACTGGGTGGCTTAAACAACAGAAATGGGGCTTCCCTGGTGGCACAGTGGTTGAGAGTCCGCCTGCCTATGCAGGGGACATGGGTTCATGCCCCGGTCCGGGAAGATCCCACATGCCGTGGAACGGCTAGGCCCGTGAGCCATTGCCGCTGAGCCTGCGCGTCCGGAGCCTGTGCTCCACAACGGGAGAGGTCACAACAGTGAGAGGCCCGTGTACCGCAAAAAACAAACAACAACAACAAAAAAAACAGAAATGTATTTTCTCACAGTTCTGGAGGCTAAAAATCCAAGATGATGGTGTCAGTAGGTTTGGTTCCTTCTGCGGCCTCTCCTTACCTTGCATTTGGTGGCCTTCTCACTGTGTCCTCCTGTGACCTGTACTCTGTGTGTGTGCACCCCTGGTGTCTGTACGTCCAAATTTCCTCTTCTTATAAGGACACCGGTCAGATTGGGTCATCATACCCTAAAGGTCTCGTTTTAACTGAATCACCTCTTTAAAGGCTCTATCTCCAAACACAGTCACAGTCTGAGGCTTTGGGTGGGGTCAGGGCCTTAACACAGGAATTTTAAGGAGACACGATTTAGCCACCAAAATTTAGCGACAAGAAAATGCTGGAAGGAGGTGACACTTAGCTCATTCTAGAAGGATGGTAAAGAATAAAAAGTGAAAGGAGATAGAAATATTTTATATATATAAAATAGGGATGTGAAAAAAGATGCAGCAAGTTCAGAGGAACTACAAGTATTTCAGTATGACTGGAGCAAGGAGTGAAGAGAAAAATAAGGAGAACAGAGGCAATTATAAATCATTCTGGAGTGTATAAAGCTTTGTCCATATTTCACTGAGACTATTTTAACAGTGATTATTTCACTGAGATTGACTCCAGTGGAATGACTTAGCCAAAGGATGGGTTCTCGCCACACCATGCCCTACTTTCCCCATGGTTTCTCTCTTGATACTTAACCAATAATTGAAGTCTCCTGTGGGTGCTGCTTAAAAACAGACCCCCCCCACCCCACCCCCACCCCTCGCCAGGCCTGTCCCTAGAGATCAGGCACTTGTTTCAGGGTGGTCACCAGCAGTCTTCAGCAGCCTGCCATCTCTCCAGGGGGCCATGGATATACTTCTAGTCACTTCTGTGTCCTCTTCTCTTTTAGGTTTCACTATGGTCTCTCCAAATTTGCACGGAAGATGCAGTCTCCTAGGTCTCCAGTTTACCCTCAGAAGCATTGGGCATTCTATTGGACACAAACAAGGAATTAAACACCATGGGTTCCATTTCTTAGTGCTATCTCTCTTGAGCTAGATTATCCATTACTTGCATGTCTCATCTCCTTAAATCCTCACAGCCTGGCACTATATTTAAAATAGGGAATGATCATCAGTAAGACTTTTTGCTTCCCAGGACCTCAGTTTCTCTATCTGTAAAACGTGGGGCATAAGGTTTTTGAAATCTATGAATCCGCCAAGCACACGAACATTTTTGCACAGTGCTTTAAAGTGTTTAAAATACTTTTGCCAAGTAGGATTTTATTTAATACAAAAATGTCCAATAAATATTTGCTGACATGAGTAAAAGTGATGACTGTGTGAACTGAAAAGAGCCTACTTAATGTCAAATTTCCCTCTAATCAGGGGCTTCCCTGGTGGCGCAGTGGTTGAGAGTCCGCCTGCCGATGCAGGGGACACGGGTTCGTTCCCCGGTCCGGGAAGATCCCACATGCCGCGGAGCGGCTGGGCCCGTGAGCCATGGCTGCTGAGCCTGCGTGTCTGGAGCCTGTGCTCCGCAACGGGAGAGGCCACAACAGTGAGAGGCCCACATATCACACACAGAAAAAAATAATAAGCAAAGTTCCCTCTAATCATTAAGTCTGAGAGCCAATTAAGGTTTTTTAAATGACTCCCAATCACTATATGTAAGAATTAATTTTAATTCCTAAATTTAATTCCTAAATATTGTCCAATCTGAGGAAAATGGTCTAAGCACAGTTGCCAGCTTTAAAAAAGGAGAAGGCACCTCCTCTGTGTAGTACTATGTCACTATGTTGTGGAAGTAGTACTTTATTTGAAAAAACATTTTTCTCCCGGTGTTTGTTTCTGTCTAAGTTGATTGGCATGCATTCAACATGTTCATTATTCAGCCTAGGTTTTGTCATTCTATTTTACTTTATGTGAAACTCCATTTCAAAATGCAGCTCTTCTCAGAAAAGCACCTGCCCATTCTCCCACAGCCCTTCTGAATGGAAGGCCAGCTGCATGCACCAGCCTAGGGCCAGTTCCAGGTGCACCTGGGCAGGTGATGCTCCACCCCCTCAGGTGTGCCCATCAGGGTAAACACAAGCTCTCCTGGGCTGCTGCCACCACCGAGGGTTCCAGTTTCACTGTTGCTGTGTTTCTGATGCCAGTGCTAAGGACAGTGAACTTTTAAAGACAACCTCTCCTTTCTTCTCTAATCTGGTAGAAAAACAAAGCCTGAGTCAGGAACCAGTCAAGTGGAAGGCGGTGCATCTAAATCAAACACTGACCTTGACTTTCTCCAACACTGCTCCCCAGAATCTCTTGAGAGGTGCAGGGATCTCTGGGACAGGCTGTTTTGGAGAGCCTGTCCCAGAGATCCCTGGGATCTCAAGAGAGGGGGCCTTTGCAGGACCTGAGGTTCAATATTTAAGGGGACATGAAGAAAAATAAGGGGGAACCACCTCACACCTGTCAGAATGGATGGCTATTATCAGAAAGACAACAAATATGTGGAGAAAAGGGAACCCTCATACACTGCTGGTAAGGTTGTAAATTGGTGCAGCCACTATGGAAAATGGTTTGAAGGTTTTTCAAAAAAAATTAGAAATAGAACTACTATATGATCCAACAATTCCACTTCTGGGTATTTTTCCAAAGAAACCAAAAACACTGATTTGAAAAGATATATGCACCCTTATATTCACTGCAGCATTATTTACAATTGCCAAGATATGGAAGCAACCTAAGTGCCCACTGATAGATGAATGGATAAAGAAGAGGTGATATATATATATATATATATATATATATATATATATATATATATATGGAATATTACTCAGTCATAAAAAGAATGAAATCTTGCCATCTGCAATGACATAGATGGATGTAGAGGTATTATGCTCAGTAAAGTAACTAGACAGACAAATACTGTTTGATTTCACTTATATGTGGAATTTAAAAAACAAAACAAATGAAAAAACAAAACAAAACAGAAGCAGACTCATAGACACAGAGAACAAAAATGTGGCTGCCAGAGGGGAGAAGTAAAATAAGTGATGGGGATTAAGAGCTATACACTTCCAGTTACAAAATAAATGAGTCACGGGGATGAAATGTACAGCATAGAGAATATAGTCAATAATATTGTCATAACTTTGTATGGTGACAGATGATCACTAGACTTATCGCGGTGATCATTTCGTAATATATAGAAATATCAAATCATTATGTCGTACACCTGAAACTAATATAGAGTTATATGTCAATTATAACTCAATTTGAAAAAAAGAAGGGGGGAGTCCCCCTCTTCTGTTATTGCCTTCCTCCTGTCACCTACCCTTGAACTTCAAAAAGCCTGAGCCAGGCCATCAGCATCAGTCTCCCTTTAGGGCACTCCCAGGTAAAATAGGAGAATATCTGAGTTGGGAGAGAAGTTTGAGATCTCAAGTGTAAAAGCTTCATTTTGCTGATGGGAAAACCCAGAGGAGGAAGGAGGCTTTTGCCAAGCTGGTGAGAGCTAGCGATAGAACCCAGAGTCCTCTTGACATGCCCCCCATGCCTTCCCGAAGTGTGGTCTTGGCCCCCAAGAACTACCTCCTCTCCTAGTGTTCCTGTTGCTATTAGAAACCCTTTTCCTCCCAGTTAATGACACCAGGAATCATTATTAACTATTCTTCTTTATCCCACATTTCCAGTTAATGAACCTTATTGACTCTTACTTTAAAATATCTTACTCTTTATTCCAGTAGCCATCACCCTAGGCAGCGTTGCTTCAGTCCTTGCCTCCTGCTGGCCCCCTGCCTCTGACCTCTCTCCAGTCCATCTAGCAAATAGCTAGCATACTGATAGTAGCTAACAGTTGTCATACATGTATGTGCCATCACTGTTTCTAAGTACTCTACATTTATTATCTCATTTACTCCTCATAAGACCCTAAAAGCAGGATGCTTTTATTACCCCCATTTTATAGATGAGGAAACTGAGGCACAGAGCAGTTAAATAATACACCTAAGATGGCACAGCTAGCAAGTGGCAGAACTGGGATTTTAGAAAAACAGGTAGTTTGGTGTCAAAGTCCCAACTCCTAAGTATTGCACCATACTGCTTTCTTCCTGAAGCACCCATGTTACTACCCATATTACTGCTTCAGCAGCTCTCCTCTGTCACTGTGGGAGTTCAAAGTCTTAGTTTGGCATTCAAATCACTGCATGGTTTGGCTTTCACTAGACTTCAGGTAAGTTAATTAACTTCTCTGCATCTCAATTTCCTGATCTATTAGTTGAGGATGATTATAACAGTAATCACCTCATTGGGCTGTTATGAGAATTAAAGGAGGTCACCCATGTAAAGCACTTAGCTGAGTACCCAGACCAAAGTGACTCTTGATCAATGTTAGTTATTGCTGAGTTACCTTTACATAAAACTTCCTTATAGGACTCCTCAGACCAGAATGTTGCTGCAAATAAATAGTGTTGCTGAACTGAATGCTGGTGCAGTTTTTCCCTTCTAGTTATTTTCCCCACGGCCACTGTCATTTCCATATTCCAAAGTAGCCAAATCCTCCCTTCCTCCAGTCTCCCTTCCTCAGTGGCCCCCCACCCTACAGTAATCTGAATTCCTAGAACACATTTTCCCCATCATACTTTTTTTCACATCATCATTTGTCTAATCATTTGCTAAACATTTGTCAAGTGCTAACTCTAATAATAACAGTAATTTTATTCGACAGTATACTTTAAAGGGCTTCAAGTAACAACTATGCCTCTGTAATCTTTACAAAATTGGTGGAAAGTGGTTCCCATTTTAGAGCTGCTCTGGTTTCCCCAGCTGTTGCGTGTCAGTCCAGGGACCACGGGGAGCAGGGTAGCGATGAAACCAAGTCCCCCTAAAACTGAGTTCCCCTGCTAAGTTGATAATTAACCTCTCCATCCAAAACTGTATTCCCTATCTTGTCCTGCCCCTGTTCCCCCTCAGGATTGAGGAGTCTTAAAGAAAAAGAGAGCCTCTGGGGTACAAAAGCTCCTCCGTGTCCCCTACTTCTTGTTTGGCCTTCCCCAAGTTTCCAAAGAACAAACTCAAGCAGTTTATGATTAGAATGATAGAGTCACAAAACTCCTAGCTCTTCCTGAAGGGATACAGATTACAATCTGATGCATAATTTTGTATTGTTCTGCAGAAGCTGACCACCCCCCCCCCCCGCAGGGTCACCACCACTAGGATGGTGACTACATGCTGACTGCAAGCATATAGACCCCAGACTGATTTGAACCAGAAGGTTGATGATTAAAATCCCGAAATACCACCTTGTTACCTCACCACCAAACAATCAGAAGAATGTCCACGAGCTGATCACACACCCTGTGACCCTCACCCTTAAAGGTTACCTTTAAAGACACTTCCCTGAAAGCCATTGGGGATTTCGAGCATGAGCTGTCCATTCTCCTTGCTTGGTGCCTTGCAATAAAATCTGCACTTTCCTTCACCACCACCTGGTGTCAGGAGGCTGGCTTTGCTGCATATCAGACCAGCAAACCCGAGTTCATTTTGCTAACAGTGAGGTAGATGGGACTCTCAGCCTCACAGGCAAAGCAAGGTCTCTCCACATGTGGTTACAATCCAGGGCAGATGGTGGCAAAATCTGGCAGAGTGGATGAGAAGTGGTGCCATGACTTTTCAGGCACAAGCATGGCTTCTGGCTGGGCGAATCTACACTTCCCCAGACAGTGCCTGCATCAGAGGTCAGCACACCCTGCTGAGGGGAGTCCCTCTGGACAACAGGGTCCGACTGATGATATGGCAATAGCAAGGAAGATAAATTCATTCTGCAGGATGCAGGAACAGGCTTCCTAGGAGCTGCCCCTACTGGGAAGTTTAATCTTTTGTTCTTTTCTTCATTTATCCATGTATTTACCACACAAGTATCAAATGTCTGCTATGTGTGTGCTTGAGTACACCACAACATCACAAGGCCTTAAGACACAGGCCCAAAGCAACCATGTAGCATAGAAGAAAGATAGTAATTTTGAAGTTAGAGTCAGCTCCAGTCCTGGCTCAGCCACTTTCTAGTGGTGTGACCATGATGAGTCCTAGCTCAGAACCCAGTTTCCTCAGGAAAACGGGGCTAACACTCCACCATTTTGTTGTTATCAGAATTAGAGATAACAGCTGGAGAATGCCGGGCAGCATTCCTGGCACACATTAGCTACTTCATTCATTACTGAAGAGCAGGGTGAATGCACTTGGCCATTTCTCTTTTTGGAGTAGCTGGTACACAGAGTCCAGGTGATAAGTCCAGGGTAGAGGGACCCTGGAATTCTCTCTTCCTGTGCTAAAAGGGAAAAAAACAAAACAAAACTTCACCTGAACATCCTTCCCATGTTGCAGAGCTTTCAAATTCACCTCCAGGCAAAATTAGTACCACCTCCTTTCTCCACAGCATTTCCACAAGTCTATTTTAACACATCATTGATTCCTTTTATTAGTGTGTGTTTTTAATATACATCTGTTTCTTCCTGCTGGGCTATAAACTTCCCTAGAAGGCAAGAGTCTTCACAGTCTTTCTTTTCCCTCTTAGGTGCTGAGCATAGCCTCTGGCACATTGCAGGGCCCTCAAAAACTGCTTACTGCTTTGAAAACAAGTCCAGCAAGGGCCAATTATATGGGGGGGTGGAGGGGGTAATGAGGAGGGCTGATGTTTCTCCTCCACTTTAAGCTCTCTACCATATTGTATACACAAATGGAGACTGAATCCCTTAAATTTATACAGGTCTAGCATTTTATGGTGTATATATACAAAGCATTTTAGTTGTTATTATTAATCTTACCATTTAAACCTTTCAAGAATCCAGTAAAGTTCCTCACTGGAATGCATTCCATACCTTCTCTCCCTTTTCCTTAATACTGTAGAGGTAATAGAATTTTGTCTCAATTTTCTGTGGCCTTCAGACAGCACTTGTCTCCTGGATACAGAGGGACAGGGATTCTTAACCTGGAGGCTACAAGTTTCAGCTGTCAGTGAACCCCTCAGATCGCAGGCAAAATTTTACACATGTGTGCATGTGTGTGTGTGTGTGTGTGTGTGTACATAGTGCATTTTTGGGTGGGGTGATGCTCTGTGGTTTTTAAGCGGGTTCTCATACGGGTCCCTGACCTTACAATGGAGAGCAAAATAATGAAAAATGCTAAGTGTTCACTGAAAACTCTCTATTTTTAAAAGATGACACAGGCCGTATTCACTTCTGTTCAGCAAATAAGAGGAAGGTGTGATATTATGATATAATAAATACATTTATATTTGGTCTTCATCTCTGGTTCCTTGGTACAAGAACTTCTAAAACCCTTGAAATTTCTTGAGTGATAGAAGTGTCTTTTGTTATTCATAATAAGCCCCTTTCAACCTTACCTGAGTTTATGCTAATGAGGTGGCTGGTGGGCCCCTAGGTAACTTCGTGGGGGCTGGTTGCAATGGGAACCAACCCTGTGATTTGAGGTTTGGAATTTTCAGAACTCCCAAGTCTGGAGAGGGGAGAGGTGCTGAAGACTGAGTTAATCACTGCTGGCCAGTGATTTACTCAATCACACATGTGTAGTGAAACTTCCATAAAAACCTAGGGCTGGAAGAGCTTCCATGTTGGCAAACACAGCTCTGTTCTGGGAAGGTGGCACAACTTAACTCGACAGGGACAGAAGCTCCTGTGCTCAGGACCCTTCTGGACCTCACCCTATATAACTCTTCATCTGGCTGTTCATTTGTATCCTCTATAATAAACCAATGGTAGAAAGTAAAGTGTTTTCCTTAATTCTGTGAGCCATTCTAGCAAATGATGGAACGTGAAGTTGGTGGGGAGTTTGGGAACTCTGACTCTGCAGCCAAATTGAACAAAAGCGTGGGTACCTGGGGGACCCAATACTTTCAGCTGGCATCTGAAGTGGGACAGTCTTGTGGGACTGAACCCTTAAAACTGTGGAGTCTGTGCTAACTCGGGGTAGTTAGTGTCAGAATAGAATTGAATTGTAGGACACCCAGTTGGTGTCTGGAGAGTTGGAGAACCGGTTGTTGGCATGGGAAAACCCACAGAAGTGTTGTGAGTAAAAACACCCCAAGAGAAGGAAACATCCTTTTAAATAATTTTAATATATTTTATTATCGTATCAAGAATGCTTCAATAATGAACCTCCTGTGGAAAAAGGAGACCCAGCAGACAGGAGAGTGAGCATGAAACATAGTGATAGACACCAATGAAGAAACTTGAGTACATATTCCTAAAAGACATCATACTATGCCATCGACTTGGCTTCTAGAACTTTAAATACATCCATCGTCAAGGTTCTGAAGGCAGATTACCATGAAAAGAGAATGTATGTCATGGTAAGGAAGAAAATAACTTTCCTGCAAAAAGGCATAAATGACGAGGCACATTCTTCCCTCTGGTTTCTCGTTTCTTCTTTATTTTGGCCAACCTTGTACAAAACTGTGACATAAGCGCTAACCTCCTAAGTTGTCTCCCTGACTTGGTTATCTCTTTTGTTCCAGATTAATCATCAAACAAGATCACCTTATTCAAGTTGCTCAACACTGAAAAAGACAGAATAGCCCTTCTTTGTCCACAAAGATTTGAATTCAAATTCTTTAGCCTTGCATGTAGGACCCTTCCTAATTTGACCTTATGCACCTTTTCTAAGGTTCTCTCATATTCCCTGCACACACACACCCTTTGGGCCAGCAGACTTACTCAGTCTCTTCCAAATATATATATATATAGGATATATATATATATATATATATATATATATATATATATATATAGGATATATTCCATTTGTTTATTCTTGGAATGTCCTATACAGAAGGCTAACTCCCTATCACCTTCCAAATGGCACCCTCCCTTCAAGACTCCATTCCGTCCCCTGATGCCTCACTATCCCACCTCCCCAGCCAATTGTCTTTCCCTCCCATAAATCCCAACATTTCATATTTATTCCTTGTTATATGTAGCTCTTTATCTTTGATTGGCTCCCTTATATTTGCTCATGTCTTACCTTCTTAGCTAGTCTATGAGCTTCTTAAAGGCAGTCCACATCATTGCATCTCCCTTGGCCCCCAGGACAGGGCCTGCCTAGAGTAGATATTGGATCATTTCTTTTTCATTGATTGATTTTGGAGTCACCATGGGTTTTGAGAACTCCTTAATGCAACCCACAGCCTCTACATGAGTTGGGCTCTGCCACCCTCTTTGGCCTCGCTAATGGCTCTTCTCCCTTAACACTTCATAACTAGCCATCTCCAGTTCCAGTCAGTTCCTTAAGCACTCCAGTCATGATACCTTGTGTCACATTCTCTGCCTGAACACTCAGTTCCTCTTCTTTGTTTGGTTGACTCTTACTCAACCTTTGGGTCTAATTCCAGGCATTGCTTCCTTTTTAATTAATTAATTAATTAATAATTTTTGGCTGTGTCGGGTCTTTCCTTGTAGCACACAGATCTTTCTTTGCAGCGCGCAGGCTCTTTGCTACGGCACAAAGGCTTCTCTCTAGTTGCGGTGCATGGGCTTAGTTGCCTCGCGGCACGTGGGATCTCAGTTTCCCGACCAGGGATTGAACCTGCATCCCCTGCATTGGAAGGCGGATTCTCAACCACTGGACCACCAGAGAAGTCCCCAGCATTACTTGCTAATGAGAAGTCTTCCCCCAGCCTCCACTAGAAACCATAGCTTAACAAGGTGGGGGCAGCCAAATGTAGGGTGTGTGTGTGTGTTTAGCAAGAGGAAATGAGAAACATTTCCATCCACCCTCTCATGAACTCTCTCCAGCTTCTTCTTTTCCTGTGCCCTTTGGGTGCCAGCCACCTGAAATTACTCACAGGACTGCTGAATTGACTTTTCTTTCTTCCCTGGTACCTTTATACACACTTCATTCTGACTGATTCCATTTAATCCACAACCTTTCTTCACCTAGATAACTCCTATTCGTCATTCAACGCCCAGCAAAGGAGTCTATAAAATGGGAACAGTAGAAATAGTTTCTACCTCAGAGCATTTTGGGGAGGATTTAATAAGTATATATATAGCTCTTAGATTACTTCCTGGTACATAGTAAGGGCTCAATAATTTTTGGCTATTATTATTACCATTATCATCATCTTCTCTCTCATCATTACTATCAGTGTATGACACATACACAAGTATTATGCTATTTAACATGCTATATAGTATTGCTTTTCATGTCTATCTCCCCACTATCATTTGAGCTCCTTGTGGATTGGTCAGCAAATAACTAAGACATTCTACAAGCCCTAGCAAAGCATCAACAATCAAAACTCAGAGGACTTCCCTGGTGGTGCAGTGGTTAAGAATCTACCTACCAATGCAGGGGACACAGTTTCGAGCCCTGGTCCAGGAAGATCCCACATGCTGCAGAACAACTAAGCCCATGCGCCACAACTACTGAGCCCCCGTGCCACAACTACTGAAGCCTGCACGCCTAGAGCCTGTGCTCCACAACACAGAGAAGCCACCGCAATGAGGAGCCCTCACACCACAACAGAGAGTAGCCCCTACTCGCTGCAACTAGAGAAAGCCCGTGCACAGCAACGAAGAACCAATGCGGCCAAAAATAAATAAATAAAAAAATTTATACCCCCCCCAAAAAAACCAGTCAAAACTCAGAGCTTCAGAAATCCTATGGGACCTGTGAAAAGGAAAATATTAACTGCACGAGAAAGCTGTGGGAAAGGAACAAGTAAATGAGCTTAAAAAGAATCCCTTAGATGGAAAATAAATAGATGAAATAAACTCTGAAAGCCTGAGTTTTAAAAAAAATCCCTTAGAAACAACCACAGGACTCTTACTCACCACTGACAAGAATGTAAGTTGACCCCACCCTATTTTATAGGGCAATTTGATACTTACTACTAAACTTTTAATTGTATATAACTTTTGACCAAGAAATCACTTTTAGGAATCCATTCAATAAAAACACGCAAATATGCAAAGATATATGATAAGGTTGACTATTACAACTTTATTTGTAAAGTAAAATATTGGAAACATCCCAAATGCTCATCAAAAGGGGACAATTAAATTAACTAAATTAACTCTGGGATTATGGGGATCCATACACTGGAATACTATGCAACTGTTGTGGAAAGAAGGTAAGGCTATATGCCCTGAAGCTAGAGTCCATAATACACAGTTAAGTGAAAAATTTGTAAATTCATCTAAATGTATTAGCCCCATTTTGGGGGTCTGTTTTATGAAGGTATAATTTAACTACAACAAAATTATCAATATTAAGTGCATGATTAGATGAGTTTTAACAAATATATAATGTCATATAACCACTACTGCAATCATTATCATTATTTTTTTTTTTTGCAGTATGCAGACCTCTCACTGTTGTGGCCTCTCCCGTTGCGGAACACAGGCTCCGGACGCACAGGCTCAGCGGCCATGGCTCACGGGCCCAGCCACTCCGTGGCATGTGGGATCCTCCTGGACCGGGGCACGAACCCATGTCCCCTGCATCAGCAGGTGGACTCTCAACCACTGCGCCACCAGGGAAGCCCTGCAATCATTATATTGATAGAACATTTCCATCACCCCCAAAAGTTAGTTGGAAACCATATTCAGTCATTCTGTATCTTCACCCTCTGGGCCCTGGCAACCACTGATCTGCTCTTTATCATTATGGTTTCTTACTTTTCTAGAATTTCATATAAATGGAATCATAAAGTATATACTCCTAAGTCTGGCTCCTTCCACTTAGCATAATGCTTTTGACATTCATTCATATTGCTGCCTATCAATAGTACATTCTTTCTTATGCTGATTAGTATTCCATTGTAAGGTTGTACCACAATTTATTTACTATTTAAGAATTGATGGACATTTGGTTTGTTTCCAGTTTTTGATGATTATGAATAAATACACTATAAACATTCATGTGCAGTTTCATTTAATTAAACTCTTTATTTTGAGATAATTGTAGATTGACATGCAGTTGTTAGAAATAACACAGAGATCCTTCTATCCAATTTCCCCCAATGGTTACATTTTATAAAAGTATAATACAATATCACAACCAGGGTATTGACAATGATATGGTCAAGATACAGAAGAGTCCTATCATCAAAGGGGCCTCTTATGCTGCCCTCTTATAGTCCCATTCACCTCTCTTTTTCCCTACCCAGACCCTGGCAACCACTAATCTCTTCTCTGTATCCATAGTTTTGCCATTAAAAGGATATAATATAATGGAATCATACAATATGTAATTTGGGGGGAATTGACTTTTTCATGCAACATACTTCCATGGAGATTCATCTAAGTCATTGAATATATCAATAGTTTGTTCCTTTTTATTGCTGAGTAGTGTTCCACGGTGTGGATGTACACAGTTTGCTTAACCATTCACTGGTGGAAAGACATCTGTTTTGTCTTTAGTTTTTGGCTATTTTGAATAAAGTTTCTTTGAACATTTGTGTACAGTTTTTTAGCGGGAGCATGAGTTTTCTTTTCTCTGGGATAAATGCCCAGCAGAGCAAGTGCTGAGTTGTATGGTAGCTACATGTTTAGTTTTATAAGAAACAGACAAATTGGTTTCCACAGTGGCTGTTCCACTTTACATTCTCACCAGCAGTTTGTAACTGATCCAGTTTCTCTGCACTCTAACCAGCATTAGGTGTTGCCAATTTTTTATTCTAGCCATTCTGCTAGGTGTGTAGAGATAGCTTACATGCTTTAATTTATATTTCCCTCATGGCCACAGATAGTGAACTTCTTTTTTCATGTGCTTATTTACCATTTGTATATCCTCTTCAGGATGTCTGTTCATGTCTTTTGCCCATTTTCTAATTGGATTTTTCTTTTTTTAAATTCAGCTTCTGTTCATTTGCCAGTGGAGTCTTGGTATTGCTCCTTTTTTTTTAACGTCTTTATTGGAGTATAAATGTTTTACAGTGTTGTGTTAGTTTTTTCTGTATAACAAAGTGAATCAGCTATAAGTATACATGTATCCCCATATCCCCTCCCACTTGCGCCTCCCTCCCACCCTCCCTATCCCACCCCTCTAGGTGGTCACAAAGCACCGAGCTGATCTCCCTGTGCTAAGCAGCTGCTTCCCACTAGCTATCTATTTTACATTTGGTAGTGTATATATGTCCATGCCACTCTCTCACTTCATCCCAGCTTACCACTTCCCCCTCCCTGTGTCCTCAAGTCCATTATCTATGCCTGTGTCTTTATTCCTGCCCTGCCCCTAGGTTCATCAGAACTTTTTTTTTTCTTAGATTCCATATATATCTGTTAGCATACAGTATTTGTTTTTCTCTTTCTGACTTACTTCACTCTGTGTGACAGTCTCTAGGTCCATCCACCTCACTACAAATAACTCAATTTTGTTTCTTTTTATGGCTGAGTGATATTCTATTGTATATATGTGCCACATCTTCTTTATCCATTCATCTGTCGATGGACACTTAGGTTGCTTCCATGTCCTGGCTATCATAAATAGTACTGCAATGAACATTGTGGTACATGACTCTTTTTAAAATATGGTTTTCTCAGGGTATATGCCCAGTAGTGGGATTGCCGGGTCATATGGTAGTTCTATATTTATCTTTTTAAGGAACCTCCATACTGTTCTCCATAGTGGCTGTATCAATTTACATTCCCACCAACAGTGCAAGAGGGTTCCCTTTTCTCCACACCCTCACTGGCATTTATTGTTTGTAGATTTTTTGATGATGGCCATTCTGACCGGTGTGAGATGATACCTCATTGTAGTTCTGATTTGCATTTCTCTAATGATTAATGATGTTGAGCATCCTTCATGTGTTTGTTGGCAATCTGTATGCCTTTTTTGGAGAAATGTCTATTTATGTCTTCTGCCCATTTTTGGATTGGGTTTTTTGTTTTTCAGATATTGAGCTGCATGAGCTGCTTGTAAATTTGGGAGATTAATCCTTTGTCAGCTGCTTCGTTTGCAAATATTTTCCCCCATTCTGAGGGTTGTCTTTTCGTCTTCTTTATGGTTTCCTTTGCTGTGCAAAATCTTTGACGTTTCATTAGGTCCCATTTGTTTATTTTTGTTTTTATCTCCATTTCTCTAGGAGGTGAGTCAAAAAGGATCTTGCTGTGATTTATGTCATAGAGTGTTCTGCCTATGTTTTCCTCTAAGAGTTTTATAGTGTCTGGCCTTACATTTAGGTCTTTAATCCATTTTGAGTTTATTTCTGTGTATGGTGTTAGGGAGTGTTCTAATTTCATTCTTTTACATGTAGCTGTCCAGGTTTCCAAGCACCACTTATTGAAGAGGCTGTCTTTTCTCCATTGTATTGCCTCCTTTGTCGTAAATTAGGTGCCCATATGTGTGTGAGTTTATCTCTGGGCGTTCTATACTGTACCATTGATCTATATTTCTGTTTTTGTGCCAGTACCATACTGTCCTGATTGCTGTAGCTTTGTAGTATAGACTGAAGTCAGGGAGCCCGATTCCTCCAGCTCCGCATTTCTTTCTCAAGATTGCTTTGGCTCTTTGGGGTCTTTTGTGTTTACATACAAGTTGTGAAATTTATTGTTCTAATTCTGTGAAAAATGCCATTGGTAGTTTGGTAAGGATTGCATTGAACCTGTAGATTACTTGGGGTATATTAATTTTCGCAATATTGATTCTTCCAATCCAAGAACATGGTATATCTCTCCATCTATTTGTATCATCTTCAATTTCTTTCATCAGTGTCTTATAGTTTTCTGCATACAGGTCTTTTTTCTCCTTAGGTAGGTTTATTCCTAGATATTTTATTCTTTTTGTTACAATGGTAAATGAGAGTGTTTCCTTAATTTCTCTTTCAGATTTTTCATCATTAGTGTATAGGAATGCAAGTGATTTCTGTGCATTAATTTTGTATCCTGCTCCTTTACCAAATTCATTGATTAGCCCTAGCAGTTTTCTGGTAGCATCTTTAGGATTCTCTATGTATAGTATCATGTCATCTGCAAACAATGACAGTTTTACTTCTTCTTTTCTGATTTGGATTCCTTTTATTTCTTTTTCTTCTCTGATTGCTGTGGCTAAAATTTCCAAAACTATGTTGAATAATAGTGGTGAGAGTGGGCAACCTTGTCTTGTTCCTGATCTTAGTGGAAATGGTTTCAGTTTTTCACCATTGAGAACGATGCTAGCTGTGGGTTTGTCATATATGCCCTTTATTATGTTGAGGTAAGTTTCCTCTATGCCTACTTTCTGGAGAGTTTTTATCATTAATAGGTGTTGAATTTTGTTGAAAGCTTTTTCTGCATCTATTGAGACTATCATATGGTTTTTATCCTTCAATTTGTTAATATGGCTTATCACATTGATTGATTTGTGTATATTGAAGAATCCTTGCATTCCTCAGATAAAGCTCACTTGATCATAGTGTATGATTCTTTTAATGTGCTGTTGGATTCTGTTTGCTAGTATTTTGTTGAGGATTTTTGCATCTATGTTCATCAGTGATATTGGCCTGTAGTTTTCCTTTTTTGTGACATCTTTGTCTGATTTTGGTATCAGGGTGATGGTGGCCTCATAGAATGAGTTTGGGAGTGTTCCTCCCTCCGCTATATTTTGGAAGAGTTTGAGAAGGATAGGTGTTAACTCTTCTCTAAATGTTTGATAGAATTCTCCTGTGAAGGCATCAGGTTCTGGACTTTTGTTTGTTGGAAGATTTTTAATCACAGTTCCAATTTCAGCACTTGTGATCGGTCTGTTTATATTTCCTGTTTCTTTCTGGTTTAGTCTCGGAAGGTTGTGCTTTTCTAAGAATTTGTCCATTTCTTCCAGGTTGTCCATTTTATTGGCATATTGCTGCTTGTAGTAATCTCTCATGATCTTTTGTATTTCTGCAGTGTCAGTTGTTACTTCTCCTTTTTCATTTCTCCTTACACCTAAACTTAGGTGTAAGTTTAGGTTGTTTATTTGAGATTTTTCTTGTTTCTTGAGGTAGGCTTGTATTGCTATAAACTTCCTGCTTAGAACTGCTTTTGCTGCATCCCATAGGCTTTGGATCATTGTGTTTTCATTGTCATTTGTTTCTAGGTATTTTTTAATTTCCTCTTTGATTTCTTCAGTGATTTCTTGGTTACTTAGTAGTGTATTGTGTAGCCTCCATGTATTTGTATTTTTTACAGTATTGTTCCTGTAATTGGTATTTGGCTCATAGTGTTGTGGTCAGAAAATATACTTGATACAATTTCAATTTTCTTAAATTACCAAGGCTTGGTTTGTGACCCAAGATATGACCTATCCTGGAGAATGTTCCATGAGCACTTGAGAAGAAAGTGTATTCTGTTCTTTTTGGCTGGGTTATCCTATAAATAACAATTAAGTCCATCTTGTTTAGTATGTCATTTAAAGCTTGTGTTTCCTTACTTATTTTCATTTTGGATGATCTATCCATTGGTGAAAGTGGGGTGTTAAAGTCCTCTAGTATGATTGTGTTACTGTCGATTTCCCCTTTTATGGCTGTTAGCATTTACCTTATGTACTGAGGTGCTCCCATGTTGGGTGCATAAATATTTACAACTGTTATATCTTCTTCTTGGATTGATCCCTTGATTCTTATGTAGTGTCCTTCTTTGTCTCTTGTGATAGTCTTTATTTTAAAGTATATTTTGTCTGATATGAGAATTGCTACTCCAGCTTTCTTTTGATTTCCATTTGCATTGAATATCATTTTCCATTCCCCTCACTTTTTCTGTATGTGTCGCTAGGTCTGAAGTGGGTCTCTTGTAGACAGCAATATAATGGTCTTGTTTTTGTATCCATTCAGCCAGCCTATGTCTTTTGGTTGGAACATTTAATCCATTTACATTTAAGGTAATTCTCGATACGTATGCTCCTATTACCATTTTCTTAATTGTTTTGGGTTTGCTTGTGTAGGTCTTTTCCTTCTCTTGTGTTTCCTGCCTAGAGAAGTTCCTTTAACATTTGTTGTAAAGCTGGTTTGGTGGTGTGAATTCTCTTAGCTTTTGCTTGTTTGTAAAGGTTTTAGTTTCTCTGTCGAATCTGAATGAGATCCTTGCTGGGTAGAGTAATCTCAGTTGCAGGTTTTTCCCTTTTATCCCTTTAAATATGTCCTGCCACTCCCTTCTGGCTTACATGCTGAAAGATCAGCTGTTAACCTTATGGGGATTCCCTTGTATGTTATTTGTTGCTTTTGCCTTGCTGCTTTTAGTATTTTTTCTTTGTATTTAATTTTTGATAGTTTGATTAATATGTGTCTTGGCCTGTTTCTCCTTGGATTTATCCGGTATGGGACTCTCTGTGCTTCCTGGACTTGATTGACTATTTCCTTTCCCATGTTAAGGAAGTTTTCAACTATAATCTCTTCAAATATTTTCTCAGTCCCTTTCTTTTTCTCTTCTTCTTCTGGGACCCCTTTAATTCGAATGTTGGTGTGTTTTATGTTGTCCCAGAGGTCTCTGAGACTGTCCTCAATTCTTTTCATTCTTTTTTCTTTATTTTGCTCTGCGGTAGTTATTTCCACTATTTTATCTTCCAGGTCACTTATCTGTTTTTCTGCTTCAGTTATTCTGCTATTGATTCCTTCTAGAGCATTTTAATTTCATTTATTGTGTTGTCCCAATGTAAGGACCACTATGAAAAAAGAAAAATAATTTCATGAAAGCTTCACTGCAACTACACCAACAGGTGTGAAAACATTTCACTTTTTGTGAAATAACTTTTTATCTTGTATTGAAAATGCAGCCTTTATGTGGGTGCAGAATTGCTATAGGGAAGTCATTTCTATAGACTTCAATACGATTCAAGAGAAAGCAAAGTCATTATATGACAGCTTAAAGCAAAAAGAAGGTGAAGGATCTGGAGAAGCTGGAGAAAACAATGTCAGCAAAGGGTGGTTTGATCATTTTAGAAAAAGATTTGACTTAAAAAATATCAAGATAATAGGAGAAGCAGCTTCTGCTGAACCAGAGGCAGCAGATGAGTTCTTAGATGCCATTAAGAAAATCACTGAGGGGGGCTTCCCTGGTGGCACAGTGGTTGGGAGTCCGCCTGCCGATGCAGGGGATGTGGGTTCGTGCCCTGGTCCGGGAGGATCCCACATGCCGCAGAGCGGCTGGGCCTGTAAGCCATGACTGCTGAGCCTGCACATCCGGAGCCTGTGCTCTGCAGTGGGAGAGGCCACAGCAGTGAGAGGCCCATGTATCGCCAAAAAAAAAGAAAATCACTGAGGGGAAAGGATACCTGCCTGAACAGGTTTTTAATGCAGATGAAAGTGTCTTATTCTGAGGGGGGGGAAATGCCACGAAGGACATTTATTAGTATGGAAGAGAAGTGAGTACTAGGATTTAAGGCAAGAGAGGATAGTATAACTCTTCTGTTTTGTGTAAATGCAGTCAGGTTTATGATCCAGATTGCCCTTATCTACAAAGCTGCTAACACCTGAGCTTTGAAGGGAAAAGATAAACACCAGCTGCCAGTCTTTTGGTTGTAAAATGAGAAGACCCGGACAATAAAACCCTCTTTTTGGATTGGTTCCATCAATGCTTTGTCCCTGAAGTCAGGAAGTACCCTGCCAGTAAGGGACTGCCTTTTAAAGTTCTTTTAATATTGGACAATGCCTGTGGCCCCCCCAGAACCCCATGAGTTCAACACTGAAGCTGGCAAAGTGGTCTACTTGCCCCCATACACAACATCTCTAATTTACCCTCTACACCAGGGGGTCATAAGGATCTTTAGGGCTTATTACACGTGGTACTCTCTGGAAAAGACTGTCAGTATGATGGAAGAGAACCCCAACAGAGAGAACATCATGAAAGTCTGGAAAGATTACACCACTGAAGATGTCATCATTGTTATAGAAAAAGCTGTGAAAGCCATCAAGCCCAAAACAATAAATTCCTGCTGGAGAAAACTATCCAGATGTTGTGCATGACTTCACAGGATTTATGACAGAGCCAATCAAGGAAATCATGAAAGAGATTGTGGATATGAAAAAAAGGTGGGGGGTTGGTGGTGAAGGGTTTCAAGATATGGATCTTGGGACTTCCCTGGTGACTCAATGGATAAGGCTCCACACTCCAATGCAGGGGGCCCAGGTTCAATCCTGGTCAGGGAACTAGATCCCACATGCATGCTGCCACTAACAGTTCACATGTGACAACTAAGGAGTCCATGTGCCACAACTAAGGAGCTGGACAACCAAATACACACACACACACACACACACACACACACACACACACACATAAAAGATATGGATCTTGGAGAAATTCAAGAGCTAATAGACACCACACCAGAGGAATTAACTGAAGAGGACTTGACAGAGAGGAGTGCTTCTAAACCAGTGCCAGATGATGTGGAAGATTATATAGAAGAAGCACTGCTAGGAAACAAGCTGACATTAGACAATCTGGCAGACGGGTTCTGCTTATTCAAGACTGCTGTTGACTTCTACAACATAGACACTTCTATCATTCAGGCACTGAAACTAAAGCAAAAGGTAGAAGGATTGATACCACATAGAAGCCTTTTTAGAGAAATGAAGACAGAAAAAAGTCAGAATTTACAAGGTATTTCTGTAAAATTAGACTGAGTGTGCCTGTCTCTCTTTCCACCTCCGCCTCTTCTGCCTCTGCCACCCCTGAGGGAGCAAGACACCCCCCTCCTCTTCCTCCTCCTCAGCCAACTCGATGAGAAGACGATGAGGATGAAGACCTTTATGATGATCTACTTTACCTAATGAATAGTAAATATTGAAAATCTAATAAGTGCATGGCAAAAACTGTATGAGACATTTTTGTGTCATCATCATCACCGTTGCCTAAGTATTCATCATGTAGAACACCATGTACAAGACTTGTATTGAAGTGGAAGCCTATCCTTATGTTGGCATAAGGTGAGTGATACTTAATATGAAATTAAGAATGTGTTTGTTTCTCACTATTTTATAGCTTTGCTTTCAATGAATTACATTACTGTAAAGTATGCCTCTCTCTCTCTCCCCTACTTGGAGAAACTGTGCTTCCGCCTATCATCACAGGAAAGTATTTTTTTTCACAAAATGTAACAAAGTTCCAATACTGTATTATGAATATGACAGTAATACTGTATGCCATAAAAATTTTATAACAAGGGACTTCCCTTGTGTCACAGTGGTTAAGAATCCACCTGCCAATGCAGAGGACATGGGTTTGAATCCTGGTCCAGGAAGATCCCACATGCCTCAGAGCAACTAAGCCCATGAGCCATAACTACTGAGCCTGCATTCTAGAGCCCATGCTCTGCAACAGGAGAAGCCACCACAATGAGAAGTGCACACACCGCAACAAAGAGTAGCCCCTGCTCACTGCAATGAAGAGTAGCCCCCACTGGCCGCAACTAGAGAAAGCCACAGCAATGGAGACACAATACAGCCAAAAAATAAATAAATAAATAAATTTAAAAATTTTATAACGATTCATTCGTTAGTGTGTAGGCTAGGCTACCATGAAGCAATTATATTGCTGCTGCTTCTTTATCAATGCATAAGTTGTTACACCTGTAAATAAATATGAAATTCTTTTTCACATTGTCTTTCATTTTTTATGTCTAGTGTTAGTAATATGTGTAACATCTACAGTGCTTTGCATCACATAAGACAATACTGATGTAGGTACTGACAGACGATTCATCTTGTAAACAGACAATGTAAACTTATGGTATCAATAAATACAGTACAATACTGTAAATGTACTTTCTCTTCTTTATGATTTTCTTAACAACATTTTCTTTTCTCTAACTTACTTTAATGTAAATACAATACATACAAAATAGGTGTTAATCAATTGTTTATATTATTAGTAAGGTTTCCAGTCAACAGTAGGCTATTAGCAGTTAAGTTTGGATACAAATACTAAGTTTTATGTGGATTTTCAACTGCACAAGGATTGGTGTCCCTAACCTCCACATTGCTCAAGGGTCAGCTGTATTTTATCCCAGCCTGTGGCTTGCATTTTCATCTTCTTAACAGTGTCTTTTGAAGAGCAAAAGGTTTTAATTTTGATGAAGTCCAATTCATCATTTTTTCCTGCTTTTTATGGTCTATTTAATGTATTAATATATCCCAACCCAAAGTCACAAAGATTTTCACTTATTTTTTATTTTAAAAATGTTATATTTCTACTTCTTACATTTATACCTATGATCCATTCCAAGTTAGTTTTTGTATATAGTATGAGATAAAAATTTTTTAAATTTATTTCAACCTCTTCCTTTTTACCTTTTTTTTTTTTTTTTTTTTTGGCCACGCTGCATGGCTTGCGGGATATTCGTTCTCCAACCAGGGATTGAACCTGGGCACTCAGTAGTGAGAGTGCAGAGTCCTAACCACTGGACTGCCAAGGAATTCCTTGAGGTAAGTATTGAGGTTCACTTGTTTACATATGGATATCAATGATTACACTACCACTTGTGGAAAGAGTGTCATTTTCTCATTGAATTACCTTGGCATCTCTAAGGGTTTTTCCAAACTGCACACTCAGAGGGAACAGTCCCTATAAGACTGCCCTTACTTCAGACAAGAGCTGCAAGTTTGGGGTTTTCCCAAAACCACCTTCAGATTCGATACTTTGCTAGAATGACTCACAGAACTCAGGAAAGCCCTATACTTAACAATTACAGTTTTATTATGACAAAAGCATACAAATTAAAACCAGCCAAAGGAAAAAAAATGTATGGGCAAAGTCTGGGAGTGTTTAAATACAATGCTTCTCTCATCATCAGGGATGTGTTACCCTACTGACATTGATGTGTGGTAATATGCACAGAGTATTGCCAACCAGGGAAACTCACCCAAGCTTTAGTGTCCAGAGATTTTATTGAGGTTTCATTACATAGGCATGATTGATTGAAACACTACCCACATGGTTGAATTCAATCTCTAGCCCTCTCCTCCCTGGAAGTTGGACTGATACCATCTGACCCAAAGCCCCAAACCTCTAATCTTGTGCTTGGTCTTTCTTACATGACCACCCTCCAGCCTAAGTCATCTCATTAGCATATAATACCATTTGTAGTCTCAGGGGCCCACCATAAAAAAGAAAGACGTTCTTATTGCTCAGGAAATTCCTAGGATTTAGAGGTTGCTTCCCAGGTACTGGGACAAGCCCAGACCTCTCTTTGGAGGCCACATTTCTTACTATACACCATCTTTTTCAAAAATAAATATAAAATGTGCTTCATCTACAAAGGTTTAGGCTATTATGCATGAGTCTACTTCTGGACTCTATTCTGTTTCATGATCTACTAAACTGAACTACAGAAACCTTTTATTTTCTATGTAAAGTATTTTTGTAATAATTGTTAAATAATGTACATATAATACTTTGTAGTTAGGAAATATGATAAGAATATATGAAAGGAAAATTATCTGCCTACGTAAAAATAAAAAATTCAACATAATAGTTGGAATATAACATTGGGGCAATTCCCCAGCAAATAGAGCAAAAAGGCAAAGAGATAGAAAATAAGAGAGAAAAAGTAAGAAAATAGAGTACAAGTTCAGGAGGCCTTACATCTGAATAGCAGTGTTTCCAGAAAGAGAGCAAGAGAAAAAAAGGGGAGGAACAATCAACGGTGTAATTCAAGAACAGAATGAACTGCCAGATTGAAGAGCCAATAAGTGGCTGGTATGATTTGAGGGACCAAGAGATTTTACTGCTTCCAGGAAGGAAAAAAAAGTGGGTCAAATACAAAGTTTAGGGATCAGAATGGATTCTGACTTCCCATCAGCAACACTAGAAGCTAAAATACCATGAAGCCTTTAAAATTCTGAAGATTGTCATTTCCAATCTAGAACTCTATACCCAGCCATACTACCCGCTGAGTATGAAAGTGGAATAAAAATTTTTTTCAAGTATGCAAGTATCATGCATCTTTAGAAAGCTACTGAAGAATGTACCCCACTCAAAGATAGAGTAAATTGGGCTTCCCTGGTGGCGCAGTGGTTGAGAGTCCGCCTGCCGATGCAGGGGACATGGGTTCATGCCCCGGTCTGGGAAGATCCCACATGCTGCGGAGCGGCTGGGCCCGTAAGCCATGGCCGCTGAGCCTGCGCGTCCAGAGCCTGTGCTCTGCAACGGGAGAGGCCACAACGGTTAGAGGCCCGCGTACTGCAAAAAAAAAAAAAAAAAAAAAGATAGAGTAAATCAAGGAGGAGGATCTAAAACCGGAGAGAGACAAAGATTCCCTAGAAGGATGGTGAAGGGAAATCCCATAATAATAGCCATGTACCAGACGTAGAGATTAACCAGCTCCACTTGGAAAAGTGGGACTCAAGAAACAGATATGAGGGAATTCCTTGGCAGTCCAGTGGTTAGGACTCTGCACTTTCACTGCTGAGGGCACAGGTTCAATCCCTGTTCTGGGCACTAAGATCCCATAAGCCACATGGTGAGGCAAAAAAAAAAGAGAAACAGATATGATGAAAACTGTCATCACCAAAATCCCCACTGACATTATACCCTCATTTAATCTTGAGGACAGGTTTATCTGTGTCTGTCATGGCTTCCTCATATATTAAGGAAATTCCTGCTCATTTGTCTATGCTCCGCTTCTAGAATCAGCTGAGAACCCTCATTTCACAAAACATCTCCATTTCTGAAGTGTTCTTCTTTGACCTGTTCTTGAGAGACGGCGATAGGCTATGATGAGCTTAGAAGCAGAAAATACAAAGCAGCCCTTTCCCTCTGACCCTATTTTTTTTTTTTTTTTTTTTTTTTTTGTGGTATGTGGGCCTCTCACTGTTTTGGCCTCTCCCATTGCAAAGCACAGGCTCCAGACATGCAGGCCCAGTGGCCATGGCTCACGGGCCCAGCCGCTCTGTGGCATGCGGGATCCTCCCAGACCGGGGCACGAACCCGCGACCCCTGCATCGACAGGCAGACTCCCAACCACTGCACCACCAGGGAAACCCCCTCTGACCCTATTTTTAAAGGGTGTTCATTGCCTCACCCATACTGCAGGTCTACCAGATGCCTGGATGCAGGTGAGCCCTCATGGCTAAAGACTTATTTACCTGAAGCCAATGAAACTTTAGCCCCTTACTCATATTTGCCCCTCGCAAAGCCCTGCAGCTAACTTAACATTTGTAATTTTGAACTCACACTCTTCTTAAAGAGTCCCCCAAATTATATAATCTTCAGGCCCCACAAATCCTAGATGTGCCTCTACTTACGATTTTGCCCTCTGACTTCCACAGAAGAGGCTTTTGAAAACTCGGGAAAGCTGAAACCATACTGTACCCCTTGAAAACAAGTCAGCTTGTTTTTCTGGGAAATCCCATCTGATAATGGCAATAGTGCTCTTTCTTTGCACAGCTTTTTTTTTTTTTTAATTTGTGTTATTCAAATCCAAGCAGTAGATTTCTTAGGGACATGTAATATGGGGAGTAAAACTGTAAAGAAAACTGGAATGATTAACATAAAAGTCAGTACATTGGTTATGTAGGGCTGTGGGAGTAGTCAGGGGAAGCAGGGACTGGACCGAGCCACACAGCTGGGATTCAGGCCCAGCTGGGTAACAGGTGTTTCTTTTATTATTTATCTTTAAACTGTACATATAGTCGTCTGTGAATGTGGAACATTTCATAATTTTAAAGGGCAGGGGAGGTGCCTAAAGGACATTGTTTCCTTCCTTCATTGGAAACCAGAGACAATGAGTGAATACATACAGAGTCATCGTCAATAGCAAGTTAAATACAAAAGGAAACAATAAATTTCTAACATTCTAATGTATCTGTGCCTGGTTAGAGAGGAAAGTGGTTCTTGCAGTAAAATCCACTGACTGCTCAGAGAAGGGGCAAAATCCAGCTGGCTTTCCAGGCCTTTCCGGCACAACAGCATCTAGCTGGGGCCAAGTGTATTAAGGATCTGGTCCTCAGTTTTGCATATCCAGGAACGTGATTTTGGATGCCCCCTTGGGGCTTCCCAGGCTTAGAGAGAGCTTCTCTTAAGGACCAGACACCTGTGAACTCCCTGTGCACATGGATCATGTTTTATCCACCTCTAAATTCCCAGTGCCTGGCAAAGTCCTGCCTTCAACAACAGAATTGATAGACTTTCCTGGTGAGAAATAAAAAATCGCCTGACATATCAGTAAACAAAGGATGTTGCAGTCATCAGCAATTACAGCCACCCCAACGGTGAGCCCTAAGGGAGTTCAGGATGGAAACAAGGAATGCCCGCCATCTAGAAGCCATCAGACTGCAGCTAACTGCAACGGTGCAGCCTGAGGAAACTCAGGATGAGAAAACACAGGATGCTGGCCCCAGATACCTGAGGTGCATATCAAAAGAATGATTTCAGTGAGCCCAGACTCTTGCATCTTCCCATATAGAGGAAAGCGCTAAATTCCTTAACTTGAGATATTTGGTTTTCTTTTATTAACGGTAGCCTTTTGTTCTGACTACCTGGTGGTGTTGCAAAAACTCCTATATCTCCTGGCTTCCCCCCCACGGCTTCCTCTACGGAACAGTTTTCTCAGCGTTTATCTGAGAGGCTGTCTCCCGGCTTGAAGTCCTAAGAATGTGAGCCTAATAAAACATAACTCTCAACTTTTAGGTTGTGCTTTTTTTTTTTCAGTCAGCACTAGCAACCTAGATACTCGTGTGTTACAGATAGAATACTCATTCCTACTCTGGAAGAATACCTCCCTTCCCTAGATCTGGTAGCCTGACCCTGTGGGTTAGCCTGGAGGCTGGGGGCCCCTCAGCTGAGGATAGAAATCACCCACCTTTCTGCAAGCTCCTCGTGGTCTCATCCACCCTGGCCTGGGCCTGCCTTCCCAGCCCTGGTATAGTCCCTTGCTCATGGTAAAGGCTCAGGGGCTCAGGAAATGCAAACAGATGCACAGACTTTTTTTCCCAGTCAGGTTACTTTTTGATATTTGTCATATCTTCACATATATAATCCCCTAGCCGAACCTATTAAGAGATTCAACGTGAAGTTTCTTAGAAACCTCGTTCAGTCATTCCTGCTCAGCTGTTAAAAAGTGATAGGGAATATTTACCGCCACTGAGCTAAATACACTTATCAGTTTACCCTGCATTACAACACTCCAGAGCTTCAGGCCCCGGAACACGTAGCCAGGACCAGACCCAGAGCCCCTGCAAGTTGCAGGGGAGCTATTTAACCACTGGGACCAAGCTCCTATTCACTAATACGGACTGCATGGAGACAAGCGGCTGGTTGCTGTGCCTGAGGGGACATCAAAGCCCTGTGAGGCCTGGACCACAGCCAGAAATAGTTTACATTCCAAAAGTTCTCACTGTGTCAGGGCAGCAATAATGCTTCATTTTATCTGGTCCATCAAGAAACAGAGGCCCAGAATAAGTGATGGAACCAAGCCTAGAGCAGAGGTCTCCTAACGGCTGCGTGCTTACTGTTCTCTCTATTACACGCTCTGAACCTCTGATTCCATCATCTGAGTGTTCCACGGTCAGGGGCCTGCCACCCACCAGAGCCAGGGTATGAGTCTTCTATTGGCATTTGTATAGGGTTACCTCTACGTAACTGAAAAAAAAAAAAAAAGCTCAACTAGCCTGTTGAGTGGGTAAATAGTAATTACTCCTTCCTGATTCTATCTTTATAATATGACAAGTATTTTGGGGTGGGAATTCTAATGTGTCATCTCTTTTGCATTCATTTACATAAATGAGTTCCTAAGCCCCCAAGGAAATACCATGAATTAATTAGTAGAATCTGTTAATAGCCAAATCCAGTTATGTGGAGCATTGGGACATCCACAATAAAAAGAAGGACTTATTATTTTTTTAGCAACTGATACACCCTAGGAGCATTAAATCTTTTCCAGAACAAGGTGAAGTGTACATAAGTAAATACGTTATCCATGTCCCAGTGTAGAAAAGCAGATATTGGTGTCTGTTTTGGTGTCTGTTACCGTAAATGACAAAGAGATGCTCGTTCTGCTCTCCCCTTGGCTTTTTCTGAAATGGGGGTGAGGGAGCAAGAAGGGAATTATTATACATAAGGGAGGGCTTCCCTTTAAGAAAAGTGAAACAGGGAAGTCCCTGGTAGTCCAGTGGTTAGGACTCCGCGCTCTCACTGCCAGGGGCCCGGGTGGATCTCTGGTTGGGGAACTAAGATCCCGCAAGCCGAGAGATGCGGCTGAAAAAATAAATAAATAAAATTTAATTTAATTTTTTAAAAAAGAGGAGTGAGACCGAAGGGCAACCTGATTTCTAATCATTCATTAGCTGAGAAAATAGTGTTTCCGTCCCCTCTACGTGCAAGGCTTTGCACAAGGGGGAAGGGGCCACACAACATCTCGTAAGACCCAGGAGCCTATCCTCTGCAGAGCCTGACACAACAGCACATGGTGAAGAGCAGACCCGTGAGAAGGTGACTGCTGCCATGGGATGGACGTGCCCTCAACTGGAGGCCCAAACACCTGACTCCAATCAAAGCTTTGCCCCTAATGTGCTACGTGACTTTGAGCGCATGGCTTCCTCCCTCTGGGTCTTGGTATCTGTGGCTGTGGAATTAGAGGTGGGAAGAACTTGCAGAAGGAACAGGGCATGGATAAGGACCCCACAATCCCTCCAGAGTTTGCCATCTATGGCTGCGCTGCTCCCCACGGAGACCATGTCAGACCTTCCTCTCTGCTCAGATCCACCCATCTCTTCCAATTCTCCTCACTCTTTGCAAATGACCTGGCTCCCTACTGCACAAAGAAAAGAGAAATCTCTGATGGGGACTGTTTCACCTTCCCACCACTGCATCTGCATCTTGCTTTTCCCATCATCCCTCATGGACATGGAGGAAGCATCCTTTCTCATCAGTATTTTATTAAACCTGCTCCAGTCATTCCAGCCTAAAAGCAGAACAAACAAATGTAAACGCTATTCTGTCCCAAATTCCCCTCTGGTTGCCAATGTCTTTCTTTGCTCCCTTCTCAAGGTTCCTGAAAGGTGTCTCCACTCCCTGTCTTGTTTCCTTACTTGTCAGTCATTCTTCAGCCCCCCTCCTGTCTAGCTCCCCCCCACCCCCTTCCAGTGCAGCTGCATTTACCACCATCACCAGGACCTTTGTTACCTGAGCGACACGCTCATACTTCCTTGGTGTTGGCCTCTCGGCAGAGCACCCAGCCCAGCCGGGCACTTCCTCTTTCCTGAAACACTCAGTTTTCTTGGTTTTCAGACACCAAACACTCCTGATTCCTATCTGGCCATTTCTTAGTTTCCTTTACCTGTTTCTTCCACCCTAGCTGATCATTAAGTTTAGAGGCCATAAGACCTAATCCTGGGCCCATGCTCATCTCACCCTAAGCAATCTCATTTATTCTCAGGTTTAAATCAGAGATTAGTCCCTTACTTACCTCTTCACAAGCATTTATTGAGCATCTAGAATATGCCAGGTTCTGTGAGTTTGGGGTATGAAGTCCCTGGACTTTTCCAGTCAGATAGGACATCTTTTTCTCATTTGCATTAAAAAAATCTCTTCTTCTGTATGTGTGTGTGTTGATTTTACTTAATTTTAGCTAAAAGGTATTGAGTGCTTACTCTTTGCCAAAGAGCTATTCTAACAGCTCTGCAGGAGTGACATATTTAACTCTCACGGCAACCCAATGAGATAGAAACTTTTTTTTTAATAGACTTTGTTTTTTTAGAGCAGTTTGGGGTTCACAACAACGATGACAGGAAAGTGCAGAGAGTACCCATAACCTCCTTGCCCCACACGCTCACAGCCTCCTCCATATGTGCTTATTTGCCATCTGCACATCTTACTCAGTGAGGTGTTTATTTCTTAATCAGGTTGTTTTCTTATTGAGTTTTGGGAGTTCTTTATTTATTTTGGATAATAGTCCTTTATCAGATGTGTCTTTTGCAAATATTTTCTTCTACTCTGTGGCTTGTCTTATTCTGTTGATAGTGTCTTTCACAGAGCAGAAGTTTTTAATTTTAATGAAATATAGTTTATCCATTCTTTCTTTCATGGATTGGGCCTTTGGTGTTGTATCTGAAAAGTTTTGGCCACACCCAAGCTTATCTAGATTTTCTCTTATGTTATCTTCTAGGAATTTTATAGTTTTGTATTTTACATTTAGGTCTGTGATCCATTTTGAGTTAATTTTTGTGAAGGTCGTAAGGTCTCTGTCCAGGTTCATATTTTTGTTTGTGGGTGTCCAGTGGTTCCAGCGCCCTGTGTTTAAAAGACTCTCTTTCCTCCATAGAATCGCTTTACACATTATTTATGCACACTTTACAGAAGAAGAAAAGTTAAGGAACTTTCTCCAGGATCCAACAGCAAGTTATTGGCAGATGAAATCCAACTCAGGTTGTCTGCTGATGAACTTATGCTCTGATCCATGGCTCTCCGTTGCTTCTCTGTTTATTATTAATACCCTCTCTCTAAATATATATATTTTTTAATTGGGGTATACTTGTTTTACAATGTTGTTTTAGATTCTACTGTACAGCAAAGTGAAGTAGAGTTCCCTGTGCTATACAGCAGGTCCTTATTAGTTGTCTATTTTATACATCTTAGTGTATATATGTCAATCCCAGTCTCCCAATTCATCCCACCCACTTTCCCCCCTTGGTGTCCATACGTTTGTTCTCTGCGCCTGGGTCTCTATTTCTGCCTTGCAAAACAGCTCATCTGTACCATTTTTCTAGATTCCACATATATGCATTAATATATGATATTTGTTTTTCCCTTTCTGACTTACTTTACTCTGTGTGACAGTCTGTAGGTCCATCCACATCTCTATAAATGACCCAATTTCGTTCCTTTTTATGGCTGAGTAATATTCCATTGTGCATATGTACCACATCTTCTTTATCCATTCATCTGTCGATGGGCATTTAGGTTGCTTCCATGACCTGGCTATTGTACATAGTGCTGCAGTGAACATTGGGGTGCATGTGTCTTTTTGAATTATGGTTTTCTCTGAATACTCTCTATATATTAATGGAGAAACACTTATCCATTGCCAAAATAAACAGGCTATATAAAAGAAGCAAGTAAACATTAGCCATAATTCCATTACCCAGAGATTACAACTGTCCACATTCTGAAGTATATTCTTCCAGGATTTATCCTCTGCATATACCTATGGTAGGTTTTTATTATAAAAATTGAATGGGGCCTCCCTGGTGGCGCAGTGGTTAAGAGTCCGCCTGCCGATGCAGGGGATACGGGTTCGTGCCCCGGTCTGGGAGGATCCCATATGCCGCGGAGCGGCTGGGCCTGTGAGCCATGGCCGCTGGGCCTGCGCATCCAGAGCCTGTGCTCCGCAACGGGAAAGGCCACAACAGTGAGAGGCCCACATACCGCAAAAAGAAAAAAAAAAAAAAAAAAAAAAAAAAAAATTGAATGATATATTCTGTTTTGTAACCTGAATTTTTTTCACCAACAATAAATCATGGACAATTTTCCATGTCAGTAAACATATCTTTAGAACATAATTTTTATTGGATGTACAGTACACTTTCACACAGATATACCCCGATTTTTGAGCCTATCCTTTCTGTTAGGCATGCGATTTGTTTCAATTTTCCCTTGTGGTTAAATCTTTATCAACATACATAATTATTCCTTAGGATAAATTCCTAGCAAGAGAACTGCTGAGTCAAAGCGGGGAGGAGCGGTTACCTTTCTAAGCCTGTGCTCAGGTAGCTGCCTTGATCAAGTGTCTGACCACAGTCTATTTGGAACCACAGTTGGAGGGCGTTTAATGTGCCCAAGTCCCAAGTCATGTGCCAGGTTTTCTTTGTTTTTGAAGATGTCAAGTTTCATTTTCTTTGGAGTCTTTAAACAGGAAATTAACAGAAACTAAAATGGGAGCTGTTCGCCTGGTACCATTTTGAATTAGCAAAGTCTTCTTCACTTTGATTCTGTGAAAGTGCCATAGCCTCCGACATGTGACTGTCACCACTGCTAATTTGCCCTCAAAGAGCTCAGAGTCTCCTGTGTGCTTGGACACTGGGGAGGGGGCAAGTGTGGGTGGGAGCCACACAGCTAGCTTGAGTGCCATGCAGACTGCCACAAGCCATAGTATAAAGTGCCCTAACCACGAACAGGGTAATTTGGGGTCTGAGAAGGTGGATTTGAGAGCCAAGGCACAAGGAAAAGACTTGGACCAAGGCCTAGAAAAGTGGAAAGACATTGTGGGTAAAGACCTTCTGTCTGTCATGAATAGAATGTTAGAGAGTGTGTGTGAGTGTGTGTGTGCACGTGTGTGCTTGGGGAGAATATTTAAGCGGATATGGTTTACTGTTGTGGGAAGCCTAAATGGTGTGAGGTTTTGAATGAGAGTCCACTAAGGTTAGCCTCTGTACAGCAGGCAACAGGAAACTAGGGAAGGGCTTTAAAAAATAATGTGCAGCCTGGGCAGAGAAGTACAGCCAAGACCAAAACCAGACCCTGTATTGGGCTATAGATGGGTCCCAACATTGTTCTCTGTCCCCACTGCTGATCAGGGAGCAAAGCTGCCAGTCTATTCCCTCAGCCTGACAAATACACTCCCAGAAGGCTGGAGAACATTCAGGAGGCCTTCACGTTTGATTCAAGCAGTATTTAACCATACTGAGCCTCCAAATCTGTCAACCTGTCTCACAGGCCAGACATAGTTATTTTAGGAGTTCAGTGCTCTAAGGGCAAAGAGGGTGAAGAGAGGGAGGGTGAAGGCCCAGGGGGGTACAGTTTCTGGGATGCACGGAGTCCTGGCTTGGGTGTCCAGAGAAGTCACAATAGAATCAGAGAATTTGTTGCTAGGGGAGGGCAGGAGGCCCAAGAGGCAGAGGACAATGGTGGGGTGGGTAGGAGGGGCAGATTCGGAAGTTTTCCTGGGGGGCAAAAATTGCTAGTTCCTTTTGCGGCTGCTCCTAATATAGCAGTTCTCTGCTCTCCCCTCTAATCTCGGTGTGGCCACCACGACCTTCCAACTACGGCTGCATCCAAATGGCCCATAGAAATTGCGGTCGAAATCCAGCACTAACAGAAAGACACACCCGGCAGCTCCACACGGTTTGATGAACACGGCAGTTTGGGATCCTCTTTCAAGAGGACACATTTTAATGAGATGAAGTGTGCATTGAATTCTCTGCAACTTCAAATTTTTTCTGCTCCTGTGGGAGAGTGAGACCTGAAGCCTGAGAAAGCACCAGAAAGGCATGTGCTGAGGACTTCCTCACAAGGCTGGTCTCTCTTGCCTTTGCTGAGAGAGAGAAATTCCCCGGAGAGCTCAGGACTTGGCACTGCAATTATATTTTGACATGGAGATGGTATTGATGGGGGCAAATTTGGGGAAATCCACTCTGCAGCCTCCCTCTGGAGCTCGGGGGCTGCTGGGGAAACCCTGGAAATCAATTTCTTTCAGTTGGAATCATCTGCTGAAAGCAAATAAGCTCTACTTCACCCCATTTTTTCACAACACCAACAAGCCGGAGGAAACCCTGAGTCAATCAATATATGTTTTTCCATTTACCCTGCCAGCAAACCTCTACTTAGTTTGGTGCAAGGTGTGATCGTTGGGGTCAGGAATGATGGGTTTAGCAATGATTGATAGGAAAGTCATGCTCATTATTTCAAAACAAAACCTACATTTTCCAAGTTTTCCTTTTCTCATTCAGCAGCCTCTTCTGGAAAGAGTCACAGAGTCAAATCATGTTTGCTGGTTCTTTCTCATCCACTGGGTCTCTATGTGAGAGGGGCCAGGGATTGGCCCGGGGCTCCCTTCTAATCTCTGTGTCCGTCCTCCCAAGGGGTCACTGATCCAGCCCTATGGCGTTCTGTATCATCATGTGCTGATGAATACCTCTCTCCAGATTTAGATTTCCAACATCCCATAAGCATCTCCTGCCTCACCCTCCCTTCCCCAAAGCCTCTTCTCTCATCCTCCGCCTTATCTCTGTAAATCAAAACTTCAGCTGCTCAGGCCTCAAACCTTGAATTCATCCTATATTCCTCTTTATCCCTCACATCATATGTAAACCATCAGCAAATCTTACTCAGTTTACCTCCAAGATATATTCAGAATCCCTCTCACCTCTTCTCTCTACCACCCTAGAGCAAGACATTATTATCTTGCTTCTGGAGTATTCTAGAAGCCTCTTACAATTTACAGGGAACCTTTTACAATATGAGTCCGATCAGGTCAACCCTCTCCGGGCTTCGTTTCCACTGGTCCGGTCCCCCTCCCTGTGTTGCTCCGCTGCCCCGACCCCTGGCTCACTCTGCTCCAGCCACTCGGGCCTCTTCCTCCAACAAGGCAAAAGCACTTTTCAGTCTTGGCAGGAACTAGTCTTCCCCCAGAAATCTGTGTGACTTGATTCTTTCACTTTCTTTCTTAATGTCTCAACTGAAATATCACCTTATCAGAGAGGCCTCACCTGCCCACGTGTCATCCCCTCCCTTCATTGTTCTATGAGCTCCCTTATCTTGCTTTGTTTTTCTTTATTGCACTTATCACCACTCAATGTTTTATCTATTCATTTGTTTGTTTATTACTGGGCAACCCCCCACCAAAATATAAACGCAGTGAGTGCAAGGTTTTTGCTGCTAAATACTCAGTGCTTGGCACTTAGCAGGTATTCAATAGATACGTGTTAAATTGGGGGATGGAAAGGCCCTTAGGGTTCATTCTGTCCAAATGTATCACTTTACACATAAGGATACCAACACCAGAGAGGACAACTGTCTAGAGGAGGCCAGTTGGAAGATTAAAAGCTGCGCTGGAACAAGTGCCCAAGTGCCCCGATGCCCAGCCAACTGTACACACCGCAGTCCATGCAAAGAGTGCAGCCTACGTTCACACCCAGCACACGTGTCTCTGTGTATCATCCAACACTTAACTTTGCTCTGTGTAATACACTCTGATGCTTATGATGATTCTCACCCTATTTCATTTTTTTGAAAAATGCTGGCCATACCTGTTAAATTAATTTCATGACCTATTAAAAGGTTGTGACCCACAGTTTGAAAACAGTACACTATACTATAGGGTAAAAAATACATATATATCTTTATCTTTTTCCTTTTTAAATAGTACTAAAAAGTATGGCCACAATTGTTTAAAGAGTTTTAAAAGTACCAGAAGAAAATCATCCATTAGTAGTCATTCCATAGTGAGTGTGGCTACACAAGGCAATAAAAGAAATACCTGAGGTCTGGTTTCTTGGCTCTCTTACGTCATGTATATTGATGTCCAAATGTCATCTTGTTCCTGTTTTCATCCCTATCTCCCTGTTTACAGCTCTGGGTTTCATGCAATGCCATGTCATATTCATTTTCTTGGTTTTGTGTCTTGTTTTCTGTACCAATTCATGCTTATAAATTGCTGCTTTGTACTTGCAGTTGGAACAGTGCATTCCGAAAGGAGGCAGGGGGAATGGTGAGGGTTTTCACATCGCTGACTTTGTTTTGACAGTGATGGTATCTGATGGAGGGGGAACTTAGTACAGCCCAGCACCCCGGCTCATTGTACACACCGACCTTTCAGAGCTGCCGGGGGCGGGGAGATACATGTGAGCACGGGGGCGAGAGACTGAAAAGCTGGCCAAACCCAGGACAAGAAATATGTGGTTATGCAAGGCACAGAGGTCAAGGTCATGTTAAAAATCAAGTATTTAAAATATTGGCTCTGGCACAATAACTCTCTGGTCTAAATTTACCCCAGTCTTCCAACTCTCACAGGACTGACAGAGCAGCTAGTGTTACACTGCAGATGAAAGGTGGAACAGGGTCCAAATCTGTATCTAAAAGCAATCTCAAGGTAAGATGCCAAAAATTCAACCTGGCTCCTTCAGATGTGGTGAAACTTGCTCCAGGTAACCAGATATTATTGCAGGAGAGTATATAATATAAACAAGATAATGTCACCATCTTCATTATTATTGCTGTTGTCATGCACGTGGCTGGGGACTTCGTTGAGAGTGTACCACCAGGTCCAGAATATTCAAAATCTCACAGAGGATGGGAGGAAGACCAGAGAAGACCCGAGACTCATGTCCTGGTTGTTTTCCTCGTGCCCCCGCCATCCATTCCTGGCTGGCCCTGCTCTGGCCCCTCTGGATTCTCTGTAACTGCATCACCAGGCTCCCTATTCCTTTGGCCTCTTGTTACGTTGGGCCAACGGGAAGCACTAGCAGGAGATTCCAGGTTGACATATTTATTCCCCACTCCACGCCACCGCCCTCCTCCCTGCTTTACTGCACTTCTGGCAGCGGTCACATATGTCTGCAGCTCTGGCTCCTGTGGGGAGGTCCCTCACCCAGGACTCTAGCTCTTGTGGCCTCCAGCCGCAAACATCTCCTCCCCTTGCCCTTCAGGCCTGGTCCTAGTCCCAGGATGCTTAGTCCCAGGATGCTTCACCGTTCTGTGTGGTCCTTTAACTCTGGCCACACGTTTGTAAACAGTCCCTTCATTAAGGTCTTCTTCTCTTCCCTTCGGCCACTAAGGACTTTTGAGCATGCACCTGTTGCCTGCTAGGACCCTGACTCCTGGACTTGGTCTCACATCTATGGATGCTCTAGGCTTTGCTCATGCCCTGGATCTCATAGAGGTCCTGGCAGGCAGAGCTCTTTGCTGCCTTGAAATCTGGCCTCTGGCCCTGGCACATGCCCTCGGGTCTCTCCTCTAACCATTCAGGTCCTGCTTTTTTGGGATAGTTGCCAGCTGCTGAATGCCAGCAGCTGCTCAGCTGAAGTAGTCACTGAGTTTGTTATGCAATTTTGGGCAGGACAAATAGGGCCAAAGTTCACAGCAGTAACTCCAGGTTTTTCAGGCCTCATTCCTTTCCAAGGACTCAGGAGAGGTGGAAGTGAGCTAGTTCAAGCTAGTCCTCAAGGGAAGTAAGACTCTGAGGCCTAGAAAGAAAATGAACGGTCATCTGGGCCGACCCACTCCCTCTGCAGTTAGGGAAACTAAGGCTCTAACTGCAGGAAAAAGGGACTCCCCTGAGATCAGAGGATAAGGTACTGGAGAGGCAGGGTGAGACTCCAAAGCTTCTGAATATTCATCAGATCCCAGTGTTGGGAGGAGCATTAAAGGTTGTACAGCCACAATAAGAAACAAAATAAAGGGCCTTGCCATTTACAAGGTGGGATTGCCTTGGTGGCCTCCAAACCTTACCCGAACCAGGAACAGTCCAGACAGGGCAGCAGGGTGAGATTTGGAGTGAGGAGACGCCAAAGGAAGCTCCCTTCTGCTACGGTCACCAACAGCTCATCCCTCCTGACAGGGCAGCCCCCTGCCCGTGGGCCAGCCTCCTGAGAGCCACACGGGGTGTGGGCATGTCAGGCCCACGGCAGAGAGTTGGCTGTGCTCCCCAGCCAGGCTCACTTCCTGGGCCCATGGCTAAAATAGGTTTCCCGGCCCCTGGAAGTAAGGTGGGGTCCCATGACTAATCTTTACCAACAGAAGCAAGTGAAAGTTATGGGTCACCTCCCATTCACGGTGGTGAAGAAAAAGCTTTACTTTCTCTTCTGCCCATCTGGCTGAAAGCAAAGGGTTCCAAGATGGTGCAGTTTCCAGATGGGCCCAGCCAGGATGCTTCAGTCCCTGGAAGACAGCTGTGTGGGAGTGCCGCCCTCCCAGCCCCTCGCGACAGACTGTAGGAGTTAGACATAAATAAGCCTTTGTTGTCACAGGGATGAGGGGTGGAGGAGGGTGGGCAGCAGCTGGTGCTAACCACCCTGGTTAATATAGAACCTGAGGAACTTTCCGGGTAAACCACCAATCCCTCCAGTCCTTCAGGCTAGACCTTTCAGAGACATCTTGGAGCCCTCCTTTCTGCCCTGTCCCAGGCATCTAATTCCACAACATCTCCCATCTACCCTTCCCCTCCTTCCCTCACCCTCTCTCCTGCCATCTATCCCCTGATTGGCTTCAAAAGCCTCCTAGAGAGTGGGTCTTCTCCCCTTGGAAATGCCCTTTTCAGTTTGCCAGAACCATTTCTCTAAGGGCTCTGACCCTCTTCAGTCTCCATACAACACACCCAGGCCTGCCCCTGGAACTGTCTAGATCCCAGCAGTCATTACTGGGCCACTTTTCTGAAAGCAAAGCTGCTGGTGAATAGCAAATGCCCATAGAAATCTCCATTATCTCCTTTATTGTTTTAAAGGGACAATAATTTAAGAGCACTATTTACAAGTTTTTGATAATAACAACAATAATAGCAATGACAGGGATGATAACTCGCCTTTTTTTCCCATTGTAGAAACTTCCAGCCATTCACCCTATCAATCCCTTAAAATAGAGTCCTTCCTATCTTGACTCTTCCCTTTTGGGACATGACCTGGGTTTCTATGTCTAATCTCCAAGATCCTGGGGTGGTACCCACATTGAGCTTTTTAAAAAAAAAATTGCTTCAGGCCATAGGGGATTTTTCTGCTGAGAAGACAATGAAATCTCTGCTTTTTCCCACCCTCCTGGAGGAAGAAACATTTCAGGGCACACCACTCCTAAACATCCTGGGCATTTCCAGCAAATCTCAGCAGTTGATGAGATGGGTTGGGAAAAGTATTGCAGCTAAGGCTGCTAGCACTCACCGTTAGGTTTTGTTCTGTTTTAAAATCAGTGTAGGTGGTCAATTGAGTTAGAGTAGCCTAGTCTGTTATCAGTTTCTCTTGACTTGCTTGTGAGTTCTTAAAAGGTAAAAATCTTTAGTGAGATGATTGTGTATGATTATGGGATGATGCCTTAGTGATTACTGAGTGAGTGAGTTAATTATTGACTGAATGAGTGGATTTTATAATCTCATGACCACGTAAGGCCATGGAAAGTGGGCTCGCCAGAGTCAGGAGACCTGGGCCCTAGCCCTGGCCCGCTTATGAACCTAACCATGTGATTGTAAGCAAGTCACTTCTGCAGACTGACACTTGGTTTCATCACCTGTAAAATGAGGGGCTTAGACTAGACCAGGGCCTCCCACACCTCTATGTAAACATAGATCATCAGGGGATCTTGTTAAATTCAGATTCTGATTCAGGAGGTCTGGGGTAGGGGTCTAAGATTTCTTCATGTCTAACAAACTCCAGGTGATGCCAATTCTTCTGGTCCATAGGCCACACTTTGTGTAGCAGGGGTCTTGATCTCCAAAAGTCCCTTTCTTAATATTCAACGGCTCCATTTTTGACACATTAGAATAATCAGTTTATTCACTACACAACAGCCAGACTCCTTATAAAAGGTGAGTTTGACTTTTTGGTGGCTTCCCATATCATTCAGAATAAAATCCAGTTTTTACAATGTGGCACTACAAAGCCCTACGTGACCTGATTCCCCGGCTCCATCACTTCCCTGACCCCCTCCCTTACCCCTTCTTCCCCTTGCTTATATATATTCCAGCCACATGGATCTCTTTGCTATTCCAGCCATCCTCTAGCCTCAAAGCCTTTGCATGTGCTGTTCCCTCCACCTGGAATACTCGCCCTCCAGATATCTGTACAGTTTGGTTTTTGTTCAGATGTCACCTTATCAGAAAGACCTTCCCTGATCACCCTCTAAAAATGTTCCCCACTTTCCTCTGTTACTCTTTAACCCCTTACCCTGTTTAATTTTTTTTTTTTTTTTTTTTGCGGTACGCAGGCCTCTCACTGTTGTGGCCTCTCCCGTTGCGGAGCACAGGCTCTGGATGCGCAGGCTCAACGGCCATGGCTCATGGGCCCAGCCGCTCCACAGCATGTGGGATCTTCCCAGAACCCATGTCCCCTGCATCGGCAGGCGGACTCTCAACCACTGCGCCACCAGGGAAGCCCCCTGCTTAATTTTTGTTCATAGCAAATATTGCCATCTAATATCTTGCATATAGGTTTTTGCAGTTAGCAACTTTCTTATTTATTTGGTGATTTTTTAAAAAAATTATTGTCTATTGATTTGATTATCTGTCTATTGTCTTTCTCCTCCCCTAGCATGTGAGCTCCACAAGAGCAGGAATTTGGTCTATTTTACCCTCTGCTGCTCTGCAGGACCTGACTGGTACCCAACCATCATTTGCTGAATGTGAGAATAAAGGAAGAGATAAATAGAAAAGTGAGATATGTCTAGGCTATTAAAAAAAAAGCAGGCCTTATGGCATCATTTGACCACCTGCACCCTCTCTGTCTACAAGAAAAGCTGTGAGTCTCCAGGCCCCTAGAGACTGCTGGACAGAAGAAGGGGGTCTGTAAGGAGAGTGGCTTGGGATCCACCTTAGCCACAGAGCAGTTTCAGTACCTATAACTCACCTGACTTACCTTTGTAGCCTCTGTCACCTCAGGGGTGTATATTATCCTCACTCTGGTGGAGAGGTGGCTGCATCAGGCCACCATTCAGATTACACCAGACTAACTCTCCTTCCTCTATTCTAGGGCCACCACTAGCCTTTGACTGTGATTTGGCTTCCCACATTGGCTGCCCACAGTGAGAAAGAACAGGCCGGTCAAGTTGACCCAAAAGGCCACTTCATCTGACATTTAGATATCTCATTATAAATTAATCACTTGGGATTCTGCTTTATCCCCTCCAGTCTCCGCCGACCAATTAACTTTGGGACCCTGATGGGATCAAGTTTCTGAAGCTTCAAGGCCAGACCCTGGACAGTGGCTCTTTCTATAATATATTGCTACCCTGTGAAGGTTCTCAGCAGCTGGCCAGCTGGTCCTTCCCAGCTACCTCCCAGCATCACTGCAAGATTTGTTTAGCATTTCCCCACAAACCCAGTACCTCCACTTAGAGGAGTTTATATTAAGGAGCTAATTGGATAAATATGAGAAATGTATGTAGAAAAATGCTTATTATTGCATCGTCATCTTCTCTCTCCCTCAGCTGGAGGTGGTGATGGTGGTACTCTTGTACCCCATGCTGTCCTCAGAGTGTGGGTGGGTCCTAGACCCCCCACCATTCCCCACTTCATATAGCACCCATGGGAATTAACTGACAGTGGTGTCCCTTATTGTAATTGTGAGGGGAAGGGTTGGTGACCGAGGAGCAGCAGCTGGTTAAGTGATCTACACCCAAAGCCCGGAAGTGAATGAAGCTTTGGCCTCACCTAGCGACCAAGGAATTAGGCAGCCACGTCTCTTGCTCCAGGAGTGCAGTCCTGGTCACAGAGCAGCAGCTGGCCTGTGTGAGCTGAGCTCTGGACCAGAGGTTTGTTCAGTCCTCAGTTCTGGCTGTTGCTGTGAGCACTGCAGCGGCAGGTTTCCAAGCTGATCTGGAAGTCAGCCAAGGTCAGATGGGTTCTAGTCACTGACCATACCTTGAGGTCTCCCCATAGATTATGGCAGCTTCTCCAGCAAACCAAAGGCTCCTTTAAACTCCCAGAGGAGACAATACTGCCTCCTACCCACCCACTCACTTTCCAGGGAGCCTTAGCCCTACAATCACCCCGTCACCCCTTTGAAGGAGTAAGCTACTTTTAGTTTCCAGAGATGATACACCCTCCCGAGGGTGACCAAGGTGACCTCTCTCCCTGAAGCAGGAAATAACACCCCATGTTAGTATAAAAAAAAACCAACAAAACTGGGAACAACTAATCCATCAGTCAGGGTCTGGCTCACCATGTTAAGGTTTATCATGCAGCCATTAAAATGAAGATGTATATCTATACAGACAGATGAGTGAAAAGCAGAATGTGACAAGACTGCACTTAAACTTGGTCCCAATTTTACAAAAATATGGATGTGCAGGTGGAAACACATGTGCATGGAGAAATAATTAAATGATATCAAAATGCTAACAATGGTTATCTCTGAGTGGTGAGATTTCTGGTAAGTCTTTTTTTTTATACTTCTCTGTATTATTTGACATTTTGCAATGAGCATGTTTATTTTATTAGGGGAAAAATCTATTTTCAGATTGGAAGAAAAAATTTCCATTCAGTTTGGTGTACTTTAACAAGCAAAATGCTGGAGTAATGGCTGGTACAATGTAGCATGAGACACAGAGTTGAGAGTGGTGTGGCCCAATATTTGCAGGGTCAGCGTGCCCTGGATCAGATGACCTCTATGATAGGTCTTCCTATTTCAAGAATCTATGACTTGAAGACGCCAACCAGTATCTCCAGATCAAAACTATTTATAAGAATCATTTCCTTCATAATGAGTTGGAACTTCCACTAACGGCTTGTGTGTTTAGATGACATCATCTCTGAGATTTATGTGAAATGACTCCTTTTCCTTGATGTTATCAAGGAGTTTCAGCAGTTGAGTTCCTTATATTTCTTTGTGTTTAAATGATATCTGAAGAAGCTGTCATTTGTCTAGGTTTAATTGTTTCCATTATTTTCTTTCCTGGTAAGTTTCCAGATATTGCTGGGCAGATTTGATAATGAGACCAGCAAAGATGTTGAGAGATGAAACATGCCTACAAGTTCTAGCCCAGATCTACTTTTTAGCTGTGTGACCTTGAGTTAGTCACTTCTCTCTGGGCCTTATGTTTTTTCATTTATATAAAAGGGGGAAAGGAGGGAGGTTAGACAAGATGATTTTTTTTTTGCAGTACGCGGGCCTCTCACTGCTGTGGCCTCTCCTGCTGCGGAGCACAGGCTCCGGACGTGCAGGCTCAGCGGCCATGGCTCACAGGCCCAGCCGCTCCGCGGCACGTGGGATCCTCCCGGACCGGGACACGAACCTGCGTCCCCTGCATCGGCAGGTGGACTCCCAACCACTGCGCCACCAGGGAAGCCCAGACAAGATGATTTTAAAGATCCTGTCTGCCTCTGACACTCTGTGATGAGGTTTAACTCTGAGATTATAAAAGAATATCTCATGGTCCTGGTCCCAAATATTCTGAAAGTTATCTCAGTATCTACATCTTTCAATAACTGTAGAATTATGTTGTTGAATACACCTCAACAGAGTCCTCTCCCACACCACCCCTGTTAGGTGGTCCGCTGTATCTCCTCACACCTATGGGGCAAGAAGCCCACTGCCTCTCAAGGCAGCTCATTTCCCTTTAGTCAGAAAGAGCACTTCAAAGATATTCCTTGGCAGAACTGAAATCTGTCACCCTGTATGTTCCACCCAATGTTCTGTGCTCTGGGTTACTTTGTAAAAGGCAATGCAAAAGGCACTACACTTTTGTCCCCTCCACCGCCCCGTTGTCAGCTTCAATGAAGGTATTTCTAATTCCGGACACTGATCTTGGAGAAGGGGCTCTCTCCCTTCTTATTTTAGTCCTCAAGGTCCGAACAAGGGTAAGCAGTTCTTTACTAAAAGCTCCAGTGATGGATGTGAACCATATAGAGTCGGGAGTGTGGAAAGTCAGGCGCTGAGGTTCTTTTCTCAAACTTTGTCCTTTTGCCCTGAACAAAAGTCTGGAGCCTCACTGCCCTGACCTATAGTCACATGGATGACCTTCCTTTCCTAACATCAGCCCTTCTCTCCCTTCTCATATTCCCTCTTTCTTTTTAAAACCCCCTGGAGTTCCTTCATCTCCTACCCCATTTTCTTGAATTACCAACACTCTTAATCAGAAATCTCTGCCTCCATGTCCCCTCTTGTGTCTAAGTTGTACAGCCTCCAGGACTTCCCTGGCAGTCCAGTGGTTAAGACTCTGAGCTTCCACTGCAGAGGGCACGGGTTCAGTCCCTTGTTAGGGAACTAAGATCCAACATGCCACGCTTGGTGCAGAAAAAAACAAACAAAAAAACTGTACAGCCTCTAGCATCTCTCTCTCTTCTCTCCACTTTCTGCTGCCAGGTATGGAGAAGAGGTGGTTCTGAGACCCAACAATGGAAACAAAGGACGTCCAGAACAGAGGTGACTCCCATTTCAGAGTGAAGTTTGCTTTCCTCCAAATATGTTAGAAAACAAGAAAAATCCGATGCACCTTGCAGCTCAAGGATTACGAACTTGCAACTAGTAGATAAATATGTCCTGGAGATCTAAAGCACAGCATAGTGATTATAGTCAACAATACTGTATTATAAACTTCAAAGTTTCTGAGAGATTAGATCTTCATTGTTCTCACTACAAAAAAGAAATAATAATTACGTGACCTTATAGAGGTGTTAGCTAACACTATGGTGGTAGTCATAATACTGCAATATATAAATGCATGAAATCGACACCTGTACAACTTAAACTTATACAATATTATATGTCAATTATATCTCAATTAAAAAAAACAGAAACAAAAGGATTAGTTAAGCTTCAGTGGGTCTACATAAGTAATTCACATTCCTTTTGTTAACATAATTTTATGTTTTCATTATAATGTGCTTTTCCTTTAACTTGAGAAAATGAGCCCACATGATCCTGCCTAATTGTTAGGTTCTCCATTGAATGGGAAGGTGGGAAATGAGAGGGGCTTTGGAGAGAGGGTTTTTAATGTCTCTATCAGGATTCAACTAGAGAAGGACAAGAAGGAAATACATATTAATATATTAAGAGATTCATTGCAAGGAATTGGCTTATGTAATTGTAGGGGCTGGCTAGGCAAGCCTGAACTACATATGGCAGACCATCCAGAAAGGTAGGCTAGAACTCTCAGGTGGATTCTCCAAGGAAGAAGTTCTTATGAACTCTCAACTGATTGAACCAATTGATTATCTAAGTTAATCTCCCTTACTTAAAGTCAACTGATTAAGGACTTTAATCATATCTACAAAATACCTTCACAGCAACACCTAGATCAATGTTTGACTGACTAATTGAGGACTGTGGTCTAGCCAAGTTGACACATAAAGAAGACCATCATGTCCCTCAAATACCTATTTGGAACTTTGGAAGTTCCAAGAATAATGAAATATGCTTATTTCTGTTTTTTTTTTTTTTTTTTTCTTCGGTACGCGGACCTCTCACTGTTGTGGCCTCTCCCGTTGCAGAGCACAGGCTCTGGACACGCAGGCTCAGCGGCCACGGCTCACGGTCCCAGCCGCTCCACGGCATGTGGGATCTTCCCAGACCAGGGCACGAACCCATGTCCCCTGCATCGGCAGGCGGACTCTCAACCACTGCACCACCAGGGAAGCCCAAAATATGCTTATTTCTTTTTTCTATTTCTTATAAGAAGAACTGATAGAAAACATGCCTTTAGGTAACGTTTCCTTAGAAATGTTCAAATCCTTTGCTCAGGAGAGTAACCCCTCTTTTGCCTGTTAATAAAGAGGTATACAGAGTTAAGGCTGGGTGGCAGCCTTAACTTCCAGTTCAATGGAATCATTGTTGTGTTTCCTGGTTGAAGCATTCCTTCCTTTGGAACTAGAACCCCTAGACCAGCAGAACCTAAGGTCACAAGGAAAGACAACAGAGATTTTGCTAGTGGATCATTAGAAGTCACATTGACTGGAGCCACTCCCATTTCCACCCCTTGATTCCTGAACCCAGGAATCTTGGCTATGGGAGAAATAGCACCATATATTAGATACTGATTTAGAGAATACAAAGCATCCTAGAGGACATTGTCCCAGCCTCATGAGATATTGCCACATAGCTGGTGCTATGAATGAGTCTTCAAAAGGCCATTCCACGTTCTATCAAGCCAACTGATGCAGGATGATGGGGAGCACGGTAAGGCTAGTGAATTCCATGAGCATAGGCCCATTGCTGTACTTCACGGCTGTAAAGCAAGCTTCCTGATCAGAAGCAGTGCTATGTGGAATAGTGTGGTGGTGGATAAAGTATTCTGTACATCCTCATATGGTAGTTTTGACAGAATCATTGTGTGCAGGGAAGGCAAATCCATATCTAGACTAAGTGGATATTTCAATAAGAACAAAGTCCTGGCCCATCCATGATGGAAACGGTCCAATGTAATCAATTTGCCAACAAGTAGCTTGCTGATCACCCCAGAGTCATAAAGGGATCTCAGTGTTGGTCTCTGCTGTGGCAATTAGGGCACTCAGCAGTGGTCATAGCCAGGTTAGCACTGGTGAGTAGAAGTTGAGCCCATGCACAACCTCCATCCCTGCTACCATTCCCACTTTGTTCATGAACCCAATGGGCAATGACAGGTCTGACTGAAGAAAGAAGTTGACTGATATCCAAAGAATGGGTCATCCCATCCACTTGATTATTAAACTGCCCCCTCTGCTGAGGTTACCTTTGGTGAGCGTTCACATAGAATACAAATATCTTCACAGCTTTCACCCATTCAGAGATGGTCTATACACTGACCTCTTCCTGGGGCCTCCGTGTCACTACCTTTCCAATAATGTTCCTTTCAAGTCCCTGCCCATTCAGCCAAACCATTGCCCACAGCCCATGAATCAGCATAGACTCTTGCATCTGTATAAGGGTAAGAATTCTAGGTTGAGTGAACAGTAGTATATCTTAGATCACCAAAACAGAGTCATGATGGCCCTTCAGTCAATTCCCAGACCTGAGTCAGTTTATAGGCCAAGGAGCTCTTGAATGAAGTAGAGACCAGGTCCCTTGAGGAAAGGCTCTGCTAACACTGCCAAAATTTTATATAGTACTGTTAATCTTTCTCTAAATCTTCCCCAAAGGGACCATGATCTGCTAGCCAAATGCCATAGGTCTCTGTGAGTCAGTCTATTGTGATGACTGCTTTGGCTCTGTTGTCCATTATGGTAACCACACCCATCTTTTGTGATTAAGTGCTGTCCCTTGGTATGGGCCCTCCCTGGGGATCTCATCCTCATTGCATTAGGGATCCCGGTGTGGTGGTTGTAGTTCCTACTGTAATGTTTGACCTACAGAGAAAAGTGGCCACAGAACTCTTCAAGGATGCTGAGGTTCCCCTCAAACTAAAGCACTGAATTCAGAATCTGCTGAGTGGGCTCATGTCAATAAATTCTGTCTGATCCAACTTTATAGTCTTTCCACCATAACCCTATACCTTTAAGATCTATTCTACACTGTGCTCCCCAGATTTCTATATGTATAAATTGGAAAACTCATGCAGTTGTTTTTTTTTTTTCTGTACCGCGTGGCTTACAGGATCTAAGTTCCTCAAACAGGGGATCAAATCTGGGCCCCGGCAGTGAAAGCACCAAGTCCTAACCACTGGACCGCCAGGGAATTCCCCATGCAGTTTTTGTTTTTGTTTTGTTTTTGAGTGTAGTAGATCTCCTCATGGGTCACACTTGGTACCTCACTTGGGGCCTGCTGGGACTTGAGTCTAGTTATAGGCAGAGTAGTTTAGAGTGTTGGCAGGGAAAGGAAATTAATACAGGCCCAAACTAAGGCAGAGGTGGTGGGGATGGGTAGGAAGATATGATGGTTAATGTTATGTGTCGGGACTTCCCTGGTGGTGCAGTGGTTAATGCAGGGGACATGAGTTCGATCCCTGGTCCGGGAAGATCCCACATGCTGCGGAGCAACTAAGCCTGTGCACCACAACACCCGAGTCTGTGCTCTAGAGCCCGCGAGCCACAACTACTGAACCCACGTGCTGCAACTACTGAAGCCCATACGCCTAGAGCCCATGCTCCACAACAAGACAAGCCACCACAGTGAGAAGCCCACGCACCACAGTGAAGAGTAACCCCTGCTCACCACAACTAGAGAAAGCTGGCGCAGAGCAATCAAGACGCAACGCAGCCAAAAAAAAGTTTTTATGTGTCAACTTGACTGAGCCATGGGGTGCACATTATTCTGGGTGTTTCTGTGAGGACAGTTTTGGCTGAGATTAACATTTAAACCCATAGACTGAGCTAAGCAGATTGTCCTCTCTAATGTGGGAGGGTCTCATCCAATCAGTTGAAGACCTGAATAGAAAAAGATGCTGACCATCCCCCAAGTAAGAAATAATTCTACCTACCTGACTGCCTTCAGACTGAGGCATTAGCTTTTTTCCTGCCCTTAGACTCACACTGAAACACTGGCTCTTCCTGGGCACTGAGGCTGCCAGCCTTTGAAAGAAAACTTTACCACTGGCTCTCCTGGTTCTGACAGAAACTAAACCATTGGGTCTCCAGCTCACAGACTGTAGGAACTGCCAGCCTCAGCTCAGTAATAGTGTTATATATAATGAAGATTTGGCTTATATAAATCTATCTATCGATCTCTTTTTAAAATTAATTTATTTTTTATTAAAATTTTTTTTAGTTAATTAATTTTATTTTTGGCTGTGTTGGGTCTTTGTTGCTGGACATGGGCTTTCTCTAGTTGTGGCAAGCAGGGGCTACTCTTCGTTGAGGTGTGCAGGCTTCTCATTGCAGTAGCTTCTCTTGTTGTGGAGCACAGGCTCTAGGCATGCGGGCTTCAGTAGTTGTGGCTTGTGGGCTCTAGAGCGCAGGCTCAGTAGTTGCGGTGCACGGGCTTAGCTGCTCAGCGGCATGTGGGATCTTCCCAGACCAGGGCTCGAACCCATGTCCCCTGCATTGGCAGGCGGGTCCTTAACCACCGCGCCACCAGGGAAGCCCCTATCCATCTATCTCTTATTGGTTCTGTTTCTCTGGAGAGCCCTGACTAATACAGAGAAGGATGAAAGAGACGTGAAGGAGAAAGATGGGTGTCTTGGCAACCGATAAAACAGAGATTTGAAGGACAGGGAAAAACACAAGAATGATTCCAAAATTTTACCTTGGAGACCCAACCAGAGGAGAGTGTGCTTAACTGAGATAAGGAAGTCAGGAGGATGAGTAGGTTTGGAGAAGAAGAAGGTGCACCTGATTTAGCTGGCCTGAGTCTGCGTGGCACATGATACATCCAGGGCAGATGTATAGGTTCCTGGAGGAAACTTGGGACCAGCTCTTGAAAAATAGGGCTAGTCATGAGAAAACAGTGGAAGTCATCTCTACAGAGAGAGTTAAAATTTTAGAGTGGATAAGACCATATAGATGATTTCAAAGATCGTGTCCAGCTTTGACTCTCTATGATGAGTCTGAATTCTGGAATAACAACAGTCCCAGTTCTGAGTATTCTTTATGTTATCTTGATATTCAAGTCTCTCAATACTTACAGACTTATGTTGTTGAGTAGTGTCTCAGAGACCACTGCTGGAACCCCTGTTATGCCACCCCTTCTAGAAGGTCACCCTGCATCTACCAACACCAGGAAGCTCACTGCCTCCTAAGGCGGCCCATTTCCCTTTAGTCCGGGTCATTAGGAGTTCATCAGAAGTCCAGGATGAAAAAGGGTTGGGAAGAAGATTTGCCATTAAAATAGAGGAAGCAGTAGGTGGACCAAAGAGGAACAAAGGGAGGTAGGTATCAAGGAAATCAAAGGAGGGGAAGACCAAGAAGGTACAGGGGAATTAGAATTTAGGCTCCTGGAGTTAGAGATGGGGTGGCCCCTGATGATTGAGGAGAAGATGATTCCCAAGGAGTGGTAGAGACCAAAGTCAGATTCCCTCTCTTAAGAGAGGTTTGGTGGGAGGAGTAGAAAGTTAACTGCTTATTCAAGCCATGGCTCCTTTAGTGGACTTTTTATGGTCCCCTCCATCCACAAGGTGCATTTGCACTTTCCTTGGTACTGGTAGGTGGAGGACCCACCTCAATTATGAATACTCAAGACCACATGAATGCAATTTAGAAGGCAGAGGTAGAAGAATTCAGCTTTTAATGATTGCTTTATAAAGTAGGAGGAGCTTTGCAGAGAGAATTTTATGATGGCTCCTATCCATACACAACTAGGCTGGAGGCATCCATTGCTGCATTACAAATCACTCGCACACCTTACTGGCAAAAAACAACAATAATGACTTATTATCCCATTATTTTTGTGAGTCAGGAATTCAGACAAGACACAGCAGGGACAGCTTATCTCTGCTCCCTGAGGTCTTGGGTCTTTGCTGAAGATTCAGATGCTGAGGAGCTAGAATCATCTGAAGGCTTAACTGGGACTAGAGAATCTGCTTCCAGATGTAGCTCATTCAAGTGCCTGGCAAGTTTATGCTGGAGGCTGGTTGCTTCCAACATGGTCTCTCCACCAGTGCTTGAATATCCTCACAACATGGTGGTTGGCTTGCCCAAGTGAGCAAGTCAAGGGCCCACGGTGGAAGCTGAAATTTTTGTTAATGGTCTTGCTCAGGAAGCCCCACACCATCAGGCCTGCAATATTCTGTTGGTCACATGGATCAGCCCTCTTCATCGTGTGAGGGGACTACACAATTGTGAATACCAAGAGATGAGGAGTCACATGGGTGGCTGGCTGCCACACCTGGCATGGCAGAGGTCAGGTAAAGCCAGATGGGAGCAGTGCTTCACTGTCTTGGCTATTCTAGCCCAGGGGTCTGTGGATGGTGTTTTTGGTCTATCAGATTTTCCATCAGTCTGAATAACTTCCCAAAGGTGAAGAGTTTATAGTTTCCCGAAAGGGAAGCATCAGCTGGGACCATCAAAGCCAAGGCATACAAAGGCGCTTTGCTTGGCTGCATAAACTCTTTGTTGGCTATGTGTCTGGGTTGCCCAGTTTCCTGATGCATATTGTCTATGACTGCTAATGAATTTAGAGCCGAGTGGGAAGGGGTAGGGAAACAACAGCAGGGCTTCAAAAATGATCCTCCACTGAGCAAAGCTAAAAAGAAATCTACATGGCATACTGGATTTTGATGACAATAGACTTCTCACTCTTGGTCAATAGAATACCAAAAATCTGTATGTGTGGTGATGGGCGGCTCTCTGTAGGAGCCGGTGGAGTTTCCACTTTGGCACAGTGTGGTTTCACACAAGAGCACCTCAGCGGCTGTTCTACTGACCACAGGACAATTGAAAGCCTAAGGTTTTTCCTTCTTATCACCTCTCCACCCCCTGGTGGGAGCTTTCCTGTCATTTTGCCTTTCCGGATGGAATGATGCAGAGGAGACCTCTGGGGACAGCCAAGAGAGCTCGTGCCTGAACACAAAGGCGGGGAAAACCGGTGGACAAGATGTGAAAGGGCTTGATAAACATGTGAGAGATACTGAGGTGCCAAAACACAGCGCAGAGCTGTCCTGCTAGAGAAGTGTTGCCTGGGGTGTGCTCTCCCTTCCTGCTGGGACTCGAGAGGGCGGGAGCACCTCCAGCAGGTACGTCCCTGTTCTCCATGGAGCTACCCAGCCAAGACCTGCTGCTTCTGAACAGCTAAGTCATGGTGTTTCCTCCAGGACAACAGGGGCTTCTGTTTCCAATACGCGGCCTCTTCTGTTAGTGTGCTGTGTGACCAGGGCAAGTCTCAACCTTTCCACCTGTAATTTTGTCATCTGTGGATAATAACAACCTGCTTCTCTGTGGCTTGGACCACTTAGTTATCAAGTGCAGGAGGAATGAGGAAATATTCACAGAACTCCAAAACACCATTAGGGGAAAGGCTTCTGGGGGGCACTTTAGGCAAAAGTGTTATTTTCTCTCCATTAATTCCCCTGGATTCTTCCAGCACTGTGTGGCAGTAAGACAAGGCCACTGGCTTGAGGGCTGGATGCCTGAACACCTGATGGCTCTGCCTTGCTGTGTACCTGGAACACATGGTCCCCCAGGGGGTCTCTGTATATACTGTCTGCTCTGGTCTTTCATAGCCTTGAGTCTAAAGGCTGGAGTGGCCACATGGTACACTGTGGAATGTCGACCAGATGGACACAAGATCTCGGGTTCTTGCCCAGCTCTTCCCAGCAGGTCAGAAATTAACCCATCGTGTTTCTTCACTGTCACTATGTAATAGGTCACCTGGGGGAACTTGTAAAAAATACCACTTCCCTGACACTTGGAAGGGCTACGCTCCCTCTAGCCCCACGTCTCCCATACTCCCACAGCCGTAAGACCTCACCTGGTCCCCTCCTCCCTTTCAGGAAACGCACTGAGAGTAAGTAGCTGAGGGGTTGTTTTGCTATCCTGCTTCATCTTTTCCTAGCTATGAGACCCAGGATCCTGTCACAATAGAAGGAATTTCTGGACCTTTAGTCAGCAGGTATGGATATAGGTATTGAGTGTTTCATTTACTTGTTACAAGACCTTGGGTCAATCCCTTAATTCCTCTGAGCTTTTGGCACCTCAACTTCAGAATGAAAATCTAAAAACCTGCCCTGCTTACCTCTCAGAGTTGTGACAAAAATTCAGTCTCATTAGTGTTATGTGAAAGACCTTTGTAAATTGTAAAGACTGTTTGAATGAGGACCTTTATAATTAGAGAATTGAGGCTTGGATGGGCATACAAGTACTCAAAAGGATTGATTTTTCAGAGAATTAGCCCAAATCACTTTGGAGTTGGGAAATAGCTTCAAGGGATTCTTTTTTTTTTCTTTTTTTGAGGGATCCTTGCTAAGGTGTCTACAGAGGAGTGTCCCTGGCATTTATGGGCTCCCTGAGGGCATATGATAGGGCTTACAGAGGGAAGTCTCAACGTAGATCCTGTCCTCTCCTGGGTGGCAGAAGCTGTCCCAGAGCCAACACCTCTATAAGGAAGGCTACATGCACCTGTGTTGCTGCAATGATCGTCACTACAATCATTTACTGTGCTGGTACATGGCAGATGTCAGTAAATATTGGTTGAGTGAATTGATTCCAATATAAGGTAATGCCCATGTTAATCCCATACTCTTTTGAGATCTGCAACTTGTCAGGGCAAAAGTAACAGATATTACTGAGGATCAAATTAATTGGGGGAAAAAAAGAAATAACCAAACAAACTCTCCAATTATAGGATAATACATACTGTATATATTTATCATAGCTAAGGAGTAAGTATTACAGGTATGTATTATACATAAAAACAAAAAGAAATAAGAACACAGTTCAGTTTCATAAAACTTTACTAGTGACTGTTATTAATATGGGCCCCAAACTGGGCTGGGCATTGCTATAGGCAGAAAGAAATCACCCATAGTGTTATAACTGAGGTGAAGGATTGAATGGTGATTGAGGGGTGTCAGGAGGGATTTAAGGAAGAGGTGGCTTTTGATGTGGGCAAAGAAGGGGGACTGGGAGAATAATCCAAGCAGGGCATCATGTGACAAATGAAACTCTGGGCATATTATGATTAAGTCACAAAAGCTACTGCATTTGCTGTGTGGGCACTGTGCTAAGTGTTTTTTTTTTTTTTTTTTTTTTTGCGGTACGTGGGCCTCTCACCGCTGTGGCCTCTCCCGCTGCGGAGCACAGGCTCCGGACACGCAGGCCCAGCGGCCATGGCTCACGGATCCAGCCGCTCCGCAGCATGTGGGATCCCCCCGGACCAGGCCACGAACCCGTGTCCCCTGCATCGGCAGGTGGACCCCCAACCACTGCGCCACCAGGGAAGCCCTAAGTGTTTTATATAGACTATCTTATTTGTTCCTCATGATAACTCTACGAGGTAGGTATTTTTTAAATTATTATTTATTTATTTATTTATTTTTGGCTGCGTTGGGTCTTTTTTCTGCACCCGGGCTTTCTCTAGTTGCAGCGAGCAGGGGCTACTCTTCGTTGCGGTGCACGGGCTTCTCACTGTGGTGGCTCCTCTTGTTGTGGAGCACAGGCTCTAGGCACGCGGGCTCAGGGGTTGTGGCACGTGGGCTCGGGAGTTGTGGCTCACGGGCTCTAGAGTGCAGGCTCAGTAGTTGTGGTGCATGGGCTTAGCTGCTCCGCGGCGTGTGGGATCTTCCTGGACCAGGGCTCGAACCCATGTCCGTTGCATTGGCAGGCAGATTTTTAACCACCGCACCACCAGGGAAGCCCAGGGTAGGTATTTTTATTCCCATTCTACACATGAAGAAACTGAAGTCCAGATAGTCAATGGCAGGAATAGTATTCAGATATTGGTCTGACCCCCTCACCTCCCAAGTCCTTGCTCTTATGTAGTCCAGCATGGATGGAATTAGCTGCTCATGGAGAGATACAATGGGAGAAAAGATAAGATGAAGACAAATCATGGAACATCTTGTTTATGGATTCTGAGGTGCTTTATTTAACATAGAGATGGAAGGGCACACAGGTTTTAAGGAAGGGGAGGAACACAACTAGAAACATGCTTCGAGGGACTTCCCTGGTGGCACAGTTGTTAAGAATCCGCCTGCCAACCCAGGGGACACGGGTTCGAGCCCTGGTCCAGGAAGATCCCACACGCCGTGGAGCAGCTAAGCCCATGCACCACAGCTACTGAGCCTGTGATCTAGAGCCCATGAGCCACAACTCCTGAGCCCGCGTGCCACAACTCCTGAGGCCACGTGCCACAACTACTGAAACCCGCACGCCTAGAGCCCGTGGTCCGCAACAAGAGAAGCCACTGCAATGAGAAGCCTGCGCACTGCAATGAAGACTAGCCCCCACTCGCCACAACTAGAGAAAAGCCCGCGTGCAGCAACAAAGACCCAACACAGCCAAAAAAAATTTAATTTAATTTAAAAAAAATAGAAAAAAAAAAGAAACGTGCATTGAAAGAGTGGATATATGTATATGTATAACTGATTCACTTTGCTGTACCCCTGAAACTAACACAACATTGTAAATCAACTATACTCCAATAAATTTTTTTTTTTAAATGTGCATCGAGGTCACTCCTGTGCCCAGAGGGAGGGTGGACTAGAAATCAGGTAGGAGGCTGTGACCATGATCCAGGCCTGGGGAGGGAGAATCACTGCTTGCCTTCAAGACCAAAGGAATTAGAATTTACATTTTAACTTGATACCCAGCTGATTCTAATGCACATGGAAATTTGACCAGCATTGCCACAAAGAACAGGAGTTCTCCCTGGGGCTGGGGTGATAGGTGGGGGGACACTTTGCCTCGAGGGGCACGTCTTTTTTGGATGGCAGATCCCTCTGAGAATCAGAGGAAAGCCACGGACCCTTGCGCCAGAAAAAAGTGCCCATGATTACCAACATTCACCTACAACTTTAGGGCCTTCACAGAGCCCTGAAGAGCACAAAGACCACTGCTGGCTCTGGAAAGAATTCCCAAATCTTAATTCATTAAGTTGGGGAGGAGTGGCAAGGCGTTTATAGTTGAAAAAAAAATTCAAGTCTGAAGCCATGGGCTGCCGTTTCAGAGACCTCTTCAGAGCCTGGACAAAGCTTGGTCACCGTGGCCAGAGACAGAACTCTGTTCCCATCCCCCTCCCCCCTTGCATTGTTCTCCAAATCCCCTGGTGATCTAAGCAGACACCCTGGAGCAATGCAACAAGGCCCACCCTGGCTTCCTTGAGTTGGATGGAGCCTGCCTGCCTGCCTGCTTTTCTTTAGTCCCAGAAAAGCCAAAATTAGCCCCACTTTTGTTTCTTTTCTCAGGAGCCTCTACATTGTATCTCAGGAAAGGATTATTGTGCTCTGGCGACCCTATCTTATCGTGGGGGAGGTGATGAGTGAAAGGAAAATGGTCTGACAAATTGGTTGAATTCGGACAATCACATGACTTTCCAGTAATTGCCCATCACTGCTTCAGTAAGGCTATTGTTTCAGTTCCCAAATATTTAGCCAAGCAGGAGGCCGGGGATGGTTGGGGAGCTGTCAGAGGTTTGAGAGCTTGATAATGTGGAGAAAGGACTTTTTTTGGTGATCCTCTGGCCTTTTGATGGAAATTGCTATACCCAGGATGCTCTGGCCCCATGACTTCTTTATCACTAATTGAGCTCTCTGGGGGTAAGGGGACACCTTTGGGTCTCTGCAGGAATGCAGGGAGAAGGGGAGAGACTCCTTCTGAGGGATGGATTCTGGAGGCTCTAAGCATTTGAGCCTAGTTTGATTCAGCAATCACCTACCTCATGGCTGGACAGGCTGCCTTGCCGACTCCTCTGGAGAGATAGGGAAATATTCTTTTACTTCTCACAATGAGCACTGCTCAGAAAAACTGAATCAGGCCCAGTGAGCCAGGAGGCAAATGTGACTTGAGCTGTCAGAGCTAAAGTTTTCACAACAAAAAATTCAAGGCACAATCAGACGTTTGCCCTTACACAACTTTTCAAAAATTCCTGCGTCTCCAGGGAGAGAGAGCTCCCACTGACCTCAGCCAGGCTTGCTAAGCCTGACATCATGGGACATTTGGAAGATGAGGCCAGTGGCGGCAGCACGTGAGAATGTGTGTTATCGACGGGGAACACTTTTCCCCTGTGCTCATGCGGTCATCTGTCTGATATGCCCGTGGGTGGAGGTGGGCAGAGGGGAAGGGTGTGTCCCGTCACCGGCGACAGAAAAGAGCCATGAGGTCATCGGAGCCCAAGGCTTTCCTCACTGACCAGTGGCAGCAATTGTCTTCCTGGCTTGCATTCCCAGGGGTTCACCTCCGCTCCCACGGAGGGTTCTGATACTGGGATTCCTGCTTTGGACATATACTTTCTTCCATCTGAAAATATGTCCCGATAGCCAGAGAGGAGATATATTACTTAGCAAGAGATTTGAGCTTTAACTTTGAGCACTACACGATGACAACTCCCTCCCACCTGAGCCTCCCTCAGAAGCCCCCTTGCCTCTCATAAGCCCCTGCTTAGGCGGCACTCTGTGGGCAGCCTTCCACCCACTTTGCCTCCCCCCCTCCCCACGAGGCTCTTCCATGGCATCTCACTGGGATTTGGGATTCCTCCCCACTCCTCCACCCCCAGACCTCCTGAATCAGCAAGACTTGAGAATCTGTGCGATAGGCAGACCCCGTGATTCTGCTGCACTGAATTTGGGAATCATTGAGCCAGCCGCCCTCTAGGGACAAATTTAGCTCCTGTATTCTCGGATCAAAATGTTCTGAGGACGGCAGCCTCCAGGGTATAAGCCCACAGCCTCCCATTGGTACAGGTGAGTTTTAATAACCATTAGGTCTCGTCTTCTTACTTTAGTGATTCTTACCCTGGTGGAATGTTCTCAATAGAATCATGCATGGTGTTTTTTTTTTTTTTTTTAATTACGTATAATATGATTTCCAAGCAGGGGTGGGGTTTCTCGTCTCTTCTCTAACATGCCAAAAAAGCACTTTAGAATCCCTGGCAGTGGTTCCAACAGAAGGGTATGTGTTGGCACCTGCTAATCTCTTGGGCAATCTCCCTAACGAGGGCCAATTGCTTGGCGCCAAGGAGGACAGACAGCCTTCTGAACAAAGAGGGGCTTTGGGGACCCAAGACTTACCCTAATAACTTCCTTTAAAAGAGTAGCCTCCCTGGGGAAAGGGACGTACTCAGATGCTTTAGGCTCCAAGATGGTCGAAGACACCTTGGACCCTGGGGTAGATCTTTGCGGGGAAGAAGGTGGGAGAGGAGATTCTGGCTCTGCCAGCTGGTGGGGCTGAAACTGGGCCTGACTCAGCATTGGGAGGCTGGCTGATGTCCTGGGAGGAGGCTGTGTAGGTGAACTGCTATATTAGGAGATCACGTCTCCCCTGGCCACGGTTAGTAAAGGGGGAGGCAGTGGTTCCTTCTCGCAGGGCCACCGCTGGGCCTGAAAGGCTGCTGGGAGCATCAGCGGATACCAGCTGAGGAGCGGGTAGGACCAGTGTCCAACAGTGACACCACGAGGCAGCTAGAGGTCACAGCAGAAATCATGATTCCCTGCTGAGGTTTCTTTGGTGTGGTTTGCCAGCACTGATTTAAGTGCTTGGCACTTATTCATTCATTTAGTAACAGTTCTGTGAGGGAGTTATTATCACCCCTTTTGTACAGAAAAGGAAATTGAGGCATGGAGGTTATATGGTGGGTAGCTGGCAGACTGTGAACCAGGCAGTCTGGCTCCAGAGCCCACCCCTCTAACTGCCAGGCAGGTCTTGTTGCCTCCATAACATTAACCATTGTTGACTGAGCGCTTACTACGTGCTATATATTGTGTTCTCTGTGCTCTTTTAGTCTTCACCACTATCTTATGAGGTGGGAACTGTTCATATTCCCATTTCACAGATGAGGAAAGTGAGGCCCAGAGAAGATATAAGTAGTGGACTGCTCGCTATTGTTCTCTCCCCTCCAGGAATGGAGGCCGGACTAATCCCATCTAATCCCACCACAGTTCCACCGCTTTTTTGGAACTTCTAAGCCTTTAGGATTCTCAGAAAACCGAAGCTAGTTGGGAATCTTGACTAGGCGATACTGAACTTCCCGCAATAAAACATGTGCAGTCCTTAGTGAGGAACTGGAAAAACAAAAGTGGGACAATATTTCTACCTCCAATTTTGTGAAAGCAGATCACACCAGTCTCAGAGGTCCCGCCCCAGATTTACTGAATGAGAGTACATGAAGGGTGGGACCAGTAAATGTGAATTTAAAACAAACCGAAAACAAACCACAGGTGATGCTGGTGTGCAGCCAAGGTTGCAGCCAAGGTTGAGAATTACTGCCTTTATTTCATAGTAACATTTCACAGCCCCCAGTAACCAGGCAGCAGTGTTTCCAGAAACTGTTTCGAGTTTCCAAATCCTCCTGCACAGAAGGAAGCTCCCTGTGGAAGCTGAGCAGAGGGAAGGAGCTGGCTAAGGACCAGCAGAGAAGCCAAGCCCATGGGGCCCAAGCCTCACATCCACATGCTCTTTGTTCATGCCCTCCGCTTGCCTTCTCTACTTGGAAAGTGATCTGTTGAAAGACAGGCTCAAATGTCTTATTCTTGGCGGATACTTCTCCCGTCCAGCCTGCCCTCCCGGCCTCGCCCCTACAAAGGCTTGCCCCTGTGAGCCCCAGCACAACCCTCCCTCAGACCACTGCCCACCTCATCTGTTCTCTATGTTCTCCCCACAACCAGGAAAGATGCACTCGCAGGACTGGGTATTTTTTACATGCTCCCCAGCCCAGCAGCGTGTCTGAGACATAGTACCCCCTCAGAAAGTGCTAGCTGACTGAGCATAAGGGAAAGGAAGAAGGGAAGGGTAAAGATAGAGGGATGGGGAAGCCAGACAGGGCAAAGTGCTAAGCAGGGACGGAGGATGGCTAGTGAAATTGGATTTAGTGCTGACCCCTTGAGCATTTGTGACCTCTGCTCTGACCCATGGGACATGCCAGTCCAGGCACTCTCCTGGTCACCCAGGAACTGTGGGCAGAGGCCTGAGGGAGTGGGGAGAACGTTTATGATTTCACCAGGAATCCCTTCTCATCTGTGTTGATGTTTCTAGCAACCCAATAAGTAGGGTAGATGTTAATAATCTCATTTTACATCTGAGAAAACTAAGGATCAGAAAACTAATAAACCTGTCCAAGGTCACATGACTAGTAAGCAGAGGATGGGTTAATGCAAATTTACTGCTTGACAAAAGCAGCTCAGATTCTTAGGGTTGGAAGAGCCCCGGAATACCATCTGATCCATCTCTGGTCAGTGGTGCATCTTCCCAAAACATCTTAGAGGAGGGGTGATGGAGCTGCGTGGGATCGCTCTAGTACCAGGGAGCTCCTGGCCACCACCGCAGCTGGGACAGGGCCAAAGGAAAGCTCTCCCTTGCACTGAGTTAAACTCCTTCTCTGTAGCATATGCCCACTAGCTCAGTCCTCTCCTGAAGACCAGCCTAAGGCTTGCTCCCTTTTCACTCGGTCGGTTCTGCTCTACTGCCCCTGAGATGCCAAGGCCCACATCCTGGACTGAGTTGAGTCCCTGATTCCCCTCCCTTGTGGCACTCTGGCCCAGGGCCACCCATGCTCGCTCAGCTGGGACACTGACTCACTCGGGACAGTGTGGGTGAGTCACTGCTTGCCTATGGGGATATATTTCCCAGTTAAGGTATAACAAAGGGGTAACATTCGCTGCCACACTCTGCCTGTTCAGGAGAAACTAGAGCATCTCAAAGCATCTCCATCCTGCTTCCTCAGAAGTTTGAAAGGGTTTACTCATACAACCTCATATTAAAAATGTATTCAGGGCCTAAAAGACATTCAGGTGAGTTGGGCCTGAGGCGGGGGAAAGCTACAAAATGAATTGCTTTATGCCTAGGAAGTCATGATAATACTGATATCTCAACGGCCTTTGGGTTGAAAAACACTTTCATGGTTTGTTTTCAGTTTTTGCAACCCATCAGTAAGGCAGGTAGGAGAGAAGTAGACATTTATTTTGTGAACAAGAAAAAAGAATCAGTCTCCGAGCTGGTGAGTCGTGGGATCAGGACTTGCCCCCAGGCCTTCTGGGTCTGAGGTCATTGACTTTGCCCCTTGTGCGGCAGGCCAGAGCGAGCCCTCGAGAGACCCCCTAGATGCTTGACAACACTAGGCACTCATGTGCTGCAACTCAGGCCCCACGCCAGCTGCTACCGCCGGTGACAGCACCTCTGAGTCTGGTGCTTTATTGCGTACTATCTTATCTCAATAGGAAAAGGCAATTCAAGGGAAGAATTTCCTTGTCATGGTGCTCCTGGCTTTCCATTGTCCAGCTTTCTCAGCCCCGGTTCATCCCCTGTGTCTGATCATTACTCATATCCACGGAGGCGCCTTATCAGGGCTGTCTAAGATACAGGGACTATTTTTTTCCCAGTACCAGACTAACTGGAATCTGTCTACCCTTTGTGGCCTGACATCATCCCACAATTAGCGGGCTCAGAAGCCAGCTGCGTGGGGAAGCTGCAGTCACCAGTAATCCAGCTGCTTCCTTCGCAAAGCCCTAGGATTTCAGGGTCCTCTACCGGCAAGGGTGATGGTGAGCGACCTCGTGGTGAAGCTGACCGTGAGAGTCTTCACTCCTGTAATTCCCCCCTCAAATTTTACTCTGAAAAACTTCAAACCTACAGAAAAGTCGCAACAATAATACAATGAACGTGCTTATACTATTCACCTGGATTCATCAGTTGATCCCATTTTGTCACGTTTACCTCTTTCTCTCCATATACATAAATACCTGAAACATGTATACTTTTTTGGTCTGAACATTTAAAACATGCCAAATCATGATGCTTCTCTCCTAAATAGTTGGCATGTCTATCCTAAGAATAGGGCGTTCTCCTATACAAACATAATACTATTATCATTCTCAAGAAAATGAAATAATAATGTTAGCTAATATACTGTACATATTCCAAGGTCCTCAACTGTCCCAATAATCCCATGTAGCTTCCCATCCCCCGCCTTTAGGCTCCTTTAAACTAGTGCAGTTCTCTAGTCTTTTTCTTTGTTTTTTATGACATTGACATTAAAAAACATTCAAGGTAGTTGCTTTACAGAATGGCCCACAATTTGGATTTGCCTGATTATTTCCTCAAAAATGGATTTCCTATGAAAATATTTGACAAGAATATTTCACAGGTGATGTTGTATCCTGATCAGGATATTACAACAGGAGGCACACGATGTCAATTTGTCCCATCTTGGTAATGTGAACTTGATAACTTGGTTAAGGTGATATCCTCATATCACCCCCATGGTGATATCCAGATTTCCCCATTATAAGCAAACCCACTTCCATTTCTAATTCATAAACTACTCTGCAGGGTGTGATGAAACAAAATTTATCTTTTAAGGCAGATCAAGAAAATTTAAACATAAAATCCTCTCTCTGCATCCGTTTGTGCCTCCTCCTTCTCTCCCTAATGTGCAGTGTGCATCTGCATTACACATTAACCAGAACTTCTCAAAGACGGCAGTACCTTCACCATAAAGATAACGTTTTTCGGGACTTCCCTGGTGGCGCAGTGGTTAAGAAGCCGCCTGCCAATGCGGGGGACACGGGTTCGAGCCCTGGTCCGGGAAGATCCCACATGCCACGGAGCAACTAAGCCCGTGCGCCACAACTACTGAGCCTGTGCTCTAGAGCCCGCGAGCGACAACTACTGAGCCCATGTGCCATAACTACTGACGCCGGTGTGCCTAGAGCCCGTGCTTTGCAACAAGAGAAGCCACCGCAATGAGAAGCCCGCGCACCGCAAAGAAGAGTAGCCCCTGCTCGCCACAACTAGAGAAAGCCCGCGCACAGCAACAAAGACCCAATGCAGCCAAAATATAAATAAATAAATAATCAGATTTAACAAATAAATACATAAATCCTGTTTAAAATAAAAAAAGATAACTTTTTCCCCCTTTCTTCTGACACTAGTAATGTAACTTCTTTGAAGAACAGCATTCTTTCCAAACTCTGTAGGGGGCTGTGCTGACTTGCAGCCCACTTTGTACATGCTTACCTGGACTAAGTAACCTTGGTGAACCTTATGTAAAATATCATTTGATGTATGATCCTTTGTTTTGAGAATGATATGACTGTGCCTTTGACTTCTAACAGGTGGAACAGTTCTCAGAGCTTTCTCAGAGTCTGTTTCCTGGGTTATAATCCTCAGTATGGCTCAAACAAAATTCCTTTTTTTTTCTTCTTAGCTTGATTGTTAATTGAATTTTCATCAACAGGTGGTACGTTGAGACCCTGTGAGTATCCTACTCCCAATAACCTTTCACGTGTTTTTAGCAATTATTGAGGTCCTTGTTTGTCAACTATTATTATGGTGGATCACATTGTTTTTAACCTAGAAAAGAAATACTCATTATGGAAAAGGTATAGAATAATGAAAAGTATAATGGAAATATAATTTCTACATACACACAGAGAGCAAGATAAAAATACATGCACGATACACAGTATAGTTACTTATAAACTTCCCCTCTTCTAATGTTTCTGTGATCGTTATTTGGGGGACCATATATGTATTTATAACTTTCTTCAGTTTATTTTATCTGATTATATAATAGAAATATACTAACTGAAAAAGTTTATAATATTCTGTAACAACCTACATGGGAAAAGAATCTGAAAAGGAATGGATGGAGATATATATATATATATATATATATATATATATATATATATATATATATATAAATATTCATATATATTCTGATTCACTGTGTTGTACATCTGAAATGAACACATTGTAAGTCAACTATACTCCAAATACTCCAATAAAAATTTTTTATAAAGTTTATGAAGCACCCAAAAGTATTAAAAAGCATAACATTCATAAATGTATCCATGACAGTTACTTATATAATACATACTTTTTCATATGCCTCTTTTCTTATTCATACTAAGAACTCAAAAAAATTCTGTCCTTTTAATTTTCCTGCCTTGCGTTTATTTTTATTTATTATTTTTTAAATGAAATAGTATAAGTACTGTATTTTGTTTTTGATTTAATTTTATTTATTTTTTTTGGCTACATTGGGTCCTCATTGTTGCATGTGGGCTTCCTCTAGTTGCAATGATTTGTGGCTTCTCTTGTTGCAGAGCACGGGTTCTAGGCACACCAGCGTCAGTGGTTGTGGCACTCATGCTCAGTAGTTGTGGCTCGCAAGCTCTAGAGTGCAGGCTCAGCAGTGGTGATGCACGGGCCTAGCTGCTCCGCAGCATGTGGGATCTTCCCGGACCAGGGATCGAACCCGTGTCCCCCACATTGGCAGGCGGACTCTTAACCACTGCACCACCAGGGAAGTCCTGCCTTGCTTTTAAATAGTAACTAGGTTGTAATATTTTCTCAGGGGCTCTCTGCTGCCTGTTTTCCCTAGTTTGGGAGTCGATGCTATCTGGTCTCCCTTTACCATTCTTTGGTCTTGGGGGATGTGATTGGCAATTAACTGGAACTACAACAGCTTCTTGAGCCAAGTGGTTTCCTTTGGAAACAAAGTTTTATGCTGCAAACTTGAAAGGAAAGGGAATTTAGGGGGAACTATTTTTTAATTGGAGGATGTATTCAACTGCTTCCACAGTCAGAAACCATTAGTACAAGAATCCACATAATCCCCTGACTATGGAAAGTCTCATAATAAGACTCATCTGATATTGTCAGTACACAGTGTTTTGAAAATAATTGCTGATAGTGGCACACACTCTCTTGGATTCTACTTTATTACCTGACATTGTCTTCTGCAGATTTTTCTTACCATGTTAGAACTGGGAATTCATGTTGTGAAAATGAGCAGGCCGCTCAGGCACTGAACTAGATGATTTCAAGGTAATTCAAGTCTGTTCCTCAGTCTACGGGTCTGTAATCTTTTAGGTTTAATGCCAAAATAGCATTTCTTCATGAAACTATAATGTTTAATCTTTCTGAACAAGTGGAGTTTGGGGGCCTTATCAGTTTTTCCCCCCCTATTCTAAATAGTTTTATGAGAATATCTCATACAAATAGATCACTTTTTTTTTTTTTTGCAGTACGCGGACCTCTCGCTGCTGTGGCCTCTCCCGTTGCAGAGCACAAGCTCTGGACGCATAGGCTCAGCGGCCATGGCTCATGGGCCCCGCTGCTCCACGGCATGTGGGATCTTCCCGGACGAGGGCACGAACCCGTGTCCCCTGCATCGGCAGGCGGACTCTCAACCACTGTGCCACCAGGGAAGCCCCCAAATAGATCACTTTAAAAGTAACTTCATGAGGGCAGTGTTCTCAAAGAATCAACTGAGGAGCTTGTTAAAGATTCCCAGACCCTGCCAAGATCTAGGAAATCCCTGGGGTGGAGACTAAGAGCCTATATTTGAACAGATATCACACACATCAGAGCTTTAGGACCTACATATTCCTAAGTGCAATTGCTGGTCAGAGGAAAGGCCTATGGGATAGCTCTTGTCACACGTGGTCAGGCTGCCCTTGGGAAAGATTGTTGCAGCTGCAGAGTACAAGAGCCCTTGTTCCAGCTGTGGGTTTAGAAAATTTCTCAGACTTGCACTGGAGACGCCCCAAATACTAGGACACCTGCAGGAAAGACAAAAGGATGAAGGTCAGGGTCAAGTTCAGAGCAGAGGCATGGAACTTGACAGGTTGCTCTGAAAGCACATTTGAGTTGGTGCAGTCTGGACTCAGAAGCTGGAAACTAGCTCAGGAATAACGGCGTGGGGAAGGGGCCCTCCCACGAAGGATTCCACAGGAACCTGCAGGATGTGAAGACAGCTTTGACAAACGTTCTCAATACACTGGTGGTCCTGTCCTAGCTGCAGTGTCTCATTAGCCTGTACTTAATGGAAGTTAGAGGTAATCTCCTGAAAACAAACAAAAAAATACAGTATAATCTTAGAACCTTACAGCTGGAAAGCATGTTTGATATCAAGCCTAAAAGAGAAAACTGCTAGAACAAACAAAACAATTAAAAAACTGGTGGCCTAGGGTGTGACACGTGAACCATGGTTCCCACTCTATGCTGCAAGCAGATGGCACATCAATTAGCCCTGGAAACTGGACTGCCAGCAGAACCAGCTGTTTTTTCTTTTTTCTTTGCAAGCCCAGAAAAGTTTATTGGTGTTGTTACCTTTTCAGAACATTGCCAATAATTAGCCTTATTAAATAACTCTCTGCGATATGGACTAGCAATCTGGGAAAGTTCAGAAAATTTCCTCAACATTGCTGATTTGATACAGCATTACATTTAGTCTTCATGTCTCCATAGGCTCCTCTTAGCTGTGACAATTTCTCCTACTTTCCTCATTTTTGATGACCTCGACAATGTTGAGGAGTACTGCCCTGTTCTAAAGCCTCAGAGTCTTCTGTCTTCTGCTTCAGTTGGCAGAAAGGAAAAGAGACAGTGGAGAAGCCACTTCAGATGCATAAAAACCCCAGCTTACAGGAGGTGCCTCTATAAACAAAATCAATGGATTGCTTTGCCCTCTGGCTTTCACTTGGGTTCAGCCAATGACAAGACAAGCAGCAATGAGAGGCCAGAGGCAGAAGGCAGATATATGAAATAAATTCCTCTCAAGAATTAACTCCAGAGAGGGACCTTCAAGATGGCGGAGGAATAAGACGTGGAAATCACCTTCCTCCCCACAAATACATCAGAAAGACATCTACACGTGGAACAACTCCTACAGAACACCTACTGAACGCTGGCAGAAGACCTCAGACTCCCCAAAAGGGTGAGTGAGGGGAGGGGATTCAGAACACTGCCTAGACAAGCTCCAGAGACAGGCGCAAGCCGCGTCTATGAGCAGACCCCAGAAATATGCATGAGATGCTAAGGCTGCTGCTGCAGCCACCAGGAAGCCTGTGTGCAAGCACAGGTCACTATCCACACCTCCCATCCCGGGAGGCTGTGCAGCCTGCCACTGCCAGGGTCCCGTGATCCAGGGACAAATTCCCCGGGAGAACACACGGCGCACCTCAGGTTGTTGCAACGTCACGCCGGCCTCTGCCGCTGCAGGCTTGCCCCGCATTCCATACCCCTCCCTCCCCCCGAGCCTGAGTGAGCCAGAGCCCCCGCATCAGCTGCTCCTTTAACCCCCGCCTGTCTGGGCAGGAACAGACGCCCTCAGGCGACCTACACGCAGAGGCACGGCCAAATCCAAAGCTGAACCCCGGGAGCTGTGCGAACAAAGAAGAGAAAGGGAAATCTCTCCCAGCAGCCTCAGGAGCAGCGGATTAAATCTCCACAGTCAACTTGATGTACCTTGCATCTGTGGAATACCTGAATAGACAACGAATCATCCCAAAATTGAGGCACTGGACTTTGGGAGCAGCTGTAGACTTGGGGTTTGCTTTCTGCATCTAATTTGTTTCTGATTTTATGTTTATCTTAATTTAGTATTTAGAGCTTATTATCACTGGTAGATTTGTTTATAGATTTGGTTGCTCTCTTCGTTTATATACGAATATATATATATATTTTTTCCTTTTTCTCTTTTTGTGAGTGTGTATGTGTATACTTCTTTGTGTGATTTTGTTTGTATAGCTTTGCTTTTACCATTTGTCCTAGGGTTCTGCCTTTGTTTTTTGTTTATTTTTTTAGTATACTTTTTAGCACTTGTTATCATTGGTGTATTTGTTTTTTGGTTTGGTTGTTCTCTTCTTTCTTTCTTTTTAAATTTCTTTACATTACTTTTTAATTTTTTTATTTTTAATAATTTTTTTATTTTAATAACTTTATTTTATTTATCTTTCTTTCTTTCTTTGTCTCCCTTTTCTTCTGAGCTGTGTGGCTGACAGGGTCTTGGTGCTCTGGCTGGGTGTCAGGCCTGAGCCTCTGAGGTCAGAGAGCCAAGTTCAGGACACTGGTCCACTAGAGACCTCCTGGCTCCATGTAATATCAAATGGCGAAAGCTCTCCCAGAGATCTCCATCTCAACACGAAGGCCCAGCTCCACTCAACAACCAGCAAGCTACAGTGCTGGAAACCCTGTGCCAAACAACTAGCAAGACAGGAACACAACCACACCCATTAGCAGAGAGGTTGCCTAAAATCATAATAACGTCACAGGCACCCCAAAACACACCACCAGAGGCAGTTCTGCCCACCAGAAAGACAAGATCCAGCCTCATCCACCAGAACACAGGCACCAGTCCCCTCCACCGGGAAGTCTACCCAACGCACTGAACCAGCCTTAGCTGCTGGGGGCAGACACCAAAAACAACGGGAACTTCAAACCTGCAGCCTGTGAAAAGGAGACTCCAAACACAGTAAGTTAAGCAAAATGAGAAGACAGAGAAATACGCAGCACATGAAGGAGCAAGATAAAACCCACCAGACCAAGCAAATGAAGAGGAAGTAGGCAGTCTACCTGAAAAAGAATTCAAAGTAATGAAAGTAAAGATGATTCAAAATCTTGGGAATAGAATGGAGAAAATACAGGCAGCATTTAACAAGGACCTAGAAAAGCTAAAGAGCAAACAAAAAATGATGAACAACACAATAAATGAAATTCTAAATTCTCTAGAAGTAATCGATAGCAGAATAACTGAGGCAGAAGAACAGATAAGTGACCTGCAGGATAAAATAGTGGAAATAATTACTGAAGAGCAGAATAAAGAAAAAAGAAAGAAAAGAATTGAAGACAGTCTCAGAGACTTCTGGAACAACATTGAACACACCAACATTTGAATTATAGGGGTCCGAGAAGAAGTAGAGACAAAAAAGGGACTGAGAAAATTCTTGAAGAGATTATAGTTGAAAACTTCCCTAATATAGGAAAGGAAATAGTCAATCAAGTCCAGGAAGCACAGAGAGTCCCATACAGGATAAATCCAAGAAGAAACACAGCAAGACACATGTTAATCAAATGATCAAAAATTAAGTACAAAGAAAAAATACTAAAAGCAGCAAGGCAAAAGCAACAAATAACATACAAGGGAATCCCCATAAGGTTAACAGCTGATCTTTCAGCAGAAACTCTGCAAGCCAGAAGAGAGTGGCAGGACATATTTAAGGGGATGAAAGGGAAAAACCTGCAACCAAGATTACTCTACCCAGCAAGGATCTCATTCAGATTCAATGGAGAAATTAAAACCTTTACAGACAAGCAAAAGCTAAGAGAATTCACACCACCAAACCAGCTTTACAACAAATGTTAAAGGAACTTCTCTAGGCAGGAAACACAAGAGGAGGAAAAGACCTACAATAACAAGCCCAAAACAATTAAGAAAATGGTAATTGGAACATACATATTGATAATTACCTTAAATGTAAATGGATTAAATGCTCCCACCAAAAGACATAGACTGGCTGAATGGATACAAAAACAAGACCTGTATATATGCTGTCTACAACAGACCCACTTCAGACCTAGGTACACATACAGACTGAAAGTGAGGGGATGGAAAAAGATATTCCATGTAACTGGAAATCAAAAGAAAGGTGGAGTAGAAATTCTCATATCAGAAAAAATAGACTTCAAAACAAAGACTATTACAAGAGACAAAGAAGGACACTACATACAAATCAAGGAATCGGGCTTCTCTGGTGGAGCAGTGGTTGAGAATCTGCCTGCCAATGCAGGGGACACAGGTTCGAGCCCTGGTCTGGGAAGATCCCACATGTCATGCAGCAACTGGGCCCACGAGCCAAAACTACTGAGCCTGCGCGTCTGGAGACTCTGCCCCACAACAAGAGAGGCCGCAACAGTGAAAGGCCCACGCACCGTGATGAAGAGTGGCCCCTGCTTGCTACAACTAGAGAAAGCCCTTGCAGAGAAATGAAGACCCAACACAGCCAAAAATAATAAACAAACAAACAAACAAATAAATAAATAAAAGAAGTCTGGTAAGGGGAGAGGCATTAAAAAAAAAGAATCAAGGGATCAATCCAAGAAGAAGATATAACAACTGTAAACATTTATGCACCCAATATAGGAGCACCTCAATATATAAGGCAAATGCTAACAGCCATAAAAGGGGAAATCCACAGTAACACAATCATAGTAGGGGACTTTAACACCCCACTTGCATCAATGGACAGATCATCCAAACAAAATAAACAAGGAAACACAAGCTTTAAATGACACAATAGACCAGATAGATTTAATTGGTATTTATAGAACATTCCACCCAAAAGTGGCAGAATACATTTTTTTCTCAAGTGCATATAGAACATTCTCCAGGATATGTCACGTCTTGGGTCACAAATAAAGCCTCAGTAAATTTAAGAAAATTGAAATCGTATCAAGCACCTTTTCTGACCACAATGCTATGAGATTACAAATCAATTACAGGGAAAAAAAACATAAAACACACAAACACATGGAGGCTAAACAAAACATTACTAAATAACCTAGAGATCACTAAAGAAGTCAAAGAGGAAATCAAAAAATACCTAGAGACAAATGACAATGAAAACACAATGATTCGAAACAAATAGGATGCAGGAAAAGCAGTTCTAAGAGGGAAGTTTATAGCTATACAAGCCTACCTCAAGAAACAAGAAAAATCTCAAATAAACAATCTAACATTACACCTAAAGGAACTAGAGAAAGAAGAACAAACAAAACCCAAAGTTAATAGAAAGAAAGAAATCATAAAGATCAGAGCAGAAATAAATTAAATAGAAACACAGAAAACAATAGCAAAGATCAATAAAACTAAATCCTGGTTCTTTGAGAAGATAAACAAAATTGATAAATCATTAGCCAGACTCATCAAGAAAAAGAGGGAGAGGACTCAAATCAATAAAATTAGAAATGAAAAAGGAGAAGTTACAACAGACACTGCAGAAATATAAAGGATCATGAGAGATTACTACATGCAACTATATGTCGATAAAATGGACAACCTGGAAGAAATGGACAAATTCTTAGAAAAGCACAACTTTCCAAGACTGAACCAAGAAGAAATAGAAAATATAAACAGACCAATCACAAGCACTGAAATTGAAACTGTGACTAAAAATGTTCCAACAAACAAAAGTCCAGGACCAGACAGCTCACAGGCAAATTCTATCAAACATTTAGAGAAGAATTAACATCTATCCTTCTCAAACTCTTCCAAAATATAGCAGAGGGAGGAACACTCCCAAACTCATTCTACGAGGCCACCATCACCCTGATACCAAAACCAGACAAAGATATCACAAAGAAAGAAAACTACAGGCCAATATCACTGATGAACATAGATGCAAAAATCCTCAACAAAATACTAGCAAACAGAATCCAACAGCATATTAAAAGGATCATACACCATGATCAAGTGGGGTTTATCCCAGGAATGAAAGGATTCTTCAATATATGCAAATCAATCAATGTGATAAACCATATTAACAAACTGAAGGATAAAAACTATATGATCATCTCAATAGATGCACAAAAAGTTTTCGACAAAATTCAGCACCCGTTTATGATAAAAAACCCTCCAGAAAGTAGGCACAGAGAGAACTTGCCTCAATACAATACATGCCATATATGACAAACCCACAGCCAACATCACTCTCAATGGTGAAAAACTGAAACAATTTCCTCTAAGATCAGGAACAAGACAAGGTTGTCCACTCTCACCACTATTATTCAACATAGTTTTGGAAGTTTTAGCCACAGCAATCAGAGAAGAAAAAGAAATAAAAGGAATCCAAATCAGAAAAGAAGAAGTAAAGCTGTCACTGTTTGCAAATGACATGGTATTATACATAGATAATCCTAAAGATGCTACCACAAAATTACTAGAGCTAATCAATGAATTTGGTAAAGTAGCAGGATACATAATTAATGCACAGAAATCTCTTGCATTCCTATATGCTAATGATGAAAAATCTGAAAGAGAAATTAAGGAAACACTCCCATTTACCATTGCAACAAAAAGAAAACAATACCTAGGAATAAACCTACCTTAGGAGACAAAAGACCTGTATGCAGAAAACTATAAGACACTGATGAAAGAAATTAAAGATGATACAAACAGATGGAGAGATATACCATGTTCTTGGATTGGAAGAATCAACATTGTGAAAATGACTATACTACCCAAAGCAATCTACAGATTCAATACAATCCCTACCAAACTACCAATGGCATTTTTCACAGAACTAGGACAAAAATTTCACAATTTGTATGGAAACACAAAAGACCCTGAATAGCCAAAGCAATCTTGAGAAAGAAAAATGGAGCTGGAGGAATCAGGCTCCCTGACTTCAAACTATACTACAAAGCTACAGTAATCAAGACAGTATGGTACTGGCACAAAAACAGAAATATAGATCAATGGAACAGGATAGAGAGCCCAGAGATAAACCCATGCACATATGGTCAACTTATCTTTGATAAAGGAGGCAAGAATACACCATGGAGAAAAGACAGCCTCTTCAATAAGTGGTGCTTGGAAAACTGGACAGCTACATGTAAAGGTATGAAATTAGAAAACTCCCTAACACCACACACAAAAATAAACTCAAAATGAATTAAAGGCCTAAATATAAGGCCAGACACTATCAAACTCTTAGAAGAAAACATAGGCAGAACACTCTATGACATAAATCACAGCAAGATCCTTTTTGAACCACCTCCTAGAGAAATGGAAATAAAAACAAAAATAAACAAATAGGACCTAGTGAAACTTCAAAGCTTTTGCACAGCAAAGGAAGCCATAAACAAGACAAAAGGACAACCCTCAGAATGGGAGAAAATATTTGCCAACAAAGCAACTGACAAAGGATTAATCTCCCAAAGTTACAAGCAGCTCATGCAGCTCAATACCAAAAAAACAAACAACCCAATCCAAAAATGGGCAGAAGACATAAATAGACATTTCTCCAAAGAAGATATACAGATTGCCAACAAACACATGAAAGGATGCTCAAAATCACTAATCATTAGAGAAATGCAAATCAAAACTACAATGAGGTATCACCTCACACTGGTCAGGATGGTCATCCTCAAAAAATCTACCAACAATAAATGCTGAAGACAGTGTGGAGAAAAGGGAACCCTCTTGCCTGTTGGTGGGAATGTAAATTGATACAGCCACTATGGAGAACAGTATGGAGGTTCCTTAAAAAACTAAAAGTAGAACTACCATACCACCCAGCAATCCCACTACGGGGCATATACCCTGAGAAAACCATAATTCAAAAAGAGTCATGTACCACAATGTCCATTGCAGCCTTATTTACAATACCCAGGACATGGAAGCAACCTAAGTGTCCATCGACAGATGAATGGATAAAGAAGATGTGGCACATATATACAATGGAATATCACTCAGCCATAAAAAGAAACAAAATTGAGTTATTTGTAGTGAGGTGGATGGACCTAGAGAGTGTCACACAGAGTGAACTAAGTCAGAAAGAGAAAAATAAATACCGTATGCTAACACATATATATGGAATTAAAAAAAATTGTTCTGACGAATCTAGGGGCAGGACAGGAATAAAGACGCTGACGTAGAGAATGGACTTGAGGACACGGGGACGGGGAAGTGTAAGCTGGGACGAAGTGAGAGAGTGGCATGGACATACATACACCACCAAACGTAAAATAGATAGCTAGTGGGAAGCAGCCACATAGCACAGGGAGATCAGCTCGGTTCTTTGTGACCACCTAGAGGGGTGGGATAGGGAGGGTGGGAGGGAGACACAAGAAGGAGGAGATATGGGGATATAAGTATACGTATAGCTGATTCACTTTGTTATACAGCAGAAAGTAACACACCACTGTAAACCAATTATACTCCAATAAAGATCTTAAAAAAAAAATGGACGCGCGAGAAGGAGGATCTTTGGGGTCGAAGGAGCAGGGCACTGCCGTTTTCCTTCATAAACCTTTTGTTACAATCTGATTCTCTTTTTAAAAACTGTGTACCTGCAGTATATTTCAAAAAACATTTCAAATGTACTTAAAAACAAATAGGATGTTTTCCAGTACACCATAAAGGATGCTGAATGCTGTCAATAATTTCGGAACCGTAATCTTGTTATCATCCCCTTCCAAAACCAGCGGTTTGGAAGTGAAATGCACCCCAGGAGCCGCCCTCAGCAGCTCCCCGGAGGCGGCGAAACAGGACCCCGTGCCGGTCTGGGGCCCCGGAGGCGGCGTGGGATGCGCCGGACTCGCGTGAGGCGGCGGCTGCTTAGTGCACACTCACTCGCGGGGCCGGGCATTTCTTCTCTTCCCGGCAGTCCCAGGACAGTGGTTTGAATGGGAAGCAGGCTGCCGGGGTTAGGCCGCTTCTCTGAGGGAGAAGTAGCCAGTAGGAGGTCGGGATTCACTTCTGACGGTGCCAACAGTGGCCTCCTTCGTCGTGGCAGCTTGAGGAGACCACTTACTGCCCCGCCAGGACGGTCGTGGAGGAGCCCAGTGGACGGTGAAGAGGGGGCGAGCGCCCCTGACCTACGACAGGGACTAAGTCCTCTTGCAACCACAGCTGCAGGACCCCGAGGACCAGGAAGAGAAGAGCTTGGCCCTCTGCCGCCAATATCGACTTCCCGTGGAAAATTTCCAATGGAATTGGGAGGGTATGCTAAGTTCTCTAGGCGACAGATTAACGGAGACACTGGAAGTTAACACTCTGTCAATGAAGTGTCCAGTCCAGAAGCAGCGGTGCTGGATGCCTGGTACCTTGTTTGGCTTTCAGAGTTGGGTAAGGAAACAGCAAATCAGATGTGCTCTAAGTCACTTGATTTAGCACTATTCCCTGATCTAAGACTGTCTCTCTCACGCGATGATGACCTTTAGAATAATACTAGACAGGCACGTGTAAACTTCTTGAAGAGATGTTAGTCACCATTTCACCAAATCTTGGGCTCGTTCAAGGTAGAGGCTCCTCTGTCAAACATCGACTTGAATGTCAGAAAAAAACAATGAAAAGTGGAAGAGAATAGAGCAATGCCCTCATAGTTGGAAACTGTGGAGGGGGATGATCAAGAAGGGACAGCAAAAGAAGTGGAGAGAATCTTGGAAATGTTGCAAAATTAGTCTTGAAACACGAAGACACTGCTCTTCTTTTTCTTTCTTTTTTTTTTTTGCGGTACGCGGGCCTCTCACTGTTGTGGCCTCTCCCGTTGCGGAGTACAGACTCCGGACGCGCAGGCTCAGCGGCCATGGCTCACGGGCCCAGCTGCTCCGCGGCATGTGGGATCTTCCCAGACCGGGGCACGAACCCGTGTCCCCTGCATCGGCAGGCGGACTCTCAACCACTGCGCCACCAGGGAAGCCCTCTTCTTTTTCTTAATGATCAATACAGAATTCTTTTTCTGTCGCTGGAAAATATTCATATATCATATTTAAAATTTTTCAGTACTGGAAGGAAACTGCAAAAATTTTAAACGTCAAATGCTGTGATCTCTTCTTGTTACAGCAAAGCCTCGGTTCTTCATAAAAGGGGAATTTTATCTTAAATGGATAGTAAAATCCAAACAGAGAGAAGTGTATATTATATAATGAAACCTATTTTTTTTAATATATCTGAAATTTCTCTTGATATTGTCTCTTTCTTGAGAGTTTATGAAGATGTCAGTCTTCTGTAGGAAAAAAAATTCACTGGCATATTCATAAAAGGTTAAAAAAAAAAGGAAAGAAATCTGTCCTTTCATTTTACAGATGAGAAAACTGTGATCAGAAAGGGAAATGACTTAACAAGGATCACGCTGAATCAGACATAGGAACTGGAGCCCAGCCAGGCTCCTTGGCCCAGTGCTTCTCCTTGCTCTGGAGGAGCTCATACCCAATTGTAACAATCAGATGTGAGTGTGGCATCAGATGACTGCTCATAAATCTCTTCATCATACTGAAGTACTGGGGGAGATAAGGGGATTGGTTCTTCAGGATCTAGACAGGGTTTTAAGAAAATCTTAGGGATAGAGGAGCTCTCCCTAAATCATACAGACTTCTTTCCTTGGGAGATTAAAATGGGTGAAATCCTTTTTTTTTTTCTTTTTTGAGTAGCTTATGAAGGGGGTGGGTAATCACTGTAATCACTTATTGGGGTTGTTGTCAAAGCAATTCAATCCTCTGAAGTCCCTTTCATCTGTGGGTCTGATTCTTTGGTTACCAACTGGCTTGCAGGTCATATGTGGCCAGGAATTATAGGGAGGAAGGAAACTAATCCCTCTTCAATGTCTACTTTGAGTCACGTAGTGTTATGCATTTCATATACATTATTTAATCTTCACAAGCTTTCTAGATAGGTATTATTCTCAGTCTACCCCAGGAGTTCACAAAGGTTAGGTAACAAGCTCCAAGCCATGCAGACAATAGGCAGCACAACTACAGCTATTATACCCTCTCTCATCTCCAGATGAGTGGGCAGGAGAGGATGATTACACAGTTGGTTCCCCAGCTTCTCCCTAGTGTAGGTAACCCCCTTGCACTGCTCAGTGGGTCTTCAGGGCAAGTAACTCCCGTTATCCTCCTGGTCTGACTAACGGATAGGCATGAAGCTGCAGCGGAGGCCCAGGATGGGAACACTCCTGCTAGGAGTAAGGCATTTGGGTTGGCATCTCTTCCCAAAGGCTCCAGAGTTCCAGAGCTTTGCATAACAGGCAGATTCTCATTGAACAATGAGGCCAAACTTTGCTGCCAAAATTGTCAGTTTAAAGGTTCATTCTGGGGGCTTCCCTGGTGGCGCAGTGGTTGAGAGTCCGCCTGCCGATGCAGGGGACACGGGTTCGTGCCCCGGTCTGGGAAGATCCCACATGCCATGGAGTAACAACTGGTAACAACTGGTTTGTGAAGGAAGAGGCAGGGACGATGGGATCTAGAGAGATGGTTAACATCTGGAGCTCAAGTAGTTTGTGCTGTGCAAAGTCAGCAAGATCATTTGATATTCTTGAGTGAATAGCCATTTCCATTAGGATCCAGCCAATTTCTGGTGCCCCAGGGACATGAGCCGGCCTCCCGTTGGGAGGGGCGATGTGCTAAAGACAAACTCCAGGGATGTCATCCTATCCCCAGGCCTTCTGCGTTTCCAAAGATGAGCCCTCCTCCTGCCCTGCTGTTACTAATCAAATTAAACATGTTCCCCAAGTTGGTACTGTATCCATGACTGTACATTTCTGCTTCTTGAAAAGTTGTGGCTGTAGGGATGTAAAACTCCCCAATCAGCTGTGGCCCACCTGAGGCATGTCAGTCAGCTTCCTACTCTGTATCTTGCAATAGCTACCAGTCAGCCACAGAATTAAGCACCAACTCCCAGGTTCCTTTCCAGCCTCTTCACCCACCCCCTACACCCATTCTGGCCACATCAGAGTCCTCTTTCCTTAGCTAGATTCCCCCCTTCCCTGCTTCCAATCCTCTGTGTGGTTTCATCTGCTGGAATGTTCTCCCAACCCCCACCCTGTCCCCAGTTAAATGTTTCATCTTCCCTCAAAGTACGGCTTCAGTGATTAAGGTCACAAAGCAAAATTGACTTTAGCAAACTCCATTAAAAGACAACCAGGGGGCTTCCCTGGTGGCGCAGTGGTTGGGAGTCCACCTGCCGATGCAGGGGACGAGAGTTCGTGCCCCGTTCCGGGAAGATCCCACATGCCGCAGAGCGGCTGGGTCCGTGGGCCATGGCCACTGAGCCTGCACGTCCGGAGCCTGTGCTCCGCAACGGGAGAGGCCACAACAGTGAGAGGCCCGCGTACTGCAAAAAAAAAAAAAAAAAGAAGAAGGAAAAAAAAAGACAACCAGGGTCCAAAGCAGTTGGATAAATAGGGTGGCTTTAGGTTCACTTCTAGTTCAGAGATCATGCAGGGGATTGGAATCTATGCAGAGACCTGTGGAACAACCTGCTTCCCTGAGGCACCCCCTCTTTCGTGCTGCTGGGACTTGCACGACCCCTCAGGAGCAACTGGGCAGCTGCAGCTGAGTCACACAGGCTGCCAGGGGCCAGCCAGAAGCAGAGCTGTGTTTCTTGGCATTTCTCCCAGGTCCCCTGGTGGCCAACTTCTGTGGCTGTGCTGGGATTCAGACGTATCTCTGTGCTCCATGGTGAGATGCTTCAGTGCACTCAATCAGGATTTATTCATTCCAGCGTTCCTCCCACCGTAGCTCCAAAATAATCCTGAGAGGGGATTTCGGTGTCTGAATTGAGCCCCTCCCACCATGCCTCTTAGCCTTTGCATGCTTTCAGTTACCTCCAGAAGCAGACAGTTCCCTTCACCTGCAGACCCTAGCCCAGCACACACTGGGCCAGGCTGGAGCAAGTCCTGGTACCTAGAGCACTTTGCTTTGCTCACCCTTGCAATACCAGTGACCTTGCCAACACTTAGTTGATCAAACAGTCCTCTCTCAACTTCCAGCAGAAAACTCAAGTGGGTGACTGGAGGGCAGGAGCCAGGTCCCATCAGAACCTGTGACTGTGTCCCAAACCCCCCAAATGTGGGCCCACCCCTCTCTAGGCTTAGCCAGGTCTTACGGAGTGGGGCTTTACTAAGATCCAAACATTTAGCTGTTTGTTAGATCAACTCATTTGTAGCAGATATTCAGAGTAGGGTTGAATCCAAAGGGAAAGGGAAAAGAGAGGCTAAACTATTTTAGATGATATTTCAAAGCAAGATTGGTTTGTGAACTTCGAATTTTCAGAACAAACTCTGGCTGTGTCCAGGTCTGTCCACAGGGCCCAAGGTCTTGGCTCCATTCTGAGCCATGGTGCAGACCAGCCAAGCTCTGTGACAGCTCCTGGTTCCTCACTTTCATGGGTGGCCTTGGCAGAAGCTTAAATTCCTGCCACGGCTGTCTCTGCAGGTTGATCCCTGCTCAGTTCCTGACAAAACCTTGACCTTGGGCTCTGAGCTGCTGAGCTGGCTCCAGAAAGTGTTACTTAACAGAGGTCAAGTCCACTGGCTTCATAGACCACCTGTGCACCCGGGGTCTGAATATCTCCATGTTGTCTTTGTTCCCTCCAAGGTTTACGTCTTCAGGATCCCACTGTGGAGAAAAGACACAAGAGGTACCTTGGTGGAATAGGCCCTTCCCATCTCTTACAAGTTCCCCAACAACAGCTCCAATCCTGGTTCTCATGGCCCAGACACAGACAAGAACAAACAGGTAAGGACAAGTTAACCAGGTCTGTGTTTCTAGGACCTAACAGGGCAAGTATAACTTTAAATCAAGGAATTAATGGACAGCCACCCTGAACAGACCAGCCCTACTTCCCCTCCTACTCTCTGTTCCCCCCTCTTCACCAAGTCCTTCTCTAGTGAGACTCAGTCATGTTCCCTTTATCCTGAGAATTCCCACCTCCCTGCCTAACTCATTCCTGGAAAAGACCAGGCAAACTCAACCCATTCTTTATGGCCCAGGTAAGTTCCTCCTCTTCCAAGAAACCTATCCTGACACCCATTGAGCTTTCCCCCGCTTCTCTATACTGCCTGTACCACTGGTTTGCAGCTGAGCATGGGCAGCCCTGCCCTGGGTGTCCACCTTGTCCTCTCAGGTAGATGACAGAGCTTCTTAGGAGCAGGGCACTGGTCTGCCCTTGACCCCCACATGGTGTTTCCTCTAAACCTGAGGTCAGCAGACTTGTCAAAAACAAACATTTAAAACCTAATCCAGAGTGGTGGTCACTGCCACTGAATATTTCATCACTCTGACTCAGACAAGTATGGGAAATTGAAATGCGCAGGGGTTAAAAAAAAAAGGTTAAAAGAAAAAAAAATAGGTGAGCACACAAGCACTGATGAAGCTGTTTGCAAAATCCTCCTATTGCTCTAAAACGACAGATAAAAGAGAGAGCTTTTCACGTGGGCCAAGAGCAAGGGCATCATCTTTAGTGATTCTAGCCACAGAGGCAAGTAGGGGTCGGGCTCAGGTCCTCTTTCTGCCACTAACTTGCTTTCTCTTCTCTGGATCTTGATTTCTCCATGTGTAAATTGGGAGGCTGAATCAGCAACTAGATAATACGATCTCTCATTTCTGAGTTTCTATGACTGGTGATTCTGAGTCATAAGGTTGCATTTGACCCAGGAAACAACAAGACCCAGGAAACAACAAGCAAAGGCCACATAGGATGTGTCAGCCCGGGCCAGACAATCTATTTGGGCAAGAAAATAGAGCCAGGCATGGACATGCACTCCAAGAAAAGTGTTCCACCAGCTACTCAAACCTGAGCAGAATCAAACAGTCCAGTCCTTAGAGGGTCAGGACAAGGTCCTCAAGGCTCCCTGAGCCACTGAAAGATAATGCCCACACCCCACTAGTCATAAGACACAAATTGTAGCTTTGTTTCCAACAGAAAGAGAGTTCCGTTCAACTACTGATTTACTGCTCATAACTGAACTGAGTTCTACTACTTGGTCATGAAAAACAGCATCACGTTAAAAAGACCACCTCATCCCCAGTGACCTTGCAGGCCAGGGACTGAGCTGATTTCGTTGGTGCAGCTCAGCCCCTTGTACGTGTCTGGGGCTGTGTCAGGCACACGTGTGCTAATTTCTCATCTACCTGTGGATGTAGACTTGGGCGGACACCTCTAAGCAAATTCCTTCCAGACGTATCAGAGATCCCAAGTAAAAGAGTTCCCCGGCCCCTCAGCCTCCGAGACCCAGTTGCCTAGTAGTGGAAATGGGGGCCTGTTCCATTCTCTGAGAATGGACAGTGTGCTTTTTGATGAATTCTGTTTTCAAGTGGAGACCCACGTTCAAGATCTCAGTTCTGGGCCAGTGTCACCAGGAGGGCCCAGGGTGCTCATTAAAAAGACTGATGCTGGGCTTCCCTGGTGGCGCAGTGGTTGAGAGTCCGCCTGCCGATGCAGGGGACATGGGTTCGTGCCCCGGTTTGGGAGGATCCCACATGCCGCGGAGCGGCTGGGCCCGTGAGCCATGGCCGCTGAGCCTGCATGTCCGGAGCCTGTGCTCCGCAACGGGAGAGGCCACAACAGTGAGGCCACAACATGAGCTCACGTTTAGCTAAACAGCTGACCTTGTAAGAGGCGTAGGTGTGAACGCTCGTGAGCTACAGCAGGAAGTCGGCAAAGATTTATTTGTGTCCCTCCACTGAATTGCCTGCAAGGACCCCGTTTTCTAGAAGTGTTGGGCCAATACTCCCTCTAGTGGCAGGGGATTCAGACGGGGCTGCTTTGTGGCCCCCGCTCTGGGGCAGGGGCAACAGTAAGGCCACAACAGCAAAAAAAAAAAAAAAAAAAAAAAAAGACTGATGCTGGGGACCCACCCTAGACCCTATCTGTGGGTTGGGACCTAAGGCTTGGCATTTGAACAAGCTCCTAGGGTGGTTCTTAGCCGCCCTGATGTGTCAGAACCACAGCTCCAGCTCCTAAAATGTCTTCTTAAGAGTTACCCTTGCTACTCCTGACCAATTCCGCTGCCGGCAAACAGGAACAGCCCACCACCCTGGTCAGGTGCACTCTTTAAAGTGGATTAAGCCTTCGAAAACAATTTAAATCTCTTCCTTCTGAATTCCCAGAATATTGTGTTTTAAAATGTCATTTTAAGTAATAAAAACATCACTGGAATCCAGGCATTCAGAGAATTTGAGCAAAAGATAATCTACTCTCTTATCAGAAAAAAAATCCTGGGAGGTGACAGGCACAAGTGGCTGTCATGAATCATGTGCTTATTTGTCACTTGGAGGCGAGGAGGGCATAGAGACAGCGGCCAGCTGCCCAGGGTCTCACAATGACAACATAGGGGAATGTTGATCTCAACTCCTGCAGCCACTCCCAGCACCACTACCATTAGTGACCTGCTGGGCTTCCTCTTGTTCAAAAACTTTTGTTCCTAGCAAGTTTCTTCCTTGGGTTATGCATCTTCTCTGAGCCCCTACTAGACGGTTTGGACAAAGCAGAAAGAACTCTGAAATGGAGAGCCTGGAAAAAACCCTCGACTTTCAGGCTCTCCTCTCATTTTCAAATTCTTTTTTTTCCTAGAGGAATTTGGCATGGGCCCAGCCATCCAAGGGGGGCTCACAAAAACAGGAACTGAAATCAAGCCACAGGAAGTCCCTTGCGGAATAAAGAGAGAACACGATTGTCCATACCTGCTCCGAGTTTAGGGCTTCCCAATACTTCTGCTGCAGAATAAAAAGAGAGATTTAAAAAAAAGTGTTGACTAGATTTTGCCACCATCACAGAGCAGAGATCAGCGCCAGCCTCTGTCTGCTCAGTGAGCCAGGAGGCAGGCCCTCCGCTGGTCCGGAGGCAAAGGAACAACTGACTTCAGCAAGCAAAAAGGCAGCAGCTCCTAGTGGCTACAACTTAGTTAAATGGTCAGTAAGATAATTGTGATAATTATGAAGGGCTACAGGTCCTTGAAAAAATTATCATCTATGCAGATTTTTAAATTACTATTATTAGAAATTATTATTAGGCATAATCATAATAATAAAGATTCCATTTATTAACCACATGGCTGAGATGAGTCAACTCAAACCCATAAAACTAAGAAAGAGAGATGCAAATAAAATCCTCATCTTGAAACTATGGGGTATCTGCTACCAGCCAAGATTCATATTTAATCAGCCTTTACTGCACGGTTGGTTCCACCCCAAGCCTCAAATATGTCTGGCTCAGGTTCTTGAAGGGTAGTGTCACTGTCTGCTCTCATTCGTCCAGCACCTCCTGTAGTGCCCAGGACACGTGTGTGTGTGTGGTGTGTGTGTGTGTATTCATAAGCTATGAATCTGCAAATGTCTGTTATACTGATCTGTGTATGTCTGTTACACTGAACTGCTGCCAGTACACAGGATTTGGCTTTATTGTCACATTGAAACAAAGCCCCTACTGTTCAATTCTTTTAAAATTTCCATTTTGAACAACTTCTGTTTGTTTGCTTTTGTTTGGTTTTTCTGAGCTCCTTGAGGGCTGCAGTTTGACTCAACTCTGAGTCTTCAGGACTGCCAGGGCTGGCGGAATGCACTCAGCAAGTCTGTTACGTGAATCTGTATGTGCATGCGTGTGTGCAGCTGTGTATCTGTTAAGATTATAAAAACTTTGTTGAGCACCTCTATTTGTCTGCTGATAACTGTGCTAGCCCAGAGATGGGGCTCTGTTCTGGGGCCTGCACAAGTCCCATGCTGGGTCAGAGCTGGAGGTAGGGGTGGAGTCAGGCACAGAGGTCTGACCCAGGCTGTGCTGGCAGAGCTGGGCCCCAAGCTCAGTGGCAGGGCACCTGGAAGACTGGAGGCGAAGGGCAGAGGTCCCACCTTGAAACTGAGGAGGGCAGGGAAGGGGCACCAAAGCTGGGTCCTTGGTCAGTACCCCCTACAAGAATTCCCTGCCCCCTGCTGGGTAGGATGTGGTGGCCGCTGCAGGAGGGAGGGCAGGATATGGGGATGTGGGTGGCAGAAATGAAGCTTGACAGTCGTCTCCCCAGTTTCTGCCTCTTCCCTCCCTCTCCCACCCACCCCTTCCAGGTCACATGCTTCCAGCCTGGTACCTATGAACTCCTTCCCCCATTCCACGGGAGGACAGAATGGACCTAGAAAACTTGAGTCACCACTGACTTCAGCTGTACCATGCCTTTTTCTTTTGAACAACTTTTTAATTATAAGATTTTCAGTCATACGCAAAAGCAAAAGAATAATCTAATGAACACCTGTGGACATATTCTCTTTCATTTGCTCTAGCTCCCCCAATTTTTTATTTGCGGAAGTATTTTAAAGTAAATAATTTCATCTGTAAATACTTCAGTATGTATCTCATAGATAAGGACTTAAAAAATCCTAAGCACAATGCCATTAATACCTAACAAAACTGTGATAATTCCATAGCATTCATCTTTTAATGACATCCTGCTGGGGAGAACATAAACTAAAAAAAAGATTAAATGGAGAACACACAAAATTACTAAAAATGATGTTTCCACACACACTGCAAAAGACAGAAATGTTGATGACAACACGGGTGGAAAAAGTTACATAAGTTCTGCAAATGTAATAGAAATAAAAAGAGAGATGAAAGAAAATATGCTAAGAATAAGAACATTAATGGAAAAACTGGTGAAACCCAAATAAAGTCTGTACTTTAGTTAACAGTAATGTACTAATGTTAATTTCTCTGTGTGGACAAATGCAGCATGGTGGTGCAAGATGTTAACATTAGAGGGAATTGGGTGAAGGTATACAGGAACTCTCTGTCCTACCTTTGCAACTTTTCTGTAAATTTAAAATTATTCCAAAAGAAAACGTGTATTTAAAGACAAGCAAACAAATAAAGAAGTTTAAGAGTCCTCCAACTGAATTTGAAATGAAACCTTGAAACCTTTCCAAAATCTTCAGCATCACAAGCAATCTAAAATTTCAGAAGAGTACCCTCTAGTGGAAGTAGTAGCCAGGATTTCTTTCTAAAGTTACTTTCTAAACTAATGATAATGTGCCTAAGGAATACAATTAACCCAAATCTTTGTAACTGAGGTCTCTCTCCACCCCCCACAAAGAAGTAAAAATAAATAAACATTTGTGTAGTCTTTTCCCTCTTTCAAGAGCAAAATTTGTTCATTTTTGTATAGAAATTATTTTCAAAACCCCAAATAAAGATTGCCCAGAATTCTATCCCTAAAAGAGGGCCTCTATGAACAGTTATTGAATAGCCCTCTGAAATACACACACACACACACACACACACACAAATTATGCAAATGACTTTTCTCTCTTAAAATATAGTGAGCATTTCCACATATCCTTGAATTGTCTTTAGGACCACAATTCCATCATCTCCGTGAACCACAGCATGTAGGGTTTCAATTCACCTCATTTCTAAAAGCACACTTTTTCGTGCTTCTGAAACCAAGAAGCAACCTATAGGCCCCTGTCCACAGGGCATGTGGTAAGTTCTCCTTTGTTCCTGAAGACTCTGAGGTGTGTCTCAGCCACTGAGGAAACAGGGTCACTTTCTAGGACTGGGAGCTGGATGGGCCCTCAGAGACCATTTGTTCAACTCCCTCCTCTTATATCTGGGGAGAAGTGACTTCCCCAAGATGGCAGAGGTGAAATGGTGTTGGACTCAGGACCCATTATAAAGGTTTTTTGTTTTTTCTGATCATAAAGTTTTGAGACTGACCAGATACACGCCAGCTATAGTTACATCTTAGATTTCATCAAGTAGATTTCCTTTTTGATTTTCCTAGTACCTTACAGGCTTTTAAATCTTAACACCATACACTTCAAAAATCTCATCCTTTCAATTTCTTTAGTTAATTAAGCAGTTCTATAGCACCTACTCTGGATCAAGCATGGTTTCACCTTCCATACCTTCTTTCCTCCTCTCTACCAGCCCAAACTCCCCACTCAGCTCTTCCTTCCTAGGCTGTCGTGAGGAATATGGGATGTGAGGAAAAATGGATCACAGGCCGTGGAGTGTTGTATGCAAGGCCCATGGTGAACCGGATCAGTGAGAGAGAAGTTCTGACCCACACTGGGCCGGTTTCCCTTATAAGGATGACAGTTTCACTGCAGGGACATCCCAAGGTTGGGATGAAGGGGAAGCCGAGATGAAGCCCTATGTATTACAACGGTGGGCAGCAAGGGTTGGGAGCGAGCGCCCCTGAACTCCACTCACAAGGAGATGCAAATACTGTATTTAGGCCAAACTCCAAGACCACCAGTGGGAAAGTCCTTGACAACCTTGGCTCCTGTTCCTGATTTTTTTAAAATTATTTTTTCCCATTAAAATCAGGAGATATAATTGACATAAAACATTGTATGTTCCTGATTTTTTTGGAAGAAATTTTGCTATTCACATGCTGCTCAGAACCGAAGAAGTGGCCCAGGGAAGGGCAGGAAATGGCCATGATCAAGTTGGATTCAGGAGCAGGGCTGCTGCAGATAAAACACAGGATACACCATGAAATCTGAATTTCAGATAATAATGTTTTAGTATAGGTGTGTTTATCTGAAATTCAAATTCACTGGCCTCTTGTACTTTTTGCCTGTTAAATCTAGCAACCCTACTCAGGCACACAGGGAAGGCTTCCCGGAGGAAGCAGGATTTAGCCAGGGCCTTGAAGGGCAGGAGAAGACAGATGAGCAAAGGAACCCAGAGAAGGGAAAGCTGGCTGGATGTGCAGAAGAAAACCTGGAGAGTTAGCCCAGAACCAGACAATGAAATGTCCTAGAGGTCAGGCTAAGGGGTCTGGACATACACTGTAAGCAGTAAGGAGCCACAGAGGGCCTTAGAGCAGGAAGGCCATGGGGCTGATCGAGTGTTGGGAAGATCTTGGGTAGGACAGCACTGAAAGGAGAGGAGACGGAGACAGGAGCTCAGTCAGGAGCTCCTCCCTGGATTTCACGCAGCGTGATGGAAATGCTTCTAGAGACTGCGGAAGCCAGAAGAGGTTTTCTGAGTGGCACCCAGGCAGACACAGCAGCCCCTTTTGCTGGTGGTTGACCCTGCTGTTTTCCTGATGGAAGCCTTTCCGCTTCTAAGAACTGACTCAGTGTCATTAACCTCAGCCTAACTCCCCCAGTACACTTGCTCACTTAAGGTCACTTGCTAAATGGGACCTGAAAGATGGCCCAGTTCAAAGCTCAGCATCTGCGGGAACAGTGCTCTGTCAGAGCCTCACCAGCTCCCTGAGCTCATTATCTCCACTTACAGAGCAAGTCCAGAGAAATGAACGGCGTCGCCTGGTTCAAAGGCTCTCAGGGCCAGCGTAGGTGTCCGAGCCCACTTGCAGCCCGTTGTCCACTGCACTGCATCTAGCACCATCGGCAGGCTTGCAGGGCCCCAGCAGCACCCCCATTGGATCCTCAGAATCACTCCGTAATGTAAGTAGGGCAGGTCTCCTGATTCCCATTTACAGAGGGAGAAACTAAAACCCAAGAAGTCCAGGCAGAGCCAAGGCCGCCTGCCTGGCAGGTCAGCGAGAGCCTGGACAAGCCAGTGTCCACCCGACCCCTGGTCAGCCCTCTCTCTCCTGCTCAGCCCCGTTGCCCTGGGGGTCCCAGTACAGTCTTTCCTTACCCCCAGGGGAACTAGCTGACTGTCCACCCATTTCCAGACGCACCATCTCTCACTGCTGCAGAGCACATAGGGGCACACAGATCTGTGCAGGGCAGATACCATGCCCTGAACTTAATTTCTCATCTTTGGGACCTATTAGAAATTTCTGGCCTCTTTCTTCATACTTATATGTATTTACTTCTAAAATTAGCACTTTTAGAGTCAGTGTGTGGGTGTGTATTCTTTTTATTAACTAATTAATTGTTTTTTCCTTGAAAGAAGGATTTGGCTTTAAGAATGACAAACATCCAAGGGACTGTGTCCGGTCTGCTGGTGCTGGAAGCAGGGTCTGGAGAGGGAACAAGCAGTCCTGGTTGTCAAGAGCCTTAGGCACAGAATTAGCAGGACACGGGGGCCTGGGATGCGAGCCTCTTCAGACAGCAGTCTGGTGTCTGGTGTTTGGCTCTGTACACACACACACACACACACACACACACACACACACACTGAGCCAGCTCCAGGCACAGTCATTCTCAACATGCAGACTTTCTTCTGTTGACAGAAACAGCCTCCTTGCAGAATTCCTACAAAGCTTCAATGGCATTGCTAGGAAGCACAGAAGGGAAAAAATGACTAAACACAAAGCTGGACTCAGTCTTTTCTTGCATCTCAGAGGCTAGGAGGAAAAAAAAAAACCTTTAAAAGGCACAGGAGCAGTCTCAACACTGAGGGAATGTCGACCCTGCACTCATAAAACAGGTGCTGGCTGCCCTGGCAAGTGAGCGGGCCGCTCCGGAAAGCCCTGCTCCCTCTGGGCCCTGGTCCCCCACCCACAGACCATGAGCCAGTGACCCTTCCTCTACATGTGTTCAGAACGCTCTCGGACGGCTGTGTCAGGAGACAGGCTGCCTGGTGTCGAGTGGCTGAGTGAGTAGGTGCACAGTCTCCGTGGAGTGTGCCCTGTCTTGTGGAGACGTCCAGAAATCCACACAGCCCACACAAATGGCCTGTCTACAAAGTCATGGGTCACATTCAGGCTCCACTGCCATTAGTCTGGTGCCCTGACAAGCCCATCCAGTGGACACTTGAGAAAAGGTGAAAATGACCCAGTTCTCCCTCCACGCAAGCTCCCATGCCTTATCTGTCTCTGCTTCCCCTCTTTTTGTGGGTGTTCTGCATCACTGGAATTCCTTGTAAATCCCAATGTTTTATCCTGTCTATTAGACAGGACCCTGCCTAAGAACACAGGTAGCGCATAGGTGAGTGGAGAGAGTCCTGTGGAGAGAGTTTTCTCATCTGTAAAATGGGAATGATAGATAAGAAACTCGGCCCTGGGTAGTTCCTGCCGAGGCAGTGGGGTGTGGTGGGTAACAACAGGGTTTCAGAGCCAGACAGAGCTGGGTTCAAATCCCCAGGTCTGCCAATTATAACTATGACAATGATGATGATGATGATGATGATGATGATGATGATGATGATGATTTCTTGGGCAGGTTACTTAAACTCAATGAATCCCAGTCTCCTCTTCTGGGAAACAAGAATATTTAAAGGTACTTGCCTCAGGGCTGTTAGGAGGACTATACCAAACAGTGCTTGTAAAGTATAGAACATCCCACGCCTGCCTCATGACACACACGCAGTCACTGTGAGCAATGAATTAAAAAACGCGTAGTCGCCTGGAAGGGTGGGATAGGGAGGGTGGGAGGGAGATGCAAAAGGGAGGGGATATGGGAACATATGTATATGTATAACTGATTAAATTTGTTATAAAGCAAAAAATAAAAAATAAATAAAATTAAAAAAAATAAATAAAAAAAATAAAAAATAAAAAACGCGTAGTGAGCTGAGTGCTGTGGATACAGTGTATGTCGTGGTGTTGAGGGACCTCTCTTCTCTCCACCTCTCCCAGCACAGCAGGAAGTAGGTCTCCAAACCTGTGGGTATGTGCCCCAAGGACATGGACACAAAAGCACCCTCTGAGAGTTAAGTCACAAAGGACCACAGAGGTGACAAACACAACACCTTAGCGACAAAGAGTGCCTCCCAGGCCTCCAGAGTGGGAGGCGCAAGCATTCACTTATGGACCCGCGGGTCAAGCAGAAGCCCAGCTGGCTGGCGAAAGACACAGACGGACTGTAGCCAGAGAGTACAGACAGATGCCCTGGGTGTCTCAGCACAGTGTTAGGAAATATCTGAACTGTGCAATCCATCTTGGGAGTAAGAGAAGTCACAAACCAGAAGAGGTGATGACCTGGGGCCCGGCTTCAGTCCCTTGGAGGTGTGGTCTGGAGGAGCAAGGCCATGATCAGACTGTGACCAATCTACCAAGTACCTCCCACCGTGTGTGGTGGGTCAGGCCAGCCCCCCTGCCCTCATGCATTTTTCTTTCAAATCCCCCCCTTAGAACATGTTTGCTGAATGAGTGACCCAAACAGGTGGGTGACATGCAGTGTCACACTCGTCGGCTAAGAGACACCCTCTTGCTCCCCTTCAGCCATCAAGGAGCCAGAACTTTTAAGGAATATTGCTCTGAAAAACTGGGGAGCCCACCCAATCCCACCACCCTGAGGCAGCTGATGGTTGATAGGCTTGTGGCTTAACTTTAATCTTCTTCTTTACATCTCCCAAAATTTCTACAATAAACGTGTATTACTTTTAAGAGGGAATATATAGATTAGAGAGAGAATATAGAGAGAGAATATATAGATTACCAGAAGGCCGGATGGGCCACAAGCCTGACAAGCTACACTGTCCCCTGCTCATATTTCCTCAGTGTCTGTGTTCAGTGAGATTCTAAGTAACTTCCAATCGGGACTCAGCGCTTTGTCATGTGTAGCGTATGGGTGTTTTGGGGAATGAAGTAGGAGGCTGTGCTGGGGGTTCTGGAGGGGGTGCGTGGGGTAGATGGGGGCACCCGGGCTTCTAAAAATATACCCCTTGTTTAACAAGGGCAAAAGCATTCATCTCCATTTGCCTCGTGTATGAGCGCGACCCTGTGCCCTTGGAATTTAAAAGGAACGAGCGAATAGAGGAGAGGGAGAAAAAGGACTGCAAAACACAGAAACGGCCCAGAACAGCCACAGAGACAAATTTCTGAATTTTTCAAGGTCACTGTCCCATCCTCAGCTCAGTTGAGGGTTCCCACAGAGCGAGATTACTTCCCGCCCTCCCCAAGCCCCCTCCCCCATGTCACCAACTCAACTGTCCCTTCCCCTCACTGAACACACTCTCCCTCTCGCCCCTTAGCCTTAGACTCTGCCCCGACTGCTGGCTCCGGGCTGCCAAGCCACGCGCCTTGGGTTGTCCGACACATTCTGAGACCAGATCCAAGAAGTAAACAGCACCAAATGAAGGACTCGGGGATACACGGACACCAAATGGTCCTTGGTCTGGAGCAGAATTTCTCCCTCAAAACCCACCTCTCAATGACCAGCTGTGTGTGTTCCAGAATCAAGAGATAAAGATGAGGGCAGCCCAGGCCCCTAGACCTAAAAGCCTGTGCACAGCCTGGCCAGGGAGACAGGTCCCTGCAGCCCTCAGGCTACACGGCAAACAACAGCAGGGGTGGAAGAGAGGTGTATGCTCTGGGCACCCAAGGGAAGGAGGCTTTAATCTCTGGTGTGTACGTGGAGGGGAGGGGAGTTCACACAGCAGGTGGCATCTGGGTAGGATTCTGACACACGGCAGTTGGGCCAGAGGAAATCCCAGGAAGAAAGGTCCAGAGCCCTGGGGATGAGGGAAGAGTCCACAGCCAAGGAGGACATGTAGGTGAGGGCAGGGGAGGGGCACGAGGCTGGGGCAGGTGTGCAAGGCCTGAACCCCACACTAAGGGATCTGAACTCTACCCCGCAGATCAGGGGCTCTAAGTCTTTCGGATTTCAGGGTCCACTACGAGTTGAACGAATCTGGGGGACTGACTCAGGACAGATGATTGATTACTTTGCCAAATAAGGCCATTAAGACCAACACCAAACCCTCAATAGCAACTTAGCACTTCCTGTTATCGTCAATTCAAAAAAGGGCATTTAAATATCAAAAGAGTGGGAGACCCCAACAAACCCAGAAAGAAGGACAGTCCCTCCCCCTGCTGGTACCCCCTGTCCACTATGCTGTCCTTGTTCTCACTTGCCACAGACAAAGGGAAACTTCCTCCTGACCAGGGCTGGGAGCCACAGCTGTGGGGCCGAGAGTGACAGGACCGTAGACCTGAGAGTCAGACCCATTTCCGGTATCCAAAATGTGATGTGTTTTGTTCAAAGATCCAAAAATTCAAAATGAGGCAAAGCTTATGAAAGTGCCAGGCACAATGCCCATTGAGGGCCCCTGTGTATGAACCTGACAGCACCACAGGGAACAGCCTGGTGCTCCTTGGGGGGTAAGAAAGGCTTCCATGGTCAAATGGGTTTGGGAAACACCAAGACTTTTAAAAAAGTGTGTTAGTCAGCATTTATTTCTGTAAGACTTGAATGGGCCCCGTGATTCAGCGTGCGGTGTTTCCATGACTCATTTGACTGTGGAAAGTTCTCCTCAGCGCGGACAGCATGGGAAAGTTCTCGGGCAGATGCTTATTCACTACTGAGCGGGCATGAGGCTGGCGTGGGCCAAGGAGAACAGAGCAGTGCAGGCACCACAGAGGCACCGGCAAGCAGGCGTGAAGGAGGACCCGCGCACCTGCCGGCGGACACAGCACCTACCTCGAGGTCAGAGTTGATGGAGGAGACCTGGGAGGAGCTACTGGAGGACACATGCGCCCGGATGACCTGGACCGGAGGGTACGAGGGGGGCTCCTGCAGGGACGTGGCTCCCGTGCTTGTCTGTCCATCTCCAGGCAGCCTGGTGGCACTGCAGCTCGCCTGCAAGGTGTGCGGGGAAGAGCAGGCAGGAGACTTGGTTGGCATCTTTGTTTTTTTGCACTGTCAGAGCATCCAAAAGGCTTCAGCATTCAAAAGGCACGAGAGGACGCAGCCGCCTCCACCCTCCTCCTGCGGCCACCCAGCTCCTCCTCAGAGGCAGCCAGCCCTCCTGTGTGTGTCCTTCCCAAGAGTCTGTGCACACACGAGCAAACGCATGTACATATTTCCCCCATTTCCACTAACAGTAGTACACTCTATACTCTCTTATGCATCTTGCTTTATCTCACTTAACAACATGCCTTAGAAATAGTTTTGTAGCAGTTTTTTTTTTTTTTTTGGTAGCATTGTACAGATGTTCACAATCTATTTAAACCAGTCCCCTGCTGATGGACGTTTAGGATATTCCCAGTCTCTTGCTTTTACAATCAATCCTGGCTGCAGTAAATTATACTGTACATTAAAAATTTCAGGATATAAAGGATAAATTCTTAGAAGTGGACTTGCTGGATCCGAGGGCACGAGCGCTTGTAATTTGGATAGCTCTTGTCAAAAGTGTGTTCCATAGAGGCTCAACCAACGCACCTGCCAGCAGCCTATGAGAGTGAGTTGGGAAGGGTTAAGGGAGGAAGAAACTTGTGAGATTACCTGTCTGTCTGTCTGTCCATCTATCTCAGAAGAGAGCTCCCTCCCACAGGCCTCACAGGGGTTTCCCCAGAGATCCTCAAGGCTCTGGGCTGGGCTCAGAGCCGGGCAGTCATCCCACTGACACAGCACAGGGGGAATAACCCACCTTCTGGACCGTATCTTCCACCAACTAACCATATGACCTCGGCAAAAAACTTATCCTCCTGAGTCTCAGTTTCCTAATCTATAGAAGGGGCTGGTAATCCCTGCCTTGCTTCCTTTGAACTGGTGTCATGGGGCTCAGGTTTAGTAAACGTCCTGGACACATGAGAAGAACAGCTGCTCGTACTGGTCCCCAAATCACGCAGGGCTCCAGCCCCGGAAGGGTCAAGGGCACAGTTCCCTGTGAGAGTCAGCTGTAAGGGAGGAAAGTCCACAAAGGAGACAAAGACAGCTTTCTGGGTGGGAGAGGGGGGGAAGGCGGGGCAGCAGAGGCCTCCCAGGCCACAACAAAGGAAAGAATCTATAAATCCCTCAGGTCTGACCACACCTGAGTCAACAGATAAAATGGAGTTTTCAAATGCTGCAAGCTGTTGACTCCTAGGACCCCACACCCTCGGCCTCCTAGGCTCAGCCTGACCCCAGCTGTATCTCTTGGAAAATCTCTCCTTGACCAGTGCTCGGGAGGTGATGCTGGCAAGAGTGAGCACCACTCTGGCTCTTTTGCCCACTTCCTGATGGTAGATCAAACAGGACGTGTATCAAGGCACATGGCAACAGGGTACCAATATCACCACAACATGCCCACCGGGACATTCTCATGAAAAAAAGAGAATAATTTGCTAATGCAGCAGGCATGAAATGGTGGCATGAAACGGAGGCATAAAAAGCATGTCCTCTCTATAAAAGCTCAGGTGCCAGAGTCAGACAGGATTAGTCTGAAACCTATTTCTGTGATTTTCTAACTATGAGATCTTGGGCAAGTGAGTTAATCTTCCCTGTGCCTCATTTTAAAAGAATAATAAGGGCTTCCCTGGTGGCGCAGTGGTTGAGTCCGCCTGCAGATGCAGGGGACGCGGGTTCGTGCCCCGGTCTGGGAAGATCCCACATGCCGCGGAGCGGCTAGGCCCGTGAGCCATGGCTGCTGAGCCTGTGCGTCTGGAGCCTGTGGTCCACAATGGGAGAGGCCACAACAGTGAGAGGCCCGCGTACCGCAAAAAAAAAAAAAATAAATAAATAAAATAAAATAATTAACTATTAATAAATGACAATAGAAATAATAATAGTATCTACCTCAGGTTGTTATAAGAATCTGCGTTGCTAATAATTGTAAAAACCATTTATCAAGCGCTTACTTGGTGTCAGCCATCATGCCGAGTAAGAAGCAGCATAGCATTTTGGTCAAAGGCACAGACTCGTCAGAGACAGGTCTGAATCCTGGTTCTACCACCAACAAACCATGTGACCTTGAGCAAGTTGCTTAACCTCTCTGGGCCCCATTTTCCTTCTCTGTAAAGTGAGCATAATACCTCAAGGGTTGGCTGTTGGATTAAATGAGTTGATCTATGTAAAGCACTTAGACCAGTACTCCAAGCACTGTGACCAGTAAGTACAATAAGCATCATGGAAGTGTTGGCTGTTATTATTTACTCAGAGCCTGGCAAGTGGTTAGCCCTCAGTAAACAGACCACCATGCGAATGATGACCCTAGAGCCCAGGGAGGTGGCTTCTGCCCAGGCTAGAGGGCGGGGCTCCTGGCTCCCTGCTGGGAGCTGTCTTGGAGGCAACTCTCGCCCTCTGGTGGACACAGAAGGAAGAGGCCGAATGGAAGTATTTGCTCAAAAATGTGCTGGCCGGCCTCAGTGGAGGAGAACGGAAGAGGTACACAGGCTTCTCTCAAGGAGTCTGCTCTCCAGCGGGCATCCACTCAAGATTCAGGTACTGGAAGGGTTCAAGTGAATGCAACTTTTGCACTATTATTTTTCACAAGTTCCACGATTTAAAAATTTCTAGTGCAAAGCGTTGGCCCGATGCTGCCAGGGCTCCCTGTGCTTTCCCCAGGGCTTCCCATCACCCACCCACCCACCCACCCTCTGGACAGAAGAAGAGTTTAATGGCCGAAGTGGACTTTTAATCGTGAAAGCGTGCTCCAAACCTCCCAGAACTTCACTTACGTCACATACAGGTTATTTACACCCACTTTCCAAGGAACAACAGCAAAGAGTAAAACCTCTCTCTCAGGCCCAAAGTCTGAGCGTCAGCACGTCCCAGGGGCAGCCCAGTGGGGCGGCTATCACTGCACTCTGCATTCCAAACACACCTGTACGGAGAGCCCGTGACCTGACACACCAGGGTTTTGGCAAACAAGACAGAAGGAGACAAAGTTTATATCCCAGCAGGAAACAGAAAACAAACAAAAGTAAAAGATCACGATAAGTGCTTTGCAGAGCATTTTAAAAGGTAATAAAATAAATGGCAGAGGGGTGGAAGCGAGTTTTCCACAGAATGAGTGGTGGGGGAAGGAGAAGGTGACATTTTTACTGAAATTGGAAAGACAAGAAAGAAGCATCCATGCAAAAAATCAGGAGGAAGAGCATGTAGGCAGAGGAACGGAGAGAAATTCTGTGCAGAGATTAGTGAAGAGGGGAGAATAGGAGGCAGTTGTGGTGGGGGGGAAAGCGCGGGGCTGTGTCAGGAGATTAGATTTTATTCTGCATGAAATGGGAAGCCAGAGGAGTGTTTTAAACCAAAGAGGAACAAGATGTCATTTACATTTGTAAGAGACCCTTCTGGTTACTGGTTGTCAATAGAGGGGGTGGGACAAGAATAGCAGTGAGTGGAAAACCAGTTAGGAGGCTCCTGGATCTACTTGTTTTTTTCTTTCTTTATTGAAGTATAGTTGATTTACAATATTGTGTTAGTTTCAGGTGTACAGCAAAGTGATTCATTTCTACATATTTATATGAATATACCTAGATTCTTTTTTTCCAATTCTTTTCTATTACAAGATATTGAATATAGTTTCCTGTGCTATACAGTAAAACCTTGTCGTTTACCTATTTTATATATGGTTGTGTGCATCTGTTAATCCCATACTTCCAATTTATCCCTCCCCCTACCCTTCCACTTTGGTAACCGTAAGTTTGTCTTCTACGTCTGTGAGTCTGTTTCTGTTTTGTAAATAAGTTCATTTGTAATTTGGGGGGTAATATTTTTTAGATTCCACATATAAGTGGTATCATATGATATTTGTCTTTCTCTGTCTTACTTCCCTCAGTACGATCATCTCTAGGTTGGACCTACTTTAAAAGAAGTATTTGCAAGACTCACAAATGGGTGATATGGGCACGGGCGTATAGTGAGGGAAAGAGAGGAATCTGAGTTTGACCCACTGCACGGACAGTGGTGTCGCTTACTGACATGAGGAAGATGGGGAGAGGAGCCGGTCTGGACATGGAAATCCAGAATTCTGTATTGGACACGGCACGTGTGAGATGCCACATGGTGACGATGAAGAGGGAGGACGAAGAGGTAGTGGGGCAGTCAAGACTGGAACTGAAGGAGAGGAAAAGGATGGAGACACAGGCCAGGGAAATCAGCCAGAGCTGGCAGGTAGGGCTATGGGACTGGAAGAGTGTACCCAGAGAAGGGAGCCCTCCTGAGGCGGAGCTGGGGTACTGCAACCTTGAAGTCCGCTCACCAGGAGGAGCCTGCAGAGGGGAAGGTGGCGGAAAAACCAGGACAGGGAGGGGCCCAGAAATCAGAAGAAGCAGGCGGCCAAACGAGTTGAACCTCAACTGGACAGAAATGACCCCGGGATTTAGCAACTGGGAGGTCGCTGTAGCCTCGACAGGAACGACTTAGTGGGGTGTGGGACATGGAGTGGGCTTCTTGTCGCCTCTTTCCCTCCAACCCTCTTCCTCCTGAAGGCCCCCCGTGCAGAACCCTGGCAGTCATCTGGAGCACGCGGGCCTCCTCACCACCACATGCTCACTGCCCCCACTGCTCTACCTGCCGACTCCACTGCAGCTCTGCTTCTCCATCGGCTGCAGCCTTGGTTCAGGCCACACCATGTCTTTCCTGGACTTACAACTGTCCCTCACTGACCCCCTTGCTTCTAGTCTCCACTCCCTAGTCTGCCCCCCAACACTGCCTGAGTGACGGCTCTAAAATGCACGTCTGACCCCAAGTCTCTAGTCCTGAAGCCTCCTGGACTCCCGTCACCCTCCGACGATAGTCAGCTTCCGCAGTGTGACGATCTCACACTTACCTCGCCTCCACCCTTTCATCTCCGAGCACCCCTTCATCTGACCGCCACTGCCCGCCCCCCACCAAGGCCTCCCCCACCAAGGCCTCCGAGAGTTCCTTCCTCTTTTTACAGGCTTTCCTGCCTCATTCTGCCCCTCCTGCAGCTAAAATGTCACTTCCTCCAGGAAGCCTTCCAGGACTACCTCCCACCCTTCTGGACAACCAGCTGTGGCCCACAGCCACTTACCTGCTGCACAGGCTCGATGGTCAGCTCCAGGTAGCGGCTGACAGCTGCCATCCTCTTGAGGGGCTTGCAGTACGGTAGCGTGGTGAGAGGCACCCAGTCCGAATTCTTTCAAGCGGGGATGGGGAGACAGAAAGGGGGATTCTTAAAGTCAGGAGACCTTTTCTAAAAACAGGATCCCAGTTTCTTCAAAAGAACCCCTACAGTATTTTTTCCTGTTCTTTTATGGCACATCTCCCTTTCTGCTTCCTATAAGATGTATCTTATCTGTCTCTTTGAGGTCACAGTAGGTGGGTGGGTCCCAAACTTTGATGCACCGTGGAATCACCTGGGCTTCTTAAAAAACCAAACAACTGAAGTTTAGCTCTCACCCCCCACCCCGCCCCACACCAGACATTCTGATTTAATTGGTATGGATGTGACTTGCAGAGTTTAAAAGCCCCCCCAGATAATTCTAAAGTATGGCAAAGTTTGGGAATCACTCGAGTGGGTGCTAAATAATGCTTTTGTAAAGCAGTGGTTCTTGAACTTTACTGCATACCAGAAGCACCCAGAGGACTTATAAAAACACCCGAGTTTCGAGTTTCGGATTTGGTAGAGCTGGGTGGAGCCCTAGAATTTGCATTTCTAACAAGTTTCCAGGCAGTGCTCGTCCGGGGACCACACTTTGAGAACCACTGATGGAAAGACTGCTGAAGAGATTACAAAGGCTCCACTTCCTCTCTTCAAAATACTAAACACACGGGGCTCTCTTTAAATACCTTAGCTCCCCATTGGGATATAATTTCCTAACAGTTTCTAGAATGGAATGAAAATAACTTCCCACTAGAGCCTTCTTGGGAACTTGGATCTTTGGTCTAATCACCTGTATCTCCCCTTTTACCTTGGTCATACCCACACTATCTTCTACTTCATTAACTCAGTCAGATTACACCGTTAAACCTAGAAAATTCGGAGGAGGGGACCCGGGTCACTCACACGGAGCCTCATTTCTACTCTGAAAGAAATGAAGGTAGTGAGGAGTCCAGGTAGTAGGTGAGATATTTTTTCCTCAAAAAATGATCTTAGAAAAGGGGGAGCTGCTTTATGTTCAACTCTTTACAAGCTCTCTTATTATTATGAGGCACTTTCTCAATTATTTGCCACCAAGGACTTTTGACAAAGAAAAGTTGCCTCAGTTAGCATAGTTCTGCTTACTTAAAGGGGTCACCTGATTAAATCAGCAAAAGACAGAGACAGACACATTTACTGGTATGACATAATTGTAAAGGGTGGATGTTATTTGTAAACAGCAGTTTTAAAAATCAGCTTTTTAGTAATACCAACTTAAAAAAAAAGCTGTGTTAGTGGTGGCGATGCCGTGGATGTCAGATGCATGCAAAAGTGGGAACTTAAGTTTTTACGAAATGAGGGCAAAAAGCACATTACTTCTAAACTAACGTATTAATTTATATAGTATGTGAACTTAAATATATATATGTAAATTACCAAATAGCATAATAGCAAACTTGAAAAAAATATATTTTGTACTTGGGAAAACAGAGGATCCTACTTATTCAGGGCACTCAGCATTGCGCGTAACAGTAGTTTTTTAAAGTGACCAACTGGCCAAGCTCGTGGGGACCCCCAGGATTCCCAGGCCCAGCCCCGGTGAGGCTCGCTGCCTCTGCCCATGCTGTGCACAAACACCGGGGGTCCCGTCCAGCTGTGAGACCTTGCCTCGGTCCTTGCCTCCTGGTTTTCTTCCTCCTTCTCTGCACAGGTCAAAAGGGCTTGGGTGTCGGCATTCTCTGTGGCTTCAGAGGCAAATCCCAAGGCGTGCCTCATCTTGCTCTTCATCACCCAGGAAAGGAAAATGATCTGAGAAGTGAAGTTAAGGTCCACGGAGGTGGAGAACTTCAGCCACCGGTGCTGCCTTCACCTCTGTACCCTGAGGGCTCCATCCTGGGCTGGTCCCTTACCTCCCCGGGATCATCCTGCCGGGTCGGCCCCAGAACAGACACAGCTCATCTGAGGACAGAGCCAGGTCCAACACTTCCTAGTTCCTGTCCCCCTGAGGGCCCAGTACCCAGCCAGACGCTGCCTCTAACAAGCACTTAGTAGATACTTGCTACACAAAAGGATTTTGAAAGCCATTTTCCCTGGCTTACAGGGACAGTACACGTAGTGGGTTGAATAGTGTCCTCCCAAAACTCATATCCACTCGGAACCTCAGAATGTGATCTTATTTGGAAACAGGGTCTTTGTTGATATAATTAGTTAAGATGAGGTGGTAGTGGATTAGGGTGGATAAGGTAAGTCCTGTGGCAGGAACCTCACGGGAGGAAGAGAAGTAACGCAGAGATACACAAAGGGAAAAAGGCCAGGTGAAGATGGAGGCAGAAATTAACATCATGCTGCCAGCTCCACATCAGAAAACCAACAACCCAATCCCGAAATGGACAGAAGCCCTAAATAGACATTTCTCCAAAGAAGACATACAGATGGACAACAAACACACGAAAGGATGCTCAACATCACTAATCATTAGAGGAATGCAAATCAAAACCACAGTGGGGTATCACCTCACACCGGTCAGAATGGCCATCATCAAAAAGTCTACAAACAATAAATGCTGGAGAGGGCGTGGAGAAAAGGGAACCCTCTTGCACTGTTGGTGGGAATGTAAATTGATACAGCCACTATGGAGAACAGTATGGAGGTCCTTAAAAAACTAAAAATAGAATTACCATACCACCCAGCAATCCCACTACTGGGCATATACCCTGAGAAAACCATAATTCAAAAAGAGCCATGTACCACAATGTTCATTGCAGCTCTATTTACAATAGCCAGGACACGGAAGCAACCTAAACGTCCATCGACAGATGAATGGATAAAGAAGATGAGGCACATATATACAATGGAATATTACTCAGCCATAACAAGAAACAAAATTGAGTTATTTGTAGTGAGGTGGATGGACCTAGAGACTGTCATACAGAGTGAAGTAAGTCAGAAAGAGAAAAGCAAATACTGTATGCTAACACATATATATGGAATTAAAAAAAATTGTTCTGACGAACCTAGGGGCAGGACAGGAATAAAGACGCCGATGTAGACAATGGACTTGAGGACACGGGGAGGGAGAAGGGTAAGCTGGGACGAAGTGAGAGAGTGGCATGGACATATATACACTACTAAATGTAAAATGGATAGCTAGTGGGAAGCAGCCGCATAGCACAGGGAGATCAGCTCGGTGCTTTGTGACCACCTAGAGGGGTGGGATAGGGAGGGTGGGAGGGAGACGCAAGAGGAAGGGGGTATGGGGATATATGTATATGTATAGCTGATTCTCTTTGTTATAAGGCAGAAATTAACACACCATTGTAAAGCAATTATACTCTAATAAAGATGTTAAAAAAAAATTATGCTGCCAGAAGCCAAGGAACCCCAGGAGCCACCAGAAGTTGGAGGAGTCAGGGAAAGATTCTCCCCTAGAACCTCTGGAGAGAGTATGGCTCCACCTGGATTTCGGACTTCTGGCTTCCAAAGCTGAGAAAATAAATTCCTGTGGTTTAAGCCATCACGTTTGCGGTTATGTGTTACAGCAGCCCTCGCAGACTCAAATAGTATGTGAGAAAATCCATTTCTAAACTATTTATGCTAAATCCACAGGTTTTGCACCCCTCCCCCAACCCCACCCAGCATCTCCACTCGTCACTGTCTGAGCTTAGCTTGCCCTTGAGGCCCTCACACCAAGGTCACTGGGGTGTCAGCACACCAGGCAACACCCCCTTGGGGATCAGAAAGGGGCTCAGCGATCACTGACAGCTTTTCTCTCTGCTTTCCCACCCCAGGCTCCAGCACCGAAGAGGACAGAAGGCAGATGATCACCCGTGTAGGGCGGGTCAGCTTGCAAAGCCCTTCCCAGCCTGTGAGAAGACAAGGCAAAGGTGAGGAAAACAGGTTCACAGAGGGCGGGGACCAATCCAGGTGGGGAGCAGCACCGAGCCAGGAGCCTGGCTCTTCTGTGATCCCAAGGCCAGGAAGCTTCATACTCCCCTCTGCTGTTTCACAAAGCTCCAGTCAAGAGATATTTCTTCTTATTTAAAAAAAACAAAGGAGGAGGGACTTCCCTGGTGGCGCAGTGGGTAAGACTCTGCACTCCCAATGCAGGTAACCCAGGTTCGATCCCTTGTCAGGGAACTAGATCCCACACGCATGCCACAACTAAGAAGCCAGCGAGCTGCAAATAAGGAGCCAGCCTGCCACAACTAAGACCCGGTGCAACCAAATAAATGAATAAATAAATAAAATTAAAAAAGGACACAAAGCACAAAACTGAACATTGCAATTGTGTCTGCCTCCCCCAGGATTCAAACCACCACCCTGGCTACTGGGAAAGAATTCTTTCTGGCAAGAGGGTAGGAGGGCAGATGAGACACAGCAGCCAAGCCCCCGGGCCAGGGGTGGATACGGCGAGGTCCAGCGCTGCACGGCCGAGGGAGGTCAGGAACCAGGGTGTGGCCCGTAGCAGGTATTCAGGCCGCCGGTCATGGGCCACGATGGCCGAGGCGTAGAGGAGGCCAGCCAGGGCCGACAGGAGCCGGGTCCACAGGTAGATGCAGGGAAATGTCCTACCCCAGCACTGGGCAGAGAGAGAAGGGGGCTGGGCTGGGAGGAACACTGCCACCTACCTCCCTCAGCTCCCTTAAAGCTGATTCTAAGACCCAGGCCCCTGGTGATGTAAGAGGTTGGAGGGCAAGCCCTCTGCCCATGGCCAGTCCCCAGAGGTGCCACTTCTGTTGGGCTTCAAGCTGCTTCCAGGAATTCCCTGGCAGTCCAGTGGTTAGGGCTCCTCGCTTCCACTGCAGAGGGCATGGGTTCGATCCCTGGTTGGCGAACTAAGATCCCACAAGCTGCGCGGCATGGCCAAAAAAACGAAAGCTGTTTCCTTTGTCTGGTGAACTCCTATTCATCCCTCAGAACCTGGCTTAAACCCAACTCTGGGAAACCATCCCTTAACATCTCCACCCTAAGGGGAGCAAGTTATTCCCTCTTCAGGGTCCCTCACACCTCTGACATATCCCTCTATTGGAGTGCCTTTCACCCTGATCATGACTTAGCTCCTTACACATCTGTCCAACAGACAGAGGGCTCCTGAGAGCAGGGCTGAGGTCCTCACCACCTTGGTGCCCTGGAACCCAGCACTGGGCAGGGGCTCGTGAATGTCAGTGGGGAGAGCAGGACGGAGACTGAATTATGGAGAGCCAAGGGCCCACCCTTCTCATCTCGGGGCTACCGGCTCTGAACCAGGCGGGATGGGAAAGTCAGGAAAATTAGAGATAACATTCTGGAAATTTTGAAGCCAAGGGGATATTTCTGGAGAATGAGCAATGGAAATATTGGTTTTTAAAAAAGGAAACATGCAATATTTATATGTAAGTATCCTTTACGGGTATAAAGTCACTTTATATACACATTAAGTATATATACAAATATTATGTATTTCCAATTATATACAATTACATAGGTATTTAAATTAATACATAAATATAAATTATATTATATATATATATAAAACTTAGTTTGCTCATTAGATGACTGTACTTAGAGACATACAGGCCTTGGTTAAGGAATGGAAAAAATTCAAGAGAAAAAGCATGTTTTAGCCGATTTTCTCCATCTTAATTTTAATCCTCAAAAAGATTCCTGGGACTTCCCTGGTGGCGCAGTGGATAAGAATCTGCCTGCCAATGCAGGGGACACGGGTTTGAGCCCTGGTCTGGGAAGATCCCACATGCCACAGAGCAACTAAGCCCGTGTGCCACAGCTACTGAGCCTGCACTCTAGAGCCCACGAGCCACAACTACTGAGCCCACATGCCACAACTACTGAAGCCCACGCGCCTAGAGCCCGTGCTCCGCCACCACGAGAAGTCCATGCACTGCAACAAAGAGTAGCCCCTGCTCGCCACAACTAGAGAAAGTCCGCGCACAGCAACGAAGACCCAACACAGCCAAAAATAAATTAAAAAAAAAAAAAAAAGATTCCTGGGAATTCCCCGGTGGTCCAGTGGTTGGGTCTCCATGTTTTCACTGCCAAGGGCCTGGGTTCAATCCCTGGTTGGGGAACTAGGATCCCACAAGCCGCGCAGCGCGGCCAAGGAAAGGGGAAGAAAAAAAAAATATTCCTCAGGAGTGTTACGTCTCCCTCTGCATCTCTTCCTGTTTTGTTCCTGGGCCTCCCTGTTTCTGGCCTGTCACCCCCTGAGCAGACGGCACGCAGCTGCGGACGGTGGCCCCTGGCCCACTGGCCCCAGAGGCTGCGGGTGGAGTGTCACCCCTTCCCATCAGCCTGTCCCACCTCACACGGCCCAGCAGCACTGCTATGGCGGGAAGACTTTGGGGTCCTCCAGCCCACCCACCCCCATTTTACAGAGGACACTGATGGCCAGAGGGGAAGGTGACTTGCAGAGCCGGGCTAGGCCCTGAGCTGGATGAGGCCAAGCTGGGGAAGCCCTCTGCTCTCACTCCCATGCCAACCCACGCCCAGCGCCCACTGACTCAGAACTCAAGCTCTTCTCAGGGTCGGTACTAGGGTCTAGAGGGCTCCGCCTGCGGCGCTGAACACACAGCTCTGCTTCAAGCACCACTGCTTGAAGACTGGAACTGGCTTGGTGACTCGAGATGTGGTATGAATTTCTCCAGCACACACAGGCCTGTCTAGCAGGTCAGGACAGACGGCTGGGGGGACGACCTGCCTGGTGGCTTCCTGGCAAATCCGCGCTGGGGACTGGAAGCGGGTTCTGCCTCAGACACGCTTACAGCAGCAGTGACTCCCAGTCTTGTCAGCACAATGCTTTACTGATCAGTGCGTGTTTCACACCCTTTGTCCTGTTCAAAGACTTGCTCCTGGAAAAATGGGAACTCTTCCCACCAAAGCCACCCAGCCAGGCTGCTCCTCAGCGCCCCCTCCAGGGGTAAATTAGAAGCGGCTTCTGGGGGATCCAGGGTCCAACTCCAGGCTGGCTTGGCTTCCCATAGCACTGCAACCCTGCTGGCTTTCTCCCTAATGAGGGAACCCTAGCTCTGGGTTATTCATGGGACCAGAGACACTTAGGGCTGGCAGCCCCTCCGAGATTGCCCAGCTCAGTCCCCTTGCAATTTCCCTCTATCTTCTTGCCAAGGGGCCATCAGGTTTGAATGACCCTAGTGATGAGGAGCCCACTACCTCCTAAAGCAGGAATAACAATACCAATTGTTCTCAATATGCCAGGCACTGGGAAAAGCGTCTAACCCATGGAATTCTTCCTTTCACCGAATGGGAAGCGGCCTCCCAGTAACCTCTTGGTTATTGATTCTGGTCTTGGTCCTGTTCTCCGAGACTGCAAAGAACAAGGCTGCTCTTTCTGCCCCAAGGTAGCCCTCTGTTTCCTGTATCCATGAGCTTCCTTTTTTCTAGGCCAAATGCAGCGACTCATTAACAAGTGTCTGCTGGAACCTACCCTGGGCAGACCCCAAGCACCTGGAACACAGTGAGAAATAAAACAGACAAGGGCACTGCTCTCACGGTGCTGATGCTCTGCTAGGGGACCAGGCAGCAGCCTGGTAAATAACTAAAGGAGCTAATTCAGGCTGTGATAAATGCGATGAGGAAAATGAAGCAGAGGGAGGGACACAGAGGTGGGGCTGGCCTGGGGCTATTTTAGGTGGGATGGTGTTATGAGTTGAATTGTGTCCCCCCCCAAAAGATGTTGGAGTCCCAGCCACCAGAAGTAGTGAATGTGGCCTTATCTGGAAATAGGGTTTTTGCAGATGATCAAGGTAAGCTGAGGGTATTACGGTGGGCTCTAATCCAAGATGACTGTGTCCTTGTGAAAAGGGGAAAGTCAGACCCAGAAACGTACAGAGGGAAGCCATGTGACCACACACACACACACACACACACACACACGGAGAACTCCACACAAATCCTGGGGTTGTGCTGCCACCAGCCAAGGAACTACCAGAAGCTTAGAGAAAGGCCTGGAATGGATACCCCTCTAGGGCCTTCAGAAAGAGTGTGGCCTTGCTGACCCTTTGGTATCGGACCTCTGGCCTCCAGGACTTAAAGACAGTATGTTTCTGTTGTTCAGAGTCTGGGATACTTTGTTATGGCAGCAGGCAGGAAACTAATACAGGTGGGCAGGGCACTGCAGCTGTTCCTTCAAAGGTCCTCACGTGACACGGCTTCCCAGCCCTGACCACACCCTGGAGGCCCATCCCAGCGGTGGCTGAACTGAGCACAGTGTTTCCCACGCTCCCCTCCCTTGCCCTGGAGACAGAATCTTTGCTGATGAGGCCCTGTGCCCAGGAGGTTTCAGGCTGCAGCTCCCACGAGTGGTCAACTAAGCACCCACCTCCTCAAATCCTGTTCTCCTGGGATTGCTATTAAACCACAGTGCTCTTGGGCAAGACTAAATGATGGGCCGTCACATTTCTGGTGTCAGGCCCCGCCATTTTCTCGCATCCATAATACGTGGCTCTTCGGCAGGCGCTCTCCGGCCTCGGTGGCCTTTCCCGCACACTCTCCTCTGCCCTGAGTGCCTTCCCTTCGCCTCTGCCTCCTCAGACCCCACCTGGCCTTCGCTGTCAACCTGGGGCCGCGCCAGCACCCAGTGCCTGGCAGTGTGAACAGTTTTCACCCTCGCTCATTTGAATACTGTAGGAGGCTTCTCTCTTTCTTCCAAAACCCCAAACATTTGATTCTTTCTTAGAGCATTCAAACATCCTGTTTTCCCTTTCTGTGTCTTCCCTGGGGAGACTGTGAGCTCCCCAAGGACAAGCAAGGCATCTCAAGGCACGTCTGTTCCCCCAAGGGACTGGCCATCACATGACTTCCCTCACCCCAGATGCCTGGAAAATATCTGCCAACAAGACACTCTTGAATACACAGACCCCAGGAGCTGCACGATCCTGTTCTCTAAAACCTCAGATCTGCTCATTCCTTAATGGGGTGCCTGTCCATCCAAACTTAGGGGCTCCTTCCGGAGAGCCTGATTTTTATTTGCTACAAGAAATGGAGAGAACACAGTGCCCTCTCCCTGTGAGCCTCAGGACCCTCCGAGGCCTGGGGGCAGCTGTTCGCTGCCTGCACACACGTGTATACACGCACACACACCCACGTACACACCCACAGGCGCACATGTGAACGGAGACACCACCTCTCCACCCCGGTGACCTGGAGCTGGGAGGATGCTCCCAGATGCCCTAAGACCTGCCAGGGTGAACCACAGTCCTGGCCCCAGACTCACGATTCTGGAGAGCTGGGGGATCCGGGAAGCCCAGGAGCCCAAGGCTGCGATGCCGCCCAGCAGGTAGCCAAAGATTTCAGTATCGTCCTGCGGGAACAGTGATACACTCAGCACCCTGAGGAGATGCCCATGCACCCCAGGCCCGTCCTTTTCTGCTTTTAGAAGGTTCTTCCCAACAAGGCCTAACCCTGACGCCCACCCCCAGGGCATTTGTTGGAACTAGGAGAAGGGGAGGGGCCCGCATTCCCCGCCCCCCAACCCCGTCAGGTCCCCCTGAGCAGGCTCGACCTCACCTGTACCAGGCTTCCCAGCAGCCTCCGCTGTGGCCCTCGGATGGGGCCTGAAGCCTTCGGGACAGCGGCCCACAGAGCCCAGCCTGGGCCCAGGCTCAGAGGCAGGACCAGGGCAAATATGCTGGCCCTGAGCTGCCGCTTCCTCTTTCTCTCCCGGGAACCCCGACCTGCAACAGACACCAAGATCCCACAGGGCTCCCGGGATCTGGAACTCGACAGACAGCTGCGTGGGAAGAACTGGTGTTGACCCCAGACCCGAGGCCAGGATGGGCTCCCACGCTGTTCCACAGGCCAGCCCCTCACCCCCCTTCAAGGGCCTGCGGTTGGGTTTCCCCCCTTCCCCTTCCCCCCCACCCCCCCATGACTGGCACTCTTCCCCGTCCTCAGCCTCTCATAGTGTTTTATGTTTCAAGGCAGGGCAACGTGATCCTTTATCATATGCATCTGCATGCACACAGAGCCGCCCGTCCTAGACTGGAGACCGCTGAAGGCAGGCACTGTGCCCGGCCAGTTCTATCATCTGCACGGAGCCCGGCACAGAGTGGAACCGGCACAAGCTTGGTGAATGTATTATGAGTGGGCACACTGGTGCCAAGGCACCAAAGCTGTGAGTAGGATAAGCATCGTCTTGGAAAGTCTCCTTGAAATAGAAGACAGATCCGCCTCTGAACAATTCCAAAAAGAACATTCCTCCTCTGGGCAGCCTCGAGCAGCTGAGAGCATCTTACATTACCCCTGATGCAAGCATTTCCTTTTGGGACAAGGGTCCGAGCACACTGCTGCCCCTTCTCAGGAACGTCCCAGTCCCACATACTTAAGGCTACTCATCCCATCTCAGTCACTTCCAGCCCCCACTCGGCCTGAGGCAGCCCGGATGCTTCGCTTGGAGCCCCTGGGTTTGCACACTGAGTATCACTGTCCACCCCCAAAGCCCTGCCCCCTCCCTTTCCTGACCTCTGCCCATGCTGCTCTTTCACCTGGAATGCCCTTCCTCGCGGTCCCAGTTCCGATGTCACATCCTTCTCTGACACCTGCAGCCCCTCCCCTCCTCTGGTTGCCCATTGTGTGCCCGCACCCCCTTACTAGCAGCGCTAACTACCTTTTAGGCCCCTGACTCCCCCCTCTGGATGAAGCCAGGGAGCTCGCCCATTCGTCTGTGCCTGGCAGGGTCCAGGCTCGGGCGTGACAGGGAGAGGCACTCAGCACACTGATGGATGAAATGAGTGGATGGATGAAGACAGGAACAGATGGCAGCACGCTTACCTGAACTGGACTTGACTTTGGAGCTGCAGACTGGGAAGAGAATGGACACAAAGTTCACCAGGTCAACAGCTGCTAGGTAGGCACCAGTGAAGACCTGGGAGCAAAGGAAAGAGGGTCTTGGTGTTCAAACACCTTTCAGCAACTGTAGCACCTCTCATTCTGGCTTTCCTCTACCACGTGTGTTCCACTGATGTAGGGCTTCCAGGGATACCTCCAACCCCAGGAAAGGTTGGTTATCACCTCCACTTGACTAACGAGGAGATGGGGTGCTTAAGTAACCAATCCCATTATGCAGACGCCCATCAGAGAGATGGGACAAGAACTCAGCCTGCCCCACTTTCCAGGGGACAGCATAGTCTCTGCTGTGCAACTTTGGCCCAGCCACTGAACTTCCCTGGGCCTTGGTTTCCCCATCTATAAAGCAGGGATAATAACAGTGCCTCCCTCATTGTTAAGTAGATTGTATGGGCCGATACACGGGAAGTTGCTTAGGCCAGCGACTAGAGGAAAGTAAAATGCACCCACCCATACATGCACTAGCTACTGACAGTATAGTTGACACTTGAACAACTCAGGGGTTGGGGCACCGACTCCTCTGCAGTGGAAATTCCAAGTATAACTTTACAGTCATCCCTCTGTATCCGAGGTTCTGCATCCATGGATTCAACCAACTGTGGATCCTGTAGTGCCGTAGTGTGTATTTATTGAAAAAAATCCACGTGTAAGTGGACACACACAGTTCAAACCCATGTTGTTCAAGGGCCCACTGTACTTAGTGCTTAAGAGCATGCATTCTGGGGTTTGAATCCTGACTCTGTACTTACTAGAGGGTGACTTTAGCAAGGTTATTGAACCTCTCTATGCCTCAGTTTCCACATGTATAAAACAGGGATAATGAGAGCACCCATGTCATAGGTCGATTTGAGGATTAAATGAGTTAATACATGAAAAGCCCTTAATGTCAAGTACATAGTTAAGTATTTAATAAATATCAGCTATTATTACTGGACTTGAGCTAGGCCTCATTATAGTCTATCAGCTAATGAGAATGGGCTCCTAGAATGAAAGGTGATTTGTTTCTGATAGAAGGCTGCTCACAGCAGGGTCTAGAACTCTCCAAATCTGTGTCCAACCACTAGGCTCCCCTCCTTCACATCTACCTGGATGGCAAAAGGCCAGGACCAGCCCCCTGAAGTGGGACCCATAGATCCTCCTTGGGATATGTATTTTGGGATAAGCCCCTTCTACACAGATTTGTTTGAGGGTCTAGACTTTGGAAAAACTTGAAACTGCTTCTCACTTGCTCCAAAGCCCACATCACCACCTGGGAAAGGATTCAGACACCCCTGCCTGCGCTGTGGCTGGGACCTGGGCTCTAAAAACAGTAACAGCAACAATCCCTTTTTACTGGATATCTACTATGCGTCAGCTGGTGTTTTAAGTGATGCGGATATGGTAGCGAATGAAAATTTTTGCCCTTATGGAGCTGACATTCTAGTAGGGGCTAACATACAATAAGCCATAAACATAATGAATAAGTAAAGTCGATGGTATATTAGGGAAAAATGGAGCAAGATGAGGTTGTCTGGAGCACCTGTGGTAGAGGCAGGGCACACTCTTAAACAGGTGATCAGGGAGGCCTTATTGGGAAGGAGATATTTGAGCAAAGACTTAAAGGAGGTGAGCAGTGAGCCACGTGGGTACCGGAGGAGCAGGAAGACCAGCAGGGGCACAAGCCCTGAGGTGAAACTGCCTCGCATGGGGAAGGAACAAGACAGAAACCACTGTCACCTGTGGGCTCAACGCACCTGGATGGTGAGCTGTTTGGCCAGAATCGCCCCGATGGTGTCACACAGGCTGGTCAGAAGGCAGCAGGCAGCACACAGCGCCGACTGGTCCCGTCCGGATTTCTTCCCACATCTCAGATAGAGAAGCCTGCGGGGACAGACGGGCGTGTGGGCAGAACACAGACATGTGAGTTTGGGTTCCCAAAGCAGGTGTCTGAAAAGGGCAATTGTGACTTTATGTCCTTCAGAATCACTTTCTTCCTGATATTCAGCAGGTGGTTTTGACCTTAGTTTACAGATGGTTAAAGAAAGGATGGAAAGCCTCCGAGCCTCTGACCAACAAGCCCATGGCAGGAGGCAGACCTTAAGAAAGGAGGAAAGAAATTCCTCCTACAAATCTGGCTGCCTCAAGTTCATGACCCACCACTCAGTGCTGACAAGTGAGCTGTCAGCTTTTATGTTTTGAAAGGAAACAGGAGGGTTATAAAAGTAACCCAATCATTGCAGTTTAACTGCAGAGCAGAGTTAATTGCCTGGATTAAAAAGGCAACCTGCTTCTTTGAAATTAAAATGAAATCCTTCTAATCCATCTGTGCAGTGCAATGGCCTGGCTTCTGCCAGCTGCATCCAAACTGATTTCATTTTGGTGCATGTTCTTCACACACCGGGGGAGACTCCTCTAAGTTGCGACGGCGCTTTGGGCTGACCTCCCCCTAGGGGCCCCACTGCTGGCTTCTCTCCCTTACTGCCCGCTTTCCACCCCCAGGAACAAGCGCAGGCAGGCAGGACAGACTGGAAGGGGCCAGATGTCTCTCTGTCAGCATCATTGATCGGATCTTGGAAATACTTTGTTCTAGATGTTTCCCTGCTCCATTTCTATGCAGAAACTGAGGCATGATTGCAGCTCTGGTCTCACTTCCTTTAACCACAGGGCGGTACTCACTCTACATCATTAGGACCATTTGGCTGGTTCTGAGCGTCAGCCCTTGGGACTAATGAGTGAGGACAGAAGGCCATTGGGCTCCCAAACATTCCCCGACCGGCCGGCCGAAGCCCAAAGCTCACAGTGGGAACACCAGCTGTTAATTTGGGTCCTGAAACTGTTTCAAGGCCCAGGAGTGAAGACTCTTACATTAGAGACTCTCTGAGTTGGACCCAAATTAGAAATAATTCATTTAGGGCTTCCCTGGTGGCGCAGTGGTTAAGAAGCCGCCTGCCAATGCAGGGGACACGGGTTCGAGCCCTGGTCCGGGAAGATCCCACATCCCACGGAGCAACTAAGCCCGTGCACCACAACTACTGAGCCAGCGCTCTAGAACCCGCGAGCCACAACTACTGAGCCCGCGTGCCACAACTGCTGAGGCTTGCGTGCCTGGAGCCCGTGCTCTGCAACAAGAGAAGCCACCACCATGAGAAGCCCGCGCACCACAACAAAGAGTAGCCCCCACTCACCGCAACTAGAGAAAGCCCGCGCGCAGCAACCAAGACCCAACACAGCCAGAAAAATAAATATATAAATAAATAAATTTCTTTAAAAAAAGAAATAATTCATTTCAACCCTCCCATTTGAGAAGGAGAAAACTGAGGTCTATGGTGAAAGGTGAGTTAACGGCAGGCCTTCTGCTTCACGTATGGCGGCTCTGCGTGTGCCCTGCGGCTCTTTGGCCACTTCCCCAGCTCTCAGGGGTCAGGGATCTAGGGCTGACTCTGACCCAGTCCCCACACAGCTGAGGCAAGGCGAAAAGGCAGAGGCTGTGCTCTCAGCCTGGCCACTGGGCATTCTCGAGGGAGCTCCTTAACCTCTCCAAGCCTTCGTTCCTGGAGGGTAAGACGTCTAATAATACTGGCTTTAGAGGGTGGCGGTGAGGGACAAGTGAGATAATGCACATAAAGTGCCTTGTTAGTTCCCATCCTCTGATCTGGGTAGTTTACCTCACAAGCCTGCCCCTTTCTAGTAGGTTCTGGGATTTCGGTTCTCCCCATTTACTCAGGCAAGTTAGTTAACCTCTCAGCAGCTCAGGCTTCTCATCTAAGCGGGGTCAATGACAGTCCCTACCCCATGGGGCTGTGGCAGGGATCAGTGAGTTAACGCAGCACTAGGCCCTCAGTAACCGTTCTAAGTGTCTTCTTATTCATATTCCAGGGACTGGGCAGTGGGGCTGCAGAATCTCTCCACCAGCGTCAAATGCCTGAGGGGAACATGATTGCCTGTCAAAGGTGAGCCGGTGTCAGCCTCCCTCAGGGGTGGTCCTTCTCCCCTACCAGTGAATACGTGGGTGGCACCATCCTCCAGAGCTTGGGACAGGGTGGCAGAAGATCTGGAGACCATCTTTAGCCAGACTTCACCCTTAGAACCCAGGTTATGGGGACCACTTGGCCAAAACACTCCAGGTGTCGGACAGACCAGGGCAAAGTCTGTGGCCAGAGTCGGATACTAGCCTCCCCTCTTCTCAGCTAAGAGGGCCAGTAAATTGAGGCCAGAAACATTGAGAGACTCGTCCAAGGCCCTTGTCCTCCGCCAAGGGTTGATGGCAGTGTTGGAGCAATAATAATGCTGTTTAATGAGCACTTAGTAAGAGCTTCACCAGTACTATTTGATCCTCCCAGCCGTCCTATGTGCTATCATCCCAATTTACCTGAGTAAAACGAGCCCCAGGGATCTTATAGCTCGCCCAGCTCACAAGGCCAGTAAACGGGGAAAGGTTGACACTAGAACCCAGGACTGGCTGCTTCCAGTCCACGGCCCCGTCCACTGCACCACCCAGCATCCTCCTGCTGGCTCCCAGCCCAGCCTCCTTGTGCGTGGAATCCGGAAAGAAGTATCTGATTTCAATCAACAGCAAAATATTCCTCTTGATCCTGCAATTGTGCTGCCTCCTGCATCCTCCCTTTCTGCCCCCTTCCCTCTAGGTTTCCAAGTGCGAGTTAGCAGGGGGCAGCGCCCCATTTCCCCCCGCGGCCGCCCCGGTCCCCGCCCTGACGCCGCCCGGCCCCAGTCCCCATTACAGCGCGTGGACGGCGATCCAGCAGGAAAAGGCGCAGATCCACAGGCCGAAGGAGATGCAGACACGGTGGCGGGCGAAGCAGTGGTCCAGGTAGTCCCAGTCCCAGAGCGCGGGCGCGGGGCTGGGCGCCTCCCCCATGGCTGTCTCGGCTCCGCCTGGCCCGGTGCCCGCGCCTCCGCCTGGCCGGGGACCCGCACGCAGCCTCCCCCCGCTGCCCGCCGCCCCGGGCGCTGCCTCCCCGCGCGTCCCCTTCTCCGATTCTGTTCCTTCGCGGCGGTCCCAGCCGAGCGCGCCGACCGCAGGCCGGAGATGGGCGCGCCCAGCTCCGCGCTCCCGGGGGCGGGCGGCGGCGGTCAAGACTCGAGGGAAAAGTTTCCGGGAACGCGCGGCTCCCCACCCCTCGCGCTATTGTCGGGGGTCGGCGGGCGGGAGGCCGCCCCCCAGTGGCGGAAGCCGGGAGCAGCCTCTGCACAAAGGCGGCGCCCCACGCCCCCCAGACAGCGGCAGCATGGCTCCCGCGGACCCCTTCGCTGTCACGCACCCCCAAACCCGGCGGCCAGAGCGGAATACAGTGACCTGCCGGCGCACTGTGAGGCACCTCGTCCGTTCGTTAACCCACCATATTTCCTGAGTCAAACAATACATACTTGGCGCCTGGGGAGCTTGCTTGGACGCTGGGGATCCCACGATGAGTGGGGCTTGGTCCAGATCGTTAAAATGGCACAGCACAAAGGGTGCTGTGGGAGGCCAAGAAGGAGGAATCAAACGCGCCCCTCTGCATCCTCCCTCGCTCTTTTCTGAGGCTGGAGCTGTACCCTGTGTCCCTGCTCCGTTGCCCAAGCCAGGCTCTAGAGGCGAAGTCCACTTACCCCGCGACCCCCGCAGCCAGGGAGCCCCGTGAGTTTTGAAATCTGTCCCCTCCCATCCAGCCACACTGCCATCAGTTCAAGTACACAGGGCTATTGTTCTTGAAAACAAACTATTATGATGATTTAAAATTTTCCTTGTTGATTTTAATAACTTTTCTTAAAGGACATGACTATATCCTTTCTTTTTTTATTTTTAAAAATAGCTTTACTGAGATCCCATTCATATATCATAAAATTCACCCATTTAAAGTGTACAATTCAGTGGTTTTTAATATATCCACAGAGTTGTGCAACCACCACCATTATCTAATTTGAGAACATTTTCATTACCTGCCAAAAAACCTAGTAGCTACTAGCAGTTACTCTCCACCCCTCTCAAGCACTCCCAGCCCTAGGCAACCACACATCTACCTCTGTCTCTATGGAGCTGCCTATGCTGGATATTCCTTATAAATGGAATCATCCAATAGTGACCTTTTTGTGACTGACTTCTTTCACTTAGCATAATGTTTTTAAGCATCATCCATGTTGTAGCATGTATCCATATGTTATTTTTATGGCTGAAAAATAATCCATTGTATGGTTGTACCACATTTATTTATCTTCTCATCAGTTGATGGACATTTGGGTTGTTTCCACTTTTTGGCTGTTATGAATAATGCTGCTGTGAACATTTCTCTACAAGTTTTTGTGTGGACATAGGTTTTCAGTCCTCTTGGTCACATACCTAGAAGTGGAATTGCTGGGTCCCATGGTAACTCTGTGTTTCAAGTTTCGAGGAACTACTGGACTCTTTTCCAAAGGGGCTACACTATTTTATTGGTTCATTCATTTTTAAAAGTTATGACCACACGTGGGAGAAATAAAACACTATCTGTCAGGCATTGTGCTAGGAGCGGGGGACACATTGTTCAGAAAAACAGATGTTTTCTACCTCAGTGGAATTTACAGTCCAGTAGAAAAGAGAGAGATATTAAACAGGCAATCGAGCAAATAAAGATAAAATTAAAATATGTTATTAAACAAAAAGGGCCAAAATTCAACTAGTAAAATGATTAAGATAAATTGATATAAAATTCATGCCAACTAAGACAAGATTAAAGGGTTAAATTAAAAGGAAAAATATATGTAACCCAAGTTTCTCATAGTGTATAAACAAAAGATGTTCCTAGTCTGAAACCTCTGCCTTCTGATTCTTTTTTTTTTTTCTTCTTCTTTGTTTTTGCCTTCTGGTTCTTTTCAGGCTCTTCCCTCTTCCGTTGTTTGTCCTCTGTGCTTGCAAATGGTCATCTCTGCCTTGCTGTCCTCTGGGTGCTGACCGGTGACTGCCTAGATCCTGGGTTCCTCTAGTGATGTTGTCTACTTACTGCTCCCAAAGGCAGTCCTATCCAAAGATAATCTATTCCACTAATTATCTCACTGAAGTGAGGACACAGCCCACAATCTTGTGTCGCTCTCTCACCAGGCCCTAAGGTTGCCTTATGCTCTCAGTTTTGTTTTGACTTGAAGATACCACTATTTAAGTTGATTCAATCTTTGTTACGGTTTCCTTCTCTCTCAGGCTCAGCATAGACCCTGGGGAGGTGGGCCTAATTTAAAAGTTGCGGGGACTTCCCTGGCTGTCCAGTGGTTAAGGCCCCGTGCTTCCAATGCTGGGCGCACGGGTTCGATCCCTGGTCGGGGAACTGAGATCCCACAAGCTGCATGGTGCGGCCGAAAAAAAATAAATAAATAAAAGTTGCTTCAGGGAATTCCCTGGTGGTCCAGTGGTTAGAACTCGGTGCTTTCACTGCCATGGCCCCAGTTCGATCCCTGGTCGGGGAACTAAGAACCCTGCTTGGCCAATCCTCCTCACCCACCTTGGACCAGGTTTACACACATTAACGTCTTTTTCTTAAATTAGTAGTTAATTCTCCACCTTTTCTGTGACTCCTCTGAGAATCCGAAGAAAAACCTCATCCCTGAAAAATATGAAACTATGAACTTGTGTGCACACCCACACACAGTTTCTCATATAATCTTAAGGAATTTATGGAACCCCTGAAATTCAACTATGGATTCCATAGCAGAATAGACCCAGACTAAAAATCCCTAGTTTAAGGGTTTAAGTCCTACAGGTACCCTGCCTGAGCAGTTGAGGCGGTGTGGCCCACAGATTGTTGGTATCAGAATCACCCTGGCTGCCTGTCAAAAAGCAGACCTACTAAATCCAACTCCCTGGGCATGTGTCCTTGGAATCTACGTGGATTCGTTTCCTGCAGTTGCTGAAACAAATCACCACAAATGCAGTGGTTTAAAGAAACAAAAATGTATTTCCTCAGTTCTGGGGGCCAAAAGTCTGAAATCAGTTTTCACTGGACCAAAATCAAGGTGTTGGCTGGGCTGCCTCTCCATGGCAGCCCTGGGGGAGAAGCTGTTTCTTACCCTGCCTCTTCCAGCTTCTGGTGGCTGCCAGCGTTCCTTGCCTTATGGCTGCATCTCTCTGATCATTCTCTGCCTCCTGCCTCCATGGCTATATTGCCTTCTCCCCTTCTGTGTGTTAAATCTCCCTCTGCCTTTCTCTTATAAAGATTGCATTTGTGGCCTACTCAGATAATCTTCCTGTCTCAAGTTCTTTAACTTAATCACGTCTGCAAAGACCCCTTTTCCACATAAGGTAACATTTACAGGTTCCAAGGATTAGGACTTGAAATCTTTGGGGGCCATTATTTAGTCAACTACACTGCTTTGCCCAAGCTTCTTAGGAGATTCTTTTTTTTTAAATTTATTTATCTTATTTATTTATTTTTGGCTGCATTGGGTCTTCATTGCTGCATGCGGGCTTTCTCTAGTTGTGGCGAGCGGGGGCTACTCTTCGTTGCAGCATGCAGGCTTCTTATTGCGGTGGCTTCTCTTGTTGCAGAGCACAGGTTCTAGGCACGCAGGCTTCAGTAGTTGTGGCACGCGGGCTCAGGAGTTGTGGCTCGCGGGCTCTAGGACATAGGCTCAGTAGTTATGGTGCATGGGTTTAGTTGCTCCACAGCATGTGGGATCTTCCCGGACCAGGGCTCGAACCCATGTCCCCTGCATTAGCAGGCAGATTCTTAACCACTGTGCCACCAGGGAAGTCCCTTCTTAGGAGATTCTTATGAGACACACTAGGTTATGAGATGGCCCTCAGTGGGGCTGGAGAAGCTGCGGGGAGCTGTTCCCAGTCTGTGTATCTTGGCTCATTGGATGATGCAGTGGGAAGACGTGGGCTTTGGAGAATCTTGACTGGAATTCTCACTCTGCATCCTTGCAGGTGTGATTGGGACGAAGCACTGATTCTCTCTGCATGGGAGTATTTTTACCTGTAAACTGAGAATAGGAGTACCTATCATAGAGTTACTGTGATTATTAGACATCCTGCAGATAAAGCATCTGGCACATGTCAACAGTGGCAATTATTATTGTTATTGTCCTTCCTAGGAAGAACCTCAGATCCACTAAAAAAAAGAGGTATAAAGAAAATGTGAAAAGGAAGATCAACAATGGAGGGAGACACAGAGCTCAGTTCTTAGCTCTCTTCCCTTCCCCACTACGTTCCAGGAGCATCTGTCTTCTGTGCTTGTGCCTCCAGAGTGAGTTATCTGCAGCTCAGAGCTCCCAAACTTTAGACTCACATATGCAACTGCCTATGCGTGACATGTCTTGCATGTCTTAATTGAGCACGTCTAACACCAAACTGGGTGATTTTCCTTCCCAAAGCTGCTCCACCGGTGGTCTTCCCTACGAAGGTGATTGGGCGTCCTGGTCCTGAGGGGGTAGGTGCCTGCTCTCCTCCTCTGTTAGGGTGCCTCTCAAGTGCCATGAGTGTTGTCTTTCTACCAGGCCGTGAGCACCTTGCAGCCGGGGTTGGTTAGTTCCTACCTGTCTCCCCAGCTCAGTGCCTGGCACATAGTTAGAAAAATATTTACAGAGTGAAAATATTGATTTTTAAACAGGCCAAAGAAATGTGATATGTACTTAAGAACATATTGAAAATGCTTTGGGTAGTATAGTCACTTTCACAATGTTGATTCTTCCAATCCAAAATGGTTCTGAAGAACCTAGGGACAGGACAGGAATAAAGACGCAGATGTAGAGAATGGACTTGAGGACACGGGGAGAGGGAAGGGTAAGCTGGGCTGAAGTGAGAGAGTGGCATTGACTTATATACACTACCAGATGTAAAATAGATGGCTAGTGGGAAGCAGCTGCATGGCACAGGGAGATCAGCTCCGTGCTTTGTGACCACCTAGAGGGGTGGGATAGGGAGGGTGGGAGGGAGACGCAAGAGGGAGGGGATATGGGATATAAGTATACATACAGCTGATTCACTTTGTTATACAGCAGAAACTAACACACCATTGTAAAACAATTATACTCCAATAAAGATGTTAAAAAAAAAAAAGAAAGAAAATGCTTAGGTGATACCTAACATTGCATGTGTGGGTACATTGGGGAAGGCTTTCCAGAAGCGCATGAGCTGGGCTTTGGAGAATGTTTGCTTTTGGTGGCAAGGCCATGGCACCAGTCCTGCAAAGGTGCTCCTGGAGGTGGGAAGAGCTGGCCTATGGGCACAGGAAACAGCAGTGGTTCTGCAGCGAGGGGAGATGGGTGAGAGGGGCAGATGGTCCGGTCCTGAAGGAGCCAGGACTTCATCCTGTAGGGAACACTTAGGATGATGCATTCTAACCAACTCCCTCCCTACCATTAGGACCCCTCCCAAATTCTTCCAGTACCTTCCATAGGGCTCTCCACCTGATCCGCCCTCAGGAAGTGTCTCAGTTCCTTTACCAGGCTCCTCCAAGGCCCAGAAGAGAATGTTTTTTTGGCCATGGTCCAGAGTTTGCCAGAAAGAAAAACTAACAAGAGGATCATAACACACGTCCTCCCTCACAGCTCGTAAACTTGTCCTGTTGGTAGAGGCACCGCGCCCATCGGCATTATCCTGATGAAGGAAGGGCTGCAGTGGGCTGGGCATTTCTGAGGAATGGGTGGCCAATCAGGCCGTAAATCCCAGCCACTTGTGCTGGTGGCTGGGACAGGCTAGCAGCTCAACAGCTTTTCTCTTCTGAGGACACATTGCCTCCTGCCAGTGTTCTTTAAAACGCATTATTGAGAGGAAGGGCTTGGGGCTACTCCTCAAACAACATTTTAAAAAAAGAGGGAAGGAATATGGGAACAGATGTATATGTATAACTGATTCACTTTGTTATAAAGCAGAAACTAATTTAAAAAAAAGAGTTGTCCTAGAATAAGAGTACAATGAGGATGAGAATTCCTCTCTTAGTTCCTATGTATTTCTCCTTGAGTTAACTTATCACTCAATGTTCAACCCTCATGTTTAAAAAAAAAAAAGTTCTGCATCAGTTTGTTTTACCTGCTATAAATAGAGAAGTTAATTCTAAGAGAATGCAATACTGACTCTTGCAAATCTTTTAAAAAAATTTATTGAAATAGAGTTGATTTACAACGTTGTGTTAATTTCTGCTGTACAGCAAAGTGACTCAGTTATACATATATATTCTTTTTCATATTCTTTTCCATTGTGGTTTATCACAGGATATTGAATATAGTTCCTTGTGCTAGACAGTAGGACTTTGTTGTTTATCCTGGCCTTTCCAAATCTTAATCAGTCCCGTTGTGGACAAGTTGGAGTGTTGTGATTGAAGCAGGTGGTAGGACTGTTGGGGTCCTGGGTTCTATTTAAAACTCTGTCATCAACACACTGTAGGATCTTGTGAGGGTTTCTTCACCTTTTTCCCCTCAAGTTCCTCGTAACATCTGATTGCTGAAAGTCACTTCCTGCGTGTCACTCAGAAGCTAGGCAAGGGCTAATGGAACGGACAGATATTGAGATGTCACATCAAGGAAAGTCCTTTTTTAAAGGGGCTTTAAAGCAAGGCAACTCAGCTTTTTTTAAAAATTAATTAATTAATGTATTTATTTTTGGCTGCGTTGGGTCTTCGTTGCTGCGAGGGCTTTCTCTAGTTGCAGTGAGCAGGGCCTACACTTTGTTGCGGTGCACGGGCTTCTTACTGCAGTGGCTTCTCTTTTTGCGGAACATGGGCTCTAAGGGCGTGGGCTCAATAGTTGTGGCGCACGGGCTTAGCTTCTCAGCGGCATGTGGGATCTTCCCGGGCCAGGGCTCGAACCCGTGTCCCCTGCACTGGCAGGTGGCTTCTTAACCACTGTGCCACAAGGGAAGTCCGGCAACTCACCTCTTAAAGCGAATTCAGTACTTGAATATTTGCATTGAGATAGTTATTTAAAAGAAATGTAAGTTCTCACTGCCGTTTGCCATTCAGAAAGCACCCAGCATCCTGCTAAGTTCCTACATGCCAGTATGGGAGCTGGATAACCACCCTGCCTAAAAGCCAGCAAAGGCAAAGAGTAAAGACAGAAGCTCTGCATGTTTCTGTTAATCGTGGTAACTGTTAGATTCTGTAGTCTTCTGGTACAATTTCGTCTGTGTTTCTGAATGGCTCCTGAGCCCTTATGGTATTTAACTGTCAACTCTTACAACCCCTCACTCCCCAATTTTTTATTTTGAAAAATTTCAAAACTACAGAAAGGTGAAAGAATACCTACCTAGATTCACCAACTGTTAACATTTTGCCACATTTGTTTTGTCTCTCTGTCTCCACTTGGAGCCATTTGAAATTGCAGGTATCATGACATTTTACCCTTAATATGCATCAGCATGTTTCTCCAAGGATAGTCTCCTCAGAACCACACTTCTATTGCACTGATACAATAATCTTATCTAATATGTAATCTGGGGATGGGGTGGGGGAGGGGAAGTGGATGAAGGTGGTCGAAAAGTACCAACCTCCTGTTATGAGATACATAAGTACTAGGGGTGTGATGTACAACATGATGAATATCATGAACACTGCTGTATGTTATATATGAAAATTGTTAAGAGAGTAAATCATAAGAATTCTCATCACAAGGAAAACAATTTTTTCTATTTCTTTAATTTTTTTTTTAATTTTTTTTTTATTTTACAAATTTAATCAGTTATACATATACATATGTTCCCATATCCCCTCCCTTTTGCGTCTCCCTCCCACCCTCCCTATCCCACCCCTCCAGGCGGTCACAAAGAACCGAGCTGATCTCCCTGTGCTATGCGGCTGCTTCCCACTAGCTATCTACCTTACGTTTGGTAGTGTATATATGTCCATGCCGCTCTTTCACTTTGTCACAGCTTACCCTTCCCCCTCCCCATATCCTCAAGTCCATGCTCTAGTAGGTCTGTGTCTTTATTCCTGTCTTACTCCTAGGTTCTTGATGACATTTTTTTCTTAAATTCCATATATATGTGTCAGCATACAGTATTTGTCTTTCTCTTTCTGACTTACTTCACTCTGTAGGACAGACTCTAGGTCCATCCACCTCATTACAAATAGCTCAATTTCATTTCTTTTTATGGCTGAGTAATATTCCATTGTATATATGTGCCACATCTTCTTTATCCATTCATCCGATGATGGACACTTAGGTTGTTTCCATCTCCGGGCTATTGTAAATAGGGCTGCTATGAACATTTTGGTACATGTCTCTTTTTGAATTATGGTTTTCTCAGGGTATATGCCCAGTAGTGGGATTGCTGGGTCATATGGTAGTTCTATTTGTAGTTTTTTAAGGAACCTCCATACCGTTCTCCATAGTGGCTGTACCAATTCACATTCCCACCAGCAGTGCAAGAGTGTTCCCTTTTTTCCACACCCTCTCCAGCATTTATTGTTTCTAGATTTTTTGATGATGGCCATTCTGACTGGTGTGAGATGATATCTCATTGTAGTTTTGATTTGCATTTCTCTAATGAGTAAAGATGTTGAGCATCCTTTCATGTGTTTGTTGGCTGTCTGTATATCTTTTGTGGAGAAATGTCTATTTAGGTCTTCAGCCCATTTTTGGATTGGGTTGTTTGTTTTTTTGCTATTGAGCTGCATGAGCTGCTTATAAATTTTGGAGATTAATCCTTTGTCAGTTGCTTCGTTTGCAAATATTTTCTCCCATTCTGAGGGTTGTCTTTTCGTCTTGTTTATGGTTTCCTTTGCTGTGCAAAAGCTTTGAAGTTTCATTAGGTCCCATGTGTTTATTTTTGTCTTTATTTCCATTTCTCTAGGAGGTGGGTCCAAAAGGATCTTGCTGTGATTTATGTCATAGAGTGTTCTGCCTATGTTTTCCTCTAGGAGTTTGATAGTGTCTGGCCTTACATTTAGGTCTTTAATCCATTTTGAGCTAATTTTTGTGTATGGTGTTAGGGAGTGATCTAATCTCATACTTTTACATGTCCCTGTCCAGTTTTCCCAGCACCACTTATTGAAGAGACTGTCCTTTCTCCACTGTACATTCCTGCCTCCTTTATCAAAGATAAGGTGACCATATGTCCGTGGGTTTATCTCTGGGCTTTCTATCCTGTTCCATTGATCTATCTTTCTGTTTTTGTGCCAGTACCATACTGTCTTGATTACTGTAGCTTTGTAGTATAGTCTGAAGTCAGGGAGCCTGATTCCTCCAGCTCCATTTTTCGTTCTCAAGATTGCTTTGGCTATTCGGGGTCTTTTGTGTTTCCATACAAATTGTGAAATTTTTTGTTCTAGTTCTGTGAAAAATGCCATTGGTAGTTTGATAGGTATTGCATTGAATCTGTAGATTGCTTTGGGTAGTAGAGTCATTTTCACAATGTTGATTCTTCCAATCCAAGAACATGGTACATCTCTCCATCTATTTGTATCATCTTTAATTTCTTTCATCAGTGTCTTATAATTTTCTGCATACAGGTCTTTTGTCTCCTTAGGTAGGTTTATTCCTAGATATTTTATTCTTTTTGTTGCAATGGTAAATGGGAGTGTTTCCTTGATTTCACTTTCAGATTTTTCATCATTAGTATATAGGAATGCCAGAGATTTCTGTGCATTAATTTTGTATCCTGCAACTTTACCAAATTCATTGATTAGCTCTAGTAGTTTTCTGGTAGCATCTTTAGGATTCTCTATGTATAGTATCATGTCATCTGCAAACAGTGACAGCTTTACTTCTTCTTTTCCCATTTGGATTCCTTTTATTTCTTTTTCTTCTCTGATTGCTGTGGCTAAAACTTCCAAAACTATGTTGAATAAGAGTGGTGAGAGTGGGCAACCTTGTCTTGTTCCTGATCTTAGTGGAAATGGTTTCAGTTTTTCACCATTGAGGACGATGCTGGCTGTGGGTTTGTCATATATGGCCTTTATTATGTTGAGGAAAGTTCCCTCTATGCCTACTTTCTGCAGGGTTTTTATCATAAAGGGGTGTTGAATTTTGTCAAAAGCTTTCTCTGCATCTATTGAGATGATCATATGGTTTTTCTCCTTCAACTTGTTAATATGGTGTATCACAGTGATTGATTTGCGTATATTGAAGAATCCTTGCATTCCTGGAATAAACCCCACTTGATCATGGTGTATGATCCTTTTAATGTGCTGTTGGATTCTGTTTGCTAGTATTTTGTTGAGGATTTTTGCATCTATGTTCATCAGTGATATTGGCCTGTAGTTTTCTTTCTTTGTGACATCCTTGTCTGGTTTTGGTATCAAGGTGATGGTGGCCTCGTAGAATGAGTATGGGAGTGTTCCTCCCTCTGCTATATTTTGGAAGAGTTTCAAAAGGATAGGTGTTAGCTCTTCTCTAAATGCTTGATAGAATTCGCCTGTGAAGCCATCTGGTCCTGGGCTTTTGTTTGTTGGAAGATTTTTATCACAGTTTCAATTTCAGTGCTTGTGATTGGTCTGTTCATATTTTCTATTTCTTCCTGATTCAGTCTTGGCAGGTTGTGCATTTCTAAGAATTTGTCCATTTCTTCCAGGTTGTCCATTTTATTGGCATAGAGTTGCTTATAGTAATCTCTCATGATCTTTTGTATTTCTGCAGTGTCAGTTGTTACTTCTCCTTTTTCATTTCTAATTCTATTGATTTGAGTCTTCTCCCTTTTTTTCTTGATGAGTCTGGCTAATGGTTTATCAATTTTGTTTATCTTCTCAAAGAACCAGCTTTTAGTTTTATTGATCTTTGCTATCGTTTCCTTCATTTCTTTTTCATTTATTTCTGATCTGATTTTTATGATTTCTTTCCTTCTGCTAACTTTGGGATGTTTTTGTTCTTCTTTCTCTAATTGCTTTAGGTGCAAGGTTAGGTTGTTTATTCGAGATATTTCCTGTTTCTTAAGGTGGGATTGTATTGCCATAAACTTCCCTCTTAGAACTGCTTTTGCTGCATCCCATAGGTTTTGGGTCGTCGTGTCTCCATTGTCATTTGTTTCTAGGTATTTTTTAATTTCCTCTTTGATTTCTTCAGTGATCACTTCGTTATTAAGTAGTGTATTGTTTAGCCTCCATGTGTTTGTATGTTTTACAGCTCTTTTCCTGTAATTGATATCTAGTCTCATAGCATTGTGGTCGGAAAAGATACTTGATACAATTTCAATTTTCTTAAATTTACCAAGGCTTGATTTGTGACCCAAGATATGATCTATCCTGGAGAATGTTCCATGAGCACTTGAGAAAAATGTGTATTCTGTTGTTTTTGGATGGAATGTCCTATAAATATCAATTAAGTCCATCTTGTTTAATGTATCATTTAAAGCTTGTGTTTCCTTATTTATTTTCATTTTGGATGACCTGTCCATTGGTGAGAGTGGGGTGTTAAAGTCCCCTACTATGATTGTGTTACTGTCGATTTCTCCTTTTATGGCTGTTAATATTTCCCTTATGTATTGAGGTGCTCCTATGTTTGGTGCATAAATATTTACAATTGTTATATCTTCTTCTTGGATTGATCCCTTGATCATTATGTAGTGTCCTTCTTTGTCTCTTCTAGTAGTCTTTATTTTAAAGTCTATTTTGTCTGATATGAGAATTGCTACTCCAGCTTTCTTTTGGTTTCCATTTGCATGGAATATCTTTTTCCATCCCCTTACTTTCAGTCTGTATGTGTCTCTAGGTCTGAAGTGGGTCTCTTGTAGACAGCATATATATGGGTCTTGTTTTTGTATCCATTCAGCCAGTCTGTGTCTTTTGGTGGGAGCATTTAGTCCATTTACATTTAAGGTAATTATTGATATGTATGTTCCTATTCCCATTTTCTTAATTGTTTTGGGTTCGTTATTGTAGTTCTTTTCCTTCTGTTGTGTTTCTTGCCTAGAGAAGTTCCTTTAGCATTTGTTGTAAAGCTGGTTTGGTGGTGCTGAACTCTCTCAGCTTTTGCTTGTCTGTAAACGTTTTAATTTCTCCATCAAATCTGAATGAGATCCTTGCTGGGTAGAGTAATCTTGGTTGCAGGTTTTTCTCCTTCATCACTTTAAGTATGTCCTGCCACTCCCTTCTGGCTTGTAGAGTTTCTGCTGAGAGATCAGCTGTTATCCTGATGGGGATTCCCTTGTGTGTTATTTGTTGTTTTTGCCTTGCTGCTTTTAATATGATTTCTTTGTGTTTAATTTTTGACAGTTTGATTAATATGTGTCTTGGTGTATTTCTCCTTGGATTTATTCTGTATGGGACTCTCTGTGCCTCCTGGACTTGATTAACTATTTCCTTTCCCATATTAGGGAAGTTTTCAACTATAATCTCTTCAAATATTTTCTCAGTCCCTTTCTTTTTCTCTTCTTCTTCTGGAATCCCTATAATTTGAATGTTGGTGCGTTTAATGTTGTCCCAGAGGTCTCTGAGACTGTCCTCTGTTCTTTTCATTCTTTTTTCTTTATTTTGCTCTGCATCAGTTATTTCCACTATTTTATCTTCCACCTCACTTATCCGTTCTTCTGCCTCAGTTATTCTGCTATTGATCCCATCTAGAGTATTTTTTATTTCATTTATTGTGTTTTTAATCGATGCTTGATTCGTCTTTAGTTCTTCTAGGTCCTTGTTAACTGTTTCTTGCATTTTGTCTATTCTATTACCAAGATTTTGGATCATCTTTACCATCATTATTCTGAATTCTTTTTCAGATAGACTGCCTATTACCTCTTCATTTGTTAGGTCTGGTGGGTTTTTATCTTGCTCCTTCTCCTGCTGTGTGTTTTTCTGTCTTCTCATTTTGCTTATGTTACTGTGTTTGGGGTCTCCTTTTTGCAGGCTGCAGGTTCGTAGTTCCCGTTGTTTTTGGTGTCTGTCCCCAGTGGCTAAGGTTGGTTTAGTGGGTTGTGTAGGCTTCTTGGTGGAGCGGACTACTGCCTGTGTTCTGGTGGATGAGGCTGGATCTTGTCTTTCTGGTGGGCAGGTCCACGTCTGGTGGTGTGTTTTGGGGTGTTTGCGGACTTTTTATGATTTGAGGCAGCCTCTCTGCTAATGGGTGGCGTTGTGTTCCTGTCTTGCTAGTTGTTTGGCATAGGGTGTCCAGCACTGTAGCTTGCTGGTCGTTGAGTGAAGCTGGGTGCTGGTGTTGAGATGGAGATCTCTGGAAGATTTTCGCCGTTTGATATTATGTGGAGCTGGGAGGTCTCTTGTGGACCAGTGTCCTGAAGTTCGCTCTCCCACCTCAGAGGCACAGCACTGACTCCTGGCTCCTCAATTTGGGATGATTTGTTGTCTATTCATGTATTCCACAGATGCAGGGTACATGAAGTTGATTGTGGAGCTTTAATCCGCTGCTTCTGAGGCTGCTGGGAGAGGTTTCCCTTTCTCTTCTTTGTTCTCACAGCTCCTGGGTCTCAGCTTTGGATTTGGCCCCGCCTCTGCGTGTAGGTCGCCGGAGGGCGTCTGTTCTTCGCTCAGACAGGACAGGGTTAAAGGAGCAGCCTCTTCGGGGACTCTATTTCTTTAATTTTATACCTATATGAGGTGATGGATGTTTACTAAACTTACTGTGAGAACCACTTCATGATGCATGTAAATCAAATCATTATGCTGTACACCTTAAACTTACATAGTGCTGTGTCAATTATATCTCAATAAAACTGGAAGAAAAAAATGCAATCCATATTAAAATTTGCTCAGTTGTGCCAATAATGTCCAGTAATGTAGTTGATTTTTTTTTTTTTTTTTGCGGTACGCGGGCCTCTCACTGTTGTGGCCTCTCCCGTTGCGGAGCACAGGCTCCGGACGCTCAGGCTCAGCGGCCATGGCTCACGGGCCCAGCTGCTCCGCGGCACGTGGGATCTTCACGGACTGGGGCACAAACCCATGTCCCCTGCATTGGCAGGCGGACTCTCAACCACTGCGCCACCAAGGAAGCCCGATTTTTTTTTTTTTTCAGTTTAGGATTCACTCATTTAGCTGTGTGTCTCTTTAGCCCAGGTCCGTTGTTTTATAGATTGTCCCAAATGTGGAATTCATCTAGTTGTTTCCTCATGATTATATTGAGGTTAAATGCTTTTGCAAAAGCAGTACAAGGTGATGTCGTGTACTCCCTAATACACTGCATTGGGGGTGCAGAATGCCAGGCTGGAGTTCCACGGGTGATGCTGAGTTTGATCACTTGTTTAACGTAGTGGCTGCCAGGTTGCTCCATTGTAGAAAGCACTTTCCCTTTGAATTTAATAAGTAAGGGTGGGTGATACTTAGAGGGGTGTGACTATCCAGTTCCACAACGACCTTTCACTCAGTGCTTTCAGCATCCGTTGGTGATCTTGCCTGAATCCTTGATTTCGTTGATGGTTACAAAATGATGATCCTATCATTCCTTCTACATTTTCTCCCTGGGGTTCTTGTGTAAAAAAGATTCCCTTCCTCTCCCTTTTTTGAATATTACTATGGGTTCAAAAATCCTTTTTTAAAAAACTCAATGGTTTATAATCCAAAAGATTATAAGTGTTTTAAAACTGTGTGTTGCCTACTTTAGAAGTGGACAAGATGTATAAATTATAAATGTGAAATTTACCCCTATTCTCCCCCAACTCTGAAAAAAATCTCATCATACTGACCTTTGATTGTTGGGTCAGGCAGGAGTTAACAGTCATTACCTTTAGCAGTTAACTTCTGAAGATGTCACTAGCCACACTGTAAGTGCTTAATAGTCACATATGGCTGGAGTTACGTACTGGACAGCACCAATTATAGAACATTTCCATTATAGCAGGAAGTTCTCTTGAACAGCACTGTATTACAACATCGATGGCAGCACTATTTTAAAAAACCAAAACCCATTGGGTGATAAGGGTGTGTTACTGTAGGTTCATCCATTGTAACAAATGAGGCACTGTGGTATGGGATGTTGACAGTAGGGGAGGCTCTGTGTGCGGGGGGGACTGGGGGTAAATGGGAACTCTCTGTACTTACTGCATAATTTTGCTGTGAGCCTACAACTTGTCTAAATAATAAAGTTTATTAATTGAAAAATTAAAAAAATCCCAAACCTGAGAAACCTCTACAAGTCCACCAATAATAAAACAGATAAATTGTGATATATTCACACCATAGAATACTATTTGGCAATGAGAATGAACGATTTACGATTACAGGTGAGAATATGGACGAATCTCACAAGCCCTGATTAAAAAAGTGAGATACGTAAGGGTATATACCATTGATTCTGTTTCTATGTAATATAAAGTGAGGCAAAAAGGTTAGAACAGCGCTTAGGTGGGTGCTGGTCACGCTCTGTGCCTGCATCAGGGTGCTGGCTGCATCAATGTGTTGCTTGTGAAAATTCAGCTATCTGTACACTTATGATTGTGCACTTTCTGTATACATATTGCACTTCAATAAAACATTTAAAAATTTTATTGAGGGTCTACTTTTTGCTAACATAATGCCTTTTTTTTTTTTTTTTTTTTTTGCTGTACGCAGGCCTCCCACTACCGTGGCCTCTCCCACCGCGGAGCACAGGCTCCGGACGCGCAGGCCCAGCGGCCATGGCTCACGGGCCCAGCCGCTCTGCGGCATGTGGGATCTTCCCGGACCGGGGCACTAACCCGTGTCCCCTGCATCGGCAGGCGGACTCCCAACCACTGCGCCACCAGGGAAGCCCCTGCCTTTTGTTTTTAAATTGCTCAAAATGGTTGTTGTTTCCTCTTTATACTGGAGACTTTTTAAAAAAACTATTTATTTGGCGGCATCGTTGCGGCACATGGGCTCTAGAGCACGCAAGCTTATCTGCGGCATCCATGTGGGATCTTCATTCCCCAAACAGGGATCGAACCTTCGTCCCCTGCATTGGAAGGCGGATTCTTAACCACTGGACCACCAGGGAAGTGGAAACTTTTGAAAGCACCATTTTTCCTTTCTGTAGGGCCTCTCACCCTCACCTGGTACACAGTACGTTGAACACAACAGACAACAAATGGTTGTTAAGGGTGGAAATTTAAAACGATTTTCCTCACTTCTCCACAAAGACCGAAGATGGGAAAAGGCTGGTAAAACAAGGTGGCAGTAAGTAGATTTCTGGCTTGCTGCCGAATTTTTCCTGGTTCCCCGCCAAGAAAACATGCGCTGCTATTGGTTTCTTGAGAGAAACCACACTTCCTTCTAATTTCCTGAAAAGTAAACAGATGACAGATGTATAGCAGGTTCTACTTGAAAAGGGTGGCATAGTCCGTGTAATTAAATATTGGAAAAAAGATTTGAAACAAAGAATTTGATAATGTGATAATGATAATGACTGCACTTCGTAAATTTAAGTACTAACCTGTAAAACAAGGGTGAGAATACTTAAAAATAAAAATTGCGAGGATGCTTAACGAGACGTATTCTGGGCAGAAGCAAAGGTGAAAATAGAAATTCCCTTTTCGTGGTGTCCTAGTTTGGGTTCCTCAGACTGTAAACAAAGACTTAGGTTCAGTTAGTTTATTTGGGTGGCACTTCCGTGAAGCAGAAATGAGAAAGAGGAGAAAGTGAGACCGGGAAGGGAGAAAAGGTGAATTAATGAGACAGTTTTAGCCGTGGGCGAGCGTGGCTCAGTTCCACTGAGGACGAACATGTAGAATGTACACATTGGGTGAAAGGGAAGCTGGGGTGCTTACCAACTGGCCCCCATTCCTTACTGGTTGGGGGTTACCCCAGGGAGTGTTAAGCCCCCAGCCCTTCTAGACTGCCCTGTGTGCAGGCTGAGCAAGCTCCTGGGGTGCAGAAAAAGTCCTCAGGTGGGAAAGCAGAAAACACAGGGCTTGTGGAAAGCTGTGAGCCTGCACCGGAACCGTGTATTGGGCTGCAGGCGAACTCCAATTAGGCTAAGGGATGTGGAGTGGGTGGGGCATCTGCACAGACATCATCTCTTACCAGCAATACGTGCTAGGAAATTGAGTCAGATACTCTTCACAATTGTTACACACCCATGAATGTTAAATATCAAAGGCATACATCAAGGAATAAGTCCTCACATTTATGTTTGACTTTTGACAGGGGTATCAAAATAATTCAATGGGGAAGGGCTAGTCTTTTCAACAAATGGTGTTGGGACTACTGGATATCCACATGCAAAATAATGAAGTTGGTTTGTCCCCTACCTCACACCATATACAAAAATCAACTCTGGCCCAAAGACCTAAATTTAAGAGCTAAAACCCTAAAACTCTTGGGAAAAAACACGGGAGTAAATCTTAGTAACCTTTTATTTGCCAATACTTTCTTAATTATAATACCCAAAGCACAAGCAACCACAGCAAAAAAAGATAAATTTGAACTTCATCAAAATTAAAATTTGGTCAATGAATACTTATTAATGAACAAAAATTTTAAATTTCCCACATATAACAATTTTCAAATATACCAAATACATTAAGGTCGGTTAAAGGCAAGCCTTCTTTAAAAAAAATTTTTTTTAACACTTTTTTTTTTGGCCACACCTCATGGCTTGCAGGATCTTAGTTCCCCCACCAGGGATAGAACCCAGGCCCTTGGCAGTGAAAGCAGAGTCCTAACCACTGGACCACCAGGGAATTCCCAAGGCAAGGCTTCTTAACAGTGAATTCATGAACTTTGGGGACCTGTGAATGTTCTGATACATTTTGCAAAATTGTGTAGGTGGGAATGTGCATTTTTCTGGAGAAAGCATTTATAACTTCCATTAGATTTCCAAAAATATCTATGACACAGAACAAGGTAAGGATCTGAATTAAGGGAATAATGAGGCTCAGAGAGAAAGAGAGACAAAAGTAAAGAAGTGAGAGGCTGAAGCAGCCATAGTGTATTATAAAGGTGATTGTAAAAGGTCAACTGCCCTTGTTGGTCAACTACTCCTGATGGTCCTAAGTGCTGAGGACATCAAGGATCCCTACACCTAAAACAAGAACCAGCTGCTTAACTGCTACTTTTCTCACTCGTTGTGGGTTTGGCTATAGAAAAACCCACGCTCCCCTCTGGGGAAGAGACTCACGGTGACTTTCAACAGAGGATTATGCTCTTCAAGGGCTTTTAAAAATCACCTGTGCTAGCCCCATTCCAAGATCTGATATGCCTTCTGCCATATTAGGGGTGTGTTGGGTATGTGTGTGAGATGGAGAATCACAAATCTCATAATGTACTCAAAAATCCATCTAAAATCCCAGCATGTTTTAGTAAATTAAAATTGTTTAAATAATGTGAAATGTCCAAATTGCAGTGTAGCTACACAAATAAAAAATCCATGTGGCAATTTAATTTTAATATTTCTTCAAAAAATTCCCAGTTTACAAATTACTATGCATTTGTATATATGTTTACACAAATAAACATACATCATTTATTCCCTCATCTCAGATTCAGCCTCCTACAGGAACAGGTTTCTGGGGCTCCAAGATGACCCTGTTAATTGGAGTTGGTGCTCTGAGGAGCCCCCCGGTCTTCATATCAGCTGTTGGGTGTGAATCACAAGGGCAGGGTCCACCCTATCGCACCACAGATGCACAGTGCAGATGCTACTTCTGTTGCAGGCCAAATTCACGTATCCAGGTGCTTATAGAGTCTACGACTTTTCTCTTTTTTATTTCTGTTGCCATGTTTTTTCCAGGGCTTCCCAGCCCCCGTCTCAGAGCTCACAGTAGCTGCCGTCACCAGGCCACTCCCAGGCTTGTAGCCCATCACAGCCTGGACTCCTTTGGTCAAAGCTCTCACATTTTCCTAGGAAATAAGAGAAAATATTATTGGCAATGTCAGCAGTCTCCTTTACAGGATATGCACAGGATTGCTTATGGAGAACTCCAAGAGAGTGGACTTCCATCTCTCACTGGTCCTCTTTCTCTCCCCATTCCTTAATAAGTTTCTCAGTGTTTTGTCTTCACTCCATTCTCTTTGTCCTCAACTTTGTTTAGTCCATGGCTTCAAACAACATCTATAACTAGGCTCAATACCAGCTATTTTCTGGAAATCTCTATCTTGATATCAAACTTCAACTGGCCACAACCCAAAGTTAGTTAGAAGCTGACTCTCCATTCTTTATTTCGGCCAGTGGTATAAGAATCTGCCCAGCCCTGAAGATGGCACACACTCTGTCTTCCTTATCTATCACATACAGCCAGGCACTAAGTTCTGTGGATTCCACTCTCAAGAACTTTGTACATCTTCCCCCCTCTTCTCCATCCCCACTGCTCTAACCCAGGTGTTCATCAGCTTTCACTGGACTTTCACTTTCACTGCAAGACTCCTCAAATCCAGTGTGTACATTTCTATCAGAGTTCTCTATTCTGTATCTCTCTAGTCCTGTCCTCACAGATCTCTGATGGCCGCCTGTGGCCTGGGGAATCAAGTTCATATTCCCTCACATGGCACACAAGGCCACCTACAACATGGGCTCTTTACTGAAAAAGTCCACTCTCACATCTTTTTGCCTTCGTTCATGCTACTCCTTCTGCCTGGAAATCTGGCCCTCACCGCTTCTTCCAACTGACACATTTTTATTTGTTCCTCAAAGTCCAGCTTAAATAGCACTTCTTTGCTGTAGTTTAGCAAGGATGTGGAGAAATTAGAACCCTCATACATTGCTGATGGGGATGTAAAATGGTGCAGCCACTTTTGGAAAGTTTGGCAGTACCTCAACTGTTAAACTTAGAGTTCCCACATGGCCCAGCAATCCCACTCCTAATGTATATACCCAAGAGAAATGAAATATATGTCCACACAAACACTTGCACATGAATGTTCATAGCAGCATTATTCATAATAGACAAAAAGTGGAAACAACCCAAATGTCCAACAACTGATAAATGGATAAACAAAATGTGGTCTATCCATTCAATGGAATATTATTTGGCAATAAAAAGGAATACAGTACTGATACATGGGTGAACCTTGAAGCCATTAGGCTAAAGAAGCTAGTCACAAAGGATCACAGAGAGTATGATTCCATTTACATGAAACGTCCAGAATAGACAAATCTTTATATGGAGAAAGTAGCTTAGTGGTTGGCAGGGGATGGGGACAGAGGGGAGTGGAGAGTGAATGCTAATGGGTACAGGGTTTCTTTCTGGATTGAGTGGTGATGGTTACATAACTCTGCAAATATCCTATAACCTACTGAAACGTATATTTTAAAAGTGTGAATTTTATGGTATGCGAATGTTATTTCAATAAAGCTGTTAAACAAAATGTACTGGATCAGAAGTTAAAAAAAAAACTTTAAAACTTACCTGATGGAAAAAAGTTTTGTCCACTACATTTTCAATCTGATTTGCTTTTTTATTTCTGCGCAGCTGCATTTTTATTTCCCCACCATTTGCTTTTTTCTCTAGGAGTCGCTGGTGTTGATACTGAAAGGTCAGAGGATCTCTTCCAGGAGGAGGATGACAGTACAGGAGTTTACCCTGCAAAGACAACATGCATGGTAACAGCACATCCTCAGGGCCATCTGTGTGAGAGTCCACAGAGGAGGCCTCTCCATGGTGCACCCTCTGATGGAACTTTCGGCCTTTTGACAGCTGAGCTGAGTTTTGGTCACTGCAACTGGAGAGTCCCTACTTACACCCTGATGATGATCCTTAGTGTTCTCGAGGCCTACCTCTTCCCACAGCTCCCACACAAGAACGAAATCTTCCCTGTGCCCCCTTTTACCTTGTTTACCGTACTCTTCAGTACATGTATATGATTATACTTAAGAGAATATTTTCCAAAACAAAATCCAGGACGTAGTTGGACAGTGTGGCTGTACTAATGGGGACACTGGGCCTGCTGCTGTTGTCCACTGGGTGCCAAGTTTCCTCTTTCCACCATAAACACTCTAAAAACTGTGGTTGTTTTTAACTCATCTCCCCCACCCTCCATAGTTTTACAAATGGTAAATGAATAAATAATTCATCTATACAAATATTCTATTAACTGTTTTCCTACCGAATTTAAAAAAAAGAGAATATGGCTGCCCTTTTTTCTATGCTCCAAGCTCTGCTGATGGTGTATTGAGAAGAGGACGGAATAAAGTGAAATCCTCACAACCAATTAAGCCCCTGGAATGCTTTTTTGTGGAAAGAAGTAGCTTAATAAATAAAAACTATTGGGGCTAATTAAGTGCCAGGCACTGAGCTCAGTGATGTGCGTGCGTGCCTGAGTGTGTGTGTGTGTGTGTGTGTGTGTGTGTGTGCGTGTGTGTCTCCATACACTGTTCTCATTTATTTCCCATAATAATCTCATGGGATAGGTACTATTAATTCCTATTTTACTGATGAAGGAAACCCAAAACTTAGCATGTCCTCACTTGTAATAAGAGAATAACACCTCACAGACTTACATATATATATATATTTTTTTTGCGGTACACGGGCCTCTCACTGTTGTGGCCTCTCCCGTTGCGGAGCACAGGCTCCGGACGCGCAGGCTCAGCGGCCATGGCTCATGGGCCTAGCTGCTTTGCGGCATGTGGGATCTTCCCAGACCGGGGCACAAACCCGTGTCCCCTGCATCAGCAGGCGGACTCTCAACCACTGTGCCACCAGGGAAGCCAAGACTTACATATTTTTAATGAGATGACAAATGTAAAACATTTAGTACTATTCCTAGCAGGGCTAGCTTTGAATAAATGTTAGCTATGATTATTATTGTTACTGGACAAGTGTTGGAAGACAGGTATATAAACAGCTACACTGCAAGGAATACTGTGATATAGCTGCAGTAGGAACACCCAAGGGCTGGAGATGGAAACACTGGAGACATAAATTTATCACCTTCCCTGCGAATGGGTATTCAGAGACCTTTATCTCTGTCATATTATGTCAGTCACTTCTATGATTCATACGATGCTAGCTCTCCTGGATCAAGAACGTAATTCCAGTTACGGCACAATATCAATGAGAAGGTATCTCCTTTATAAACCAGCCGGTTGCCATTACCCTAAGCATACGCTGTGGAGAAAGAAGACCTACTTATTCCAGAGGAACAAGAAGCAGGGTTCACTTACATTGACATAATCCTTCAGGATGTAGCGTGCAGATCGAGGTTGGTCTGGCTGTCCATGTGCTGTCATGAATCCTCGCATACCTGTGAGGATTTGCAAAACCTAAGTTAGAAAATATCACAACAAAGACAACTGAAGTGATGGAAATCTAGCCTTTTCTGTTATTACACTGTGCATTCTTACTTAACCTTAAAAAAAAAACAAATCAATTAATAATGTAGAAAATATTTTGGTTAGCATTACAAAAACATCTGATAATCCAGGAGAATAGACTATATTGTTACATCTGATCTTCTGACAACCACCTAGCAACATGCTGTGACACATTCAACCTCTCTCTACTCCAGTCATTTCTTCTATCTCTCTGATTTTAATGATTGATTCCAGGAGGCTACTTGTACAATGCTATGTTGTCAATATTATTAGCAAAACCCAAAGCAACAGAGCAAGTTTTCTTATTTAATGATATGTCTACACCTTTTTCAGTTTCCCAAACATACAATGAAGATCCTTTTAATACTAACTCAAGGGCTTCCCTGGTGGCACAGTGGTTGAGAGTCTGCCTGCTGATGCAGGGGACACAGGTTCGTGCCCTGGTCCGGGAAGATCCCACATGCCGCGGAGCGGCTAGGCCCGTGAGCCATGGCCGCTGAGCCTGCGCGTCCGGAGCCTGTGCTCCGCAACGGGAGAGGCCACAGCAGTGAGAGGCCCACGTACCACAAAAATAAATAAATAAATAAAAATAATACTAACTCAATTAGAAGGGAGTAGCAGAGCACAGCGGGTAAGAACACAAGCTTTGGCCGACAGGTTCAAAACTCAGTTCCCTCCCATACTAGCTGTATGTTGGCTCCTTCAGTTTAGAAGAAAGTATCAATAGTTATAACCGTACACAAAAATACATTTAGGAAAAGGAAAAAAAAATCTAAAGATTAAAAAAAAAAAAAAAGGATTACAGTAAAATAGTTTTTCCCAAGTAAAACACCAAACCCAACAAAACTAAGAAGGAAAAACATTGTTGGGCTTCCCTGGTGGCGCAGTGGTTAAGAATCTGCCTACCAATGCAGGGTACATGGGTTTGAGCCCTGGTCCCAGAAGATCCCACATGCCACGGAGCAACTAAGCCCGTGTGCCACAACTACTGAGCCTGCGCTCTAGAGCCCACGAGCCACAACTACTGAGCCCGTGCGCTGCAACTACTGAAGACCGTGCACCTAGAGCCCACACTCCACAAGAGAAGCCACCGCAACGAGAAGCCCGCGCACTGCAAAGAGTAGCCCCCGCTCACCTCAACCAGAGAAAAGCCTGCGCGCAGCAGCGAAGACACAATGCAGCCAAAAAACACCCCCCAAAAAACAAAAAAACCCCACATTGTTTATTAAAGTCGTTAACTTCTACAGGGCTAAAGAAACCATAAATAAACACTGGGAAAAACATTTGCAGCACAGGTAACAAAGAACTCCTACAAATGATTATGACAAAAACAAATGATGCATAGAAAAAAGTGATTCTCAGAACACCAAATGGCTAACAAATATATGGACAGATGTTGAATTTCACTAATATTTTAAGAATGTTTAGTCATCTGTTTTTACAAACTGGTTTTGTCCTCACTCTCTTTGATTTCATCAGAGAGAATCAGATGAAAAATCTTAAAAGACTCACATTTATTTCAGTTTTATCTGGAAATCAAACCAGATGCAAAGTTTAGTGCAAGTCTACCTTTACCCATCTTTCAGGTTAGCACACTAGAGAGGTCTAGATTAGGAAATCTGGGTTCTCACTGAGGCTATGCCACTGACCAGACACCACCTTGGGCAAGTCATTTCATGCTCTGATTTCAGATTACTTGTCTTAAGAAAAGGGGGATGAGAGGTGGGGGAATCTTTAAGGCCCCTTCTTGCCTGTGATTTTGTGACTATAGCAGTCTTGCAACAAGTGCTTAGTATTCGTCCTCTTTAAAGTCGCTCAACTATAGTAAATTCAAGGTCTGATTTTAACCATATAAGTGTGGTTTATATCAAATCACCTTTCTCTGCCAGTAAATACTCAAAACAGCCTGAACTCCTTCCCTGCTGGGGGCAATTCCTTACAAAGGCAAGCCACACATGCATGGAAACTTTTTTAACCCCACTTTTTCTTTAGGTAGATATGCATCTTTCCAGATTACCTTTAAAGCTTGTGTTTAAGGTAAATAAATCACAATGAATTGGAGAAATGACAGACAAAGATAATTCCCACGCAGAAAAAGAAAAAGCCAACATAGCCTTAGATCAGAAGCCCTGTGTCTACACTTGAGTCCTAGGCCTCTCATAGGAAAGGGCCTGAGAGAGCCTGGGAAGATGTGTCTCCCAGGCACTTGATTTCTATGATGAAGACCTGGGGAAGAGGCAAAGGATACAGAGCAGCTCCTTCTCTAATTCTAAAAAACACTTAACACTGACGTAAAATACCACTCAGGCAGTGGCCGGCTCTCCCTCCTTTACTGCCGGACCAAGTCAGCTACCTGGAGGCCACTTGGTGGGCAAGACCAACAGGACAACAAAAATATCAAGGCTGAAAGATGACATGACAAATACTAAGGAAAAATTCTGAACTTGTACCTTTGCAGAGTATTTCTCTTAGTAGCTATACTATTATTTTTTGTTCATATTTTAAAATAAATCACAACTCACATCCATAAGCCGTCAACAGTTCTTCTGACGTTGGAGGTCGCTGGGGATCTTCATCTTCTCTAGGCCTTATGATGTCAATGCCGTATGTAGCTTCTAAAACACGTCTTGGAATATTCTGGCAAATGTAAGATTGTCAAGGAATCCGTTTCTTTGAACTGACCCCCTCCTCCTCCCCTTGGTGTCTTCTAAGAACATGGTATTTCAGCACCTCTGTGACAAAAAAACTTTTCACCTCTCCAAAGAAGAAGTATGACTATTCCTTAATTTAAAAGACTTTTCTCCCCTCTTTTAAACAAAGCCTTATGCACAATGATCACTTCCAAATGTATCCTTTAAAAATATTAAAATATTATCTCTGAAACAGACCTTAAAGATGACACATTTTTATGTAAATACACTATAGATTTGTGAGATGACCCTAATTCAGACATAAAGCACCGAGTCTTTGTTTCTAATCCTTACAACTATGTAAAGAGTGATTATTTTTTCCTCCCCTATCTATTACCCAGATTTTTCTTAAGCCCTAATATACACATAACAACCAAAATTTTGGCACAGCACAGAGGATATTAGTGATATAGGTGGGAGGTGATCTCTCATCTGGTCAATCGGGAGGATTCCGCTGCAAATCATCTCGGCTTTGGTAGAGACAAAGGATGGCATCACCAGGCCTGGGCAGTCACATAAGCAGAGGCCAGGTTCCACATAGAGAGTCTGAAAGACAAGTAAGAGGTTTATGCTGGGCATACAGCACAGGAAGGGAAAGAAGAGCAGCACACGAGTGGCAAAGAACTTCAGAAAACACCCAGAGGGAGGAACTGGCGGAGAAGGAAATACAGAGGCCGATGCTGTCGAAATACCTGAAAATGCTTGGTGTGACCGGGCGTGGCAGACACAGACACCTTCTTGTTGCCCATGATGGTGTTGATTGTCGAACTCTTACCAACGTTTGGGTAGCCCACCTAGAAGGGTGTCAGAAGGAATGTTTACAGTATAAGTTGGCAAGGATCACGGGATGCCGAAAGCCTACCCTATCTAACAAGCCTATCTAAAGGTAAGAACATTGGACTGGAAGTCTGAAGACAACCCTGAAAGCTCTCATTCTAGTATCTCTTGTAAGTGACGTTGACAGGTAGGGATGAACTGGGAGACTGTAGAAGATAATTAATATGAACAGTGGTGTAACCAATATAAGCCTTGAGAAAGTTCGTTCTTTGAGTTGGGCTTTGCCTGTCACCCAGTCTGCTCCCAGGATGCCCGTGGGCAACAAGAGGGCATCAATGTTCCCTGTGACGCCAGGGCCTGACTGATCTCTGGAGTTCCAGTGTAGCTACCAAAGGATGGGGAATACAGACCCTCACGGAACAATTTTATGACATATTTCATCTTACCAGTCCAACAGTAAGTTGTCCATTCTTCACCTTCTTTCCAGAGTGTAGCTGCTTAAAGATCTCCAGTAATTCCTGCTTCGATACCAGGTGGCTAAAATTCTGTATCTGCCTCTTCTGTGGGGTTTTCCTTCCTTGCGCCTCAGAACGCACAGCACAGCGTTCCTTCCCATCCTGGCCGCGCGCCTGCTCGTCGGGGCTGCTGCCATCTTCTGAGCACGTCTGCCAGTCCTCCTCCTCCTCCTGCCGACAGTCCTCATACTCGCTGTCATCTTCATCACTCCTGGCAACTTCATTAAGTGAAAGATGTTCAGTCTCTTTGTGTAGAGTTTCAGCTTCGTCACAACTGGAGTTTTCAAACTCAGCTGTGATGGCTTCTCCACTGTCTCCGTTTACTTCTTCCTGATGAAATAACAGAAACCACAAAAGTTCAGAAGTGTGTAACAAATGCACTCTTCACTCTGGTGAACAACATTCAGAGTTGGTTATCTAAGATGAACAGAGGACAAGGAAAGTTACGAAGGAGAAAGAAAAAGGGGAATAGAGGGAGAAGACAGCATGAGGATATAACCAAACTTTCAACAGTGGTGTCCTCTGGAGTGGTGGACCTTCACTTTACACAGTTTTGTATTATTTGAACTCTGTACAAATAACATGTATTACTTTTCTAATAGATAACTCTTTTCACCTATTTTTAATAGGTGAGCAAGGGTTTAGAAAAACCTGTATCAAGCTGAACTCCTTGGCAGTACGCTTTTTTTGCAATGGGCTGTAGAATAAAACAAAGCATTTCTCATGAACGATAAAACATTTAACATTCTCTTCTCTGCACAAAGCAAGAAGGGTATGATTTGTAATTTGAGCTTCATTGTATATTTGCATTTCAAAGACAGTGGTTTGCATAGTTAAGGAAACTGCTATTCTTTTATAACTGCCTTTAATAAATCATAGCACCATGGAGCATAGGTCCCTGCGTGTGAAGTATGAGAGCAATAAAACTCAACTCTACACATGGAAATTATTCACCAACCAACGATTTCCTTTGGAAAGAGAAAGGTAAAAATCATTTACGATTCATGGGTGTGTTAATCCTTCTGAATTCCTATGGATAACAAAGCAGAAATATGGCAATTTATAGTATTAACAAGCAGTATCAACAAGGGAGAATTGATTCAGATTTAGAAGTGATGGAAACCTATCATTTCCAAATAATCTAGCATTACAATGAGTAGCCACCACAGGAGAGGGCATGATGAACTCAGTTAAATAGGCATCCTACATTTTAGGAAAGAGATATTTTAAAAAATGTCAGGGAAAAAAGGTATGATTTCATTGTCATTCCTGGGAACTCAAAAAGAAATATGGAACTGGAAGCAGTTTCTATGATAAATGAGCAATAAATGTAAAGAAGTCACTGTGTGCTCTTCTGCAGAACACAGAATGTAAGCTGAACATGAATGTGTATTAGGAAAACTAAGGCTAGAAGCAGTTTTGGTTCAGGAAAAATGATAAAGGCAACAAAAGGACTTTGCAGTAGTTACATCAAAAATAGAAAGAAAGAAGGGAAAAGTCAGTCTTTTGGGGGAACACAGTGCAATTTAAGAGATGGCCAAGAGAAAATCAAAGTACTCAATTCAAAAAAATGTCCTATTTTTTTAAAATAAGAAAGGTTAAGCAACCATAGAGAAAGAACCAAACTTCAGATAGGTGAGAAAACAGCAAATATCTATTTTTAGTAAGTTCGTGTTTGACACTCAAATGACAGATGTGATTAGATATATCACAATGGTAGCTGGCTACTTGACTTGGAAAATCATGAATAACAGATTTCAGAAGACCTGGGAGGAATAAATAGGGTTCAACTTTTAAAAAGGAAGAAAGAATATCTTCCATAAATCATGTCCTGTTAATCCAGAGTCTGACAGGGAAGCAATTCCTCAAGTTAGGAAATTCCTCCAAACAACTCCTCCCCTGACAGCAACGGGAGGCAACAAGGGTTCCCTGAGGACAGATGGTGCAAACAAATCCCACTTCCCTTTGCAATCTACTCCTTGGCTGATAGGTCGGGGAATACCACAGATGTAAAAGATGAAATGAAACACATAAAGTACTCAGAATAGTAGTGCCTGGCTAGGAATAAGTTTTCTATGGGTTAGTTTTTATTAACAGTAATAACAGAATAACTATTGTTATAGCCTTTCAAATACATCTGTATGCATCACACTAAAATGCTTGGTACTGAGCGCTTATTAAGTCCACAAAAGTTCACAGGGCTCTATCCTTGGCTCTGGTCTACTCAACAGCGTTATCAATGACCAGAAAGAATATATAGAAGGGCCAATACAAAACCTGCAGATGATTCAAAGCTGGAAGAAGAGAAAAGCAAATGACACATGCAAAATGAATTCTACCTTGTTCCCAAATCACTAATATTTAAGAGGAACAGCATGATCCTAAGCTGAGCTAAAACCAAAATGAAAACCTTTTCCCACATGTAAAGACAGGATGAGATCTGCTTAGTAAGTCTTATCTTTTAAATATTTGAGGGATGTGGTTGTTCACAGGTTCAATGAGCCAAGAGCGTAAGCTTCTTTGAAAGGGGGTGAATTAACAAAAACTCTGAATTACTGGGAGTATCCTGATCACAAGAAATAAGAGTGCATGTCCTGGGCAAACCACACCTGGAATACTGTACTTAACCACCTGCCACCCATTTTAGGTGTGTGACACAGGCAGACAGGCGCTCAGGGTGAGGACTGCTCTGGAGGTCATGTCTATAAGGAGCAGGAAAGCAGACAATGTCTCTTCTGCAGAAGAGAGAACATGGGGAGAGAGGAAGAGGCCTCAGATCAAAGGTAGGGAAGCTGACTTAGCTTCACTGGACTAAAGAACTTTCTAACCTTGGAGATAAAAAGGAATGAGACACCTGGTGTCTGCCATTTAAAGCAGTCACAGAGACAGCATGTGACTGCCAGGGAGGTGGAGGGAAGAACTCCTTCACAGAGTTAGAGCTCACTTACTTGTGAGCTCACCAAGGGAGGGTGTTGTATTCATAGCACCCAGCTCAGCACACTAACCAGTCAGTAAACAGTTGATAAATAGAGGTGAGAGGAAAGGAGGTGGAGAGGAAAAGATATGACTTTAAGTCTCTTCCTGCTCTAAGATTCTATTACTAATTTCTTTTCATAGTTGGTTACCATTAATTTTTACTAGAAAATAACTCCTAAGCTGTTTCTGTAAAAAGTGGATTAAAAGATACAGAAAATAACATGGTATATCTTAATTTAGGACTACTTCATTTCTTTGTTTTCAAAACAAAGTCAAAAGAGAGTCTAATCAAGTCCAGAGAAGTTACTACATTCAGTTTTATCTGACTTTTTGTTCTGACTTCTCTTAAAAGCAATTACAGGGCTTCCCTGGTGGCGCAGTGGTTGAGAGTTCGCCTGCCGATGCAGGGGACACGGGTTCGTGCACCGGTCCGGGAGGATCCCACATGCCGCGAAGCGGCTGGGCCCGTGAGCCATGGCTGCTGAGCCTGCGCGTCCAGGGCCTGTGCTCCACAACGGGAGAGGCCACAACAGTGAGAGGCCCGCGTACAGCAAAAAAAAAAAAAAAAAAAAAAAAAAGCAATTACATACAAGGTCAGTATGAAACTTCCTATACAATTTTCTGCCTAAAATTAAAAAAAAATTAAAAATTATAGCTACTATCAGTGTGCATCATAGACCCCTGGGATAGCAGCCTATTTAAAAACCAGAGAAAGCAACCTTGTGGCTTACTTTCCTATAGATCACCCGACTATCACAGCAAAAGAAACAAATAAAACCCAACAATAAATAAAACAAATAAAACCCAAACATCAACAATCAAAAAATTTAAAAAAAAAACAGAGCACACTTAACAGAAGCCAAAATCCTCCTCCTTGAAACCCAACTTGAAAAAGTCCCCCAGGTTACCTTAGAGTCATCAATCAGTTGAATGGCTTCAGACAAAGCCGACCAGAAAATGACCTTCACATTTTCCTTTTCGAAGAACTCGGCCCAGGCACTCCGCTGCTCGGTAGTCATCAAGTCAGCCTTATTTATCAGAATAACATTCTCCTTGTTGTCATCAATTGTTTTCACATAACATTCCTATGCAAGATAAAGATATTTACATATTTCTCCAAAAGGGGGAAAATTAGGCTAATTATACTGAAGATCCCCAGCTATGACTAAAAGTTTTTACTGTCCCCAGTTTTAAATCATTCCCAATTTAAAGATTTTTAATCATGATACATTCTATGGATCCTTTCAGCAAGCTCTGAAAAGAAATTAGGTCATCTATACTTAGAAAAAATACTCTTCACATAAGAAACTGGAAAGGGTAAAAAGAAATGCTTTCCTGCCCAGTTTAAGTAAAACAGGTTCTTATTTCTTTAAATTATATAGTTCCTCTCTTTAATAATCTTGAATTTTTTTTTTAAGCAAAGTTAAAGAACTGTATAACTAGATTTGTCGGCCAGCGGGACTATCTTCAAGCCAAGTGATGATAGCTAATAATAATCTTACCTATTAATATAACAAAAATATTTTTGAAGGCTAAAAGGAAAACAAGACCCAGTGATTAATTCCCAAGCACAGCTCTCCATTAGGAAATAGACCAAAAGTATGAAGCTGAATTAATAAGAGTTTCCCCATTAAGACTGTTATTCACCAGTGGATTTTAAAATAATCAGTACTATTCCTACTCTGGTCCTCAAACAAAAATAGGAATACTTCATGTGTGTTCAGTGTCTTATTAATTGAAAGCCTGTATCACATTATTTCTTGTGATCCTCACACCTTAATGATTACCCCCTGTGGTGTTTTACAAGCTTAGTTCATTTGTAAAATACTACAGGAGGTAATAACTACGGTGTGAGAAAAGAAAGCTTAGTGGGATGGGTAAGTGAAGGGACTAGGCATATGCTAAAGTAAGCAAAATGCTATTTCAACTAGAGTCTCTTAAAAAAGGAGAAACACTGGCAAATGCCTATTACCAAAGTGGCTTCGAAACTAAAAGTAGAAAGTTCAAGTGTTTGTGCCTTCCTGCAGATGGAAACAACTGTTTGAAGAAAACATCTATCCAAACAGTCCCAAAATGCAAGCTCCTGACCTTGGGAGGAGCAGGAGGCCAGATTAAACAAAGCTAGAGGAGGGTGCAAAGGCCTGCCTAGGGTCACTGTTATCGGGGATGCTGTCCTCCCACAGCTACCCAAGGACTTAAAGTTTGAATCATGTCACATTTTACTTACCAAATCCTCACACCTAAATAGGAGTGGATTTCGAGCATCTACTATCTGGACCACGATATCACTGAAAAACAAATAAGAGATACACCAATCACTGTGAAGTGAAAGGAAATAGTAGCCAACACTTTCCACATATTAAGCGCTGATATATTTAACTTTTTAAGGTACAATTATCCCCAGTTTATATACGAAGAGGCTGAAGTTTAGAACAGCTAGGTGGCTTGTTCAAGGTCACCAGCTACTAAGTGAGGGAGCTGGAATGAGAACGCAAGCACTCTGGACCGGAGCTTGTAGTCTCTGATGATGTTTCATTGTTACAACTTTTATCTGTATCTTCTAGTAAACTCTCCTGGAGAGATCAAAGAGTATTCCAAAGACTTCAATCCCAGGTGAGGTCTACTGTATACTCAGTGCCTAGTTTACACTTGTGTTAAGTAAGGCCTCAAAACCCCTAATATGTCACTTGCTCACAGCTGCCACCATCAAAGCCTATATCTTATGTAAACCTAGGGCTGACATGTGTACATGTAGCAAATCATCATCCACCAGTTCCAAGAATGTGTTTAAATGGTAAAAATACAAAACAGCAAAATATCAACTTAAGTTGCCATAATGAAGCAGGAATGATGAGTCCAACATCTTCCATCACATGTAAGATGATGCAGCAATATGAAAAGTTTCTGCGGCTGACAGCAAGCCCCTCGAATCCCTCACAAATGTAGTGGGGACGACAGCAGCTGAGCACTGTAAGAATAAATACTGCACTTCTCCGGCAGAATCCTCCCTCCCTTCAGACCCTGTGGCTAGGAAAGCTACTTTAAGGGCCAGCTGTGACTGCCACTGGAAGGAAACAAGCTGTGGATGTGCTAACACCAGTCTCCCGCAAATCCGTACCTGGTCAGCTTTTCCTCAGGTAACTCCTATGCAACTGAAGGAAATGTATTAAATCAAGGTTACCATTTAGGGCAGAGCTTTTGACAAAGTGCATTTTCCTTCAGAATAGTTAAATTTCCAGCATGATCTTGTGAGTCAAAGAAACTCACAGACCTGCTAATTTATGACAAATTGCTTTTAAGTTCTCTAGTTAAGTGGGTCCTAGTATTTCCTTCTTTAAGGTAATATCTACCACTTTCCAACTGTGAGGATTTAACAGTAAATGCAAAAATGACTGCAAAAAATGGACAAAGCCTAATGAACTAAAATTACAAGGTCCACACACATTATGTCTACCTACCAAACAGGTAGAAAGAATAACCAGCTTAGACACACCAGTAAGAAAAGAAGGAAAGTTTAAGGCAGCTTGCTTCATGTGCTGAATTAGGATGCCTAGATAAGTGCCAGCTATGTACTGGGAAGGGTTGATGCAACACAATGGAAGCGCCTTGTCTTACTGGAATACAGCGTTCTGCCCTCCGTGCCTCGGCAGTTTCCGCCATTTCAATGACATATTATACATCAAATCTTTTCTGATAACTACTCTTGAAATTAAAGAGGCAGATGGCGTAGCTAGCCTGTTACCAAACAGGAGACATCTGCTTTACAGAACATATCAATAAATATTTCCTATTAAAAGACACAGCAGTAGTCACTTTATTGATGTTTCTATGTGACTCAGATCCACTTCTGTGTGATATAAACTATATTCCTTGAGTCAGAAGCATGTTCTCTCTTATAAAACCACAGAGAAATATCACAAAAAAGTAAAAGAGCAAGTAATGCTGTAATCCAATAGAAGCTACTAGTTTCAATAGTACAGGCTCACTCTGGGGAAACAAATTGCTTATTTAGGGGCATGAAAAGCAAGGGAAGGGCCTTGCTGTTGTTAAACCTGGAAGAACACATATGGCTACCTCTGTTCCCTCTCAAAGCCTGCAAAACATGAAAGCAAAGACTGGAACTCATCAGGACAAAGAGAAAGAAAGAACAGCAACTAAGAAATGTCAGCCCAATGAGAAGTGAGCCTGTTCATGCCCCAGAGCTCCGAGAAAGCTCAGGATTAGAAGCATCACGTCTAGCTTTCATGGCAAGAGTGAGGTAGAGGACTGAAATCATTCTCAGCAGGGAGCAATTAGGTCCACGCCCCTGTTCCATTCAGCCAGGCAGCCACACGTCACCCCGCAGCCCCTGTGGAGAAAATGAACCCTGGAGAAAATGAACCTGAGAGGCTCCTGAACTGGGACCTCAAGCAAAGGAGAAGGTGGGAAAGAGGTGCTATACTGAAGGGAGGAGGATTAAGCATAACTCTACACCCCAAATTATGGAAATGCCCAGCTCCCTTGTATTACACCACCACCTTTAGCCCTGTTCCTGGCAGGAGATAGTCCTCCTCTTTAAGAAACTGACTGATCCTAGGGAAAACACCCGTAGATACTAATATCTTGGCATATTCCAAAAAAATAAAATTGATCCCTGCTCAGTTACTGTACAGTGAAGTTCACCAGTGGGCAAACTCCACCCAAACAAAAGTCCTGTCAATCAGCTTTGTAATGCTTTGTTCTTAAATATGAACAGACAACAAACATCATTTGACATCGGAGGAAGAACTCTTACATAGAAGTCAGAAACCAGAATAAGTAGGAAAAAAAAAGAATGCAGAGGGAAGACAGACAATAAAGGAAGTAGGAGAAAATCTAGAATTAAATAGTAAACTATAAGTGTGCAAATGGGGGGACTCCCTCAAGCGTGAGGTTTCAATATTCCATATTGTTACCATTTATCTTTGGAAATAAGAAAACAGACGTTTTCAGCAGTACACATCCCAAATGCTAATGAGGCCCTGAAGGAGAGATTAGCTCACTCTGTTCCCTGGGAGAACCACACTGGGTCTTCCCAAGCCCCATTCAAGCCTGCATGGAGCCCACGATCAGGAGCAAGCTTCCCCTTTCCTCAGGCTTAGAGATTTGCCTTGCTACTCTGACCTCCTCACATCCCAGGCCAACAGCCCTGTCTGCCCCTGAGGGAGCAAGATGCGGGGGGCAGGTATATAAGTGACTTAAAAAAGAGAGAGAGAGATAGATAATTCACATATCATAAGATCCATCTTTTAAAAAGTGTACAGTTCAGTGGTTTTTCGTATATTCACAAAGTGGTGCAACCATCACCACTATCTAATTCCAGATCATTTTCATCACTCTAAAAAGAAATGTAAATAACTTCTACAAATTTAATCCAAGTCCTTTTTCTTAGTAACGGTGCTAAATGTGCTAATATTCTTTCCCAGGAATCCCAGTTAAAGCACCCTGTTTCCTAATGTTCTTACTGGGTATATTCTATGGACTAAAAAACAAACAAACAAACAAACAAACAAACCCACATCCTAAGGGCTCCTTGTTAAAAGCATCATTTCAAATATAAGGTTCATTTATGATCTCCAAAATTTACAAGCTGCTCATGCAGCTCAATATCAAAAAAACAAACAACCTAATCCAAAAATGGGCAGAAGACCTAAAAAGACATTTCTCCAAAGAAGATATATAGATTGCCAACACACACATGAAAGAATGCTCAACATCATTAATCATTAGAGAAATGCAAATCAAAACTACAATGAGATATCATCTCACACTGGTCAGAATGGCCATCATCAAAACATCTACAAACAATAAATGCTGGAGAGGGTGCAGAGAAAAGGGAACCCTCTTGCACTGTTGGTGGGAATGTAAATTGATATAGATACTATGGAGAACAGTATGGAGGTTCCTTAAAAAACTAAAAATAGAACTACCATATGACCCAGCAATCCCATTACTGGGCATATACCCTGAGAAAAACCGTAATTCAAAGAGTCATATACCACAATGTTCACTGCAGCTCTATTTACAATAGCCAAGACATGGAAGCCACCTAAGTGTCCATCAACAGACGAATGGATAAAGAACATTATATACAATGGAATATTACTCAGCCATGAAAAGAAACGAAATTGAGTTATTTGTAGTGAGGTGGATGACCTAGACTCTGTCATACAGAGTGAAGTAAGTTAGAGAAAAACAAATACCGTATGCTAATACATATACATGGAATCTAAAAAAAAAAAAAAAGTCATGAAGAACCTAGGGGCAGGACGGGAATAAAGACGCAGACCTACCAGGGAATGGACTTGAGGATATGGGGAGGGGGAAGGGTAAGCTGTGACAAAGTGAAAGAGCGGCATGGACATATATACACTACCAAATGTAAAATAGATAGCTAGTGGGAAGCAGCCACATAGCACAGGGAGATCAGCTCAGTGCTTTGTGACCACCTAGAGGGGTGGGATAGGGAGGGTGGGAGGGAGATGCAAGAGGGAAGAGATATGGGGACATATGTATATGTATAGCTGATTCACTTTGTTATAAGGCAGAAACTAACACACCATTGTACAGCAATTATACTCCAATAAAGATGTTAAAAAAAAGTTCATTTATGGAATCCTTATAAATAATTCATATACTCTTTGACAAAAATAGAAACCTTTTAGCTATCAGGATATGGAAAAGACTTAAAAAATCTCCCAGTCTCAACTTATCAAAGGCATTCTCTTCTTTTCAAAGCCCAATTAAAACAAATCATTCCTAATTTCCCCCAATACTACTAAAACTGCTCCTTCCTCTGCTCTGACTCAGCCCACTACCCTCTCTCTAATACAATAGGAATCACACTCCAGTTTGTATTTTACTAATACCTTAGTGCAACGATCACGTTTCATCCATCTGTGTGTCCCTGGTGCTTGGTCCTTTGCTTGGCCTCCCCCATAACATATTTGCTCTTTGCAAGCAGACACCTACCCCTTTCCCAGCCATATTTTCCATATTACCGGTAGGAACTCATACACATTTGCTGAAATAACTACAGGTGCTTCAGAACTCATCTTACAGAAAATAGTCACCACTCTTGCAAGTTTATCAATGTGTTTATCTAATAACAAACACCCCTTATATTTAAAAAGAAATACAGTATCCTACTTTCAGGTTTTATAATAATTCTCAGTAGCCCTGTACATAACTTGATCCTGTCCCCTCAGCCCCTCCCTGGGCTCACAAACATATATAACTTCCCAATCTAATAGACCGCCGCCACCACATACTCCTTACACAAAAAGAAAACAGTAACCTACCTTCTTTCAATCACCCTCCAGAGCTGGCGCCAAAAATCCAAATTTCTTTCAAATGGAGTCAATATCAGGTTTTGTTCCTCTTCCAACCTGATTTTAGAATGAGAAGTTTATACCTCTGCCAGCTTATAATAGTAGGGTTCAAGTAGTATAAACACCCAAATTCACTGCATTAAAAAAATAAGTACACAAGTATTAACTGTCAAATGATTTTTATATACTTTCTGCTGAGTCAATATGCAAATCAAATGCAAATTTTATACTTAAGCTTTTTAAGCCCTGAAAGTTTATTTAACATACAAAGTGACATTTCTCCCAGACATCTCTTCCTGGAAGAATGCTCCAGAGAGCAGAGATCAACTCCAGGGTGACTAATGGCTAGAGAAGGGTATGAAAAGGAGAAAAGGCCAGGAATGGAGCAATCAACTCACCATCTTTGTGCAAGGACACATGTGCACAAAGCAATGCGGTTTGCACACAGGCCAATTTGCACTTATAAGATGAAATCTACCATTTCCCTTTTAAAAGAACAAAGCCTTCAAAATGCAAATAGCAATGCAAGCACACTAAAATGCCTAACTCAGAATTTCAAGGCAATCTTCCTGTAGACTAACACTCACCGGACAAGTTGACGTCTCCATTCTAGAAAGCTATCTTTCTCTGCCTGTCTGAGTTCTTCTGCGCTAGTTTTTTGGTCCCACTTTGGTCTGCAACAATCACAAAGGAAAAAAAATTCCAAATGAGTTGCCAAAATAATATAGGAGATTGGGATTTAATAATAGCAGCTGAGAAAAGAAAGCAGAAAAACATGAACACCAAATAAAAAATTTTATATTTAGTGGCCTTGTTATGCCTTTTAATGTCTTATATTTTTATTCAACTTACCTCCTTGGGATACACAAGAACTGTTTGTTTTCTTCATGGAGTTTCTTAATTCTCTGGTTCTCCTCAAAAGACAGTAGTCCAGTTCTAGCCTCAGGAGGTACAAATTTAATATTAAGCTTCTCTGTTTGTAGGGAAAAAAAAGTACTGTTATTTAAGAGGAAGTATAGAGAGTGAATGTTGGTCATTACTTAGAAAACTAAAAATATGAGCACCTAAAACAGAATTTAAGCTTTCTTGATTTAGATAGATTCCCCTAGCCTTGAATTAATTATAATTTCTAAAGGAAGTTTTCTAGCCACCCCCCCAAAAAGAATACAAGAACAGATCTTTATTAAAACTTTCAAAAGGTCAACCACTTTTTCAAGTACTGATTTTATAAAACTCCACATGCTAAACGCATTTCATGGAAACAGAAGCAATAAGAGTGGGAAGGGATTGTAAACAATCATTACAACCAATCTCTTCATTTTACATGTGGAGAATAATTGTAAGCCAATGGGAGTGAGGGGGGAAGCAACGATTCAGCAAGGAGACTTACTCCAGTTAGAACTGGTAAACTACTTCACAGCTATAATTTATATGAAATATTTATGAACATCCACAATTAAGCTATATAAGAATTCAAAGGAATAAAAAAACGTCCAGTCTATGTATGAACCAGAGACCTCTGCTCTAGGGCTCTATCCCCCTCAAGTTGCTTCAGGCCCCTCTACTGTACCACACATGGCCACCTAGTCTCCCGGGCAGGTGACTCCACTGAGATAAGCACCTGAGAAGCCAGCTAAGCTCCTTACCAAAATGCCAAGGGGAGGTCCTATCCAAGGATAACAGGACATCTTCAGCAATGTTCCTCTTAACCTTGAAGCAAAGACTGCAATCTGCTACCCTCATTGGACCACCAATACTGCATGGTCCAGTCACCTAGAGCAGCAGTCCCCAGTCTTTCTGGCACCAGGGACCAGTTTCATGGAAGGCAATTTTTCCACGGACTGGCGGGGGGTGGGGGTGGGGTGGGATGCTTCAGGCGGTAATGCGAGCCATGGGGAGCGGCAGATGAAGCTTAGCTCACTCGCCCACCACTCACCTCCTGCTGTGCGGCCCGGTTCCTAACAGGCCGTGGACTGGTACCTAGGTTGGGGACCCCTGACCTAGAGTACAGCCAATTCAGTCCCCATTCTCATTCATGTCATCCTCAACCAATAGTCAGTTTAGCCTCATACTGGATAATTCTTTCACATTAATTCCTCCTTCCAATGGTGATCTCCCACCCAGTGTTCCCACTTTGCTTGGGCCAACCTCTGTAAACGTCTCCAGCCCCTTGATTCTTTCCTCTTCTCCCAGTGTACCACCCAGCTTGTAGCTTCATTTCTTTCCCTATTTGGCTAAAACCACATGGTCCATCCATTCCACCACTCTCCGACCAAACATCAAATTCCTTAGCCCACTGCACCGAGCCCACTATCCATTCTCGTTTTCATTTCAGTAATGATGCTGAGTTCTGCTGGAGGTAATCACACAATAATGCAGCCACCTGTCTCTGAACTGTTTTTACTACCAACACTTCTGACACCGAATGTGTGGGTTTTCCCACACCAACAACCAGTTCTCCAACTCTCCAGACACCAACTGGGTGTCCTACAATTCAATTCTATTCTGACACTAACTATCAAGTGACTTCCCCACTTCAGATGCCAAATCTCTGAATGTATTTTTATGGAGGCCCCATAGATTAAATCATTGGCCACTGGTGTGATTAACTCAATCTCCAGGACGTCTCTGCTCCCCAGTGGTTGAGGGAGGAGTTTCTGAAAGTCCCAACCCGCAAATCCCAGGGTTGGTTTCTGTGGCAATCAACCTCCACAAAGAAGTTACCTAGGGGCCCACCGGTCACCTCATTAGCATAAACTCTAGTAAAATTGCAAGGGGCTTATTATGAACAACAGAAGACACTCCTCTCACCTCTACCACTCAAGAAATTACAAGGGTTTTAGAAGCTCTTGTATCAAGGAACCAGAGGTGAAGACCAAATAGAAATGTATTTCTTATTAGATCACAATATCACATCGTTCTCTTACTTGCTGAATATAAGAAGTGAGTACGGCCTGTGCCATCTTTTAAAGGTAAAGAGTTCCCAGTGAATACTTAGCATTTCTCATTGTTTTGCTCTCCTGTGCAAGGTCAGGGATCCATGTGAGAACCGGCTTAAAAACCATGGACCTAATCTGATTCAAAACACACTATGTACACACACACACACACACACACACACACACACACACACACACACACGTACAATTTTGCCTGCAATCTGAGGGGTTCACATCTGAAACTTGTAGCCTCCAGGTTAAATCCCTGTCCCTCTGTGTCCAGGAGACAAGTGCTGTCTGAAGGCCATAGAGAGTTGAGATAAAATTCTATCATTTCTACATTATTAAGGAAAAGGGGAAAAGGCATGAAATTAATTTCAATGAGGAATTCTTACCGATTTTTGAAAGGCTTATGGAAACTTCATTATGTAGGTATGACTGCTCAAGTCACTGGTCATTCGTGATTAACTTCACCTCCAGCTCCTCTCCTCTCCCCAGTGGGGCTAAAAATTCCAACCTTCTAATTATCCTTACATTGCTCACAAGACCAACCCCCATCCTGAAGCTATTCAGGGGTCCTCATTAAAATGCAAAAAGACACTCCTCACTCTTCACTTACTCCATCCCCTCCATAAAGTCTGGTTTATTCTAGCTCACTAAAAATCTTGTTCCTATTCTTTTCTCCATTCTTCTACTACTACTATTTCAGTTCTGGCCTGATTCTCTTGCTGTACTAAAGCAATAGTTTCCTAACTACTCCTTCTTCCTCAAAATCCATCAGTGTTCTTTCAAAAAATGTTTCCTACTTGCTTACATCCCTCTAAAGACTCCTTTAAAGTCCTTATTCTCTCCTGGCCCTGGCCCTCCTCCCTAGTGTTTGTGCATCACATCCTGTCCCCATGTACTTGAAGCACCAACAGGGCGAAGCTCCTGTTTTTTTTTTTTTTTGCACATTATTTTATTTTATTTGCACATTATTATTTTTGTTTTATTTTTTTAATTTTTTGGGGGGGAGGGGATTTTTTTTAATTCAAACAGAAAGTCACAAAAATTATAATCACCCTCATCAGTTCCCTCAGTCCGTTTTCTGAACACAGTGGACGGCTGCTCAGATCGTAGCTTGAAGTGCTCTGCCTGCCTGTGTATAATGTCCTGTGTCATCTCACCTGCCTGCTAACAGCTACTCATCTTTTAAGACTCAGCCCCAGGGGAAAGCTTGCCCTGACTGGCCCTAGTGTTCCTTCAGATAGGAATGAACACCAACTCCATCTTTTATGACCCTATTCTCTGCTACAGACTTCTTTTGTAGCACCTTAGACAAAATTCTGCAGAAACAAAATTTGTCTTAGTCAACACCATACTTTCAGGAGCCAGTACAACACCTGAGAGTAGCTGGGGCTCAATAAAAGCATTCTGAACAAATGAATGAATTTGCTAAACAACATAATAACACTTATAATAAGAGAAGAGCAATAGAAATGGTAGTTTATAATGCTGTCTCTGTGCCAGGTAGTTTTCTAAGTGCTTAGAAAAAAACAAAAACAAAAACAACAAAAAAGGGAAAGCAGTGACTAAAACAAATTACATGCATGGAAAAATTCACTATAATGTGTTAACAAGTGCTTTAAAATACAATTCAAATTGCCTAAGTTACAGCTGCAGGCCCAGGATTTTGCTTCTAACAATGGTATCAGAAAACATTTTCTGGAAAATGCTGGTATTGTCCACTGTAATGTTGACTGGTCTCTTTCCTTATGAGAGACTGAGGTTCTTGAATTTGATATGATGATGGATAACCTGAAGTGTTTTTGAGAGCTGAATTTGAAAACTGTGGCACATTCTGTACCTCCCAGTTGAGTTCATCTCGACCTTCCCACACTGCTTCTGGGATATGTGCCTTTGGTTTAAAGACAGCTCCTTTATGAGTTTGGTAGGATTGGCAAAACACTTCCAAGCAGACTTATTTGTATATAGTCAGCAAAGACACAAATGTGCTGTAGGCACTCAGCAACAACCTACCAGCTACAAACTCTGTTCCTGCAAGTTCTGCAGTGGCAAGGAAGTCATCCAGGGAGCTCTGTTCAGTCACGGACTGAAGATTAAGACGACCCCAATCATAGCCATCATTGAGTTCACTTGTGTGCAACTATGAATAAAACACAAGGTGGTAATACAGCTGCTCTCTTCTGCTCTTAACATCCAAACTAACTCCCAAGTAACTATTCTATGGTCTTGAGGGTGGTATCAGCCCCTTTAGAGTCAATATTAATAACAGTTAACATTTAAATGAGCACTTTCTTCCCTCACTTTCTTATCCATCTTACAGATGGATAGTTACTCTCCATTTATTTTCTCATTTTATTTTCAAAATCTTTTAAGATAAATTTTATTGTATCTCTATTTTATTGATGAGGAAACAGGATTAAATTAGATAAAACAACTTGCCTATAGTGGCAAGCTAATATGTGGTAGAGATAAGAACCTGAACCCATATACCATATACTCTGGTCCTGGCAGCCACTGTTAGTCAACTTTTTTTGACGGAGACCCACAGTAAGAAATACATTTCACATAGTGACCCAAATGCTGCGAGAAACTTAGTGATACAACTGTGTACCATTCAGTATAGTAAAATGGAAACAAAGGAATCCTGAAACAAAGTTACTTTATTACATGCCACACAGACTGGTATTTTCTTGAATTCTATTCTGTAGGGTGAAAAACCTGGCTAGTTGAGAGTTACTGAAATGATTTCCAGACACAACCCATAGTTTGATAAGATAAACACCATCCTAAGCTCTACGTTCTGTACAGGTGCAAGTAAATGAAAAAATTAAAGGTTAAAAGGCTAGGTGGTTTGCCCAAGGCCACAGAATCAGCAAAAATCAGCATAAGGATTAGAATCCAGTTCTTTAGAATTCATAATCGAATCTTCCCACTACTTCCTAATGGGTACATTAACAACAGGTTGCTTCAAAATCAATTAAAATTACTGGCAATCTAATGTCCAGAGTAACTCTGACCTGATGAATATTGATGAGCTCTGTATGCTGTTTACTCTGCAGATTATACAGATGGAAGTTAGATGGTGTTTAGTGCACATGGATAATTTAGAGACACCTTTGACTTTGCACAGATTCTTACAGAGAACTTCGCGAGTTCTCAAATACATGAGAGAATGAATGTCAAAATGACAAACACAAGTAAAACTACTTCATCCGCTTTACAAGGATACTAAGAATTATGATCGTTCCCAGGCCCAGGGAACTATTAGGCCCGCCAAACTTTGGAGATAAGTTGTTCAGCTTTGAGTGAAACCACTAGGGAATAAAAAGGGTGAAGCAGGAATCTGAGTTATTTTGTACTTCTGGTACCAACCAGCGGCTCTTGGAGGGTCAATTCTTTGAACAAATGAATACAAAAAGTAGTTTTTATGTCTTTCCTGTACAGAAACTTACAAACGCTTTCATGGCTTACAGGGCAAAGACCAAACTTTTATCCTGGCATTCAAGATCTCACTGCAACCTCATCACCACACTGGCCTCCACCTCTGGGCTCTGTGCCTTGCTAGAAGGAGGGCCTGTTAATCTGCCTGGTAGGCTCTAAGGGACTTGAACATTTGCGCATTGTGGTATCCGCGGGGGGCTGGGGGGTCCCAAACCGATCCCCGCGGTTAACGGGGGACGACTGTACTCATCCTTAGAAACCCTATTTTGGCATCATTTCCTCTGGAAAATTTCCCTGTGACCTCTGACCCCAAGCTTCGCAGCTTTCAGACTCTCATAACTAGACAGACTGGGAAAGACGACAAGCTCTTACCCAGGAGTCGGTGTGACGATGGCTACGGCTGCGCTGAACTTGCTGGCGGATAAGAGCCCGACCGAGGGTCCCAGCCTCCGGCGCTCTCCTCCGACCCATAGCTGCCCCGTCGGCCCACGAATCTTCCTCGCCGTACCCGCTCCTGTTTTTTGGATAGTTAGGCGATAGATCTCCGGAAGTGACGTATGAGCTAGCCCAAGTAGTTAAGGCCCGAAGTTGAAGGGAAACACAATAATTGTTTCAAATCGCCACTTATATATGTCATATTTGCCACTATGATGGAAAATAAATGTAAAGTGGTCTGAGGACTTAATTTTCAATATCTTTCTTAGGAATATCTCAAATTTTGATAAGTTGATTAAATTAAAAGAATGGTACCTTCCAAACTTGTGCGTCGGTCTTTAGCGTCCGGTGTAGAACTAGGAGACGTGGAAAACGTGGCCGTTCATATTAGGGATACGAGCCCCGCCTCCCGGCTACTTTCGTCAGAAGGAGGCGGAGACCCGGGTGAAGGGTGTTCCTGCAGCGCTAGGTGGCGTTGCTTCCCGGCGCTAGTTTTCGGCCGGTGTTCTAAGGTGTGGCCTCGCTGCTGTCACGCCCGGCAACTAAACAGATTTTTGTATACTTGGTCTTCCGGAGCTGTGAATTGGTGAGAAGAGTCCCATCCTGGATGGCAGTTCGGAATGGAAAGAGCTTGGCAAGGTTGCAAGGAAAGCCAAATGGATCTGACTTAAATGCTTTTTTTTTCAAATAATTTTTTTAAAAGCGTTTAAAAGTTCCACCTGGAATTGTATTTAAATTTTCCTATAAATTAAAATGAAGTGAAAAACAGTGACCCCACTCCACTCTTTTCCGCCTGGATTTTGTTTCTCACTTTATCGTTAGAAAAGTCGGGTTAGAGCTGTGTGGGTGTTGGGCGTTTAAGCTCCATTCTCCTTAATCAGGAGAAACACCTCAATGTTGTGATGCTCCGGAGAGGAAGCAGCTTGCCCAAGTCAGAGATGAAATATATTCGGAGTCAGGCATCAAACCCAGATCTCCTTACTATCTTATTCGTTCCTGGGGCAAGGGGAGAATGTGTGTATTTCAGAATCCAGTTCTCAAACTTTGATGTGCATGTGAACCCCCTGGGAATCTTGTTAACGTGCAGATTCTGATTGATAAGGTCTTGGGGGGGGCGCGGCACTGTGTACTTCCAGGAGATGCTGATGATGCTGGTCTGGGCCACAGGCCACTCTGAGTAGCAAGAGAAGTCCACTCCCTGCTAGTGAAGATACTGAAGTGGACTGGCTAAAAGTCAGTCCCAGCAAGTTTGGGTCAGGAAGAGCTGGGACCCTGACCGTTGTGTGCTACACCTCACTGCTGACTCTTACTGAATTGGAGTGAACTTTGGGAAATACCCAAAGGGCTGCTGACAAGCCATGTAGTAGCTGGCAAGGCTTTGGGAAGGCAGTGCTCACAGATCAGTGAAGGAATACATTAGAACATGGTTTCTCCCATTTCTCAACTTAGAAACAGTGTATCTTTAAAAAACCCGAACATCATTTCCAGAAGTAATATATGGAGAAGACCCATGGAAGAGAACTAGCAGACAGTTTCTGGCATTCTCTTGGAGCTGAGTGGTTAAAGATAAAACTAACTCATACAGTAAGATTCAATGAACTTCATATTCTAGTGACAATAATTTATGACATATATAAACTACCAAACGTAAAATAGATAGCTAGTGGGAAGCAGCCGCATAGCGCAGGGAGATCAGCTTGGTGCTTTGTGACCACCTAGAGGGGTGGGATAGGGAGGGTGGGAGGGAGGGAGATGCATGAGGGAAGAGATATGGGGACATATGTATATGTATAACTGATTCACTTTGTTATAAAGCAGAAACTGACACACCATTGTAAAGCAATTATACTCTAATAAAGATGTTAAAAATAATAATAATAGATGATATAAAGAAACCTGCCACATCATTCCTAGAGCTCAATCAGAAACTTGGGACCTCACCCTCATTTCCTCTTCCAGATTTTGTCACCTTCAGAGATTTAATGAAAACAAACACTTTTGGTTTCTATTGTCATTCCTCTTATGGGCTCCAAAAAATCTTGACCAAACAAAGTGATAATTTAATCGGGATGGGTGGGGCGTCAAAAAGACACTGACATTATAAAATTAAAATAGCAGCAACTATTCCTGGCTGACAAGTAAGTCATAAATAATTCTATCCCCCCAAGATGCTCCTCAAATCTACCATTGAAAAAGAACTAACCGAGGCTCAGTTTTCTTATGTGGTTCATGGGGATAATAATAATTCCTGTCCGGCAGAGGTAGCAAATGAGATAATGCTGCAAGTTCATTGCCTGGTATTTTGTGGGGTACCCATTTTCACAACTGAACAATTTTTTCCCCAGAAGTGGACAATGCAGGTGAGAATCCAGATGTATAATTGGTCCATGTTGAGGGATTATGAGGCTAGTTCAGTGAGAAGGGCAAGGAGGAAGGGGACTTGAGGATGCTGATGAGACACGATCATGGGATCCAGATTCAGAGAAACCAAGTGAGATGAGGAGGGAGTGATGATGGTGGTGGTGAAGGGTGAGGAAGGTGTTGGCTGCTGCTCCCGAGTGAGGGGGTTGCAAAGATGAATCAGCCCGGTCCGTGCCCTCTAACTACAAAAGCCATTCCACCCACACACTTCAGGGAACAACACAACCCAGCCAAACTGCCCTCATCACTTTGTCACGACAGTGGAAATGTATCTGTCTGGAAGACTGGTCAGATCCTCCTGAATGCCCATATAGCTTAGACCTTCTGTTGAAGCCAAGACTTTCTGAATGGCTGACTCTTGGAGAAAGTTGCATTGATTTTGAGATTGGAAGCCTCGTATCCAGTTTCCAAATAGCAATACGGAGTGTTGCTCATTCATGATGTTGCATACTACTTGATTTACTGTGATTCAACAAATGTAGTTCCAAGCCCCACAAATCCACACCCAGGAACAAACCTTGGAGTAGCTTTCTGCTCTCCAGCTCCACACTGTTCTGCCTCTGGGCTCCACCTCTCTCTAGGAATGGAGAGGGGTGAGTAGGTGGGTTTCTGTTTTGGTTTTCTTTTCACCCCTTGGCCAACGATGTGTCACTGGTAGAAAAATTGTTCCCAGGCAAGCTTGCAACCCTGCCCCTCCCTCTCTCCCATTCTCTACACCAACTACTTCCACAAGGACATTAAAGCAGTTTGCATAAGGCTAAGAGTTGTGAAAATAGAAGCCTGACAGTCTCTGCAGAGACACTGAATCAGTAGGGAAACGCCCTTCGGTTATCTGCGATTCTCAATTTATCCCTGTTGAAAATGAGTGGAGTCTTACACATAATCAAGTTTCAGTAGCTCAGCAACCCTTTGTGGTTATTATAGATGATTAATTTGAGTCACTTCAAACATCGATTTCCTGCTTGTGCAAGTCATTGTGTGTGCAACGAAACGTGTAAATGACCTCTCGTTTTGGTGTGTAGGCTACAAGATCCTACGTGTACTGTATTTGAACCTGTGGATTTTTTTCCCAACTCTTGTAGTTATATGTGGAATTTCTGGGGTCTTTTATTCACAGATGACTTTGCCATTCTTTTTTCCCTCACAACAGTCAAGTGAGAAAGGGCACTGTTGTTTTTCTGAACTTTTAGTTGTAGGAATTGAGACCCAGTAAAGTTCAGTGAAGTAATACAAAGTAAAGAAGGCTCCAAGTAGAATGAATAATCACCAACTCTAGGGCTTCCCTGGTGGCGCAGTGGTTGAGAGTCTGCCTGCCGATGCAGGGGACACGGGTTCATGCCCCGGTCCAGAAAGATCCCACATGCCGCGGAGTGGCTGGGCCCGTGAACCATGGCCGCTGAGCCTGCGCGTCTGGAGCCTGTGCTCCGCAGTGGAAGAGGTCACAACAGTGAGAGGCCCGCGTACCGCAAAAAAAAAAAAAAAAAAAAAAAAAAAAAAAGATCACCAAGTCTAAAATCTGCAGATGGAAAGTGCCAGGTTTCTCTTGTTTGTTCATTCATTCATTCATTCATTCATTTATCTCTAGGCTCTGAGGATTCAGCATTGGACAAACTCCTTGCCCCTATGAGCTTGTAGTTTAGTGGTGACCAGCCTGACAGAAGGACTCATCCAAGGTTAAATAGCTCAAGTCACTGGTGGAGCCACGAAATATACCACCAGGTAGACCCTAATCCACTGGGAAAGTCTTCTGACTACTGGGATTTTACTTTTTGTGTCTAACTGTGGGCCTTCCCCTAAGTCACTTTAATAGATACATTGATAATGTTAGCAGGTACACTTGCATGGTGAGGGAATGAGGAAAATGTGGAGGAAGTATGGCTAGTCTCAGGAGAAGGTATGATGGGCCATTTCTATTTATGTGAAGGACTACCCTAGGACAGGAGAGAAGAGTGTTCTGAGTAGACATGAGGCAAGCAGAACTAGAACAAATAGGGAGAAGCTACAGAGTTGCCACTGCCATCTGTTTCAACCTACTTACAATTGGAGTGGTTCAAAGATGGAATGGATAGCTTTGAAAGGGAGTGAGCTCTCTGCCACTGGAGCTGTTTAAGCAAAGGCTAAATAACCAGGCATCAGGATGTTCTCAAGTAGGTTCATACTTCAAAGTGGGTGTTGGAATACATAATCACTAAGGTGCTTAACAGACTCCTTACCTCAGTGGGCTCCCTTCTGCTTCATGCTACCCTTTGTTTCACCCCAGTCTCTGAAATAACAGGGGCACAATGACGTCTAAGAAAAGGTGCCCAGGCTGTCAATAGCAGGGCAGTTCCTTTACCATATAACCCAGGGAGAAGACAACATTGCGCCCTCTTTGTCATGTGAGGGTTGAGGGCACCATGAACCAACCATCTAGCAAATGTGGTCATCATTTGTTACAGTACTGTTAGCACAAATGGAAAAGTGAAGATACAAGGTTTCAGTTTTAAAAGGAACCATGCAGGCATAGCAATTTCTCTGCCCTCTGCTTTTGGAGGGGACAAACTTGGCATTCTTTGCCTCTGGTGGCACTGATGAGAAAGGCTCACTTGCAAGGCTCATCGTTCTTCTCTTGACTGCCTTCTTATGCCTTTGCCTTTCTGCCTGGCCCTTGTCCAGGTGGTAAATATTCCAAGCAAGCAGCGCATGAAAGGAGGGGCTTCAGGGCAAACAAGGTCATGGTGAGAACATCTCTGGGGGCTTCAGACACAGGGTGACCTTCAGAGTTTATAGACATCTAACTTGTCTATTTTCTTCTCCTACCCCTGCAATTTCCTATCATGGCCTCTGCTTTGAGTTGAATGGTGTCTCTCAAAAACAGAGGTTCCAAAAAAAAAAAAAAGAGAGCTTCCAGTCTTAACCTAGATGTGATGTTATTTGGAAATAAGATCTTGGTAGATGTAATCAAGTGAAGATGAGGTCATATGTGATTAGAGTGGGCCCTGCTGTAATGACAGATGTCCTTATAAGAAGACACAAATTTGGTCACACACAGAGAAGACACAGGGGGTGAACACCATCAGAGGATGGAGATAGAGATTGGAACGATATGTCTACAAGCCAAGGAACGCCAAGGATTGTGGAAACTAGGAAGAGGCAAGGAAGGATGCTTTCTTCTTCCAGCCTCAGGACCTGTGAGAGAAAAAATGTCTATTGTTTTTTTTTGTTTGTTTGTTTGTTAAAAAAAAAAAAACTTCCAGCGCCATCCATTTTCAGGGCTAGTTGATTCGGCAGGTGAGTTGTTACACACTCCTTAGCAGATTCCGACTTCCATGGCCACTGTCCAAAATGTCTATTGTTTTAAGCCACCCTGTTTATGGTAATTTGTTATGGCAGCTCTAGGAAACCAACACAGCCTCCTATGACCTTAGAACCAGAGGGGAATTTGCTCAGCTCACAAGCAGGAAGGTGAGGGTCAGAAAGGGGCAACATCTTGCTCTGGGACCCTCACTGGGTGAGAGCTGGGATGTGGGTGTCTGAACTCCGGCTCTGATCAAGGCACGTCCTTACTCAAATGCCTCCAATGACTCACCCAGTTTGTGAGATGCCTCCACCTGCTATTCAAGGTCCTCCAGAGTCAGGCCTGACTTGACTCAACAGAAAGAGCATAGGCTTTGTATGGACTGGAAAAAAAGACTTGCAAATGATGTAACTGACAAAGGCTTAATTTCTAAAATATACAAGCAGCTCATAAAACTCAATAACAAAAAACCAAACAACCCAACTGAAAAATGGACAGAAGACCTAAATAGACATTTCGCCAAAGAAGACATACAGATGGCCAACAGGCACATGAGAAGATGCTCAACATCGCTGATTATTAGAGAAATGCAAGTCAAAACTATAATGAGGTATCACCTCACACTGGTCAGAATGCCCGTCATTAAAAAGTCTACAAATAACAAATGTTGGAGAGGGTGTGGAGAAAAGGGAACCCTCCTACACTGTTGGAGGGAATGTAAATTGGTGCAGCCACTCTGGAAAACAGTATGGAGGAGCCTCAAAAAACTAAAAATAGAATTACCATATGATCCAGCAATCCTACTCCTGTGCGTATATCCAGACAAAACTATAATTCAGAAAGATACATGTACTCTTATGTTCATAGCATCACTATTCACAATAGCCAAGACATGGAAACAATCAACAGATGAATGGATAAAGAAGATGTGGTACATATATACAATGGAATACTACTCAGCCATGAAAAAGAATGAAATAATGCCATTTGCAGCAACATGGATGGACCTAGAGATTATCATACTAAGTGAAGTAAGTCAGAAAGAGAGACAAATATCATATGACATCCCTTATATGTGGAATCTAAAATATGACACAAATAAACTTATCTGTGAAACAGAAACAGACTCAAAGACATAGAGAACAGACGTGGTTGCCAAGGGGGAGGAGGGATGGGGGAGGGATGGCTTGGGAGTTTGGGATTAGCAGATGCAAACTAGTACATATAGAATGGATAAACAACAAGGTCCTACTATATGGCACAGGGAACTATGTTCAATATCCTGTGATAAACCATAATGAAAAAAATACGAAAACAAATGTATATATATATATGTATAACTGAATCACTTTGCTGTACAGCAGAAACTAACACAACATTGTAAATCAACTACTAGAATAAAGTAAATTTTAAAATAAAAAGAGCATAGGCTTTGGAAATCTTTGGCAGGTTTATTTTCTTTTTTTTAAATTGAAGTATAGTTGATTTACAATATTATATTAGTTTCAGGTGTACAGCCTAGTGATTCAGTGTTTTTGTAGATTATACTCCATTTTAGGTTATTACAAGATAATGGTTGTAATTCCCTGTGCTATACAGTATGTCCTTGTTGCTTATCTATTTTTTACACAGTAGATCGTATGTTAATCCCATACCCCTAATTTGTCCCTTGCCCCCAACCCCAACCTTTCCCCTTTGGTAACCACTTGTTTGTCTTCTGTGTCTGTGAGTCTGTTTCTGTTTTGCATATTCACTCAATTGTATTGTTTTAGATTCCACATATACCTGATATCATACAGGTTTTTTAACTTCTCTTAGCCTTAGTCCTTTCCTTCTGTAAAATGAAGGGAATATCATGAACCTCACAACAGTCTTAAGAGGATGAAACACTCAGATGGATGTGAAGCATCAATGCACTGACTATGTGTAGTAGGTGCTCAATACGCTTGAGTTTCCTGCTTTTGCCCTGTCATTTAGGGTTCAACACTAACGCCATCGCACAAGCCCTTTCCTCCCTCTAGACTTCCCTCTCCCATCTCTGTCCACACCAACCTGCCCATCCTTCAGTGAAGCCTGTAACCCACCCCCTCCATGAAGAGGGCCCTGGTCTCTCACTGATTGACTAGAACTTCTTTTTCCCTTTGAGCCCTCAGAGCGCTTTAGCTCAGCCTCCACTATCTCAGACTAAACCTATTTGCACCTATGTTTCATCCCCTATGACAGAGGTCCCCAAACTTTTTGGCACCAGGGACCGGTTTCGCAGAAGACAATTTTTCCATGGACTGGGGTGGGGGGTGGGGGGGGATGGTTCAGGCGATAATGCGAGCGATGGGGAGCGAGGGGGAGCAAGGGGGAGCGATGGGGAGCGAGGGGGAGCGAGGGGGAGCGAGGGGGAGTGAGGGGGAGCGGCAGAGGAAGCTTCCCTCACTTGCCCACCGCTCACCTGCTGCTGTACAGCCCAGTTCCTAACAGGCCACAGACCGTTAGTGGTCCGTTGCCTGGCGTTTGGGGACCCCTGTCCTACCACATACCCAAAGTACCTCCTCAAGTCCTCTCTGAATCAATGAACATTGGATTATAGCCTCCTTAAGGGTGAGACCCTGTGCATCTCCCCAGCACCCAGTGCGGAGAGGCCAGTGCAGTTAATATTTGTGATTGAAGAGCTGTGACTTTGCCAGCTCATTTGTGTGGCCTAGTTAAAGATCCGTCAGGCCCACATGCCCAGAGAGAAGTTCAAAACTGAGAGACAAACTAAAGCACAGATTGCATAATATCCTCTCTACCCTCAGTTTGAAAATCTCCAAGTATTTACCACACTCATTTCATTTTACTGTACGTCTTTTACTATTTCCAGAGAAGTAAGAACTGCTACAACGCTCATTGTTTTGGAGGTGAAAACCCCGGCGAGGTTGAGGGTTACTGGGCAGAGCAGAGGAACCCAATGGGCCACCAGACTGTCGTGGACCTGGGTGAGATCTCGACCACTAGGGAGACCAAAGTCCGACCATGTAGATCCCATGACAGTCGTGTTTGCCTTGAACCTCTTTGGTGGCATGAAGGCCAGTGACAAGGGGACATTTCAAGGGGCCTAGTGAGTGGAAGCTCAATCGTGTCACAGGGAGATGTATGTTTGATTGATGAGGGCGGCTTCTGCCCAGTCCACCCATGAGTCCCCAGACATAGCCCTTCATAGAAGGGAGAGAGTGCAGAACATGTGTGCCACACATGTGTGCCTCTGGCTTTGGGGGCTTCCATGGTGGCGCAGTGGTTGGGGGTCCTCCTGCCGATGCAGGGGACGTGGGTTCGTGCCCCGGTCCAGGAGGGTCCTGCGTGTCACGGGGCGGCTAGGCCCATGGGCCGTGGCCGCTGGGTTTGCGTGTCCGGAGCCTGTGCTCTGCGGCGGGAGGGGCCACGGCAGTGAGGGGCCCGCGTACCGCAAAAAAAATAAAAATAATAATAATTTTAAAAAGCCTCTGGCTTTATGTTTAGCTGAACAAATTGCCTGGATTGAAATTCAGGCCACATGCGTCCTAATCTTGGCCTGGTCAGAAAATAACTGTATGGCCAGTGCATGTACTCTCAGGACCTGATTTTCCTGTCTATAAAACCGAGGAGCAGGCTAGATTATCTTGAGGGGCCCTTCCAGTCCTGCCAGCCTGTACTTATGACAATTCAATTGCTATGAAAATAAGCACGTGGTTGACGTCCAGTCCACAAATGTTTATCGTATACTGACTTGGTGGCAGGCCTGTGCTAGGAACTGGGGACAGAAAGATGAATTAAGTACAGTCACTCCTGTTGAGGCACTCACAGCCTAGTGAAGGAGGCGGAGAATTAAAGGAACTACTATGACAAGCAGGTGATCACAGAGGTCGAGATACACACAAGGGGGTGTGGAGAAGGAGTTAGGGATCTCGGGACATTTTCCTGGAGAGGGTGGGACCCCAGTCTGGGTCAGCCAGGGGACATGGTAGGAGGAGGCCGTTCCAGTTAGAACCACATAAGCAATGGCAGGAAGACAAGAAAAACAGTCTCACGAGCCCTGGAGAAGCATAGGCTCTTCTCCATCGCTGCAGCATAAATTACGAGGCCAGGAGAGGTGACGAATGAGGCTGCAGAGGTGGGCAGGTGCCAGATCCGAACATTCTCACGTGTTATACTGAGGAGCTGGGGCTGTAACCTGCAGCTGGTGGGAAGCCACTGCAGGGTTATAATGAGAGGAAGTACAAGGTCAGATGTGTGGTTTGGTGATAGCATGAAGGGTGGCTTTGAGGGGGGCAGGCACAGAGATGGGAATGGGTATAGATGTTGGCACACAGTTAATGTTGCTCTAACCGCCTTAGTTTTTTTAAGGAAGCACCAGGTCCTCTGCTTGGCTCTGATGGGGAGTGGGGGGCTTCTAGAAAGTGCAAGGATTCAGGGTACATAGTGAGGGGAGTGACAGGAATGGACAGCTAGATGGGAGGTGTACTGCTGCTGTAACAAGTTACCACAAGCTTGGCTTAAATCAACATAAATTTACAATGCTGCAGGTTAGAAGTCCAATACAGGTCTCACTGAGCTAAAGTCAAGGTGTCGGTAGGGCCTCTTTTCTGGAAACTCTAGGGGAGAATTCATCCTTGCCTTTTCCAGCTTCTAGAGGCTGCCTGCATCCTTTGGCCTGTGGCCCCTTTCTCCATCTTCAAAACCAGCAAGGGAGAGTTGGGTCTTTCTCATATCGCACTACTCTGACCCTCTCTTCTGCCTCCTTCTTTTTTTTTTTTTTTTTTTTTTTTTTTTTTTTTTTTTTTTTCTTTTCATTTTTTTTTTATTTTACAAATTTAATCAGTTATACATATACATATGTTCCCATATCCCCTCCCTTTTGCGTCTCCCTCCCACCCTCCCTATCCCACCCCTCCAGGCGGTCACAAAGAACCGAGCTGATCTCCCTGTGCTATGCGGCTGCTTCCCACTAGCTATCTACCTTACATTTGGTAGTGTATATATGTCCATGCCGCTCTTTCACTTTGTCACAGCTTACCCTTCCCCCTCCCTATATCCTCAAGTCCATGCTCTAGTAGGTCTGTGTCTTTATTCCTGTCTTACCCCTATGTTCTTGATGACATTTTTTTCTTAAATTCCATATATATGTGTCAGCATACAGTATTTGTCTTTCTCTTTCTGACTTACTTCACTCTGTATGACAGACTCTAGGTCCATCCACCTCATTACAAATAGCTCAATTTCATTTCTTTTTATGGCTGAGTAATATTCCATTGTATATATGTGCCACATCTTCTTTATCCATTCATCCGATGATGGACACTTAGGTTGTTTCCATCTCCGGGCTATTGTAAATAGGGCTGCTATGAACATTTTGGTACATGTCTCTTTTTGAATTATGGTTTTCTCAGGGTATATGCCCAGTAGTGGGATTGCTGGGTCATATGGTAGTTCTATTTGTAGTTTTTTAAGGAACCTCCATACTGTTCTCCATAGTGGCTGTACCAATTCACATTCCCACCAGCAGTGCAAGAGTGTTCCCTTTTTTCCACACCCTCTCCAGCATTTATTGTTTCTAGATTTTTTGATGATGGCCATTCTGACTGGTGTGAGATGATATCTCATTGTAGTTTTGATTTGCATTTCTCTAATGAGTAAAGATGTTGAGCATCCTTTCATGTGTTTGTTGGCTGTCTGTATATCTTCTTTGGAGAAATGTCTATTTAGGTCTTCTGCCCATTTTTGGATTGGGTTGTTTGTTTTTTTGCTATTGAGCTGCATGAGCTGCTTATAAATTTTGGAGATTAATCCTTTGTCAGTTGCTTCATTTGCAAATATTTTCTCCCATTCTGAGGGTTGTCTTTTGGTCTTGTTTATGGTTTCCTTTGCTGTGCAAAAGCTTTGAAGTTTCATTAGGTCCCATGTGTTTATTTTTGTCTTTATTTCCATTTCTCTAGGAGGTGGGTCAAAAAGGATCTTGCTGTGATTTATGTCATAGAGTGTTCTGCCTATGTTTTCCTCTAGGAGTTTGATAGTGTCTGGCCTTACATTTAGGTCTTTAATCCATTTTGAGCTTATTTTTGTGTATGGTGTTAGGGAGTGATCTAATCTCATACTTTTACATGTCCCTGTCCAGTTTTCCCAGCACCACTTATTGAAGAGACTGTCCTTTCTCCACTGTACATTCCTGCCTCCTTTATCAAAGATAAGGTGACCATATGTCCGTGGGTTTATCTCTGGGCTTTCTATCCTGTTCCATTGATCTATCTTTCTGTTTTTGTGCCAGTACCATACTGTCTTGATTACTGTAGCTTTGTAGTATAGTCTGAAGTCAGGGAGCCTGATTCCTCCAGCTCCATTTTTCGTTCTCAAGATTGCTTTGGCTATTCGGGGTCTTTTGTGTTTCCATACAAATTGTGAAATTTTTTGTTCTAGTTCTGTGAAAAATGCCATTGGTAGTTTGATAGGTATTGCATTGAATCTGTAGATTGCTTTGGGTAGTAGAGTCATTTTCACAATGTTGATTCTTCCAATCCAAGAACATGGTACATCTCTCCATCTATTTGTATCATCTTTAAGTTCTTTCATCAGTGTCTTATAATTTTCTGCATACAGGTCTTTTGTCTCCTTAGTTAGGTTTATTCCTAGATATTTTATTCTTTTTGTTGCAATGGTAAATGGGAGTGTTTCCTTGATTTCACTTTCAGATTTTTCATCATTAGTATATAGGAATGCCAGAGATTTCTGTGCATTAATTTTGTATCCTGCAACTTTACCAAATTCATTGATTAGCTCTAGTAGTTTTCTGGTAGCATCTTTAGGATTCTCTATGTATAGTATCATGTCATCTGCAAACAGTGACAGCTTTACTTCTTCTTTTCCCATTTGGATTCCTTTTATTTCCTTTTCTTCTCTGATTGCTGTGGCTAAAACTTCCAAAACTATGTTGAATAAGAGTGGTGAGAGTGGGCAACCTTGTCTTGTTCCTGATCTTAGTGGAAATGGTTTCAGTTTTTCACCATTGAGGACGATGCTGGCTGTGGGTTTGTCATATATGGCCTTTATTATGTTGAGGAAAGTTCCCTCTATGCCTACTTTCTGCAGGGTTTTTATCATAAATGGGTGTTGAATTTTGTCAAAAGCTTTCTCTGCATCTATTGAGATGATCATATGGTTTTTCTCCTTCAACTTGTTAATATGGTGTATCACATTGATTGATTTGCGTATATTGAAGAATCCTTGCATTCCTGGAATAAACCCCACTTGATCATGGTGTATGATCCTTTTAATGTGCTGTTGGATTCTGTTTGCTAGTATTTTGTTGAGGATTTTTGCATCTATGTTCATCAGTGATATTGGCCTGTAGTTTTCTTTCTTTGTGACATCCTTGTCTGGTTTTGGTATCAAGGTGATGGTGGCCTCGTAGAATGAGTTTGGGAGTGTTCCTCCCTCTGCTATATTTTGGAAGAGTTTGAGAAGGATAGGTGTTAGCTCTTCTCTAAATGCTTGATAGAATTCGCCTGTGAAGCCATCTGGTCCTGGGCTTTTGTTTGTTGGAAGATTTTTAATCACAGTTTCAATTTCAGTGCTTGTGATTGGTCTGTTCATATTTTCTATTTCTTCCTGATTCAGTCTTGGCAGGTTGTGCATTTCTAAGAATTTGTCCATTTCTTCCAGGTTGTCCATTTTATTGGCATAGAGTTGCTTATAGTAATCTCTCATGATCTTTTGTATTTCTGCAGTGTCAGTTGTTACTTCTCCTTTTTCATTTCTAATTCTATTGATTTGAGTCTTCTCCCTTTTTTTCTTGATGAGTGTGGCTAATGGTTTATCAATTTTGTTTATCTTCTCAAAGAACCAGCTTTTAGTTTTATTGATCTTTGCTATCGTTTCCTTCATTTCTTTTTCATTTATTTCTGATCTGATTTTTATGATTTCTTTCCTTCTGCTAACTTTGGGATGTTTTTGTTCTTCTTTCTCTAATTGCTTTAGGTGCAAGGTTAGGTTGTTTATTCGAGATATTTCCTGTTTCTTAAGGTGGGATTGTATTGCCATAAACTTCCCTCTTAGAACTGCTTTTGCTGCGTCCCATAGGTTTTGGGTCGTCGTGTCTCCATTGTCATTTGTTTCTAGGTATTTTTTAATTTCCTCTTTGATTTCTTCAGTGATCACTTCGTTATTAAGTAGTGTATTGTTTAGCCTCCATGTGTTTGTATGTTTTACAGCTCTTTTCCTGTAATTGATATCTAGTCTCATAGCATTGTGGTCGGAAAAGATACTTGATACAATTTCAATTTTCTTAAATTTACCAAGGCTTGATTTGTGACCCAAGATATGATCTATCCTGGAGAATGTTCCATGAGCACTTGAGAAAAATGTGTATTCTGTTGTTTTTGGATGGAATGTCCTATAAATATCAATTAAGTCCATCTTGTTTAATGTATCATTTAAAGCTTGTGTTTCCTTGTTTATTTTCATTTTGGATGACCTGTCCATTGGTGAAAGTGGGGTGTTAAAGTCCCCTACTATGATTGTGTTACTGTTGATTTCTCCTTTTATGGCTGTTACTATTTCCCTTATGTATTGAGGTGCTCCTATGTTTGGTGCATAAATATTTACAATTGTTATATCTTCTTCTTGGATTGATCCCTTGATCATTATGTAGTGTCCTTCTTTGTCTCTTCTAATAGTCTTTATTTTAAAGTCTATTTGTCTGATATGAGAATTGCTACTCCAGCTTTCTTTTGGTTTCCATTTGCATGGAATATCTTTTTCCATCCCCTTACTTTCAGTCTGTATGTGTCTCTAGGTCTGAAGTGGGTCTCTTGTAGACAGCATATATATGGGTCTTGTTTTTGTATCCATTCAGCCAGTCTGTGTCTTTTGGTGGGAGCATTTAGTCCATTTACATTTAAGGTAATTATTGATATGTATGTTCCTATTCCCATTTTCTTAATTGTTTTGGGTTCGTTATTGTAGTTCTTTTCCTTCTGTTGTGTTTCTTGCCTAGAGAAGTTCCTTTAGCATTTGTTGTAAAGCTGGTTTGGTGGTGCTGAACTCTCTCAGCTTTTGCTTGTCTGTAAACGTTTTAATTTCTCCATCAAATCTGAATGAGATCCTTGCTGGGTAGAGTAATCTTGGTTGCAGGTTTTTCTCCTTCATCACTTTAATTATGTCCTGCCACTCCCTTCTGGCTTGTAGAGTTTCTGCTGAGAGATCAGCTGTTATCCTGATGGGGATTCCCTTGTGTGTTATTTGTTGTTTTTGCCTTGCTGCTTTTAATATGATTTCTTTGTGTTTAATTTTTGACAGTTTGATTAATATGTGTCTTGGTGTATTTCTCCTTGGATTTATTCTGTATGGGACTCTCTGTGCCTCCTGGACTTGATTAACTATTTCCTTTCCCATATTAGGGAAGTTTTCAACTATAATCTCTTCAAATATTTTCTCAGTCCCTTTCTTTTTCTCTTCTTCTTCTGGAACCCCTATAATTCGAATGTTGGTGCGTTTAATGTTGTCCCAGAGGTCTCTGAGACTGTCCTCTGTTCTTTTCATTCTTTTTTCTTTATTTTGCTGTGCAGCAGTTATTTCCACTATTTTATCTTCCACCTCACTTATCCGTTCTTCTGCCTCAGTTATTCTGCTATTGATCCCATCTAGAGTATTTTTTATTTCATTTATTGTGTTTTTAATTGATGCTTGATTCGTCTTTAGTTCTTCTAGGTCCTTGTTAACTGTTTCTTGCATTTTGTCTATTCTATTTCCAAGATTTTGGATCATCTTTACCATCATTATTCTGAATTCTTTTTCAGATAGACTGCCTATTACCTCTTCATTTGTTAGGTCTGGTGGGTTTTTATCTTGCTCCTTCTCCTGCTGTGTGTTTTTTTGTCTTCTCATTTTGCTTATGTTACTGTGTTTGGGGTCTCCTCTTTGCAGGCTGCAGGTTCGTAGTTCCCGTTGTTTTTGGTGTCTGTCCCCAGTGGCTAAGGTTGGTTTAGTGGGTTGTGTAGGCTTCTTGGTGGAGGGGACTGCTGCCTGTGTTCTGGTGGATGAGGCTGGATCTTGTCTTTCTGGTGGGCAGGTCCACGTCTGGTGGTGTGTTTTGGGGTGTTTGCGGACTTTTTATGATTTGAGGCAGCCTCTCTGCTAATGGGTGGTGTTGTGTTCCTGTCTTGCTAGTTGTTTGGCATAGGGTGTCCAGCACTGTAGCTTGCTGGTCGTTGAGTGAAACTGGGTGCTGGTGTTGAGATGGAGATCTCTGGAGGATTTTCGCCGTTTGATATTATGTGGAGCTGGGAGGTCTCTTGTGGACCAGTGTCCTGAAGTTCGCTCTCCCACCTCAGAGGCACAGCACTGACTCCTGGCTCCTCAATTTGGGATGATTTGTTGTCTATTCATGTATTCCACAGATGCAGGGTACATGAAGTTGATTGTGGAGCTTTAATCCGCTGCTTCTGAGGCTGCTGGGAGAGGTTTCCCTTTCTCTTCTTTGTTCTCACAGCTCCTGGGTCTCAGCTTTGGATTTGGCCCCGCCTCTGCGTGTAGGTCGCCGGAGGGCGTCTGTTCTTCGCTCAGACAGGACAGGGTTAAAGGAGCAGCCTCTTCGGGGACTCTGGCTCACTCAGGCCGGGCGGGAGGGAGGGGCACGGAGTGCGGGGCGAGCCTGCAGCGGCAGAGGTCGGCGTGACGTTGCACCAGCCCGAGGCACGCCGTGCGTTCTCCCAGGGAAGCCTCCCCTGGATCCCGGGACCCCGGCAGTGGCAGGCTGCACAGCCTCCCGGAAGGGCGGTGTGGACAGTGACCTGCGCTCACACACAGGCTTCTTGGCGGCGGCAGCAGCAGCCCCAGCGTCCCACGCCCGTCTCTGGGCTCCGCGCTTTCAGCCGCGACTCGCGCCCGTCTCTGGAGCTCCTTTACGCGGCGCTCTTAATCCCCTCTCCTCGCGCACCAGGAAACCAAGAGGGAAGAAAAAGTCTCCTGCCTCTTCGGCAGCTCCAGAGTTTTCCCGGACTCCCTCCCGGCTAGCTGTGGCACATTAGCCCCCTTCAGGCTGAGTTCTCGCCGCCAGTCCCAGTCCTCTCCCTGCGCTCTGACCGAAGCCCGAGCGTCAGCTCCAGCGCCGCCCGCCCTGGCGGGGGAGCAGACAAGCCTCTCGGGCTGGTGAGTGCCGCTCGGCACCGCTCCTCTGTGCGGGAATCTCTCTGCTTTGCCCTACCCAGGTATGTGGGGAGTTTCTTGCCTTTTGGGAGGTCTGGGGTCTTCTGCCAGCGTTCAGTAGGTGTTCTGTAGGAGTTGTTGCACGTGTAGCTGTATTTCTGGTGTATCTGTGGGGAGGAAGGTGATCTCCGCGTCTTACTCTTCCGCCATCTTACCCGGAAGCCCCCCTGCCTCCTTCTTTATCTAAAAAAAATAATTGAGGTGAGATTCATATAATATAAAATTAACCCTGTAAAAGGGAAGAATTAAGTGGTATTTAGCATATTCACAATGTTGTGCAACTACCACTTCTATCTAGTTCCAAAATATTTTCATCACCCCAAAAGGAAACCCTGTATCCATTTAGCATTTGCTCCCTCTTCCTCCATCCCTCCAGCCCTTGGCAACCACCAATCTGCATTCTGTCATTATGGATTCACCCATTCTGGATGGCTCATATAAATGGACTCATACAGTATGTGACCTTGCGTGTCTTCTTTCACTTTAGCATAATGTTTTTGAGGTCTCCACTTTCACTTTTAAGGACCATGGTGATTACATTGAGCCCATCTGGATAATTCAGATTATTCTCTTTTTTTGCTGTACGTGGGCCTCTCACTGTTGTGGCCTCCCCCACTGTGGAGCACAGGCTCCGGACGCGCAGGCTCAGCGGCCATGGCTCACGGGCCCAGCCGCTCCGTGGCATATGGGATATTCCCAGACCGGGGCACGAACCCACGTCCCCTGCATCGGCAGGCGGACTCTCAACCACTGCGCCACCAAGGAAGCCCTATTCTCCCTTTTTAAGGTCAGCTGGTTAGCAACCTTAATTCTATCTATTGTAGAATCTTCCTTCCCCTTTGCCATGTACTGTAACATATTCACAAGTTCTGGAGATTAGGACATAGACATCTTTGGGGGGGGTCATTATTCTGCCTACCATAGGAGGGGTCAGAATGCGTTGAGGCACTGCCCGAACAGCTGACAGATTCTACTCAGCATTATAGCTCCAGAAGCAGAGCATAGAGATTGTGGTAGTGGTCCAGGGGTGGGGTGGATGCAGTGCACAGAAATTGTGGACCCAATGCTCATCCAGAAGGTCTTGGATGGGGAGGAAGGCAAGGATAAGAGGCTAGGAAGGAGTTGATAGTGGGAAAAATGAAGTGGGCTAGGACAGGGCTCATTAAACTTTAGTAACTGTTCTATCATGGAGGAGTTTAAGCATGTATACGCCCAGCCCCTAACTCCAGAAATTCCCATTTAAGGGTGGGATCCAGGGCTTGTCCCAGGGAATTCTGATGCAGCCAGTGGGTGAGTCTACTTGTGAGGAATGCTGATGTAGATCCTGGAGGTCTTGAGAAGGTTAAATAACTGATGTGATAGAGTAAGGAATGAAGAGGGCTGGAAGGGTAAGAGACTGTGATCACAGTGGGATTTTGAAGCCAGAGAGTCCTTGAACCCACTGGAATCATTCCCACCTTGGGGACTTCGTATTGGGTGTGCCCTTTGCCTAGCACAAAGCTGTCCATATGTATAGTTTTAAATGTTCTAGCAGCCACATGAAAGAAGTAAAAGGAAACAGGCAAAATTAATTTTAATAGTATATTCTATTAACTCAAAAGAGCCAAAATATTATCATTCAATATATAATTACTATAAAATTATTGAGATATTTTACATCCTTCTTATCTTACTAAGTCTTTAAAATCCAGAGTGTATTTCATGTTTGCATCACATCTCAATTTGGATCAAGTACATGTCAAGTGCTCATTAGCCACACGTGGCCAGTGACTACCATTTTGGCCAACACGGGTTGGAATGTTCTCCCTCCATATTTTTGCCTGCCTGGCTCCATCTCATCCAGGTCTCTGCCCAGAGATACCTTCCCTGGCTCTGCTGTCTAAGCCAGCTACTTTCTACTCCTAACACTGTTTTCTTTTCCTCAGAGACTTATCACTGATATTTTATTAGTTATTTGTTTGCTGATTATCTGCCTCCCCATAGGATATAAATCCCATGAGGGCAGAGACCCATCTGTCTGCTTTGGGGCAGTATCCCCAGCAACAACATCACATCCACAGTATAGCCACAAATCACATCCACAAATATTTGTTGAATGACTCTGAAGATCCCAGATACGTCATTTGTCGTCTCTGAAGCCCATGTTCATTCAGTGGGGTGTAGGGGGAGGGGGACCAAGAGGCAGGAGCGTTATCCAAGAAATCAGGTGGGAGAAAACCAGCCCGAAAGCTTCCTGCGCGCTAGAAGGCTGACTCTTATGTGTTACGTTAGAGGTTGGGTTTCTTTCCAGCTGTGACTTGGCTGTGTATTGATTCAACCACTGGCTTATCCAGTTCTATGAGAAACCACCTCATCAAGTGTCACTTCTGCCTGGCACCAGTAGATGGGGCAGTGTCATAAAAAACAAGTGCGGTCTGCGGTCCCATGCAGTTTCTAAGCCGTTTCCGGCTGACATTGCTGAGGTCTCTTCTGGAACTGCTCTGTGTCTCAAATCTGCACAGAGCGGGACTCACATGTCAATGTTGACATTTGCCTAGAATTTCTCTGTCCTCCCCACGTTGAAAACAGGCTTATTAAGAAGAGAGCCCAGGGCCTCCCTGGTGGCGCAGTGGTTGAGAGTCCGCCTGCCGATGCAGGGGATACGGGTTCGTGCCCCGGTCCGGGAGGATCCCATATGCCGCGGAGCGGCTGGGCCCGTGAGCCATGGCCGCTGGGCCTGCGCGTCCGGAGCCTGTGCTCCGCAGCGGGAGAGGCCACAGCAGTGAGAGGCCCGCGTACCGCAAAAAGAAAAAAAAAAAAAAAAAAAAAAAGAAGAGAGCCCAGGAGCAGCTCTGTGGGCCTGTGCATCTGGGTCTGACACTCTGGCTCCACTGGAAAGCCTGGCCCGCCAGTGGAGTCCTCCCTGCTGCTGTGGTCCACTGGTTTCCCTGCCACCGCATGAAGCCCAAAGAGGTGCCTCTCGCGGAGGCTGAGACCAGCCTTAGCTCCCACCACTGGTCCCTTCCTCTTCCTGCTCAAACACTTCTGGTCCCTGGACCTCTGAGTAATTTGGAAATGTTAACTGCTTGAACATGATGCCTGCTTTTGTAGAGTCTAGACTTTGAGATTATGGGCCAGCTAAAGGTCACTTAGCACAGGTTAATTCGGTGGGTTTTTTATCGGAATTTTTTGTGTGGAGCACATACCATCTACTTCATTGCCACTGCAAGATATTCCAGAAATGTGAGCAGAAGAGGAATTAACCTTGGTTTAAATGGCTTATTATAGTCCTAACCAGCTCATTCCAACACCGTACCTCCATTAACCCGTCAGTGTAGCTGAGGAGTAAGGCATTAGAACTTTGGTCTAATGACATTCTGGGACCAGCCAGCCATGAAAAGGCCATTCCTTCCCTCAGAGACTAGGAGGGCATGATCAGGAGACTTCCTTGTTTGATCAGGAAACTTTCTTTTTTCATTGTCACAATTTTCAAATGCCATCCTCAACTACACATGTGCATGCATTTTTATGTTCTATAATTTTGCTGTTCTCTATATCTGGAAAGCCCTTTAATTCTTCCCTCCGTGACAAAATCCTGTCCATATTTCAAACTTCACCACCTCCATGGAACCTTTTCTGATTTTCCTAGTCACAAAGAACCTTTTCTTCCAGCTTCTCAGAGTACTTTGGGTCTTGTCTCAGGGCACTTAGTTCACTCTGTCTTCTTGTTTACATGCATGTTTCATTCATTCATTCAACAATTAAGTAGTGTCAGGCACTGGGGGAGATAGGGTGCTCTCACAGAACTTACATTTCAGAAGAAGCCCAGAGGTGGGTGAAGTTTACATCCTTCATTGGACTGGGAGCTTCTTGGAGACAGGAATTAGGTCTGTTCCCAGCTCAGGGCCTGGTACCAAAAGGTACTCAGGAAAGTTAGTTAAATTGAAACGCAGCACCAGTGACTCTAGAAAATTGGGTTAGAGTTCAAAGAAAGGTTAAAAGTTAGTAAAGGGAGAGGGCCAGAGAATTTCCATGAGGAGTTACAGTTGTTCTGAAATCAGAACCTGGCATGGAAGCCAGAGCCATCCAGATCCCCAGTAGACTGGGCCTGGGGAGTGGGAGGGCCTACTCTCCTCTGGGATGAGCTTGGGAGTTTGATGCAGGGTCACCTGGACATTTATCACACATTCCAGCTAGAAGTGGTTTTGCTTTGATTGAGCAGAACGTAGAGGCAAACCGGTTGTTTTGAGGACCCAGAAATGAGTTACTAGCCAAGGGTCACGCCGGCCAGATGATTAAAGCGACATTATCTAGCTGGCACAAGAGAAAAGCATGATTAATGTTAATCATTCTCTGTGGAGGGTGGCCGGGCGTTATTTGACACAAATAAAAAACGTCATTTGAATTTTTACTAGGAATTCTCATCCATAATGTGACAATGATGTAATAAAACTGAGTGACTGGCCTGCCAAATTATAAGCTGAGTTCTAACCACACACAAGCATGACTTAGAAATTGAATATATCTCAGAAAACTGCTCTACTCTGAGGCCTGACAGACGGAGGGGGCACTGCTGGGGATTAGGAGCTGGAAGCACCTTATTTACCAAACACATACTATAGTGTTCACTCTAATCATCCTATTACCACTCATCTCTCTTTTCACTATCTGCTCTTTGCCTGTGGAGAAAGGGCTCCAAGACAGTGAAAGATAAGTCTCAGCGTTTTCTTTGCCCCTCTTTATTTTCTTTAATAGAATAAAATTCAGGAAAAAAAAATTAAACAGCACCCAGTCAGTTTCAGAAAGCTATTACACACGGAAAGAATCACTATTTCCCCAACCTTTTTGTATTGTATAGTGTAAATCCCACCTTCCACCACCTCCCTCAGCAGTTCCGATGGAGACACACATCAGTGAGTTGCAATTCAGGCTGGGGGTGGAGTGTCAGAATTCAAGTTGCTTTTCTTGCGGGGTAACCAAAGGTCTTGGCGATTTTTGTAGATAAATTCTACAGAATTTCTGCTGGTAAACTTCGGATTTAATTGCCAGGCTGGACCGTTCTCCCCTTTCCCTCAACCAATGGCTGCAACCAGGTCCCTTTAAGAGACCAGGAACCCGCCGGGCTTCCAAGCCCGAAACAGATCCTCTTCTCTGCTCCTCCCCTGTCCCCGAGCGGCGAATGGTTCGCGCCGGCCTATATTTACCCGAGATCTTCCTCCCAGACGGCAGAGATGTGAGGCTGGCGAGGCAGCTACCGCTCGCGACACCGGAGGGGGCGCGCTGTAAAGGCGGGCAGCCGAGCCAGGGGATCCCGGGAGCGCAGTCGGACACCCTCCGGAGGGAAGAAATGAGGTAGCGACCATCCCCGGAGCCGACCATGCGCACGCCCCGCCCTCGGAGCCCGGCGCTGCCCTGGCGGAGCCAGCCCGGACAGTGAGCCGGCGAAGCCGGAGTCCCCGGCGTCCTGCGGGAGACAAGATGCAGTGAGCCACGGCGGGACTGCTGCGCTGGGCCCGCCGCGGCCAGCCGGACCCACCATCTGAGCGCACTTGGGGCAAGCAGCTGATTCTGGGACCCGCTCAGCCGAGGGGCTCTCTGCCTCCAGCACCCCTTGCGGGTGGGCAGCACCGACCCCTGGGCACACTCGCATTTGAGTTTCCGCGGTTTCTGGCCCTAGCCCTGGGGATTGTGTATGTGAGTGTGAGAGGGGGCCCCTTTTCACCTTTGCCGAGGAGTTCCTGCGTATTCTCGCACCATCCCGGCTGCTTTTGCTGCACGCGCGCATCCCTTTTTTCTAAAGACATTTTCTGCTCCACTCTCGTGCTTTCTCTCATTTTGCTTGCCCAAGACTTTTTGCCCTGGTCCTGCCCAGGCTGGGGTAAATCTGTGTGCTCCCCCCCCCCACCAACTCCTTGCAGTTAAATCCTCTTTAAAAAATTTCTACCCCTACCTCTTTCGGCGGGGTTCTCGAACATCTCCCCCGCCCCCACTCCCTCCGACTGAGCCACTCCCAGCAGAGTTTTATTTTTCGGTCTTGCCCCGGCCGGGCCCGGCCGGGGCGGGTGGCTCAGCCGGGCTCTCAGTCGGCGCTCCGCCGCCGCCGCCCAGCTGCGCTGGGGCGCCCTCCAGAGATGCTGCCGTGGAAGAAGCACAAGTTCGAGCTGCTGGCCGAGGCGCCGCCACGGCAGGCGTCCAAACCCAAGGGCTACGCGGTGAGCCTGCACTACTCGGCACTCAGCTCTCTGGCACGGGCGTGCCCCGAAGGCGCGCTCAGCCGGGTGGGCAGCATGTTCCGCTCCAAGCGCAAGAAGCTGCACATCACCAGCGAGGACCCAACTTACACCGTGCTCTACCTGGGCAATGCCACCACCATCCAGGCCCGCGGCGACGGCTGCACCGACCTAGCGGTGGGCAAGATCTGGAGCAAGAGCGAGGCGGGCCGTCAGGGCACCAAGATGAAGCTGACTGTGAGTGCGCAGGGTATCCGCATGGTGCACGCCGAGGAGCGTGCGCTGCGCCGCCCGGGCCACCTCTACCTGCTGCACCGCGTTACCTACTGCGTGGCGGACGCGCGACTGCCCAAGGTCTTCGCCTGGGTGTACCGGCACGAGCTCAAGCACAAGGCGGTAATGCTGCGCTGCCACGCGGTGCTGGTGTCCAAGCCCGAGAAGGCGCAGGCCATGGCCCTGCTGCTCTACCAGACGTCAGCCAACGCTCTGGCGGAATTTAAACGGCTCAAGCGGCGAGACGACGCGCGTCACCAACAGCAGGAGCTGGTGGGCGCGCACACCATCCCGCTAGTGCCCCTGCGCAAGCTGCTCCTGCACGGACCCTGCTGCTACAAGCCGCCGGTGGAGCGCAGCCGCAGCGCGCCCAAGCTCGGCTCCATCACCGAGGATCTGCTCGGCGAACAGCAGGAGCAGGAGCTGCAGGAGGAAGAGAGAGGGGTGCACACGGAGGGCTGCCCGGAGGAGGAGGAGGGGGATGAGGAGGAGGACCGAGCCGGGGAGGGAGACCGGGCAGAGCAAGAGGCCGAGGCGCAGCGGGCGCTGGTGGTGGCCATGCACTTCGAATGCGGGGACTTGCTGGACACGCTGGAGAGTGGCCGCGAAGAGGTGCTGGGGGGCGGCGGGGTCTCGCCGGGCCCTGAGCCTGGGTCGCCGTCTCTGCTGCTGGGCAGCACCTCCGACATGAAGGCCGAGCTGTCCCAGCTTATTAATGATCTGGGAGAGCTCAGCTTCGGCAACGACGTGCGCAGCCTGCAGGCCGACTTGCGGGTGACGCGCCTGCTGTCGGGTGAGAGCACGGGTAGCGAGAGCTCCATCGAAGGAGGGGGCCCGGAAGCCACCACTACCACCGCCGGGGACCAGTCTGACCCCGCCGACTGCGCCAGCCCAGACGAACCCCACTCGGGCTGAGCTCCCAGCAATGTCCTGTGCGCGCCCCTGTTGCCCCATCGTGATCCCCGCGTCTCTCCACCACTTCCTTACCTTCCCGACCCCCCCCCCAAGAAAGGGGAAAGGGGACACTTGAGGCTCAGACCCTCCCCCACCCCCATACGTTTGGCTCTGTTTGAAGCAGGGCTCAGATTGCACGTGGAGATATGGGGAGGGAAACCCTACAAGGAAGGGGAGAGAGGCAGCCCTCTGGGGTCTGGGGAGGGGAAGGGCAGCTGGTGTTAGCAAAGCCCCGCAGGCGTGAGGTGCCTGCTGGCCAGTTTCCTGTTTGTGGGCAGCTGGGGCCTGAGGAGGAGGGGTTAACTTCCTCCACCAGCCCCCAACTGGGAGCGGCCTGGCGCTGTCATTGACGTGTCATTAAAAAAAAAAAAAGGATTTGCTCTCAAGGTTTGAGGCTTTCGTGCCACCTCCTTGCCCCCAGTCTTTTTGGTGCGAGAGCTTGGGTTGTTTACCTCAGACTCAGACCCTTGAAATTCTGCCAAATTCCTCAAATAACTGGTGGGGAAGGGAGGGGGAAAAAAAGAAAGTTGCATTTTGTTTACAAGACATCTAATATCTAAAAAAGGAGTTTTCCTTTAGAAACACAAACACCTTGCTCCCGCTCAAAAGATCTCACTCCATGATACTGTGTAAAATATTTTTGCACTGTTGTGAAGTATTTTTGACATTTTTTTTTGTACATAACTGTGTTCTCAGAGTCCAATGTTTATATCTTTTGCTGTGCAAAAGGGACATGTAAAATGTTGTTCAGTTGTATATACAGAAATGTGTATAAAACATTTTGTTATTTTTAAAGAGTAGGACTGCTCTGGTTCTGTTTGCCTGCCAGTGGGGAGAGAATAAAGAGGAAAATTTAACAGAACAGGTGAGCGTCTAGACCTGCTTGAGAAAATGCTTGGCCGTGGGGCTGGGCGGCTGAGGGTGTGACCATGGCTGGGATGAGGGAGGACAGTCTTTGTCCTTTTCGGGGCTTGGAGGTAATTAGGGAAGGGGAACCCACTCTATGTGTAGCCTGTGGCCTTTCTGGTCCTCTGCAACTCTGTGTGCTGCAGCTGGGGCCATGTTCTTCACTTACTATTAGTTGTGTGAGCATGGGCTTTTTCTGGCTTCTTTGAGGAAATTCTTGGAGATGCCGCGTGAGTTCTGTTCCTCATTGCCAAACCTGTGAGGTTATTTAGGGAGGGGTGACTTTCAAGGTCTTCTGAGGTTTTACCACCTCCTTCTGTGGTTCACCTTTTCCTTTCCAGACAGCTCAAGGAGCTTTAAAGGTGTGAATTAGAGAGCTAAGGAAAGTCCCCATGATGCTCTCTGAGGAGTGGGAGCATCTCTGTTTTTCCTGGGAGGAAAGTCAAGGAGAGAGGAAAGTGGGGAGGTTCCAGTCATGGCTTGAATGAGTCATGGTGCACGTGGGGTGGGGTCGGGGCAGGGGCAGGTGGAAGAGCCTATTTCCTTTCCTTCTACAACCCAGCATGACCCAGTGGGAGAATGGTTTGGAGGTCAAGGCGGAGAAGGACTGCTAGAGCTTGGTCTGTGTGTGTGTCTTAGCGTTTTCATGCTTTCCGTGTGTTTGTTTCTGTTGTAAACTCCAAACAGATGTCTCTAGTTTGGCTACACCCGATCAGCTGGAAGCTGTAATAAGATTCTGCCAAAACTGTGCCTTCTGCAAACTATTTTTTCCCTTTGCCCTTATGGGCCCCTTTTCCTATGTTGCAGAAATTGATCGCTCTCCTGACCTTCCCTAGTGTAGTGTCCTGAGGCCCTTGGTTTTGTTTTCATCATAAATATGTTCTGAGCCGCTAGACCCAGTGATCCTAAGGAGTCTGGAATTCACTGGAGCCATAGAGGAAGGGGGGTGGTAGATTTTCTTCCTAATTAACAGGAGTGGTTCAGGCATAAGATGATCTTTAGAAAAGCAAAGGGTGGGTGGGTGTGTGGGAAATTGAAAAATATTCAGAGTCACTTTCTGAGGGCATTAGAACAAGACCTATCTTATATTTCTCTTCTATTATATTTTGGTTTGGTTGAGAGTCCCTATCCCTTTCGCTGAATACCTCAGCTACACATTATTGGATGATGTTTTCAAACCCCCAGGTAGAGAGAGGGCAGGAAAGTCAGCTGTGGGTCATTGCTAGTTTGCATGGTTAGATTTCACATTTCAGTAATTTCATATTTCAAATTATTTCCATGCACTGCCAGTTCCTTTGCTGTTTGAAACTGATGAGAACATTAATCACGGTGAAGATCATTTGATGAATACTTGGGGGTGGGGCAGGGTCTTCATGTCTTCCTTCTTAATCCAATTGATGTGTCCAGTGAGAATGCCAAGGTGGCTTTCGTCTGTGACTGATGGGGGTATGGTGATTGGTCAGAAAGTTCAGACAAATGACATTTACACCAACACCATCAATAAATATAAGGTAACTGTCTCTTTAAAGTCTGATTTTTCCTGTTATCTGATTTATAAATAGGGAAGGGGTGTTTAGGGGGTGAGGAAGGAGAAAGAAGAAAATAAGCAGACTGCAAAAAAACCAGCTTTCTCTTTCCCTCCCCCCACCGGCGCCCTCCCTTTCCCTCTTTCCTCCCCTCTACTTTTTGGCTTTTATCCCCACTGCACCCCAGGGCTCTGGCTGATGTAATTCTAGAAGAGATGCGAAGGTGATACATGATTCACCTCTTCTTACATCTCAGTCTTCCAGGGATGACATCACTAGCGTAAGGAGAGATGTTTTAAATGAAAAAACAAAACAAAACAAAACCGGAAAACCAACTTACTCTTGACACTCAGAGGGAAAAGAGTGGTGTGACAAAAGCACAGCAAAGTAGAGGAAATACACGTTCCAGAAAGCACCTGAGGTCTGGTTTATTCATCAAATTTAGCTTTTCTGTCTCGCAAGGTGAGGCTCACGTTTCTCCTTTACTACCTGATGGTACTTTAAATGCAGTGAAACTCGCCGCAGTCTTCCCCAGCCTAAGTAATCCTCGGTGTCCAACACTGCAGCCTTGAGTGCATGAAACACGGAATGACTTCTGGCTGAAAGAGAGATAGTTGCAGGGGTGGCCGCATGCGTCCACGGAGGAGGTGTTTCTCCACCTCCCTCGGCACAAACATCCCCTGTTTGTATAATTTCTGTGTGTGTTGAGGCAGAAGGAGAGAGGAGTAGGACAGAGTAAAATAAACAGTGGTATTACACAGCCTCTCAACTATCACAGTGTCAGGCAACACCCACTCTACACACACGCATGCTCCCTGCTAAAGAAAACCTTCCCCCTCACTGCCCCTCAGTCAGCAGACGAGTAGATTTTAAACAAATTAGAAAGGCTCTGTTATACTGAGAAAGCACAATGCCCTCCCAGGGACGGAGTTGCTTTTAAGGGTTCTACTTGTGAAAGGAGAAGGAAATGGCTGGTAGAATCCACCCCTGGCACCACACTGGAGATTAGAAAACCTCCTGGGAGTCACCAAGAACCATGAGAAATGTAACAATTCTATTAGGAGCTCGTTGCCCTCATTTCTAAAGGGTTTAGTAATGTAATAAGGAGAACTCTTTCCTCTGTGTGATATGCAACTGTAGCCTTAGCATCTGCTGGTAAGTGATGCGTGACAGAGCTAGCAATGTGCGTGGTCTGTCGGTGCTAGGAGCCTTGCCTGACACGTGGGAAACTACTCTGGGCTCCAGGCGGGCAGGAGGCCCCTAGGGCCAGGGCGCTCTATACTCTTGGCACCAGGTTTTTCTGTACTTGGCCACATCTGTCTCTAGGTATTTTTTGATTTCCTCTCTGATTTCTTCAGTGATCCATTGGTTCTTTAGTAGCATATTGTTTAGCCTCCACATGTTTGTGTTTCTTTCAGTTTTTTTCTTATAGTTGATTTCTAGCCTCATAGTGTTGTGGTTGCAAAAGATGCTTGTTATGATTTCAGTTTTCTGAAATCTACCGAGGCTTGCTTTGTGACCCAGCATGTGATCTACCCTGGAGAATGTTCCACGTGCTCGGCCCCACCTGCATCTGGCTTTATGGTTAGCTGGGGCCTTTCCTGCTCCTGCTGGCTCATCCATGTTCATAATGTGCCTGGGACCAACCCCACTTCCTGTCCTCCCCCCACCCCCGCCAGCTCTGGAGTGACCCAATCTGAACAGCCTTGACTAACCATCATTTTGGTGGTTTGAATGGCTAGGTGGCCCTGCAGCTTGGCACTAATTCCTTCACAGCTCTAGGGCTGCTCAGTGGCAACAGCAAAGGCCCTTGTTTCTAACCCCCAGGGAGAGCAGCCCTTCTGACCACCTCCTTTCCTGTTTCTCTTCTTCATCTGTCTCCCACCCCGCTTCCTCCTGTAACACATCATTCCCCTTGGGCTTCTCCTATTACCCAGCTTCCCACCTGATCCTGGCTTCATTTTTACTTCTTCCCACAAACCTAGTTCAGACTTTAATCACATGGAAGAAAAGAAAGCCCAAACTTTAAAGGAAAAACAAACCAAGCACACAGTCATCCATCAGCACCAATCCTGCAGCTCCAGGGCATGCTTCGGCCCTGTCCACCCCCCACTTAGAAATGAACAAATGAGGTACAGAGGGGTGATGTCCTGCCCAAAGTTATACAAGGAGACACCAAGACCCAGGGGTTCAAACTCCTAAACCCATGCTCTTTTCACATTCATCCAGTTTTTATGGCTTATAACTAGATTTTTAGCTTTGGGATGGCAGAAACTGGCAGGTGAATTGTTCTTTGTTTCCCCCTTTCTTATGTACCCCTACATTTTACACGTGGTAGATGCTGGATGATAAACTTGTGTGCCATTCTTCAACGTGCCACTCCCACCAACAAGTGCACGTGAGTGTCTACTAGCTGCACGATGCTGAAGGTAGAGGGGCCAGGTGTCTGTCTTCCTGGCAAGAATGCTGCTGGTGGGTGGGGTGGCCACCCCCAGAGGAACTTGGTCTCCTCTTATTTCCACCCCTGAGGTCTGGTCTGGCAAGGCCCTGCCCTAGAAGAGCAGGTGTAGTTTGAGGGTGGGGGTGCTCTTTCCCTTGCGCCATATTTATTAATCGTCTGTATCCCTTCTGGTTGGCTGAGTTCTCCCAGGACAGGCATGTGACTTTAGGCATCACTGATTCACCAAACTTAGCATAGAGCCCAACACCTAGTAGGTGCTCAGGAAATGCTAAGGAGGGAGTAAAGGGGGCAATTCCACTTCATGCTATGAGAATAGGGCTGATAAAGTTCAAGGTCATCACTCAGATGGAGGAGCCAAGGTTTTAAGGATATTATGTTTGGAAGGGAGGGAAGACTGGGATTCAATTGACTCTTCCACTCCACATCAGGTAGATTCTGTTCTCAAGATTTTCCTTTGAACTTCCCCAACCCTCTTAGGGAAGGGATGGTTCTGGTTTGGAGAAGGATGGTTTACTTGGAATTAGCTTTAATGGAACTGTAGTCACCAAAGTTATTGCCCATATCCCTCCCTGTAATCTGAGCCAAATGAAGGCTTGCAAAATGCGGCATGGCAGAAGCCTGAAGGAAGAGCCTTGAATCCAGACCTTGAAGTGATCCGGACTCTGTCTGCACTGACCCAGTCAAGTCACTTCCCCTCTCTAGCCTTGGGATCCTCATAGGTAAAATGGATGGGTTGTATTAGATAATAGCAAAACTAATGTTCTGAATCAAAGAAGGAGCAAAGGTTAAGGTCAAGTGTGTTTCTGCCTTCCTCCATCCCCTAGTGGGTGAGAATAGAAGAAACATCTGACTGTGGGCTAGAAACTGGGGCTCTGAGGACATCTTTAGGACTCACTGTGGCCTGGACCCTCACCAGATTCTAATTTGGAGGTAATGTTCTCTTGGCCAAGCCAGAGCAGGAGTTGCCTGCTAGACATCCCTTTCACTGCCTCAAAACTTGGAGGCCATGCTGTGTCCTAAAATGCAGACTGATACTGTATCTAAGGGCCAGGTTAGGAAACATAAAATAACTTGCCCTAAGATCACTCAGCAAGTTGGGGCCAGAAGTCAGGTCTCCTAACTCCAAGTCCTACCCTCTTTTTCTCTGTAGTTTTATGGTTGGGATAAGTTAGTTTGAAAGCAACCCAGCCACTCTCCAAGGAAATTTGGCAGAGCCCAGGCATCTGATCAAAGACCATAAGGGCACCTGGTAACACGGTGTTTTGTTTTTCTAACAAGGGAGACCAGGATCCACCGGCAACAAGTCTGGGAGTAAGAGGGAGTAGGGGGCTTCCCTGGTGGCACAGTGGTTGAGAGTCTGCCTGCCAATGCAGGGGACATAGGTTCATGCCCCGGTCCAGGAAGATCCCACATGCCGTGGAGTGGCTGGGCCCGTGAGCCATGGCCGCTGGGCCTGCGGGTCCAGAGACTGTGCTCCACAACACGAGAGGCCACAACAGTGAGAGGCCCACATACCACAAAAAAAAGAGGGAGTAGGCATCCTGGGGCATCTTCCCTACCCTCTTGCTTCTCCCTACTCCAGGACCCATCCCAATCCTGGATCCCTCTCCTAGGGGAATTTATTCTTTGCTGCCTGTCGGGGATTCTCCCCTCTGTTCCAGGATTAGCCAACAATGAATGGCTCAGGAGGTCACCAGCTCACTCCAAGATCATCGACTCTCCCTGAGAGCCTGAGAGCCAGACAGAACCTCAGTGCACTTTCAGACCAGTCCCTTCCTTTTATAGATGAGGACACTGAGCTCAGAGAAGTGAAAGGACTCATTCAGGTGTTGCAGGGAGCTTACAGTGGAGCCACGATTAGAACTCAGGCTTCTAATTTCTCCCCTCACTGCCTTGGTGACATGGTGTGTGTGTGAAGCACAGGGCCTGCTTCCCTCCCTTCCCTAAGTGGTAATGTTCACACTTTTGCATCCTCAAGCTATTGTTCCTAAAGCCTACAGTGTGTCCCAAACTCTTACCTAAGTGGCCTTTTCAGGGAACTGACATTTTAATAGGGTATTCTTGGATGTTAAAAGCCTTTGAGATATAAAACCCTATAATAAGAGAATTTCAGGTGCCGTGATGTAGGCGGCCAGAGTAGGCAGGAGAAAATGTTTTAGTGCAGGGAATACCTCTCCTAACATTACAGATGTTCTAGCGTCATAAGCCACGTTCCTAAAGGTCACACTCTTGCAGCTGAACTCATACACAGAGAAAGTGATGTTCCCAAGGTCTCATGAGTTCAAGGAGGGAGGGTGGGTAGGGCCACTGGGTCCTACTATCAGTTCTGTGTGCCAGATCAGGGCTTGCAAATGATTCCCAGGCACCATCTAAAGATCTACAAAACCATCAGCAGTTCCTTGTCCACAACTGCTGTCTGTCCTCCACCAAGTCTTCCTCTGCAGGTAAACCTGTCTTAGCCTTTGTAGGCTAACTCATCCTCCATGTTCTCGATTCCCAGGGAAAACGCTCACACTACCTGATTTCCAGTAGAGGAGCTCATCTTTTTAAAGGAACACCATGAGATCAGGTGATCCTGTTTGTGCCCGCACCAAACCACACTACTTACCCGAAGGAGATGTGGAGCCACACCAAGGTGTGTGGGACCCTTCCTCTCATATCTGTAGCAGTTGTTGCTGATAAAGGAAGCTCACAGAGCCCATGGCTGGTCAGACCCTTTTGGAGGTGTTCACGCTGATGAAGTCCAAAGAGGTTTTAGTTATGTAATATCTCTGCCACTTCATTTCTTTGACCCAGGTCTTAGCAAATGTCCAATATTAACTGACAAATGAAATAACTGGGGGGCTAGGGTGGGGTGGGGGGCAGTATTCTGGTGGATGAGACTGTGGGTAGAGCCAAAAGAGAATTGGACTTGAGACCTGGTTCTAGCCTTGGTTTTCCCGTATATCAGCTCTTTGACCTTGGGCAAGTTTCTTTTTGTGAAATGGAGGTAATGATAGCTAACCAAATGATCTCTCAGGTTGCTTTGAGGCTCAAAATCTAAATGTTGGATAAATCAGTACTCTTGGTAAAGAGCAGTCCAGGAAAGGAGTGGTGGCTGCTGGAATATTCAGATTGAAAAACACAGTCGGGATGAGTGAGCCTCAGTGGGGCTCCTCCGTGGAGGGAATGTATAGCTGGGCAGGGACATTTTCCATGAAACATATTCCATGGACCCAAGGAGGGAAAACAGGCAAACACAAGGAAGTAATCTATTAAGAATAGGAAACAGTAGGTGGGCGTTCAAATGGCATGCTTTATGTGGAAAGATTATGGGCCAATTTTCCGTCTGAAGCTCTAGATAGCCACCTGAACTATGTGGCTCCACCTTCAGCCCAATCTCTTCCATCGGCTGTGGTGGGAGAGTGTGGCAACTGCCTGTGTTCTCTGGCTAGATTTTTATTTGTTCTCTGTAATTAGATTCATTTTGTCAGCATGTGATGATCAGCCAGATCAGTATTTCTAGTGTGATTACTGTTCTACACTCAGACTGACACACACACACATACACATGCACTACTTCCCGAAACTTTCCACAAATATTCACAATCATGATTTCATTTACTTCTCAAATGGATGTCCCTGAAATGGACACGGTTCTCTTAGAGTGACTCTTTAGACTATTTTCTAGAAATGTGGAAGTTCTGAGGGGTTCCTTGGAGACACGCTATGTAGATAGAGTACACACAGGAATAATTAGGATCCTCTTGTTCTGATGGAACTGGTGTGTGTGTGTGTGTGTGTGTGTGCACGCATGTGCAAGTTCCTGTGGGTATGCCTGGGACTGTGCTTTAGGGCGCAGCTGAGCTGTACTGTAAACTCAAGATGTTGTGCTTGGCATTAGTGTGAAATGATCAGTGAAAACTCACAGCGCAATGAGAGAGCTATGCTGATCCTCCCAGATTTCGGCCAAGAAAAACTTCAAATCACGTCACCCTTTCCTTTCCATTGTACTCTGAGTCTTCTTTTTGGCTTGTTTTTAATCTTAAAGGATCCTTAAACTAATAGAAATCACCAATTTCCTTGAGGAATGCTCTATATCGTGGGAGACCACAATCCACAGGGGCCTCTGCTAGGATGACCACAGATTCTGGTTTGCTCAGGACAGTCCCCATTTATGCCTGATGTCCTCACATAATTATAGTAGAGCCACATGTCACTCTCAAAAGTGTCCTAGTTTGGATGATAAATTATATGTTTCCCTACCTATTACCTAGATAATTTTGACCTTAACCTGTGCATGTCTTTATCTATGCATTCCAGTTCTCTCCTTCACTGGAGAAACATTTATAATGCACCTACTGTGTGCCAAGCACTGTGCTGGCTGTGGGGTGAGGTGGGTGAGTCTGAGGTGGGGGATGGGGTGCACCTAGGGAAACAAGAAGGCATCCCTGCTCTAATGGAGCTTGTAATCCAGTGGAAGAGACCAAAACATGTAATACCTGTACAACCTAAAAAGAAGTATGGGCAGTCAGTGTGTAAAGTATTGAGGGAACACAGGACAAGCAGCCAACCCACCGCTACCCAGCCAAGTGAGGGAGGGATGGTCATAGAGGGCTTCACAAAAGAGATAGTTATCCTTTTCAACCATCAAGATGGTCTTCTCAAAGACCCTGACTGAGCTAAAACTTTGCCTCATCTAGGTTCTGGGGGAAGTATAATCCTCCAGAACTTTTTTTTTTTTTAAAGGGCGAGATTGGAGGATGCTTTTGAAAAGTTCCTACCTGCAACCTCTCTCCAGCCCTGTACTTCTAAAGGCCATTTTAGAAGAATATTTGGGTTTTCTTCCTCATTGGTCCATTTCCTGATCCGTGAACTTGGCAACCAGAAGGAATAGAATATGTTGGGTATAATTAAATAGGGTAAAGAATGTTAACTGCTTTAACAAATCCCATAATCTTACTGGCATAACATAAGGAGAGCTTATTTCTCAACTATGCAATATTCAGTGTGAATACTTGTGGTTGTCAAGCAGTCATTTAGGGACCCAGGTTCCTTCTACATTGTGGTTCCACCACCTTCTAGAGCAGGAGACTTGGGCCAAGTTGGACTTGCTGGCTGTTTTTGTATATGAAGTTTAATTGGAACACAGTCATGCTCATCCATTCACACATTATCTATGACTGCTTTGCACTATGGCAGCAGACTTGAGTAGTTGCAACAGTCTGTAGAGCCCACAAGCCTAAAATATTTGCCATCTGGTCCTTTAGAGAAAAAATTTGCTGACCTCTATCCTAGTACCTCAAAATTCTCTCTGGGTCACCTGCTTCCGGCCAGAGAATGTCTTCCAGTGGACAGAGAAAAAGTGTGCATGATCATTTGGAGGTCTTAATGGGCAGGCCTAGAAGTGACACACACAACTTCTCACCATGTTCCATTGACCAGAATTCAGTTCGTGGTTACATGTAACTGCAAAGCCAGCTGGGAAATGTAGTCCACCAGTGTGTTCATAAGGAAAGGGAAATGGACTTGGGGAAGAGATACACAGTCTCTGCAACAGAGACTCTTCATCTTATGACCACAGGCCCAGGTTTAGATGAGCTGAGACTTTAGGAGGATCAGAGAAAAACTGTTATTTATAAAAGTTTGTGGGGGCTTCCCTGGTGGCACAGTGGTTGAGAGTCCACCTGCCAATGCTGGGGACACCGGTTTGTGCCCCGGTGTGGGAAGATCCCACATGCCATGGAGCAGCTGGGCCCGTGAGCCATGGCCACTGAGCCTGCGTGTCCGGAGCCTGTGCTCTGCAACGGGAGAGGCCACAACAGTGAGAGTCCCACGTACCGCAAAAAAAAAAAAAAAAAAAAGAGTTTGTGAAGACAGTCATCATTCAGTCTGCACTTGGTCCTAAGGGCTGCTTTGAAGAGCTCAGGACCCAGAGTTCAAGTAACTTTTCAGAAACAGTTGCTGCAAACATTAGCCCAACACTAGAAGGATTTTTGAGGGAAACTGTCCCCTCTCTGGGAGCTCTGTGAATTCCTACGGCCTTTGGGAGCAGATCTCTCTTTCTCCTGAGACAACCCAGCCCCTGGATGACAGTTCTGATTCTTGAAAAGTTCTTCTAAGATTTGTCACACTGCCCTGTGAGGCTGCAGAGAACAAGTCAGCGAATCCTTCCTTGGTCAGACCCAGCCACCTGCAGGGAGATGCCCAGGTTCTTCTCTCCTACAAAGGCCTCAGCTCCTCCCACCAGAGACCCAGACACCTGGGGAGAGGACGGCTCTGCTTTTCCAGTGAGAGGGAGACCTGGATAGGTGCGTGAGTGGTCACTGCAAGTTCTGGGAAGGACCTAAGTGAATTGCACTGTCCCCCAGAGGTCTGAGAGAGGTCCCACTGTCCCATGTCAGAAATGCCTCTACTGGGTTTCCCTGGTGGTGCAGTCATTAAGAATCCACCTGCCAATGCAGCGGACACGGGCTCGAGCACTGGTCCAGGAAGATCCTACATGCCATGGAGTAACTAAGCCCATGAGCCACAACTACTGAGACCTCGTGCCACAACTACTGAAGCCTGCGCGCCTGGAGCCCGTGCTCCACAAGAGAAGCCATCTCAATGAGAAGCCAACGCACCACAACGAAGAGTAGCCCCCACTCACTGCAACTAGAGAAAGCCCATGCACAGCAATGAAGACCCAACGCAGCCAAATATAAATAAATAAAATAAATAAATTTATATATATAAAAAAAGAAATGCCTCTACTAAACAGCTCAATCTGCATACTCACCCGGGGGAGGGCAGGAGAGGGAGACTTTATACTTTATATGATACTAGACTGGCTGAATTTTTATTTTACTAGCATGCTACATTTATAATAAACTAATCTAATTTTAAAAAAGCATTGTATAGTGCATTTTAGAAATATTTTAATTCAAAATAGTATTTTTAAAAAGGCTTAGGGTACCTAACAGGATTAACTGGGAAATTTACTGGTGTGGGTGTTAATGGAATATGGCATTACTTTATTCATTATTATTCTTTGATAAGTTTAGAGATAAACTAGCAAATAGTTTAAATAAATGCATCATTATCGAGAAAAAAAAAGAAGAAAGGAAGGAAGGCAGGGGAAAAAAGAGAAAACAAAGGCAACAAGCTGTGTCTCTTCCAGAGGTAACCACAACACGGGGAGAAGCACAGGATTCCAACTCAGAGACCTGGGTTTGCACCCCATTCTACTAGCCTCCCTGTGTGACGTTGCACAGAGAGGTGCATTTCTCCTAGGTCTGATAAATTTGTAAACGGTAATTATGCTTCCTTATGGCATTGTGCAATTCAAAGGAAATCACGTATATAAGCCGCCTCTTATGGAAAAGCATGACACAAATGTGAGGAATTTTCCTTGCCGACAGTTGGGTCTCAGGCGGATCGGGAAGCATGCCCCGGAGAGATTCTGGCCATGTGGTGGCCAAGCCTTCTCTATCCTTCTCTAGTTGCTTCCTGGGAGTTCCACTTCCCCCCAAACTTCTTGAGGATGGAGACCTATTTCCTAGAGACCTGCATTACTAAAGGCTAGACCCTAGATTGGGGTGTGTCCAAGGGACTCTCCCCCCTGGGAGGCTCTTCTGGTCAATGATCCCTCCGGCACTCCAACCCTCCGTCCTTCTGAGGTGACCACCCTTCTGGGTAGCATACCTTACAAAGGATGCTCTTAGCCATTTTCTCTTCTGATGCTCATAACCACTCAAGGGAGGCAGGCTGGGCAGCATAAATAACTCAGCTTTCAGGTGAGAGACCTAAGGGTTAAAGAATGGAATGGAGTAGAAGGGAAGGCCACCGCAAGTGTTTAGCACCTACTGTATGCAAGGCAAAGTGCTGGGCATTTCAAGTGCATGCATCTCATGGTGGTGGAGTAAGTAATGGGCAGATCTGGGACTGCGGTCCAGGCCTCCAGATTCTAAGTGCTCTACAAGCACTGAATGGCATGAGGCAGGGGGATTATGAGCAAGGGATACCGGGAGATGGCTGGGTAGACAGGCAGGAGAGTAATAGAGACGGGCAGGTCGGGGTGCGGAGGGGAGGTTGGCAGCTGTTGGCAAGTATGAGGTTATGGATGGGGTCTGGGCCATAGTTCCCATTATGTGGTTGTCATCTAAGTGCCCAAATAAATAAAGGTTTGCAATTACAAGGAGACATGGGTTTGGGACTCTCCCAGCAGCAGAGCCCAGATGTTAATTAAGCCTAAGATAGGTTATTATCTCTCTCCATTGGATTGAACAGAGGGAAATTGATGCAGATGGCAGGTTGGGGACTTGCCCATGTGGCTGTTATGTATTATTATTTCTGGTTTTTAAGAGGCACCTAACCTGGGGCTCTGGGGTACAGCTGAAGGGAAGGAGGCCACATTTGAGTGCTAGTCACTGAGGACATTTCCCACTCCTCCCTCACACTTAAGGAAGGGCCTGGCTAGGCACTCAGCGTTTGCCCTGTGGCTTTCTGAAGCCACCTGACTTGTGTTCCCACAATGGGGCTGCCACAGAGCCAGAGAGCAGAGTGTGGGGTGCAGAGTACAGGAACCCTGCAGGCTGTTCCATCCTAAAGTCCTCAGTGCAGCTAGGCAGGGAGGTATTAAAATAGGCAACAACCAGCGCGGCATGTTCACCTACCCATCTGAATGGACACTGGCTGTAGCACTGGCCTAGCGCGGGTCTTAGGGACCTCTGTTTGGCCAGGTGCTAACTCTTTGACTGCTGGATCTTGGACAGGTGTGTGTGTGCGTGTATACGTGTGTGTTGCGGGGGGGAGGGGGTCCAGAGGAAGGGCCCGTTGGTCAGGGTGACCCAAGAAGCACTACTGCAGGGAGGCTTGGGTCAGTGGCTATTTACCAATAGATATGGAAATAATTCAGTGTTTTACCAATCAATATGACTGTACGAGCAGAATATCAATCATGAGAAAAGTACTTTTTATCTGTAAAGTAATTTATGAGTATCAAATATTTTATAATAATAATAATATTTTATTAATAATAAAATGATGACATTTAGTCCCTTCATAACAGCACTATTGGACTTTGCTTTCATGCTTATTTTCTAATGGGCTGCCTTTCAGATACCAAGAAGTTGTTTCTTTTCTTTTCTTTTTTTTTTTTTATAAAGAACAATAATTATGTTTGAATTTCACTTTCTTTTTTTTTAAATTAACTTAGTTTATTTATTTTTGGCTGTGTTGGGTCTTTGTTGCTGCGTGCAGGCTTCCTCTAGTTGTGATAAGCGAGGTCTACTTTTCATTGTGGTGCGCGGGTTTCTCATTGTGGTGGCTTCACTTGTGGCGGAGCACGGGTTCTAGGCACGGGGGCTTCAGTAGTTGTGGCATGTGGACTCAGTAGTTGTGGCTCATGGGCTCTAGAGCGCAGGCTCAGTAGTTATGGCGCATGGGCTTAGTTGCTCCGCGGCACATGGGATCTTCCCGGACCAGGGTTCAAACCCGTGTCCCCTGCATTGGCAGGCGGATTCTTATCCACTGCACCACCAGGGAAGTCCCAGGAGAATGTGTCTGATTGGCTGGTCAGTGGACTAGGAGCCTTGGTTAACTCTTGCTTTTGCGGTGGTGGGGAGAGTAAGTTTTTCTTTCTTCCTCAGTGTCTTCCATCAGTAAGATACATTTACATTGTTGCAAGATAGATGGTCACCTGTGGGTAGGCCACCTGTGTCTGTCCACCTTTGTAGATCAGGTAACTGTATATTGATGAAAAAGTGGGTTGCTTAGGAGTCAACCTTTTATTCTAAGCATCAGTTGGAACCACTGAACAGAAACTACACTCCCAGTATCATGTGTGTGGTGCGGGGTACAGAGGGAGAGCCTGGGTGGCCAGGGTGGCCAGGGGGACACAAGCAGGAGGACCGCAGGGAGGCCTGGGTCAATGGCTATTCACTCACAGGTGTTTACCAACAAGTACTTCTCTACTAATCTACCGAGCAAAAGAAGAGTGTCATTCTTTGGTTGGGGGCTTGGAAGAGTGGTCAGCCATCATTTTCAAGCAAAAGCTGTGGAGTGACATGGACTCCTCTTGTTGTCCCTGGCCTCAATCACCTCTGGAGTCCCAATTCTCAAGGACACTATAAAGATTTCCTAATTAGACTTTTACTGTGCTTGGAGACATGGGTATGTAGGCTGCTGAGCAGAGTGTGCCCATGATCTTGAAGATCATATTAAGACATGGCTTACTTCTGAATCTTGACCTTGGTTTTGAAGGGCTGAATCATAATAATGATAATAAAAAAGATGGAATGAAGACGTTTTGAAATACTATAGTGACCTAGCTACACTCCACCTGGGAAAGGCGAACAGGCATGAGTTACTTTAATTCTCTTCAGCTCATCTGTTAAAAGGCTGACTGAACATTCAGGACAAGCCTTAGAATAACCCGGCATGCACAGACTGTAATGGCCAGTCTTTTGTGTAGATCCTGTGGAATAAAAAAAAAAGCCATAATGAAAACTACTGATACAGGCCTGGCCTGTAACTGTCCATAGTTCACCTAGGAGATGTCTGACCTATGAGTTTGCCCAATTATGTGAAGAGTCCCCAATTAGGAAGTCTTGCCTTTAATGTACTCTCGCTTTTCTCCTAAATTCACAGTCACCATGATGACTACCATCATGCTAAAATCTATTTAAATCACCCAGGAATGTTTATAGAAGACTTTTAGTGCCCTCATTAAATTTCACAAATAATAATAACTAACATAGTTATAGCATACAAGAGTATTTTTATGTCCATTATCTCTTTTGATCTTTACTAGCCCTCTGAGATGGGTAGATATTATGACCATTTTATAGATGAGGAGATTAAGGCACAGCGAGCAGGAACTGGCTTAGAATCGTAGCACCAGAGATATTAGTGATCAGCTGGTCACTGACTTTCTTTTTCAGATGGAAAAACCAGCTGGAGGGAAGAGACTTGCCGAGTCTCTTAGTAATTGGAGCAGAGATAACTTGCCAAGGGTGTTTTCTCACAATTATTTTAAGGAAAGTACCTGAAATCCAAGACATAGTCCATTTGATCTAGGACTTAAGTTTGAATGTGTTTGGGGAAAGGGGGGTGGCTGCCCTCCAGCCTTGGGATCAGAGCCTGGACCAGAGCCTTTAACATGTGGCCCAGTGGTTGTTTTGAGCCCGTAATTACCAATTTAATGCAACGTAACAGACATAGAACCTAAGAGACGGGTTTTAACTATGCAGAGTGGGGCATTCAGTCCCAGAAGAAGGAAAGAGATGGGGGAGGAATCCTGGGAGTCTCAGCCACCATAGAGCATTCTGGAAGGGCTCCTGGTCCTCACTCCCCTCCCTCACACTCCCCCACTTCCCTCAGCAACCTGTACCCCTGTCTGCCAGGAGCTCCGAGGCTTTGGGGTGGGAGAGGTGCTTGGCTGGGCACATTCCCACTGCCTCACCCCACTGACCTCGTAGCACCACCCTCCCTCTCCAGAGCCAGACAGGCTCTCCCATCACGCAGGACATGGTGCCGGGCACTGAAGAGTAGGAGACTCCCTCTAGGCTCCTGCCCTCAAGGACCTTGTGGCTTTGGTTGGGGGAGAGAAAGGCAGAGGCACACAGAAGCAGCCATGTGGTTCCCTGTAGCAAGTTCCCCCACTGAGTTCTCCATAAAACGCGTGGGAATGTGGGACAAGAGGGGCTGGAGGAAGCGGACAATGCTGATAAGCCCAGAGGGAGGAGTGGGACTGTGACCGCAGACAGGGCATTTTAGGCTGTAGGAGTGTCAAGGGGGGACAGGAAGAGTATCATTGTTCATCAGAGAAATGCCTTGGGGTTCAGTGTGTGTGTGCGCGTGTGTGTGTGAAGATGGATTGGTGGATGGGGGTCAGATCATAAAGAGCCTGCACACCCGACAACTCTGACCTTTCCATTGAAAACCGTGGGTTTGAAGGATTTGAAGGATGGGCAGCATGGTGCCGTGAGACGGCCGGTGTAGGAGCGCTCACTCCTGATGGTGGGGAGGAGCGGGGGAGTGAGGAGGGAGGGCCCGGAGGCAGGGAGAACAGGGAAGAGTCTCTTGCAATAGTCCAGGCAGGAGATGATGAAGACCTGGGCTGAGGGAGAGATGCTGGGCATGGGGAAGGGGGACAGGTCCCAGGGACGTTTCAAAATCATCAGGAGGACAAGAATAAGGGAGAGTGAGGTGTCCAAAATGCAGGGGTGTGCTGGAGCCGGCTGGCACTGGCTCAGGAAACGGACTGTGTATATCTTTTCCTAACTCTGCACTCAGGAACATCATGTTGGCAGCTTTAAAGCAGCCGTGGGAGTAGCATTACCACAGAAATTAAAAATACTCTACAAATCAGGACCTTTTCTCCTCAGAGGGCCGGTTGTTAAATATTTACCAACACACCTTTGCTGAGCTTCTCCTGCTGTGGGTGGTGCAGAGGGAGGCATCAGAGGCAGTGGCCTCGGGAGATTTCAGAGGCATTTGAGATGAGCCTTGGGCAAGAGATGTTTGTGGTCGGTAGGGGGTAAGGGGAGACATTTTTAGTGAACGCTCAGTGTGAGCAAAGGCCTGCCTTCCTCTGGGGTATCTCGGCACAGAGAAGGGAACTTAAGAGACTCTTGGCAACCGTTTGTTGGCTACTGCTAGCAGAATCTTCAAGTAGATCTTTATGAATTGATAGATCAAATGCACCAATGAAATGTTCTTTAAATACTTACCAGTATGTGATGCACGTTTACCATGAACTAGTCCATTTGTGCCAGGAGTTCATCTTTACACAGAGCATTCCCTGAATCCAGCTGTAATGGTTAATTAATTACCTTAAGAATGACTCAGAAATTTTCCTAGGTTATTTTTAGCAGGGGAGCACCAGAGAGGGCTCCAAAGACTTTCTCAGGATCACAGCTAGTTAGTGACCTTCCCCAGGATCAACACTTTGGAGGTGGAAATTGTAATAGTTACCTATAACTGCAAAGCACAATTCCTCCCAACATTATTATTATTTTTTTTTTGCAGTACGCAGGCCTCTCACTGTTGTGGCCTCTCCCGTTGCAGAGCACAGGCTCCGGACGCGCAGGCTCAGCGGCCGTGGCTCACGGGCCTAGCCGCTCCGCGGCATGTGGGATCTTCCCAGACCGGGGCACGAACCCGTGTCCCCTGCATCGGCAGGTGGACTCTCAACAACTGCGCCACCAGGGAAGCCCGACAATTCCTCCCAACTTTTAAAGAACAGTTAAAAAACTGGCTTAAAACAACAATAAACTTTTATTATCTCAGAGTTTTTGTGAGTCAGGAATTCAAGAGTGACTTAGTTGGGTGGATTTGGCTTGAGGTCTGTATTATCCAGGGTTTTCCAGAGAAAGAGAACCAATAGTTTTACATATATATATATATATATATATATATATATATAAAATATCTAAACTATTGTATATTATAGAAAATTTATATGTTATATATAAACTATATAACTATAACTATATATAACCTATATATATTATGTATATATAATTTATTATGAGAAATTGGCTCACACAATGTGGATGTTACGAAGCCCCATTATCTGTTGTCTACAACCTGATGCCCAGGAAAACTGGTGTTGTAATTCAGTCTGAGTCTGAAGGCCTGAGAATCGGGGGAGCCAATGGTGTAAATCCAAGTCTGAGGGCAGGAGAATATGAGATGAGATGTCCCAGCTGAAGCAGTGAAGCAGGAAGAAGAGGGATGAATTCCTCCTTCCTCCACCATTTGTCCTATTCAGGCCCTTAGGACTGTATGATGCCCATCCACACTGAGGAGGGCCATCAACTTTACTGTTTCTCATCCAGAAACACCCACACAGACACACCCAGAAATCATGTTTAATCTGGACATCCCATGGCCAAATTGACACAGGAAATTAACCATCATGGGGTCTCTCGTGAAACTGCGGTAGAGACGTCGGCTGGGGCCGCGATCACCTGACGGGTTAGAGGATCAGCTTTCACGGGGGCTCGCTCACGTGGCTGGCATATTCGTGCTGGTGTGGGCAGGACGCTGCAGGTCCTCACTGGGGGCCCCTGTAGGGCTGCTGGCATCCTCACAGCAGGGCAGCTTGTTCCTCCTGAGTGAGTAATCCAGAGAGATCAAGGCAGAAGCTCCAAAGTCTTTTAGGACTTAGCTTCAGAAGTCATCATCATCATTTCCACAATATCCTAGTGGTCACATGAGTGCGTATGACTCAGTGTGGGAGGGGATAATACAAGAGTCAGGGATCACTGGGGACCAGCTTGGATGTTGGTTACCACAGAACCCAATACAGGAAGTGAGTTAAAACCGGGAGACTCTTGACGTCAGAGGACATGGTCTGCTATTTGGTAGGTAGGGATCCGGTTAAAGACTCAACTTCCTTTACCTCTAAAATGAGACAATTGGTCCTGCCTGGTTTGCCATAATGAGCTGTGATGAGGACCAAACTGCAAAGAACAGTACAGATGTTAGTGTCAGTGATTATTCCTAAGCCACCTTCGTTTAAAAAAAATGCAAGAGAGAGAACCCTACATCCTTGCTTATTGATGGCTATTCAGCAAAGCATAGGGATTCAGGCCTCCAGGGGAGGCAGCTGCACTGCGGTGGGTACAAGGATGGGCTCTAGCGTGAGGCTTCCTGGGCTCACAGCTCGGCTCCACCACTCACCAACAGTGTGACCCGGGGCCAGATACTCAATTCCTTTGTGCCACAGTCTCTGCACCTATTTCCGTGGAAATGATGACAGTACCTGCTTCATAGGGATGTTATGAAAATTAAATTAGCTAATTCAGGTGAAACATTAAGAACAGTACCCCCTGACATTCAGTGACTGCTTGATATAAATCCTAACTTTGGCTCCAGAGTGGCCACAAAGTCTGGAAACATAGATATTATTTTATCACGTGTTATAATGTGATATCCATAAACCATTTATTATATATTGGCCTGTGTTGCCAGACTTGGTGGCCAACCTCTATTTTGCCCTCTGATCCTGATTGTCCAGGCAGTTTACTCTGTCCTTTAGCTGTACCTGTAATCCAGTTGGCTGATCTGGTATAAGATCTTAATCTCTCATTAGAGAGAAGGCCCTCATTATACTTATCAATGTTGACCCCACTTCCAAGCTTCCCCAGATGTGGGTGCTGCTAACACTGCTCTCCAGGGTGTTGCTCACCCCAGTGGGCCTCTTTATTATATGAGCACACAGGGCAGAGAAGATGCCCCGTGCTATTAAGTTGGTTTTGCAAATCGCAGTGGCCAACTACATAATGGCATAAAGATACACCTCACCTTGAAGGGGGAAGGGTACCAGACATCACATGAAAAAGGTTCTGAACAACCTGTAAAATTGCCCTAGGAAAGGAATGTTCCAGAGCAGGAAGGTTTGGAGTTGCAGAGATGTATCTCATGTTAATAATATTGAACATACAAAACTCTGAGCCTAGAAACTGGTAGTTCTTATAACTTATGTTATAAAATGACTCTTTGCAAATAATTTACCAGTTTCTGTAAATACCCAGCTCTCTGGTTTGTTTAAACATTTTTTATTTTCTTTTTTAAAGGATTTGAGGCACATCTTTCTGGAAAACATCTATCACCTAGGTTTTCCCAAAACGTGTTCTTGGAACACTAATCCCATGGGGTGTTACTGGATATTATATTAAAAAAGTTTCAGTGATCAAATGAGGTCAGGAAACACTGGATTAAACATAGTTAAACAAGCTTCCTTTTTACAGGACTTCTCAGAGCCTTTTATATACTAATATTCCTTATGAATCTCTATGAGGGTGATACAATCTAATTTTTTTCCCACATTTATTTGATCATAAACCATTTTGGGAGGGGGGATATATTTCAGAAAAAGTATTCAGCGGAAAATAGATATAGGAAAACATAGACCTAGTAATTGCAAACCTACCGGTTCATCTGCGTGCCACATCCACATTCGATTATTTCTGGTAACACCATACCCCTCTCTTGAGAACTGCTCCCAGACACATTCATGTGGTCCCCAAGGGAGCTGGCATTTTCTTGACCACAAGCAACACACCTCCTAGCCATAGGAGTGAGCATCAGACCTGGGCTGGGCCACTCAGTCCCTTTTCTGAAATCTTTGGATTTGGGACCAGTGATTCTTCTCCTGGCGGCTGAGACTGTAAGACATAAAATGTGAAGAACTGTTAGTTGTTATGTTTCCTCGTATCCGGAGAAAGCTGTTCTGTGATGGTGTTTAATAGTACTAACAGGCACAGGGAAAAACCATGGGAGATGGAGATACCAGATGTATTTGACTCCTTGGTTCTGGCTCTGGACTTCTCATTCCATTTCCACTTTTGCGCAGTTTGGATAATCTATGTCGGTACTACTCAAAGTGTACTCAGGTGTGTTTGTGGACCAGTGTTGTTTCCCAAACTGTGCATTATTTGTCTGTAGTGAGGTAAATTCAGAAAGTGAGTGTTTAGTAAATTAAGAGGCATTTTATTTTTCTAGTAATTCATATTGATGTAATTTACCAAAGTATTGATCTACAATGGATAATAATAATAATAAAACCTGGGCCTTGGGGCTTCCCTCATGGCGCAGTGGTTAGGAACCTGCCTGCCAAGGCAGGGGATGCGGGTTCAAGCCCTGGTCCGGGGAGATTCCACATGCTGCGGAGCAAATAAGCCCATGCCCCACAACTACTTTGCCCGCATGCCACAACTACTGAAACCCGCGCGCCTAGAGCCTGTGCTCCGCAACAAGAGAAGCCGCCACAATGAGAAGCCCATGCACGGCAACGAAGAGTAGCCCCCACTTGCCGCAACTAGAGAAAGCCCGCATGCAACAATGAAGACCCAATGCAGCCAAAAATAAATAAAGAAAATAAAGAAAAAAATAAAGAAAGAAAGAAAAAAAACCCTGGGCCTTCAGCACAGATAGTTTGAGAAACACTGGCCTATGAGATATTCTAGCAGGGCTGCTATATACGGTTGTGTAGGTAGTGCACTGCACAACTCTAGGAAGTGCAGATCATATAGGTGGCAACGTGAATGATTCCACCCTGCCTGAGTTGTACAGTGTACAACTGGCCCAACAGTTGACACAGTCCTTTGATCCCAGTATCCTTCCAACAAATTCCTTCTTGTTTTGCTTAAATTAGCCAGAGTCTTTTTGCTGTTGTTAATTTCAACCTAAGGAAATTTAAATAATACATCTTCTACTGTCCCAGTGGCCTATTTCAAGTGTCTACTATATATAAGAGACCTGATTCTGGAGTCTGACTTTCATATAGTATGATTCATCCATTTTGCTGTCTTGTTAGTTCTCATGGAGGGAAAGCAGGTTAGTACATACTGCTTGGGAGGACACCAAACATTCTACTCCACCAAACCAGACAGTCTGTGGCTGGGCAAGATGGCATTTAAAGGTTCCATTTTCTTTCACATCTGAGCCGCAGTGTAACAAGGTCTCACAGTTAGCTTCGGTGACGGTAGGCCCGCTGGGCATCCTGAACACTTTGTTGGTGGGCTCGTAATATGGGTGTCTTTCTAGAACAGTTTTATAATATCTAAAGTTTTAAAAATGCTCTTTCCCCTTCTGAGAATTATACTTCTAAGATCCTCTCTTAAGGATCTGGATCATCACAGATTTATCCCCAAAGATGGCCACTGCGTTTTAATTGTAAAAATAGAAATTAGGAATAACATAAATATCCAATATACAGTTGACCCTTGAACAACACAGGTTTGAGCACAGGGTCCAAACCTGTGGATTGGATTTTTTTTCAATAAATATACATTTGGATCTCCTTATTCGTGGGCTTTGCATCTGCAGATAAGGAGGGCCAGCTGTATTCATTGTGCTCCACCATTTTATAAGGTGGACTTTCATAAGGGACTTGAGCATCCCAGGATTTTGGTATATGAAGAGGCTCCTGGAACCAATCCCTCATGGTTACTGAGGGGGATTAAGTAGATAACTGAGTATCTAATTAAGTAGATAATAGAAAATGAGTAAAAGAATAATCTGTGAGATGGGGAGGGTGAGAGGGAGGGAGACACAGGAGGGAGGGGATGTGGGAACAGATGTATATGTATGACTGATTCACTTTGCTGTAAAGCAGAGACTAATAAAAAAAAAGAATAATCTGAATCCATTAAAATTATGTTTACAGAGTTTCTAACAATATGGAAAATTATATAATGTTAGGTTAAAAATCAGAATACACCCAGAGATAAACCCACGGACATATGGTTACCTTATCTTTGATAAAGGAGGCAGGAATGTACAGTGGAGAAAGGACAGTCTCTTCAATAAGTGGTGCTGGGAAAACTGGACAGGGACATGTAAAAGTATGAGATTAGATCACTCCCTAACACCATACACAAAAATAAGCTCAAAATGGATTAAAGACCTAAATGTAAGGCCAGACACTATCAAACTCTTAGAGGAAAACATAGGCAGAACACTCTATGACATAAATCACAGCAAGATCCTTTTGGACCCACCTCCTAGAGAAATGGAAATAAAGACAAAAATAAACACATGGGACCTAATGAAACTTCAAAGCTTTTGCACAGCAAAGGAAACCATAAACAAGACGAAAAGACAACCCTCAGAATGGGAGAAAATATTTGCAAATGAAGCAACTGACAAAGGATTAATCTCCAAAATTTATAAGCAGCTCATGCAGCTCAATAGCAAAAAAACAAACAACCCAATCCAAAAATGGGCAGAAGACCTAAATAGACATTTCTCCACAGAAGATATACAGACTGCCAACAAACACATGAAAGGATGCTCAACATCTTTACTCATTAGAGAAATGCAAATCAAAACTACAATGAGATATCATCTCACACCAGTCAGAATGGCCATCATCAAAAAATCTAGAAACAATAAATGCTGGAGAGGGTGTGGAAAAAAGGGAACACTCTTGCACTGCTGGTGGGAATGTGAATTGGTACAGCCACTATGGAGAACGGTATGGAGGTTCCTTAAAAAACTACAAATAGAACTACCATATGACCCAGCAATCCCACTACTGGGCATATACCCTGAGAAAACCATAATTCAGAAAGAGACATGTACCAACATGTTCATAGCAGCCCTATTTACAACAGCCCAGAGATAGAAACAACCTAAGTGTCCATCATCGGATGAATGGGTAAAGAAGATGTGGCACATATATACAATGGAATATTACTCAGCTGTAAAAAGAAATGAAATTGAGCTATTTGTAATGAGGTGGATGGACCTAGAGTCTGTCATACAGAGTGAAGTAAGTCAGAAAGAGAAAGACAAATACTGTATGCTGACACATATATATGGAATTTAAGAAAAAAAAATGTCATGAAGAACATAGGGGTAAGACAGGAATAAAGACACAGACCTACTAGAGAATGGACTTGAGGATATGGGGAGGGGGAAGGGTAAGCTGTGACAAAGTGAAAGAGCGGCATGGACATATATACACTACCAAACGTAAGGTAGATAGCTAGTGGGAAGCAGCCGCATAGCACAGGGAGATCAGCTCGGTGCTTTGTGACCGCCTGGAGGGGTAGGATAGGGAGGGTGGGAGGGAGACGCAAAAGGGAGGGGATATGGGAACATATGTATATGTATAACTGATTAAATTTGTTTAAAAAAATCAGAATACAATAGAATATATATGTAAGGGGAAAATGCTAAGAAAAAAGACTGAATATACTTAGGCTAAAATGCTAGTAGTGACTGTTTCTGAGGAGTGATATTTTATTTTATTTTTAAAAAAATTTTACTTAGGGCTTCCCTGGTGGTGCAGTGGTTGAGAGTCGGCCTGCCGATGCAGGGGACACGGGTTCGTGCCCCGGTCTGGGAAGATCCCACATGCCGCAGAGTGGCTAGGCCCGTGGGCCATGGCCGCTGAGCCTGCGCGTCCGGAGCCTGTGCTCCGCAGCGGGAGAGGCCACAACAGTGAGAGGCCCGCGTAGCACAAAAAAAAAAAAAAAGAAAAAACATTTTTACTTATTTATTTATTTTTGGCTGTGTTGGGTCTTCTTTGCTACGCGTGGGCTTTCTCTAGTTGTTGTGAGCGGGGGCTACTCCTCACTGCGGTGTGCAGGCTTCTCATTGTGGTGGCTTCTCTTGTTGTGGAGCACGGGCTCTAGGCGTGTGGGCTTCAGTAGTTGTGGCTCACAGGCTCTAGAGCGCAGGCTCAGTAGATGTGGCGCACGGGCTTAGTTGCTCCGTGGCGTGTGGGATCTTCCCGGACCAGGGCTCAAACCCGTGTCCGCTGCATTGGCAGGCAGATTTCTAACCATTGCGCCACCAGGGAAGTCCCAGGAGTGATATTTTAAATGATTAACATAAAACATATTTGTCTAAAGTTTCTAAAATTTCTGTTAAGAATACATATTATGGATTGTAAATCAACTATACTTCAATAAAATTTTAAAAAAGAGTACATATTACTTTGATAGTCAGGGGAAATAAAGTTAATTTTTTTTATTCAAACAGAAAGTCACAAAAATTAACATCATCCTCATCAGTTCACTCAGTCCCATGTAATTAATTTTTTTTTATCTTGATATTTTGTTAGCACTTTTATGAGTTCATCAGTTTTCCATTAGAGTTCTGAAAATGCTTATTCATTCAGTTCAGCAGTAGAGTCAGTTACCAGAAACCTGTACTTGTCAGAGTCTTTTCCATGAATTCCTTGAAGTTGAAACCCTTTTATAGGAACATATTTGCAAAAGCATCAGAGTAAACCCAGAACTGTCTGTAAATGACAAAAGACTTAAAAATGACCATGGTTAAAGATTTGATGAAAGTTCATAATAATGCAATTGACATGGAAATTTAGTTATTTCTGAGATATACATTTTAAAGTAATAACTAGAATTATGACTTATAACATTATACCAGAACATATAAGATTTTTAGAAGTTTCATGTAATGTCTGAAACATTTATATTAACATATTTCCATACAAATAACCCAAAGAAAGTTTAGCAGTAGTTGTTCTGTTTGTTTGGTTGTTTGTTTGTTTTTTTATACTGCAGGTTCTTATTAGTCATCAAGTTAAATATTTAAAAAGAAAAAATAAAGACAGGGCAGCTGTGTGTTTGAGGTTGGGCCCCAAAACATAGCTGGTGAGGTCACTGCAGGCTTCAGGTCTCAGTCGAGCAGGTTGATTTTCTTAGCTCCTGGAGAACATCTGGACCAGAGGCCCCGATTCACTGATGAGCACACTCAGCCCAGCTCAGAGTGGGCACTCACGCATGTACTGAGAGCATATGTCCAGCGGTTTCTGCTTCCATGGTTAACGTTTCCTGATCTTACCCTTGGTGCCAGAAGTGCCTCTGAAATACCCATGATAGCAAGGTATGGACAAAGAGGCTTAAAAGAGACCGAGGCATAGATGAAGGACATGCATTCCCCCAGCCCAGCAGCTCCACTCCTGGGTACGCAGCCTGGACAAACCCATGCATATGCACGAAAACTCATTATGCCATTGTTTGCAATAGTAAAGAATTGGAACACTGGGAAAAAAGTGGACACATTGCCTTCCATCAAAAGGAGAATGAATATATAAATCATAAATTTTCGTACAATGAAATACTACTCAGCATCAAATTAAATGAATTAGCATTAACATAGATGAATCCCTGATCAAGAATATCAGCAAACAACAGAGCAAGTAGCAGTTTGATTCCATCTATACTAATATCATATTTATTTGTTTATTATCATATTTCACATATTATTTATTATATTATATAAATATAATTTATTAATACTATATTAATTTATATTGTTTACATTTATGATTCCATTAAGATTAACTTAAAATATGTGAAAAAAACATTATTTATGGATGTCCACTCGTAGAGAAAGTAAAGTCATGCATGGGAATAGTAAACATCAAATTCCAGAGAGTGGTTTCCCCTGGGAATAGAAAAAGAAAAAGAAATTGGCCTATGGAGGCTTCAAAGGTATCTGTGAAGTTTTGTCTCTAAAAATATATATCTGAAACAAATATGGAGAAGAATGTTAGGATTTGACAAAGCCTGGTGATGTGCACAAATTATATCATTTTCTACACTCTTTCCTTTTGGAGGTATTTCGTAATAAAAAAATATATAGTAACAAAAATAAAGTAGGGCACCAACCAGGATGTTCTGAGCATGAGACAGGTGGAGATGACCAGGGGAGAGATGGGCTGGCGTGTACTCGGGATGCAAGTCTGGATGTGGCAACACCAGGCTTGAGGGCCCTGGGTGCCTCCCTGCATGGTGCAGTCTCGACTCTGCTCACCAACACGTGTGATGCCTCTTTCCCCTTCCTGTTTTCATGTCCGGTCTGGTGGCTCCTCTCTGATCTGCTGTCTGCTGGGAATCCCACATCTCAGCACCAAGGTTAAACCCCTGACTACTGTTGCACTGGTGAACTGCCTGCCCGTGTGCGCCTCCTTGGGTGGCTCCAGCCTTTGTACTCCTGGGGCTGTGTAAGAAGAGCACAAGTTCACACCCACCTCCTGCCAAAGGACAGGGGAATCTTGGAGGCCCTGATTGTTTTATCTCCCTCAGGCTTTCCCAGGTGCTCACATAGTGCATGGGTCTCCGATGTCCTGGTTTCAGGCACTATTAATCTGTCTACCTCATCTTCTTTATTCTTCATAAGAATGGATTGAGTCCAGGTCAGTGCCAACATTCCAAGAAAATCCAGTCTGGGCCTCCTCATCTATCTGGTCTTGGAATCTGGAGACCTACCTGCTCTGGAATCCCAGCTCAGCCAGCAAACCGTGTCTCCTCTCTGGACCTCCCTTTCTTCCCCTGGTAAGTGGGTCATGGACCTCCCAGGTTGGCATGATGTCATGATTGCATAATGTCTCACTTGTCAAGGCTCCAAGTGCAGTGCCTGCATAAGACACAACACATTAATTTAACGTTTTCTAAGGACAAATTTAGCAATTAATGTTGGCAGGCCTTTCAGGTTCTGATCGTTTCTTTCTTCCCACCAAGCTACTTCCCCCTCTTCCTTCCTCTGCCCCTCTCTTGTCCCAACTCCCTTTCCCTAGGTTACCTCTGAGTGCTCAGGCTCCTACAGAACAGCCTGAACCCCAGCCTCCAGCTCTGGATAAGACTTTCCAACAGTGATTCTCAACCTTGCAGAACCTTAGAATCCCCTAAGGAGCTACAAAAGCACCAAACGCCAAAACAGCACAACAACAACAGTCTCCCATCCAGCCCCCAGCCCCACCCCCTGGAGAATATGATTCACTTGGTCTGAAGCGGGGGTAGGGGGCAGGCATTGTATTTTCCTTTACTCCCCACCCCTACCGGGGCAGGTGATCCTCATGTCTATTTGAAGACTCTTATCCCTGAAAGCACTACAACTTCCTCTTGGGCTCCTTCCCTCCTTGGCACACTCCCCTATTATCATAACAATGGGGAAACCCACCATACCTTCATTTTTCCATTTCCCAAACTCTTTTTTGAGAAACATTTAATAATTTACAGGTTCTTCCTGAAGTTTTCCCTTAACTTTGACCCTGGAGAACTTGTATGGTAGACAGAACAGAAATAACCCCCAGGCTGCCCTGAAGGGTGAATTGGGTTTTCCTTCCAGAGCTGATATGTACTTCTGTTTGGCTTGCCCTGGGACCCAGCTACCAGTCTGCACATAGGGCTCACTTTTCCTTTGCCACAGATCTGGAATAAACAGCCAACATGGAACCCAGCTAAACCAAGCCCACTGTGAAGACTCTGTATTCAGGTAATGTTTCCTGCTTATTTTTGGCTCAGCTACTTCTGAGACACAGATGTTCCACCATGGCTGACACCTCTGAGCAGCCCTGGTGTTCTTGGCCCTTGCAGGCATTGTGGGCTTGAGGATCCTTCCGAAATCTTCTACATTAGCCCATGTCCTTCCATCTATGGCTCCTCCTAGCTATTAGACTTCCCAGATGTGTATGACACAGCAAGGCTGGGAGGTTCGGGTTCTCTCTGAGGCTGCTTCTCCAACTCCAAGCACAGACCCCAGGCTCATGGAGGATCTGAAGCCTGGAGAGTAGAAGTGGCTTACCCACAGCAATTAAAAATGATGTGGTTGGTGGGCCAGCGCTTGGAATTCTTGGGTTTGCTTCCTTCATGTCCGGAGCCTAGGGTTGGGATGTTGCATCTGGAGCTGCATACTTAGATCAGCAGCATTTAGCTTTGAATGAGCAGCATGGCTAAAGTCTGTCTTCTGGCTAAATGAGGTGGAGACCCCCTGGGAGGTTCCACAGGCCTTGGCTTAGAACTTGCTGTGAAAGGTGAGGGCGAGGCTCACTTATACTTTAACAGTCGTATCAGGATGTGGTTAGACCAAGAGAGACAGGAGTACTAAGGAAGGTTGGCTGAAATTTGGGGAAAACACCAACGGGTTGAATATACCTGACTATATATTTTTTGATATTTGGTTAGGCTCTTGATGGGTAGGTGGAATTTCATACTTTACTCCCCTACTCCTGTAAAACAACTTGCATGCTTATGCCATTTGACGGCTTATGCCATTTCAGCCTCACAACACCACTGGTTGAGATTATCAATGTTTTACAGATAAGGGAACTGAGGACCAGAGAGGTGTGGGCTGGGTTGTCAGAGGAGCTGGGAAAGGCCATGGCTCCTTCCTCTACAGCATTCTTCCTTCAGTTTTTCAGCATTAGCCCATCAGTTTTCCAGGTTTCTACTTCACCATTGCACACCAGCCCAGTCCATTTCAAAGCAAGGATTTACCTGCTGATAAGACTCTATGTAGTCCAGGTGATCATCTGACTCACAAAAGGGAGACATCAAAAACTATGTTGGGGAGAGAGGTTTTGTCTCATGTTCTGAACCCCCTTTAGTTCCCATGCCCTCCCCTCCTGCCTTATACCACTATGGCAAGAAGCACTAGCCAATTAATTATTTCTCTGCATATTTGCTGAGTACCTTTCATGTGGATGGTCCTGGAAAGGGCTCATGGAAAGACAGAGATGAATTCGATATGTCCCTACAGGAATGGCAGATGTGTGGCTCCAGTAGACCCACTCTCCTTTCTACATCCCGGGTAGACATCACAAATCTATCAGCCATTCCTTCCCATTAAGCCTGAACATGATCTCTCAAGATTCTGATCTAGGCAACCATGAACATTCAGTGGAATTTGTACTCAAGTTAATAAGAGCTAGAATTTGATAAGCACTTACTATGTGCTGGGCACCATGCTTCATTCATATCACATTACTTCCGCATAACTCCAGGAAGCAGGCGCTGTTATTATCCTCTTTTTACAGATGAGCAAACAGTCTTAGAGAAGTTAAGTACCTTACCCCCACCCCTACAATTGTTCTAAGATTTGAACCCAGCCAGTCCAACTCCTGCAACCTTGTTTGTTTACTCTTTACCGCTATCTAGTTTCCAACCCTGAGCTGCTGTTGTGTCTGCCTTTCTGAGCACAGAGCTGGCGCAACTTGCAGGTGAAAATAAGTTAACATCTCCTGGCTGCTCTGCCAGCTCCCCTGATGTTTCATAGCCAATGATCATGAGCCTCATTTCACAGAGGGAAGCATGTATGGGCTGTGACATCTCCAAGGTGACAGCTCAAATGACAGGAAGAAATGGGAGAGGAAATAGTGAATTCCCAAACCCAGACCTCTATGTCAGCCCAGGAACCTTGGGGACTTTGGGGGTTTTCTAAATGCCTCTTCTCATACTCAAAGCCTAACACAGTTTAATTTTGCAAACACACCTGGAGTGTGAGGCTGAAGAGCAATATAAGCAATAGATCTGGCTAAAACCTGCCTCAGGTTTTGTAAAAGAAAGTTGCTGATGAAGTAGAAGCAACTGGTGTTAAATGATTATCTCATAGGAATTCCTACAGTCTCACTATCAGCCTGGGCTCCCCTTTGAGCTTCCTGGGGCCATCTAAATGAATAGTTACAACATTAAACTTGAACAATAAAAGGAGTTCTCAGTTTAGTTCCTTTGTGTGTGTTTGTTATATAGTCTGTCAAGCTTCATTAGGAAAAAAAATGAATTCATTACACTTTAAATATTACATAGTTCCATTTCTGAACACGTATAGAACCAGCAAAATGGCTAAAAATGTGGAATAAAATCTAAAAAAACAAAAGCATAATACCTGCCTTTTTCATCCCTCTGTATTGATAACACTTAAAAGGCCAACCTAATTAGCCAAATTGTTTTCCTTTAACTATGGGCAGATGGCTTTCTTTCTAAAACTCTAGAGAAGGATTAAGTATCTAACTAGACTTACAGGTAGACTGCGATAAATGTTTCTACCACCTGCATCCTAAGAATGAAGAACAAGAATACCCACAAGTAGTATATGAGCTGTTCTCGGCTCTGTAGTGTCCCCCCCCCCACCAATTTGTGTCCTCCTGGAACCTGTGAATGTGATCTTATTTGGAAATAGGGTCTTTGCAGATGTAATCAAGTTAAGTTGAGGTCATACTGGATGAAGGTAGGTTATACATTCAATGGCTGGTGTCCTTAGAAGGAGAGAGACACACAGAGACACGGGGAGAAGGCCATGTGATAGCAGAGGCAGAGACTGGGGTGGTGCAGATGTAAGCCAAGGAATGCCAAGGATTGCCAACAACCATAAGCTAGGAAGAGGCAAGGAAGAATTCTTCCCTAGAGCCTTCAGGGAAAGCATGTTCCTGCTGATCCCTTGATTTAGGACTTCTAATCTCCACAACTGTGAGAGAATAAATTTCTGTTGGTTTAAGCTACCTAGTTTATGGTACTTAGTTACAGCAGCCCTTTAAAAGTAATAAATAATGGAATTTGAGATGGAATTTGGACTGACATTCATTCCAAACTTTCTTTCTCAGAGACCCTTAGATTGAGGCCTTGATGTGGGTTAAGTGTTCTCCAGATGGTCTCCCTCCCATTTCATCAAGTGGTGAGAAAAAGGAACCCAAACGGTATATGACGGTTTCTGGAAGTCAAGAATAGGCAACATTTATGAAAGCTTTTCTCTAGCTACCTGATTACCATATCAACTGATAACTAGAGACCAGAATCCACTTTTATTTTAGAGAAACGAATGCTCTTCCCAGAGAACTGACCTGACTAAATCCAATAGCACTGAGAGTCCTGCTTCAGGCAGGGGCACATATTTATTCAGTGGCAATGAAGGATACCTGCCTACTTCTATTTAGGGAAGAAAGCCTGACATGGTGTTTGACTGGGCACATTGGAAGAGCCCAGAAACTTTAAAAAATACTGATGACTGGGTCTCATCCCAGAGATTCTGATTTAACTAGTCTGGGGTGCCACTGGGCATCAACATTTCTAAAAGTTCCCCTGGGTGATTCTGAAGTGCAGTTAGGGTTGAGAAGTAGTGGCATAAGTACCTGTAGATTCCAGCCATTGGGTGACATTTTCCAATGGTTACAGTAGATTAAGAAAAATTAGTAAAAACATTACAATATATATTGAAGAGAGAGAATAAGATAAACAAAAAGTCAACATCCAGGATGCAAACTCTATAGTAAGGTCCTCAAATATTTAAACAATGCAAGAGCTATTTTGTAAAGAATGGTCCCTCCCACAAGTGCAGCTCTGAGGTCAATGAAATGAGTTTGAATCATTTTGTTTATTGGCGCCTTCAGCACAATACCTAGCACAGAGGAGGCTTCAAGAAACATTGGCCAATGTCGTCTCTTTAAGAAAAATAGAAAGCCATGGTTCAGATTTCCCTTGGCAGCTTCTCTTCTTCTCCAAAGAAATCTAGATCATCCAAATTATCCCTCAAATGCTTCTTAATTATTAAGAAGGCAAACCCAATTCTTTCAGTTAAAAAGTTAATTACCATTTACTGAAGTTCCTATATTCATTTTAGATGGGTTAAACTGATGATTCAGGAGAGTTAGGTGTTCTTACGTGGTATTTGAGCACTTTATAAACACTGACTAATCAACATACAGACTTAGGCCCATTTTAAGGGACTTTAAAGTTTCACACTTGAATTAATCATAGGAGGCTATTGTTTGATAATTTTGTATGACATTGTTGATCATCTTTGTGATTTATTTGCGGCCAAGTTCTTAATTAGAAACACAACCTCCATTTATTCTATTGTTATAAGAAAACATAATCCACTTATAATATGATTTTCAGGAGTATACCTTGGTAAAATGTGGGAATTGCCCATCCTCACATGAACTAGTAGGTGCTATGTGGACATTTAAGGGAGGGATGATTGTGGGGTGGAAATACTCAGCTCCCTGGAGGTGGATGGGTTTGAATCTAGCTTTCATGGCATAGCACCACTGCTGTCTTCTGTTTTTGGTTTGGAGCAGGTATATGTGACTATACAAACACTTAGCAAGGACCAGACAAGAGAGGCCAATTAGGCTTAAACTTGTTTGCCCAAAGTGATAGATCCATTGGTAGTGACTGCTTGGGCTACTGGGTTAAAAATTGTTCTGAAGACAAATCCACGTTCAGAGGGAAAGAGTACCAAGACTGATTAGCAAAGTCTTAGAGCATGCAAGCGGAGGGAAAGGAAGCATGAATGCCAAGCATTTGCTATGATCATCTTAGACCCTTTTTTGGAAAGACAAAAGCAAATAGGCCTTACACCAGTCACAGGAAGTCCTCCTTATTTTCTAAGCAACTATATGCCCACGTTGGAAATTCAGTGTGTGGTGTAAAGCTGGGTGAACTTTGGCTAAGAGTCCCCGTTGAGAAGTTCCCTAATAAGGTGAAGCATTTCGTTTGAGACCAACTAAGGTCTGCACAGTGCTTTCCATTTAAGGTTGAACAATTGCTACCAATTATTCTATTTTTATTCATTCATAAAAAAGAACTTTGCTGTTTGTGAGGTGTTTAAGAATATAGTGCAAGAGGCCACACTCTGCTTCAAAGAACAATGGTCAATGTCCAACCTTGATGTTCAGGCTTGTACTCAGCAGCCCTTTAAAAAGCTGCACGTGACATTACTACCCCATCCCGTCTTATTTCCCCCCTTTCAGCACCATGATGCTCACAGTTTGACTTCACTGTATGAGAGAAGAGTCAGGATGACCATTCTGACCTGAGGAACTGGAGTTGCCATTCTGGAGATGAGGATGATTGTGGGAGGAGCAGGTTTTAGGGACAGATCATGAGATCAGTTCTGGATATGTGAAATTTGGGATGCCTATTGAATATCCAAGTGGGCAGTTGGACAGATGTGTCTGAAAATCCAGAGGGGGAAATATGGGCCACAGATATATATCTGGGAGTCATCAGCTTATCGATGGAATTTAAAAACATGGAGCTGAATGAGATCAGATAGTGAAGTTCAGATAGTTCAGAACCTAATAAGTTCAGAAAGACTGAGCTTTGGGGTAACTTCAAGGTAAAGAGGTCCAGAGATGAGGAACCTGCAAAGATTGAGAAAGAGCAGGGTGTAAAGTAGGACAAAAGCCAGCAGAGTGCCCTGGTAGCCAAGTAAAGAAAGGGTTTCAAGGAGGAAGAGTCATCATTAACTAAGTCACATGCTGCTGATGAGCCAAATAAGGTGAAGACTGGAGAACTGACCCTTGGGTATAGCAGTGTGGAGGTCATTGCTTTTTTTAAATTTTTTATTTTTTTGCGGTACGTGGGCCTCTCACTGTTGTGGCCTCTCCCGCTGCGGAGCACAGGCTCCAGACGCACAGGCTCAGCGGCCATGGCTCACGGGCCCAGCCGCTCCGCGGCGTGTGGGATCTTCCCGGACCGGGGCACGAACCCGTGTCCCCTGCATCGGCAGGCGGACTCTCAACCACTGTGCCACCAGGGAAGCCCTATGCATATTTTTAATGTATATTTTTTCTTGAACTATTATATATGTGTGTGTGTATGCACACATACACATGTGTGCATACACACACACAAATGTGTTTTCAAAGCAGACATACCTTCATCAATAAACAGAGCCTTACCAGCACTCCAGAAACTTCCCTCATACTTTCTCATTACTCAAAGGTAACCACTGTCTTGACTTGTAACATCATGGATTCGTTTTACCTGTTTTTGAACTTCATATAAATGGAATCAAATAGTATGTACTCTTCTATGTCAGACTTCTTTTACTCAACAGTTTATTTCTGTGACCCATCCACTGTGTGTGTGTAGCAGTCATTGTTCGTTCACATGGCTGTATAGTATTCCATTGTTTGAATATACCACAATTATTGATCCATTCTACTGTCACTGGACATTTGGACCATTTCCAGCTTTTACAAGTAGGCCTGCAATAAATGTTCTTGCACACATTATTGAACACATGTACACTTTTCTGCTGGATATTTACCTGAGAGTGGGATGGCTGGGTCATATATCCAAGTGCTATATATGCTTTTGGTCATATTCTCGTTACTCAGCAAGCCCAGGAGCAGAGTTCTAGACCCTGGAACCACACAGTCTGAGTCTCTGCAGTCTATGGCCTCTGAGATGATTTGTCCAGCCCCTTCTTTTTCATATGAGAAGCCTGAGACTCAGGCTGTGTGACTTGCCCCAGGTCTCCTCATTTCTGGGCCAGTATGAATCAAGACTCGTATTAGTCAAATACCTCTTAGTATTCACATGGGGGAACTCTCCTCTCTGACCCAGTAATGATCACATGCCATTGCAATTTGCCTAACAAACACTCTTGTTTATTAAGTATCTGTAAAGTGCTGGGCACATGGTGTCATATGTTTACTGTGTGTCATATGTTTAAATTATATATTATCTCTAGTCCTGACAACAACCCTTCAAGACGGGTAGTATCAACTCTGCTTTTCAGATGGGCAAATGTGCTCAGAGGAGGTGAATAACTCTCTCAGGTTTCCACAGGACATGGCAGAGGTGGGATTGGAGCTCTGCTTGTAATTCCTTGGGAGACAGAGGAGTGAACAGCTTCTTATGAAGCTATTGCTGCTTGGGTGCAGGGAAACATTTTCTTTCCCTCAGGCCCTAGGGCTCCACCCAAGTATAGATAGTCCAGTTTTCTATCACGGACCATGTGACTAAAAGAAGGCAACTCAACAGGCATGCGCTTAATGTAGCTCCAGCTTTCCCTGTAAGGGACTGCTGATAGTCATTGTGAGGATAAACATCTCTCTTCGAAAGCTACAGAGGGGGTGAACTCTTGCTCCCTTAGCTCTCCCCAGAAGGCTGTAGGACAGTGAAGCTTGATGTTCAGAAACGAATTGAACCCATTTCAAAGGAGCTAAAACGTGGTCTTCATTATTGCAAGAATCTTTATAGATATCCACTTCCTGTTCCTGTCCCATATCCTGTATGATATCTCAAAGATAAGAAAAAGATAAATGATAATCATCAACATGTATTAGGTACTTACATTGTGCCATGTACTGACTGATTACTCTTATATGAATGATTGCATTTAGTCCTCCCAGTGACATTTTGAGGTAAGAACTGTTAATATCCCCATTTTACAGATGAGGAGACAGATGTTTAGAAAGATGAAGTAACTTACCTAAGGGCAACCATTAAATGAATGAGCTGGGGCTTCATTGAGGGCCTGCACAGCAGTGGTGCTCCGTTCTTGTTGGCTGAGTTGATGCACAGATGCACATAAGAAATGCAGTGCTTGTTTCCCGATTGATACCTCCCTTTGCTTAAGGTTTTTGTTGTTGTTTTCTTGTTGTTTTAAATCATTCACCTGGGAATGTTCATAGTCTTAGCACAACCACCACAAGCTAACAAAGTGAATCCTGTATTTGTGAGGACAAGTCTCCCCTACCCTCCACCTTGGAAAGAGAGAGGTTTTTTTTTTTTTTTTTTTTGCTTACTGAAATCGGCTTAAATAATCGACTGAGTTAAGAAAGAGATGGGTGGGGGAGGGAGAGCGGTTCAGGGAGAATGTGGGTGTTGAGGGGATTGGAGATGACAGCGTGGATAGTACCACGTAGCCGTGGGGTTTGGTTTAGCCTCTGACTGGCCCCCTGTATCTTCTTTGACTGACCCTACTTCAGCTTCTTCTCTGTTGATAAGATTTCCAGGTAGCTGGCGGGCGGGGTAAATGTATCTGTGGACTATTACTTTTAGGATTTTTGAAAAACGTTGAAAGGATTTGTGCTGTTTTGAAATTCACTGATGCTTTTAGGGCATAGCTCTTAATTTTTTGTTTTGTTATTATTTTATAAAGAGAACAAATTTTATGAAAAGAACACTTCAGGTTTTAAGTGTTCATCTCCTCTGTTTGACAGATGGAAACTCAGTTTATTACCAAGTGATCCATCTCTGTGGGAATACAGATTTCCTGCTCATTCTAGCCTCTCCGCAATTGGCATTAACTAAAGAGCCGCGGCTAGATCCGCAGAATCAGCAGGTGACTCTCTGGGCCACATGCCGAGGAAGACAGCTGTTTTACTTCAGTTCACTGAAAGGGGAATGTAAAAGGCACCTAAAAGTCTGCTGGCTTATCTCTCTTCTCCCTCTCTCTTCTCCCGAAGTCCCTCCACTGACTGAATGATCTTCTGTATGGGTGTAGGGGGAAAGGGAGAAAGAGAAAGAGAAAGCGAAGAAGGGGGAGGAGGAAGAGGCGGAGGAGGAAAGGGGCGGGAGAGACTGAGACGGTACTGGGGCTTTCTGTTCCGAGGCTGGCTATAACACACAGCCAAGAACTTCCAGTCTTTTTTTTTTTTTTTTTTTTTTTTTTTTTTTTGCGGTACACGCAGGCTTCTCACTGCCGTGGCTTCTCCCGTTGCGGAGCACAGGCTCCGGACGTGCAGGCTCAGCGGCCATGGCTCACGGGCCCAGCCGCTCCGTGGCATGTGGGATCCTCCCGGACCGGGGCACGAACCCCTGTCCGCTGCATCGGCAGGCGGACTCTCAACCACTGCGCCACCAGGGAAGCCCCAGAACTTCCAGTCTTTTAAGACTCCCTCCCATTTTTGCCAATACCAGAAAAGGTAGAGGTAAGGAAAAAAAAAATCCTTTAGGAGGAAAAATGCTGACTAAACCATTTTCCAAAGCCACGTTCCAAAAGAGAACCCTGGGAACAAACACTTGAACTTCTTTCTTTCTTTTAAAAAAAATTGCTTTGTGCTTCTTTTCCCTCTAAAACTCTCATTTTACCACTGGGGACACGAATATCAATCAAGTTGGTAATGGAGTAATCTCAGATGGCAGCTAAGTGCCAGCACACGAATTAACTACATGACCAGCGTAAGTGACTTCACCTGTCTGTATCTTAGGGTCCACACATGGCAAAGCTATTGTACACTGTCAGGAATGATTCAGACTTGAGAGACGAAATTTGTCAGTGTTTGGTGTGTGTTGGGAGGAGGCCAGGTGTGGCAATATCATAGATTTATTGCCATTCCCACAGTGGTCCTATAGACATTTTGCAACGGAGAGTTCCAACCTGTTTGGACAAGAAACTATTCTCAGTTTTCCCTAGTGTGCAGTGGAGATGTTAAGAATTTCAGTTACTCCTCTGATTAAAATCGAAATGGCTATCACTTTCAAGATAATATGGAGAACACCACCACTTTGGGGCTCTTTTAATTTTCCTTTGTGTTCAGGCTTTCTCTACAAGTTACCTGGAACAAAATTAATTAAGGTAGAAGAGCTTTTATGAGCCTAATAAGATGGGACTCAACTTAAAATGCCTGGGGATTATCTAGATAGGACGTTGCTCCTTTGAAATACAGATTATTACATGGCAGGTGCTGTGTTCAATTCGTGCCCTTAAGGATGCTCACAATGTAGGACCAGGCCAGGGGGCTACGAGCTTACTCTCTCAATCTTATTTGACGAGCACTAATGCAAAGCAGGTGCCCTTGAAGTGACAGGGGGGTGACTTCACTAGAAGAGCTATCATCCACATAGACCTTGCTTTGCACTTCAATGGCTTCTCATGTAATGCTCACAGCAAAGAGAATTTCCAAGACGGGACACAGCTGCAAACTTCAGGTTCTCAGATTCTGAGTCACTAAAGAAGTCCTTGACCCAGAGTGTCAACCGTGGAGGCTGGGGTCCCTGGCAGCCTTCCAGGCTTCTTGGAGGGTAGATTTGACAAGAGCAAGTGCCCATGCAATGAGTTTCCAACAAAGAGCCTGTACCACTGGCACATGAAAAGTGTTGTATGGGAAAGTGCAAATTTCAAGAGCCTCTGAATTGTTGAGAGAAAATGTCTTGTTCAGGGAGCGACTAGAATCAGGTTCTTATCTGATCCTCTTGAATTACTCTATTTTTTCTCTGCTGCATTTAAATGATGTTTGGGAATAAAGTGTGCAAATATGAGACACAGGCTGTTACTGTGGAAACAAAGTGGGAATAATTATTACTTTGTGTTGCAAGCAAAAGAAGTTTAGGTATTCTAACTCTAGAGATCTAACAATGGAAGTTAGAAGGAATGAAAATTAAATAGAGAAGAAATATATCCTAGGGCAGAAAGGGAATCCCCAAAACTAATGTGCCCAAGAGGTCCTTATTTATTCTTTAATAGAACATGAACAGTAGTAAATGATTTATTTTAAAGACTTGCCTGTGTTAAATTTTTAACCTATAGACTACACATCGTACCTTTGGGACATGCTGTGGTGCTTCATGCCCACCTTCTGGCTGTCTGGAGAGGAAAGGGAAAGTTTAAGTCACTCATTTAAGTAACTGAACCAATAATTAAACTGCAGATGACAGAGAATTCCCTTAGCTCTGGTTGTGAAGGCCACTTTCAAGCACAAATATTCTGACAATAGAGGGAGCAGGAGAATTTGTTTCTTTAGGGAGATTTATTCACACCTCCACTTCTGCCATGTCACTGCTAGTTCCAAAGTCTTTTTGGGCCTGAGGAGTCTGAAATCAGTACCCTCAGCAACAGAAAACCATAGACCGAGTGGGGAGGACCCTGGGAAACCAAGTAGCCCGAATTCCTCAGTATCATTCTAAGGATTCCCAGTCCCAAGGTGAGAAGGGATTTGCCTAAGGTCATAGGATTGATTGGAAGGGAGAGGGGTTAAAATACCATCATATTTGCATTTTAAAAAGATCTCTCTGGATATATACCCAGGAGTGGAATTGCTGAATCATATGGTAGTTCTATTTTTAGTTTTTTGAGGAAACTTATACTGCTTTCCATAGTGGCTGCACCATATATCCAAAGAAAACAAAAACACTAATTTGAAAAGATACATGCACCCCAATGTTCAGAGCAGCATTATTTACAGTAGTCAAGATATGGAAGCAATTTAAGCATTTATCAACAGGTGAATGGATAAAGAAGATGTGATGCACACATACACAGTGGAACACTACTCAGCCAAAAAAAGAATAAAATGCTGCCATTTGAAACAGCATGGATGGACCTGGTGAGTATTAAGCTTGGTGAAGTAAGACAGAGAAAGATAAATGCTGTATGTTATCACTTATATGTGGAATCTAAAAAATACAACAAACGACCATATATAATAAAACAGAACCAGACTCACAGAGATAGAGATCAAGCTAGTAGTTACCAGTAGGGAGAGGGAAGGGGGAGGGGTCAAGGATTAAGGAAAACTACCATGTATAGAAAAATAAGCTACAAGGATATATTGTACAGCAAGCGACTATAGCCAATATTTTACGATAACTTTAAATGGAGTATAATTTATAAAAATATTGAATCATTATGTTGTACACCTGAAACTAATATAATATTATAAATTAACTGTACTCAAATAAAAAAATTTTTAAAATGAGAAGATCTTGCTGGCAGCTGCAGATCTGAGACCATCAAGGTCATTGGGCTCTAGAAGAGCCATAAGAGTGGCTTTGGCCAGAGTGGTAGGGGTGGACATGGAGAAGAATAGGTTTGAGAGGAGATGTCCCCTTTGCTGACCATCAAGGCCAATTGATGTTTCAACATACGAAGAAAACGTTGGATTGGAAACCTGGCCTGGAAAGGCGAGTTGAGAGATTTCATGAATCATGGGTGCATAAGGCACAGAAGTCAGGCCTCCTTCATTTCTCGCTCAGAGAAGCCCCGGAGCCTTGGTCCTGCTACACCATAACAATTTCTTTTATCTGTAGCTCTTAAAGCATTTTGCAAAGATGCTCCAGCATGGGAGGGGTGAGATGGACAGCTAGGCCTGCCATTGATTGACTTGAAAAGTCACCGATTTTACTTTACTGTAATTGCAAACTTGGAGGCAACCCAGGTGGATACAAGGTTATTGGTGGTGTTAGTTTCACCCAAAGTAAATAGGATTCAAAGACAACACTGGTTTGAGAAAATGGTCCTAATCCCTCTTACTGCCCTCATGTTGAAGGACACTAGCCTCCTCAGTCCTGAAATACTTTCAACTTTGACATGCTCAGAACAAGAATTTTTGCTGCCCATTCAGGTATTAAGATAATTTTTCTAATCAATTAATAGGCATTTTTAATAGGCTTCCTTTAATAATATAGTAACTAAGAGTTATTGAGTATTTACTGTCTGCCAGGTACTGTTCTAAGCCATTTACATATAGTAACTATGCGGGGAGAGAGGGACCATCTTACAAATGCTGTGAGAGGCAAACTGGTTTCTAAGCCAGGGCTCCAAGCACCACAGCGCCCAGCACTTTGTTGGATGCTGTGAAGAGAAATGCATCACTGGGCATTTTTCAATTAATATTCACCAGACCTAGGAAGCTTCCTTGTATTGACAAGGCTGAAGAATTTCCTTTCTGTCCTTTCCTTATCCCCTCTGACTTTCCCGTTTTACCCCAGCTCTTGCTATCACTTGGAATTTCCCCTTGTGACAGATGCCATCACTGCCTGGAACTCCCCAATTTTCCCCATCTCAACTCTTTCTCTCTCTCTCTCTCTCTCTCTCTCTCTCTCTCACACACACACACACACACACACGAGAGAGACACTTCCTCTATCTCACCCTCGTGGGGGGGCTGTGGTGGCCTGAGGGGAGGGGAGAAGGGTCTGTACCATCCACAGAGACGCTACCTCACCAGGTGATGGCCCCATCATGTTGGCTTCATTGTCACACTGCCATGGGTTCTTCATAGACTCTGGCTGGAGCAGGACTCAAGAAATGAGGGCTGGAGTCCTTGGGGTGAATGAGGGAGGCCTGAGGGGGCCCCACCTTCTGCTGGACCTTCACAGAGCCTGAGATTCTCAGCTCAGGGCCTGACTCTCACTTACTCTGGGTCACTCCTTTCTCAAAGGCTGGGGCCGCTATGGAGAATCTGGCTCCTGAGCGGAATCAGGGAAGGGTCTGCTCTGGGGACAGGCTGGATCTCTTCACTAGATTTGGAGGCAACACTGAAGCCTGCAGTCTCCCTGGAAGGAGCAACCCTGCAGAGGACGGGGGACCCTGGAGGGTTACTGACAATCCCTGCTCTCTCTCCCCTCGAGCTCATCCTCCAGGGTCTGGAGGCATCTGCTCTTCAGCACCGAGGTCCCTCTGGTCACCTCCAAGGCACTTCTAGTCAGTGAGGTGGGACAAGTCCAATGACCGTCTCTCCCCCAGCAGGAAGATTGTCCCATGACAGGCCTGATCTCCGTATCACAGACCTCTTGACTGGGAGAGGAATTGTTTCCCAGGCAGCGGCTTGCTGTGCTCAGCCCTGGGTGCGAAAGGCTGGTATCTGATCCAGGCCACCAGCCTGGCTGAATGTTAGAGCCTTGGGTGCATCCCTTTCCTGGGAGAGGAGCCTTTCTTCCCCACACCAATTCCATGTATTAAATTCTATCTCCACTTGTTGACTCAGAACTCAAATCCCACCTCTTTCTAAAGCCTCTCTGACGTTTCCTCATTTCCCAAATTCTGGACCAGAAAGATCTCTACCCCTCCTCTGACCACTAGTACTGCCCTGCCCCGGACTCTGAGCTCATGGGAAGCAGGGACTGTGTCTCCTTTGTCTCTGCTTGGTTCTCAGAAGGCGCTTGATCAAAGTTCATTCCTTCATTCTCGTTTTTGTCTGGGGAACAAAAACGAGAATGAAGGAATTCTTCTCGGTCCCTGGTCTTGTCTTGAGGGCCCAAAGAAATAGAACTGCAAGAGCCTCTCACTGGTTTACCTGCTTCTTTGGCTGTAGAAGGAAACTGGGCTTCGAGGAGCAGCCGGTGCCCAGCCAGCCCTGCGTCCTCTCATCCTTGACCCTGGGTGGATGCTGCACCTCTGCCCCGGGCCCTGCTGCTGCCGCTGCTGCTCTTTCTGCTCTGGTTTCTGCTTCTGCTGCTCTGGCTTCAGTTTCTGCTTTCTGTGCTTTGACTGCTGCTTTTCCTGCTTCTGCTTCTTCTGCTGCTGCTGCTTCTTCCTCGATGGCTCCTTCTACTACTTCTCTCTCCTCCCTCTCTCCCTCTCTGCTTCCTCCTCCTTTCTTTTCTTCCTCTTCCTCTGTTTCTTTCACTTCCGCTTCTGCTCCTTTTCTGCTTGGGCTGTTCCTGCCTCTTATGCTTTCCTTCCACTTCTGCTTTTCCTTCGTTCTCCCCCGCCAGCTTTTTCAGCGGCTGTGGCTTTGGCTTCAGCTTCTACTTTCGTGACTTCGGCTTTTTCCACTCCTCCTCCTTCTTCTCTGGCAACTTCCACGCCTCTTCTTTCCTCCTTCTTTCCTCCTCCTCCTTCCTCGTCTTCTGTCTCTTCTTCTGGTTCTTTCACTTCTTCTTCTGTTTCTTCAGCATCTCCTCTGTTTCTTCTCTTTCTGCGTTGGCAGCTGCTGCTGCTTCTGCTTTTTTTTTTCTTTTTCTGCTATTGCTGCTGCTTCTTGTTCTACTACTTCTTCTCCTCCTTCTCTTCCTCTTCCTCTTCTGCTGCTTCTGCTTTTTCTGCTTCTCTTGTTTTTTTCTGCTCCTCCTCCTCCTGTTTCTCCTCCCCCTTTTTATCCTTTTCTTCTTCCATCTCCTCCTCCTTCTCTTCCTCCTGTTCAGTTTTTATTTTTTTTAACATCTTTATTGGAGTATAATTGCTTTACAATGGTGTGTTAGTTTCTGCCTTATAACAAAGTGAATCAGCTATAGATATACATATATCCCCACATCCCCTCCCTCTTGCATCTCCCTCCCACCCTCCCTATCCCACCCCTCTAGGTGGTCACAAAGCACGGAGCTGATCTCCCTGTGCTATGTGGCTGCTTCCCATTAGCCATCTATTTTACATTTGGTAGTGTATATATGTCCATGCCACTCTCTTCCTTCGTCCCAGCTTACCCTTCCCCCTCCCCATGTCCTCAAGTCCATTCTCTACGTCTGCATCTTTATTCCTGTCCTGCCCCTAGGTTCTTCAGAACTTTTTTTTTTTAGATTCTATATATGTGTGTTAGCATACAGTATTTGTTTTTCTCTTTCTGACTTACTTCACTCTGTATGACAGACTCTAGGTCCATCCACCTCACTACAAATAACTCAATTTCATTTCTTTTTATGGTTGAGTAATATTCCATTGTATATATGTGCCACAGCTTCTTTATCCATTTATCTGTCAATGGACACTTAGGTTGTTTCCATGTCCTGGCTATTGTAAACAGAGCTGCGATGAACATTGTGGTACATGACTCTTTTTTTTTTTTTTTTTTTTTTTTTTTTTTTGCGGTACGCGGGCCTCTCACTGCTGTGGCCTCTCCCGTTGCGGAGCACAGGCTCCGGACGCGCAGGCTCAGCGGCCATGGCTCACGGGCCCAGCTGCTCTGTGGCATGTGGGATCTTCCCAGACCGGGGCACAAACCCGTGTCCCCTGCATCGTCAGGCAGACTCTCAACCACTGCGCCACCAGGGAAGCCCACATGACTCTTTTTGAATTATAGTTTTCTCAGGGTATACGCCCAGTGGTGGGATTGCTGGGTCGTATGGTAGTACTATTTTTAGTTTTTTAAGGAACCTCCATACTGTTCTCCATAGTGGCTGTATCAGTTTACATTCCCACCAACAGTGCAAGAGGGTTCCCTTTTCTCCACACCCTCTCCCGCATTTATTGTTTGTAATCTGTTCAGTTTTCAATGTGCTGTTTGTGGTGCCCATCCTTTCTTTAGATTTTCTTCATGCTCTCTAAGAGCTACAAAATTTCTGCCACCTTGGGACTGGCTGGTCAACCTTCAGTAAGTGACAGATATTAACAAGAAGCTCTCACTGAGGGACAGTGCTCTATAATTAACTCAGTACTAAAAAACCCATTAGTTTATTTGATTCTTATAGTAGCCACAATGGGTAGAACAGGGGAACCAAGGCTCAGAAAGTTTCCATACTTCCCAAAGCCACACAGAAAGGTGCAGTGCTTTTATGAAAACTTAGGGCTTCATTCTCTGTCCAGGGTTCATTGTAGGGCCTAACATTTTTGTTTGCTTGTTTGTTTTTAATAGACTTTACTTTTTAGATAAGTTTTAGGTTTATAGCAAAATTGAGTGGGAAGTACAGAGTGTTCCCACAGGACCTTACATTTTCACAAAGCTTAAAAACTTCCTTTGCATCTGCGATTTCACTTATTCAAGAAACAGATAGGATATCAGTCCAGAGAGGGGAGAGATTTGGCTGTGGCCACTCAGCCAGTTAGTGACATCTGATTGGGGTGAGACCCCCAGCATCTTGGCCAAGGGCTCAGAAGGGGCTGGTGCCATTCAGGAAAACAGGGGGCGGTGAGTGGTAGGGGTGGGCACTGGGCCAGTTTTTCCTCAGTATCTCACTCAGGTCCTGGCACTGGAGAGACATCCAGATCTGGTTCTCTGCGCTCTTCCATCCTTAAGGAAAATTCTAGTGATGCCAGTTCAGAGCAGAAATCCAATAAACACAGGATTAGCTTTTTAAGAAAGATTCAATTGATAGGTTGAAAGTGCCACAAGACCACAGGACAATTAGAGTATGCTAGGCTTCAGACTCTGAGCAGATGCCATCCTGCTTGGGAGCCAGACTCTGGGAACAGAAACGTCAGCCCTTCTGTACCGGTCCTGGCAGGGCCTCGCAAGGCAGCTGGTCTCCAGCCAGTAGCTCCCCTCTACTGCCAACACTGCACGGGCCCCAGGAGAATGGAAATGGAATTTGGCAAAATTCATACCTCTTCTTTTGAGAATGGGTGGGAGTGGCCCCCTCCTTTGGGAAGTAATACATTATCCATCAGCCCCATGAGGGCAGGCATAGCCTGCTTTTACTAACCATCATATCCTGTTAAGAAAAAAATGATTCAGTGACACCACTGAAGAACGATAAGGCAGACTTTATTCAGGGAGACCAACACGATAGGTGAAGGTGGGATTTTGCAGTCGGGGAGAGAGACTGGGCTCAACTCTAAATACAGCATGGCGAGGGGGAATTTATAGCTGATGAGCAGTGTGTAGATCAATGGATGGAAAATTACTAAGAGGAAACATGGGGGCTTATAAGTGGGGTTCTGGCTAAACTACCTTAACAGGATTATTGCTCAAGGCAGACCATGGTGATCAGATATCAGCTGGGAGCTGGTGGAGGATGGGTACAGTTCTGCTCACCAGTTCCAGTGTGTGGAGCTCCCCCACCCCCCTACCCCAAGCAATTCTTCTATACTATCTGGGTGTCCTACAATTCAACTCAGTTCTGACACCATCTACCTGGAGAGAGCATCGGATTCCACAGGTTAAGGGCTCAGTCCCACAAAACTGCCCTTGACTTCAGATGCCAATCACAAGTCCAGGGTATCAACTGTGCTTCTGACAGGCTGGCTATAAATCAGAGGTTCCTACACCCCCTCCTTTGCTAGAGTAGCTCAAAGAACTCAGAGAAACATTTTACTTACTACATTACCGGTTTATTATAAAAGGATATAACTCAGGGACAGCCAGATGTAAGAGGTGCATAGGGCAGGGCATGGGGAAAAGGAGCAGATCTTCCATGCCTCTCTGGGTCCAACCCTCTCAGGATGCCCATGTGTTTACCTACCCGGAAGCTCCCTGAACCCCGTCCTTCTGGGTTTTTATGGAGGCTTCATAAGCATGATTGATTAAACCAATGGCCATTGGTGACTGATTCAACCTCCAGCCCCTCTCCCCTCCCCAGTGGTTCCCACCCTTCAATCACAAGGTCAGTTCCCCTGGCAACCAGCCCTTATCCTTAGGTGATTCAAACAGTCACCTCATTAGCAACAACTCAACAACCTGGTTGAAAGGTTTTTTTTTTTTTAATATTAAGGCATATTTATATCTCTTATCACTTAGGAAATTCCAAGGGTTTTAGGTGCTCTGTGCCAGAAATGGCGAGCAAGACCAAATACATATTTCTTATTATAACTCAAACTATCACAATGAGGACCCTGACTAGACACCAAGAGGATGAGGGATTCTAGCTAAACTGACTTAGTAGGATTCTTGCTAAAATTGGACAATGAAGAGACAAGGAAGTCAAGGAGAGAATCTTCATCAATCCTCAGGGCTAAAACTAGTACCAAGCATATAACAGGTACTTAAAATTATTTGTTTATTGCTGCATACATGCTGAAGCCAGGGAAGGAGATTTCACTACTTCTTGACATTTCCAACTCCAGCATCTTTATGTTTATAGGACTCTCGGTGGGTTCTGGTTAAGAGCCAGGTGTCTAGGGTAGGGGTGGAGCATCAGGAATAACTGGGTAATGGCTTCCACAGTCAGGCTCAGTTGTAGAGGAGGTCCAGAGGATAAAGGGATGGACGCAGTTTCGAAGGGGAGAGGTAAGCTGGCTATGCCTTGGTCTTGCAGGAAGATAGGAAAGGAGACCTCAGAGAGCTGTCTAGAACCCATTGCCTAGGGCTTAATTGTAGAAGGGCTGGTGTAAGCAATCTTGTCATTTAGCCATTCACCAAACATGCGTGCCTGCTCTTTGTGATGAATTTCATGGAAAAGTATTGCACCTCTGTGGAGAGAAAGGGCTCCTCCTGGGTCAGTTCTTTCCAGGAAGTCCTTTGAAGGAACGACTTGCAACCCAGGTGTGCAGATGCCACAGGCACAGCATGCCACTGTTGCACTGCCCCCCTGAAAAGAGCAACCTTTGGGACTCCATTGGGACCACATCTGCCTACTAATAAGGACAAGCTCCCAGGCACACTGGTCATGCCTGCAGTGTGGTGCAGAGGAAGGGCGTGGCTGCTCAGAGGTGGGAATCTCTGGAGGAGGTGGCAGGGGCTGGACTTCAAAGGGTGGGGTGGACCTGGCTGTAGGGGGTGGGCAGCATCATCAAAGGCGAGGAAGCAGCAGTGCTGTGTGTGGAGCTGGTCTTCCTGTTTGACCTGAGTGGGAAGTGGCAGCTGAGGTTGGGAATCTCAGCCTGGGCCAGCTCAGAGATTTCTGTGTCCTTCCTTTTGATGTTTTTTAACTTCGAGAGGAGAGGATTGAGTTAATGGTGCTCTTCACTTCATGACACGTTGTCATCATTGGTCCCTACAAATTCCCTCTCTGTTTTACTTATTTAGTCCCATTTCCTCATCCATAAGCCACACATTTTAATATGCTTGACCTCTTTTGTTCTGGTCGTACATTTTCTCATATAAGGTGCATTGTTGTTGAGTTGCTTAGAAGGCATGTTATTCTCACTTATGTAAATGACTTTGGGTTTTCTCTGTCTCATTCCACTTCCGATGTTTTATTTGGCGCTTTGGTTTGAAGATCCATCCATTCCGCCATGTGTGCCTCTGGACAATGACTCACCGCTGCATAGTACTGCATGAAGTCTACCCACTACATTTGGCCTATCTGTCCCCCAGGGGTGGACATCCGTGTTGCCCACAACTGGCTCCTTTGTAAAGGAGTGTCATGTCGAGAGCTGCCTTTGGGCAGGCTGGTGGCCTCACAGAGCTGTCACATGCTCCTCAGTCAACAAGAAACTTGTGAGGTCAGCTGGATGTGTCCAGCCAGAGCAGACGTGACTATGACTTCAGATCCTGAGGCACCTGCAAGGCTGCTTACAGGCTGTCCACATTCATGGTAACCATGTAATGTGGTGATGCATGGGATATCAGGTCTCAGTCCTGGCTTTGCAAGGACAATGTGTTCTTTATGCATAAGAGAAAGCTTAGGAAGCAAATCCAGGATGTGTTTTCCTGAAGGTCGGCTTGTGAGTAAACATGGTCTGTCGTTTGATGCGGGGACAGGGTTGGGGGAGGGGCAGCACATACTCACAGCAAGGAAAAGGGGTTGGAATGAAACTGGGGAAGAGTGTGTGTGTGTGTGTGAAAGGGTGACTAGGCCAGAGTGGAAGGTGGAAGAGGGAAAGGGCACCGTCAGGAAAGACTGTCTTCCTTCCCTCTTATCTACCCATCCTTGTCATGACTTGGAGATAACCTGTTGCTGGGTCCCAGTTATAGCTCCTAAGGGAAGAGCACACAGAGTGAGCTGTTATTCTTACTTTAACAGGGTTAGCTCCTGTCCATGCTTCCTGTATTTCAGGAGAATTTTTTTTTCCATTTGAGGAAACAACTACATTCACGCAGAGTCCAGAGGGTTTACCCCGCATAAGTGTGTCTGTCCATCTGATGCTGCAAAGAGATTTGGGCAGCTGGACATGCTTTTTTGCTTCTTGACATCCTCCTTTCAGGCTGGCCAGGGTGGCTCTGACTTCAGGCTGGACATGGTAGGAGAGGGTGGGGGAACCATGGGAAGCAGTCATGGAATTCCAGGCATTTCCTCCTCCAATTCCAGGATCTACAGGCAAAGTCTAGAAGGGACTGGGCAGGTTGCAGATTGAACCCATTGGAATCCCCAGTTTACCTCGAATGACTAATTCTTTCCATGAAAGCCATATCCCTGGGACAACCCTGTCAGTGAAAGGATTAGAGTGGTTCCACGGTTGCCTTGATGCAGAGGGCAGGGGTGTAATATTGACATCAAGCACTAGAGATTCATGGAGGCTTGGGCTGGCTGTTCCTGGTTGCCCATTTCTTCACCACCATACCACAACATCTAGTATAGTGCCTGACACAGGCTATACTTTGGCTTATAAGGCCCTACACCTTCTGGTCACTTCCATTTTTCCCACTGCTCAAGATGCTCCAGCCCAACTGGGCTTTCTGTCACTCTAACATAACCAGCCTATTGCAGTCCTGCCTCAGGACCTTTGCACCTGCTGTGACTGCCTCCTGGGACACTTTACATCTCAGATCTCTAAATGCCTGACCCCTTGTCATCATTATGGTTCCAGCTCTAGCATCATCTTCCTAGGGAAGGCTTCCCTGACAATCCCGCTAAAGGGCCCCATCTTTACCTCCCTGACCATTCTCTATCCCATTACTCTGTTCTATTTCTTTACAGCATTTGCCATTCTGTCAAATTCTTTTATTTATATAATTGCTTAGGTACTTACTGCTCTCTCTCCCTCCTGACCACAGGCTCGATAAAAGCAGGGACGTTGCTTTGCTCACCACTGTTTCCTTAGGGCCTATGCCACCCTGTGTGTAAAGTATGTGCTTAATAAGCATTTGGCAAATCAGTCAGTGAATGAATAAGTGAATGAGTAAATGAGCCAGCTGAACTGGAAGCAGTGCAGTAGAAAAGAATCTGGACTGGGGAAGGAAAACACTTAGCATGAATTGCTTGTTCCTTTTCATGGGAGCCATTGATTCTGCAAAAAAAGCCCCTTTACCTCTGTAAGTTGCAACTTGCTCATCAGAAAAATGGAGACAACAATACCTTCACTCTGTGCTCACCAGACTGTGAGTGAGGAAAGGATGCGAAAGCTTCTAGTATGGTGTAAAGCTCCGCCCACTGGTAGTCGCTGTGGTCATGCTCAGTGAGGGCACACCTCTCCAGCTGGGATGTAGAGGAACTGCATGGTTTGGCTGCCTTGTGTGTTTCTGTTTTTCTATCAAGCAGCCAGGGAGAGTTTCCCAGGCACTATTAGATGCCAGGAACTCCCAGGGACTGGGGTCTGCACAGGAGGCGGGGCCTGGGCCCTGATTTAATTGGAGGCAATTAGTGAGTGATGCTGGCCAGCTCTTTATTAGTCATCAGTCTAAAGAGCTGAAATGGAGCAAGGCTGAATAAAATCCATTAACTACAACCATATTTACACTTCTGTTGTCAGCCAAACCATTTGTTGGTTTAAAACAAGCTGACTTTATTAGAGTCATTATTTCTGTCTGGGAGAGACAAAGAACCTGCATTTCGTAAGTATGTGTGCAATGATTACAGCTGAAGAGGACCCATGCCTGTGCTTGGTGGATGTTTTCAGAACCCATCATTCTCAGTGTGGTAGAATTTGTATTTATTCTAAGAAAGAAGCAGCCTTCACTCTAGAGCAATAAAGAAGACTCCAGGAACTATGTTTGCTAAGAGTCTTCCTTTTTCATCTTAAGTGTTGTTCAAATACACCAGGATCCTGAATCCTTGGGGAGATAGGACTTGAAGAATCAGAAAGAGCAGAGTGAGGTGTGAGCGCACAAGGCTCGAGCCTCGCAGACTGGGATGAGTATGGCATTTTCTGGGTACTGTGAGGAGGCTGGCCTGCCTGGAGTGGGGTTCATGCTGAGAGGTAACAGGAGATGCCATTGGGAGGATACGGCAGAGGCTTTGAGTGCCCCTCGAGCAATGTTGGAGTACATTGTATTTTTCAAGGATTGCTGCCACATGTCCAGCCTGCATGTTCTTCTTCAAATGTGACTTTGGCAGCCCTCCCACTGAGTGGCACCCATTCCTCTTGAGCCTGGACAAGACTGCCTCAACCCCTAGAGTATGGCAGAAGGGGCGTCATGTAAATTCCAAGGCTAGGTCATAAAATTCCATGCACCTCCATTTTTCTCTCTTGGGCTACTTTCTCTTAGATCCCAGTCACCATGCTCTGAAGTGGCCCAAACTCACACAGAGAGGCCATGCGTAGGTGTTCTGACAACCACCCAGCTGAAGACCCCACTGATGGCCAGTATCAATTACTAGATATATTAGTGAAGAGAACTCCAGATACCTCCAGCCCCAGCTGTTGAGTAGCTCCTCCCACTCCCTCATCTTCATGTCTTCTCAGATAAGGCCCCAGATATTCTGGAGTGGAGGTAAGTCACCCTGGCCAAGCCTTGTTTAAGTCCCTAACTCTCACCATCTGCAAGATAATGCTAATTTTATGTCATCCCCAACATGGTCTCAGCGATGGTTTCTTACACAGCTGAGTCCCTGGAACAGACACGTACTTCAGTGAGAAGCCATTAAAGGATGGGGCAGAGAGACATGCTCAGGGAAGTGCCAGGCACCCTGAGCAGCTGGTCACAGTGATCGTCACAGTGGTCATCTCTGTTTTCATGGATAAACACAGGTAAGGTGGTACAGAGATTGCCATCTCTCTTTACAGGCGAGGAAACCAAGACTCAGAGAGACTCGCTACCTCAAGGCCCTACAGTGAGTAAGTGGCAACAGCTCAAGCCAATCTCCCCCACATCCAGCAAAGCGGCATCTAATCTCTCCTACCGTACTTGCCGAAGTCCCTCCCTGTCTCCTGCCCTTCCCTGAGAGACGAGGAAGCTGGCCAGAGTATTGATGCCTTGTTCGAAGTCCCTGGAGCTCGAGAGCAACATGCAATGACTGGGAATTCATCCTGCTCCACCACCCTGCTGAGCACCCTGAGGGCTTCCAGGGCCATGAACTTCTCTGGTTCACTACAGTTAACGTGGTGTCTCGGGTTCACCGTGACTGTGGTCATGTCATAGCTTGTCTAGACTAACTCCTCATTATACCCATGGGCAAGCCCAGAGCCTAGCCATTCTTGAAGGCCTATCCCACTTGCTCTCTCCTCAATAAAGCCTTCCCTGATGTCCCCAGCATTAATCATTCATCACTCTCTCTTTGAGCTCTAGTAGCACTTTGTTCCTAACTCTGTTGGAGTACATTATATGGAGGTATCTCCACTTACTTGTCTAGTCACATTAGTGTTGACTGTCAACTGGGTCTTAGCTGGCCTCTTGCTAGAAACCTACACATGGCCTCTCCATGTAATCTCTCCTCATTAGCAATAACAAATAAGTAAATATTTATGAACTAGAAATGAATCTGTAGGTCCAACTGCCAGTGGGAAAATGTATGTGTGTCTGAGTAGAGAGAAGCAGGGCACGTGAGTGGGTTTGGAGGTGAAGAGGGAGGGAGGGAAGTGGACATTCAAACTAGATGACTTTTAATTCCCCTCTCAGCCCTGAATTCTTCTGAGATGCTTCACAGCATCCACTGCAGTAGCAGGCGCTCTGCCAACACATCCTGTCGGAAAGTTGTATGCCCAGCACAGTGCCAGATCAAGGCTGCATGCAGCAGACCTGGCCAGGGCCAAGTGTAGCCAGGATGGCCTGCAGAGGCTGGGTGGGTCTATGCCCGTGGTTCCAGTGCTGAGCTGTAAGTCAAAAGGCCTGGGGCAGCTGTCCACTGGACCACTCGCTTCAGTGAGGACTTGATGAGCATCCACCAACCATGTGCTGCCACTGGGCCGGGCCCCAGTAGGGCACAAAGGAGTAAGACCCAATCTCCCTATAGGAGCTTACAAATAACTTGAGAATGTATGTAACTTCTCTTTGGCTTACTTTTCTTGTCTGTAATCATTGAGAAAAGGTGAAACCATTTTGCCTGGTGGGCACGAGACACTCTATGTATTCTGGTTGAAACCATATGTTCTCAGCCTTCCCCCTCAGACCCTCACTCCGCAGATTTCCCTTTCTCAGTAGGGCTACCAAACAGACCATCAGAGCTTCAGGAAAGCAAGAATTGTTAGGACAGTCGCGAAGCCTGGCTGGCAACATTGAAAGCACTAAAAACAAGTGAACTTCCAGAATGAAGGGATTAAGAAAAGACCTGAATTCAGAGGGTGATGAAGGAAAACAGTTACTTGAGAAAGGGAAAGGAATAAACAATAATAACTAGTCAGATTCCTTTCTAAACTCTTCTTTAATTTAGTTTTTTCCTCAAGAAGCTCAAATCACTTGCCAGCTTGCTCTGAGGTGGCTTCTCCCCGGCTTCTGTTATGGGCATTTGGGGGTGGGGAAGACTTGGCTGCAGCAGCCGGGGGCTCCAGGGACAGTGGAAAGAGCCCCAGAAAGAGCAGTGGAGGGGGATACCTGTGTGGGAACCCCATCTCTGGAGAAGTTGCTTGCTTTTCACAGTCTTTGTTCTCTGTAACATGAGGGGGTCAGCCACAGGGATCACCCTCACCCTGTTCCCTACCCCTGCCTCTGACCCTGCCATCTCCCCTCCCCGACCCCAGGCTTCCACTGGATACCTCTCTCCCCTCTGGTGTCTTCTCTACTCCCTCTTCCAAAAACAGAGCCTCACTGTGAGTCACCCCTCTTCTCGGGCCACAGCTGACCCTTCCTCTCCAAAAATGCTTCTTCCTCTGGCTCTCAGGAAACCCTTCCTTCCTGTGTATGCTGAACGCCAGAGCCCAAAGGCACATTAGGGATACTTCAGTGCTGTCTGCACTGGCTGCTCCACCCAGATCTTCTTCCATATCACACCTGAGCTCACCCCAAGCCAACTAAGGCAGGTGTCCAGTGTCTTCTAAAAGCTCCCCTGATAGCTCAAAGGTGTGTCCAGGGTTGAGAACTAAAGGTGGCGGCCTGAACTTCTCTGTCCCATGTGGATTCAAATGACCATCTCCTTTCCTAAAAACAAACTCATAGCCCTTCCAAAGCCACTCTTACCAACATCTCCTGGGTTTGGCTTACTTTGGTCGCTTTTTCTTCCGTTTCTGTTTTAAAAAATTTGGACCTGAAGTCCACAGGGCTGAGTTAATGTTATTCCTCAGTTCATGGCATGTTCCTAATTGGATGATAGGAGATTATCCCTGGCCCCATGTCTATTCCCTTTCTTTACCCAGAGACCACCATTTTATCTTTTTACTTGAATATGCTCTTGCAAAAGGTGTTTTCTTTTGTGTATATGTGCTTTCACTTATGTAAGTCACACATTATACAGTTTGTTCTGTGTCAGCGACTTGTCTTCCTGACACTCTGCGTGTGCATTTTCACACAGACCATCCAACCTCTTCCTGGGTTTCTTACCTGAATTCACCGTTCTCCTTTCTGAGAGAGATGAGACAGATCTCCCTCCAGGGTCAGAAATGTTGTGGAGTATGTATGTATCCTCCCATCCATTAGCCCTGTACTGGGAGTCAGACAGAGATGTGGGTGGAGGAGCGCCCTGTTTCCCACAGATCATGGGACTTGACCTACACCCAGGACAGAGGCACTCGTCTATGGGTCCTGGGAAATTACAGTCTTCATGTTAGCATCTGATAAACAGCTGCCCCACCCACCTTTTTCTGTTGGCCCTGGTTTCACAACTGCTGATGTTGCATCCCAAGTTCCTGGTCACTTGGGAAGACAACCCAGAGCACCATTACCTATGCCCTGAGCACACTGGGTGGCTGCCCATCAGCACACTTGTGCACACACAGTGACAGCCAATATCCTGGCACCCTGGACCACCAGTGCTGATGCCCTCCATCCCAAGGGCCAGAACTGATGGGATCTCTTTACAGCAGAGCCTGGTGCTGAGACCCAGTGCTGAGCTGTGTTTCTGACCATCTGACTTGATCTTGAAAGGATTGCATTCTCTTGTCACTTGCTGGAAGATTCCAGCTTGGGGCATGTTCTCTGGAGCTGGCTGTCTCATTAACCCCAAGCTGCCTGCTTTGGCATCCAGCTGGATGAGTTTTATGGCCAACAGAGCAAACAGTTACACCGAGCTGGAGCAAATGGATTATCTTTGGTTTTTTTATGCAAAAACAAAACCAAAATGTTTCTGATTTTGTTTTGGGAGTGATGTATGTGGGCATAGGGGCAATGTGTTAGACCCAGTCCAAACCCCTCCTCTTGCAAGGAGGAAGCCGAGGCCAAAGGGACTTGCACAGGGTGATAGAGTTAGCAGAAGAGCCCCCAGTAGAACCCAGGTGTCCCAACCTCCGGGCTGATTTTTCCGTGCACCAGCCTTTGTTCTGTATTTGATCACCCCCAGGGTGTGTGTCCTCTTCAGTGTATCAGATCAGATGTCCTGCAGGACAGACAGCCTTCTCGCCTGTGCTGAGTTGTTGAGCACAGATCACGGAATGTGTACTGTTCTGCCCAGTGTTTTTGTCTCGGCCCTGCCTCGGATGAGCTGTATGAATTAGGACTCACGATTTCAATTTCTGAGCTTCAGTTTCTAACCCCAGGAAAAAGGGATAACAATAGCTACAACATATGCATCAAGAGCCTTAAAATAGTCATACCCTTTAACCCAGTGATCTGAGTCTGGGCAGTTATCCTGTAAAAGTAACCCAAAACACATAAAAAGCTTCATGCTCGAAAATGTCCATTGCCATTACATATTATGTCTAAGAAGACTTTTTGATAATGTGGGAAAATACTTATGTTACACTGAGTTAAAAATTGTTTAAAAAAAGGAAGAAATAAATAAACCAAAAGTGACTTCTGGGTTGCTCGGGGTTGGGGGGGGGTTAGCTTATGTATAATTTTTTCCTTATCCTTTTCTGCACTTTCCAAAAATTTTGCAATATATATATATATATATATATATATATATATATATATATGACTTTTATAAGTAAGAAAAAAAATCATTAAGTCATCAAACATCAAAAATAAAAGAGGGCTTCCCTGGTGGCACAGTGGTTGAGAGTCCGCCTGCCGATGCAGGGGACACGGGTTCGTGCCCTGGTCTGGGAAGATCCTACATGCTGTGGAGTGGCTAGGTGCGTGAGCCATGGGCGCTGGGCCTGCACGTCCGGAGCCTGTGCTCCACAATGGGAGAGGCCACAACAGTGAGAGGACCGCGTACCGCAAAAATAAATAAATAAATAAATAAAATAAAGAAATTATTAAAAATAAAAAAATGAATTAAAAAGTAAACAACAACAACAACAACAAAAAAACCCCGGACAGACAGAACCCTAGGACAAATGGTAAAAGCAAAGCTATGCAGAAAAAATCACACAAAGAAGCATACACATACACACTCACAAAAAGAGAAAAAGGAAAAAAAAATATATATCTTTTGGGAAGTCTGAGGTCTTCTGCCAGCATTCAGTAGGTGTTCTGTAGGAGTTGTTCCACATGTAGATGTATTTCTGATGTATTTGTGGGGAGGAAGGTGATGTCCACATCTTACTCCTCTGCCATCGAAGGTCTCTTCAGCTCTCTCTTTTAGTGTAAGTCATCACCTTGGCTAGCCTAATACTTTCTGAATAAACAGGTGGAGAGTGGATGCACAGAGTAAGAACAAGCGACTCCTGTTCTTTTTCATGGCTGAGTAACATTCCATTGTATATATGTACCACATCAAGAAGTGGTAGTTTCTTAAAGGTCAGTTACAATGTGAAATCTGAAACCATATCAATGAAACTTTTGTACTCGCTTACATTGAAGTCCATTCTTTTGTTTTGCACTTTGAATGTATCTTTTTCTAACACCAGGCATTGGTCATTTGAAACATACTGGTTCACTGAGTTACATACGTTTTCTAAATATTGACACATTTCAATATCTGCTGTTTAAAAATCACATGCATTAATATTACTATTGGAATATCATTGGAAAAGTCCGGACGTACTGGGAAGTTGTCAAACTTACAGTGGTAGAAAGACACAACGTTTTCAAAATTTGAATTCTCACTTGAAAGCTCAGATTTTGTCAGTGGCAACAAATACTGTCAGTCATTTTCCTTGCAGTAACAGACTCACCAGATTCATTTTTGAGAAATTATCTGCCAAAACCCAAGTCTAAATAACCATGGTTTGTCTGTCAGTTGCTTCTTTCAAATTAAAACATGTTTTCTGAAAAAGTAACTAGTACAGCTCACTACTCAGTCACTAAGTGATTTTCCTTGAGACAAGTGTTGTACTTCCATGTAAGGTAGAAGTGTTTACATGCACTTACCAGTTCATCACATGGAACATTAAAACAACGTGTTACTCAAGGGTTGAGATTTAATAAAGTTAATAACTTTACTGCTTCATCAAGCTCCATCTTTTTGTTTTTATTAATTAATTAATTTATTTTTGGCTGAGTTGGGTTTTCTCTGCTGCGCATTGGCTTTCTCTAGCTGTGGCGAGCGGGGGCTACTCTTCGTTGTGGTGCACAGGCTTCTCATTGCGGTGGCTTCTCTTGTTGTGGAGCATAGGCTCTAGGCACACGGGCTTCAGTAGTTATGGCACACGGTCTCAGCAGTTGTGGGTCATGGGCTCTAGAGCGCAGGCTCAGTAGTTATGGCACATGGGCTTAGTTGCTCTACGGCATGTGGGATCTTCTCGGACCAGGGCTCGAACCCATGTCCCCTGCATTAGCAGGCAGATTCTTAACCACTGCACCACCAGGGAAGTCCCAAGGACCATCTTAAATGAAACTGGCATTTAAAACATTTATTTTTTTTTACCATGAGTGTATGATAGTGAAGCATACAATGATTATCCACCTGGTGTAGTGTTTCTATCATGATTTGTGCTAAGGGACCAGTAGTTTTACTCACTGATGCTTCTTCACCATCTCTGCAAATATCAACATGGGAAGGAAAGGCAAATAACTTCTTCATACCATGATGAAAATAGTTTTGACCTCATGGAACCCCTGAAAGGGTCTTGGGAATAACAGAGACCCCTAGCACACACTTTGAAATTGTAGTAGTAACTCATCAACTCTCAATGGTTCCCCCTTCCTATAGGCTAAAGACTGGCTAGACCAGGAGTGGCATGTCATGAGCTCCAATCTCCCTTCTCTTCTTCTCCAGGCTCTGTCCATAAAGATTTGACTTCTAAGGAAGAGTAGCAGTGAGCCCAAGAGAACTCTCTGTGTGGAGAACTTTATGAGATGCTGGCAAACCTAGCTGTGATTGATGCATCTTGGGGAGGCTACTAGTGGGAAGGTTGACAACTGGGCAGCAGGTCCCCCCCGGGCACCTGAGGCTTAAGAAGCTTTTGTGTCAAGTCTGGTGTGCCTTGCTTGAATTCCAAGGGAGTGTGAGCTGCTAATTCCAGCAATGATCTCATTACAACTGAGTGACTGAGTGAGGCAAGCATCTTCCAAGGAGATCATCAGGTTTAGAGTGGCTGCCTAAATAAATGGCACAGCAGCACCCTGCAGATGGGGAAATGGTATTTAGAGAGGTAAGGTGAATTGGCAACAGTAACGGAGTGAATCAGTTTCATAGATTCAGAGACTTTTAGGGCTAGAAGTGAAGTTAGAAGTCAACTAGATAAGTTGAGTTGGAAGTAGTGGAACGATTACTCAGGTTCCAGCAGAGCTACTCCTGCACACGAGTCCACAGGCAGCCTGGAGCCTCTTAAGAGTGGGTCCATATCCCTTTCCACATCTCTTAGTGGGACAGCCTCCCCCAAAAGGAAGCCAGTTACTCAGTGGATCTTTGGTCTATTGACAATGTTTTCAATGAGGTTGTCATGAAGACTCCAAGTCATAGGATATTATTCAGGTGACCTGGTGGGTAGTCTTAGCTGCTGGAGGGGCTCCAAGAATTGTCAGTCATTCTTCTAGGATTAGCAAATGACCTTGTTTTGGGAAAGATTCCAAGTGGTTGGGATGTGACCTCTCACACACATCCACCTTTCTCAGTAGACAATATACTCCTTCAATGGCCGTTATCTCTTCTTATTCCCATGACAACCCTATGAGAAAGGCAGGACATAGAGTTTTATCCCCATTTTACAGATGAGGAAGATGAGTTCCAGAGTAGGTACATGACTTTCCTAGATCACATTAGTAAGTGGAGAGCAAGATTGAACTCAGGGCTCCAAGGTCACAGTCCCAGGCTCTATCCAAGAGCCTGTGCTCCTTCCCCTCAGTGCTGCTTGTCAGATTGTAGCACTCATGGAAGCACAGGCAGTCTTGGCAATCCCAGAGGAAATGCACTGTATCTTAGCAATGCACACACCATACCTTTCTCAGCTTCCTTGGCCAATCTGGCATAGTTTCCCCACAAACACAACAAAGCATACTGATACATTAGGAGATGCTCCAGGACTGGGAGCCAATGGCAGTGACAGAACGTTCTTGTCTGGCTGCTCATTGCATGCGATTAAAAACCATAGATGCTATTAACTTCTCATTTTCCACTGGGATGCATGGTGTAAAGGGAAGAGTCCTGACTTTGAAGATAGAAGAGCAGGGTTTTGGTTCCTTTGATATTTGATAGCTGGTCTTTTAGTCCAGCTATTTGATATCTCTCAGCTTCAGTTTCCTCATCTAGGAAGTGAGCATGATATGTATCATATAGCTCACAGAGTTGTTTTTGAGAATCAAATGACATGATTTTCATAAAAATGCCTTGTATGCTGTGAATCTCTATAAAAAGGTGGGGGGGTCATACACCCAGAAAATGAACATGCTCCCATATCAAGCAGGACCATTCTTTTACCCATCAGGGTGGTATGGACCCTCTGGAGAGGCATTGCTTTCTTTAACTAAAGTTCTAGGAATCCCAGTGTTTGGAACCAAGAGACTCCAGTGGCCGAAAGCAGGGCCTGGTAATGGATGGGGAGTGGACACTGATTCATACCAGATCAGCTCATTTTCTGGCAGCTCTGGTGGGATGGGCATGACATTTCCAATGTGACCAGGTGCAAGACCCTACAATTCCTTGTCTGTAGGCTCTCACCACCCCACACTGTGATACCCTAACAGCTGTTCAAGCAGTGCTACATGCACTATCCTGCCTGTCAGAGTGGTCCAGGCCCTGTGAGGAAAAACACTGAGGTGCTGGCATTCAAGTACAGTTCTCAAGCACTTGTGAAGAGGTCTTCTAGTGGCTGCTAGGTACTGACTTCCCCTGGGCAGCACTGTGTTGTACGGAGAGCCCACACGTATGGCATGAGCTCCTAAACCAGATTGCTTGAGTTGGAATCCTGACCTTCTATTTACCTCTCTGTGCCTCTTTTTCTTATCCTCTTAATGGGGTGATAATGGTACTGTCTTAGTCAGCTTGGGCCACCATAACAGAATTCCATAAACTGGGTGACTTGTAAACAACAAAAGTTGTTGGAGGCTGGGAAGTCCAAGATCATGGTATTGGAAGAGTCAGTGTCTGGTGAAAACCCACTCCCTGGTTCATAGGTAGCTGTCTTCTTGCTGTGTCTTCAGATGGTAGAGGAGCGAGAGCTCTCTGGTGTCTGTTTTATAAGGGCACTAATCCCAATCATGAAGTCTCCCTCCCTCATGACCTAACCACCCCCCAGAGGCCCCACCTCCTAATACCATTACCTTGGGGGTTAGGATTTCAATATATGAATTTTGGGGGGGATTCAAACTGTCAGACTAGAGCAAGTACTTACCTCATAGCATTGTCATGATAAATAAATGAATTTAAATGTGTGTAAAAATCAGTCAGGATAGTGCCTGACACATATGTAGACATGGGCCTCTGCATAATCCTTCCCATTCACAGAAGCAGCATATGTAAGAGTTGGAAGGGTCTTGGATAGTCCCATCTTACAACTGGAGACATTGAGGTCCTGAGAGGAAGAGTAATTTGCCTGTAGTCACACATCTACAAGCCTGGGCTACAACCTCAGTCTTCTGATTTCAGCTCTGAGTGCTTCTCTATAATTCCCTTTTCCTGGTCTTTCCACTCTTTGAGTCAATCCCATAAACCATTAATCCAGGTCTGGTGCCAGTGCCACGGATACCCAAGACATTGGCAAATGAAAGCAGATGTCTTACCACAAAGCAGACTGAGGACTTCTTCTTTGCTATGTAATCATGGCTTTGTTTTCTGCCAACCTCAATTCACAATTTCAAAAAAATGTTTGTGCGAATTTCACTTCTGTCCTATGATACTCCAACTGCCCTGCTGTCCCATCAGTTCTGGCCCTCAATATCTTTTCTCTGGTTATTTGCTCTAACCCCATATAATTGCCTGATCCGTCTTCCAAAAACTCAGTTCTGAGCATGTTCCCCTTCTCTAAAATCTTCAGTGGATCCCATAACCTACCGATCTTCAGCTGGCATCATAGCTCTGCACTGGCTGTGAACATCTTTCTAGCTCTGAGTTATTCCATAACTCGCTTCTTTAGACACCTCATATCCCCCAGCCAGCCAGCTTCTCACTGTTCCCTGCACATACCTTGACCTTCCTTAATGCACTGTGTTTGCTTAGACTGCTTTCTTGGCTTAGAATGTCCTTCTCTCTCTTCCAGGCCTGAAGAAACACTACCCATTTCTCGAGACCTATCACAGGTGTCAGGTTTCACAAAGCTGCATTCAAGGTGTCAGCCAGGCTGTATGCTGGTCTGGAGGCTCGAGTTGGGGAGAATCTACTTCTGAGCTCACTTTGGTTGGTGGAGTTAATTTCCTGGTGGTTTGGAGAACTGAGGTTCCTGACTTCTTGTTCACTCAGCCTCCCCAGGTGCCCACAGCTTCTGTCCTTAGCCTAAGCTATCTCTTACCATTAGACAGTCAAGTAGTTCCATTTTTTATTCTCTGATGCGAGGTTTTCTTGATTAATTGCTGTGTGAGCTTCTTTTTTACATGGTAACTCTGAAGAGCTGTGAGTTGCTGTGGTCATACTGCTGCTCATACAACTGTGCACTCCCATGTTAGTCAATGTTGTTGACCATGACTATGACAATGCAGAGAGGAAGCCCTCTCAACCAAGGAACAGGAGAGAAGCTCAGCCTGTAAGGAGAGGGCCCTGGCTGGGGGCTGGCTCTGTAGGGCAGAAGGGGAGAAAGGGGCAGGGTGGGGTGAGCGATGCAGGCAGCATAGGAGTCCTTTGGCTCCTTTTGGGCTCTAAGGGGCTCTCTCTCCCTCCCTTGGGGCAGAGCAAGGCAGCAGGGCCACTTATGGATTCATGGTCACCCTAGATGCCTTCTGCCAGTGTGCCCACTGTCCTTTCATTCCCTCCCTTTTAACCTAAGATAATGAACAGTCTGTCACCTGATTTCTCCTTTCCTTCTGGATTGAGCTGATGAGGCTTTTTTTCCTTAGTTCGGGTTCTTCTGATGATGAATCTCTTCCTCTTATACACTCAAATCCTGAGAATGTTTTTTGTCTCTGAGATCATCTTTCCATTTTTCTCTCCTGTTGTGTTTTCTTCCCAGTTTGCCTGAGACTCCCGTTGTGGAAATTTATGTTCTTTACTTGGTTAATTGTATCTTCTTCCATTACTTGGGCTTTTAAACTTCATCATGTGACAGTCTTTCCCCCAAGATTTCTGATAGGCAGAAAAATCCTAGTTTAAAAAACAACCCATCTTATTTTTAATTTAATCATTATCTGTTCAGGACATGACTTATTTTCCTGAGGTATGAGCAATTGCTCAATTTTATTTACTTTATCAGTCCAGTAACCAGAAAGGCAGGACGATAATCCCAGCAACCTGGAATGGATGGGAAAAACTCAGTCCTTATGAAACTTTTTCTTATCTGCTGAGGTGTTTGGTACAAGGTTAACTTTACTCAATTAATACTTGTTGAAATTATCCTATTCCTCACCCCCCCCCCAATTTTATGTCATGTCACTTTTCTTCCTGATTTAAACAAATAAAGAACATTTGCCCAGACTTGAAGTACCGGAATCACTTTTGATCTTGCCCTCTTCCTAACCCCCATGTCCAAACAACCCCAGTCCTGTCCAGTCTGTCTTCAAAATACCTGTCTAGGAATCTAGAAAAATGGTATAGACGATCTTATTTACAAAGCAGAAATAGAGACACAGACGTAGAGAACAAATGTATGGACAAGGGGGAAAGGGGGCGGGGTGGGAGGAATTGGGAGATTGGGATTGACACATATACACTATTGATACTATATATAAAATAAACAACGAGTGAGAACATACTGTATAGCACAGGGAACTCTACTTAATGCACTGTGGTGACTTAAATGGGAAGGAAATCCAAAAAAGAGGGGATATATGTATATGTATTGCTGATTCACTTTGCTGTACAATAGAAATTAACACAACATTGTAAAGCAACTATACTCCAATAAAAATTAATTAAAAAAAACCCGAAAATACTTGTCTAAAACTACAATGAGGTGTCACCTCATACCAGTCAGAATGGCCATCATCAAAAAGTCTGCAAATAATAAATGCTGGAGACGATGTGGAGAAAAAGGAACCCTCCTACACTGTTGGTGGGATTATCAATTGGTGCAGCCACTATGGAGAACCGTATGGAGGTTCTTTAAAAAACTAAAAATGGAACTACCATATGACCCAGCAATCCCACTCCTGGACATATATCCAGAGAAAACCATGGTTCTAAAGTATACAGGCACCTCAATGTTCACAGCAACGCTGTTAACAGTAGCCAAGACATGGAAGCGACCTAAATGTCCATCGACAGATGAATGGATAAAGAGGATTTGGTACATATATACAATGGAATATTACTCAGCCTTTAAAAAGAATGAAATAATGCCACTTGCAGCAACATGGGTGGACCTGGAGATTATCATACTAAGTGAAGTAAGTCAGACAGAGAAAGACAAATATCATATGATACTGCTTATAAAAAAATGATAAGCAGTAAAAAAAATGATACAAATGAACTTATTTACAAAACAGAAACAGACTCACAGATAGAAAACAAATTTATGGTTATCAAAGGGGAAAGGTGGCAGAGAAGAATAAATTGGGAGTTTGGGATTGACATTTACAGACTGTTATATTTAAAATAGATAACCAACACAGACCTATTGTATAGCACTGGGAACTCTGTTCAATATTCTGTAATAACCTAAATGGGGAAAGAATTTGAAAAAGAATAGATACATGTATATGTGTAATTGAATCACATTGCTGTACACCTGAAACTAACACAACATGGTAAATCAACTGTAGTCTAATATAAAATAAAAATGTAAAAAAAGGCAGAGATTGTCAGTTAAAAAAATAAAGTTATTACAAAATAAAAAAGATGTGGTATATGTGTGTGTATGTATATATATATGTATACATATACAATGGAATATTACTCAACCTTAAAAAAGAATGAAATAATGCCATTTGTAGCAACACGGATGGACCTAGAGAGATTATCATATGAAGTCAAGTAAATCAGGCAAAGAAATACAAATATTATATGATATCACTTCTATATGGAATCTAAAAAAATAATGCAAAGCGACTTATTTGCAAAATAGAAATAGAGTCACAGGCATAGAAAACAAACTTATGGTTACCAAAGGGGAAAGAGGAGGGAGGGATAAATTAGGAGTTTGGGATTAATAGATACACACCACTATATATAAAATAGATAAGCAACAAGGATTTACTGTATAGCACAGGGAACTATATTGAATATCTTGTAATAATCTATAAAGGAAAAGAATCTGAAGTTGTACACCTGAAATTAAAACAATATTGTAAATCAACTATAGTTTAATAAATAAAATTAAATTAAATTTAAAAATAAAATTAAAAAAATTTAAAAAGCCAACAAAATATCTGTCTATTCTCCTTGCATCCTGCCCCGCCTCCTCCCTCTGCTCCTCTCTGGGCCACTGCAATGGTCACTCTGTTCTCGCCTCCTCCACTGCTACCTCTTCCAATCCATTCCTCACAGAGCAGTCAGACTGCTTAAAAACCTAAACCAATGATGCCTCTACCCTGAATCAAACCCATCAGTGACTTTCCATTGCCCTCAGAATGTAATCCAAGCTTCTGCCTGTGGTCTCCCAGACCCTATGGGATCTGACCCCCTCTTCTCTCTCCCTATTCATCTCTTGTCTCTGTTCACTCCAGCCCTTAGGCACACTGCCCTCCCCTTTCAATTTCTTCCAATGCCAAGTCCTTCTCTCCTTAGGTCATTGCAGATGCTGTCCCTTCTGCCCAGCATGCCCTTCCCAAGCATTTCACGTAACTGAATCTGTCTCATCTTTTAGGTGTCAGCTTAAATGGCACCTTTCCTAAGGGGACGTCCCATCCAAAGTGGGCCTTCCCTGTTATTCTTTCATGTTTACTGTCCTTTTTCTTCATAGCACTTGTTTTTTTCTTCATCTGTTGTCCCTCCTCTCCACTAGACTATAAGCTCTATGAGAGCAAGGACCATACATGCTTTGTCCATTACTGTACAACCAGCTCCCAGCTCAGTACCTGACACATGGCAGACATTAAGTCCATTAAATGAAGTTTTTTTTTAAAAAAAAAGGATGAATGAATGCACAAATGAATGAGGCTTCCTTGAATCCTTTCCACTTGTACCCTCCTAAGTAAGATGATATGCCTTTTAAATAATATATGGTGCTCTCCCTTCCCAAATTTCATTCTCTCCATTTATACTCATTTGTTGAATACTTTCTATGTGTCTGCACTAATTTCCCATCACAGTAACATCTTATTTATCTAATGAATATCATCTCACACCCTTTTCTATTTCCAACTCAACTAATAAGTCAGAAAGAAGCAAAAAATCTTCTGCAATAAAACTCAAACTGTGATAGTCCAGCTTTGGGGGTCCCGATTCAGATAAATGTCAATATTTTCCCACACTTCTAATAGGCACAAAGATCTGCTCTTCAAACCTAGGGCTAATCAGATGTATCTCTTTTGTTGGTGGGAAAGGGTGTTGTGGAATGCCATTAAGTAATGGCTACATTTTCCAACAGAAGATCTCAAGAAAGGAAACTTAAATCAAAACTCAAATAGACATAGAATTCTTTTTTTTTTTTTTTTTTTTTTTTTTGCAGTACGCGGGCCTCTCACTGTTGTGGCCTCTCCCGTTGCGGAGCACAGGCTCAACGGCCACGGCTCACGGGCCCAGCTGCTCCGCAGCATGTGGGATCTTTCTGGACCGGGGCACGAACCCGTGTCCCCTGCATCGGCAGGCGGACTCTCAACCACTGTGCCACCAGGGAAACCCTCAAATAGAAATATAATTCTTATTTTAAGGCATTCATAAATCACAGTCTCAACTCTGTGTGTTCTTGCACGTGTGCGCGTGCGTGCGCACACACACACACACACACACACTTCCTCTAGCTCACTCACCCACAGCCACCATCAGACACAATGTGTCTCCCTCCAGGGAGGGGCATGAAGTGCAGTTTCCTTGGTGCCCTGCTAGGAGACTGGGATGCCCAAAGGGGTCCATTTCAAGAGGTCTTCATTACAGGATCCAGGAATGCAGGGAGCCTGGTATTCCTTCAGCTCTTCTTGGGTTACTTGTCCAGAATCCAGGCCCTCCAGAAGCTTAGGAGACACCCCAGTAGCTCATGGATGAATACCTTCAGCATCAAAGGACTTTCCAGCATACCCTGCCTTGTCAAGAGAATTCACACCTGCAACTGCCCCTGCAAGGACCCTTCTTCCACAGGTTCCATTAGGTCAAAGTCAGTATTTGACCTTATCAAACTTGTACATATAGAGTATTTACTCTATTAAGTAATTATTCATTATTCATTCATTCACATTTGGTGTGACCTGTGTGCTAGGCAGGCAATATGATGGGAGCACAGACATCAGGGGAATGGTCTCTGCCAGTCTTGGCCCTCAAAATACTGCACATGTACTGTGATGCCCAGGAATTTCCTGTTTCTAAGAACAGCCCTTTCTTTCTTCAATAGCCTATGAGGTGGGTGCCCCTAGGGATTCTTAACCTCAGCTCTGTCAAGTTCTTATCATCTGTTTACAATATGTTCACCTATCTCAAAAACACCCTGCCCTGATTTATAGATATCTTGCTACATTATTTGTTTTTTCTGGCTCAACTGGAACTGCCTGCCAGGCCCCTCCTTCTCCGTCTCCACCTCCCTGCTGATGGAGGGTTGAAATGTGGATTTAGCCTCAGCCTTGTCCTACAGGCCACCACAGGAGTTTTTCAGGATGGGAAACAGACACTGTTAAAACCCATTCTTAGGAGCTGTCCTGTGAAAGGGGTCTTGCATATAAACTCCTGAGGGGAAAATTTACATGTATAAATATGTTATATATATATTATGTATATGTACACATACATACTTCTATATTTATATAAAATTTATGTATATGTATGGCTTTCTCTCTATATGTCTATCTGGGAGTGCTCCCCAGTCTGTTGCAATCTCATTACTAGGTATCTCCATAAAAAGACCTCCTGATGAATAGTCTGGGAGTGAAATTAATTATGTAGATGTTCAGGCATGCAAAGCCCCAAGGGTCCAAGGCCTGGAGGGAGTGAGACCAGGTCTGTGGCCAGAACCCACCCATTTTTCTGTGTTAGACTTCTTTTTTTTTTTTTAACATCTTTATTGGAGTATAATTGCTTTACAATGGTGTGTTAGTTTCTGTTTTTTTTTTTTTTTTTTCCCAGTACACGGGCCTCTCACTGTTGTGGCCTCTCCCATTGCGGAGCACAGGCTCCGGACGCGCAGGCCCAGTGGCCATGGCTCACGGGCCCAGCCGCTCTGCAGCATGTGGGATCTTCCCGGACCGGGGCACGAACCCGTGTCCCCTGCATCGGCAGGCAGACTCCCAACCACTGCGTCACCAGGGAAGCCCAGTTTCTGTTTTATAATAAAGTGAATCAGCTATACATATACATATATCCCCATATCTCCTGCCTCTTGCGTCTCCCTCCCACCCTCCCTACCCCACCTCCTAGGTGGTCACAAAGTCCTGAGCTGATCTCCCTGTGCTATGCAGCTGCTTCTCACTAGCTATCTATTTTACATTTGGTAGTGTATATATGTCCATGCCACTCTCTCACTTCATCCCAGCTTACCACTTCCCCCTCCCTGTGTCCTCAAGTCCATTATCTATGCGCAGAACAATTTTTTTTTTTTTTTTTTTTTTTTTTTTTTTTTTTTTTTGCGGTATGCGGGCCTCTCACTGTTGTGGCCTCCCCTGTTGCGGAGCACAGGCTCCGGACGCGCAGGCTCCGGACGCGCAGGCTCAGCGGCCATGGCTCACGGGCCCAGCCGCTCCGCGGCATATGGGATCCTCCCAGACCGGGGCACGAACCCGTATCCCCTGCATCGGCAGGCGGACTCTCAACCACTTGCGCCACCAGGGAGGCCCAGCAGAACAATTTTTAAACCACAGATCACACTGGGTCACTGTTGCCCCTCCACGGCTTCCCTAGACCTCAATATTAAATCCAAGCCTCTTTAACCTGGCCTACAGAATCGTCCCATCTTGACTCCTGTTGACCTCTAGCTACGTCCTTATTCCTTAACACTTGTTCCCTTGTACTAATGATCCAACTACTCGTACCCCATGCTTGTGCTTGCTTCCGGTCTTAGAACATGCTGCACTACTGCCTGGAGCTCCTAGCCCTCCACTCCTTAATTCTTAGTCAATCTTAAAGACCCTGTTCAGACACCACCTGAAGGTACCAGGGCAGAACACTCAACGCCCTCTACCACCACCACCGCTTTCCCAGCAGCTGGACTAGGAGGCCCTGCTATTGTTCCCGGAGCCTCCTAGTACCCCTCTGGCGGGCCATTGCCAGAGTGTATGTTAATTGACCGCTTAGTTGTCTGTTCCCCTTACCAGAATGTAAGACCCTTGAGATGTGGATTCTCTCCTATTCGATACTGTATCCCTGTAGCCAGCACAGTTCCCAGAATATAGTGGATGAACTCAGTAAGTGTTTGTTGAATTAATTCATTCGTAAATAGATTTTCTAGGATAGATAAATCCTAAGCCTTGATGCCAGGGATGATCTTGATAAAGCAGGTGACACAGTAAGAAAAACTCTAGGCAGGAAGTCATGTGTTCCGAGTTCCTTGTAAACTCGGGCAAGTCACTTCTCGCGGCAGAGAACTTCAGTTCTCCTCCATATGAAACCCTGGAATCCAAATCTCAGAGGTCCTTGTCAACCTTTTGTGGCCCATGGTGCTGATTCATACCTGCTTTTTTAAAGAATTACTCTTATAATTACTGTGTTGTCTATAAGGAATGTCAGAAGACCATCATGTCCAGAAGGACCCTCTTAAAAATCCATAAATAGCATTAAGGACAAAATTAGAAACAAGGGCTGCTTTGGTCGCAACGGGACTTAGTCCTCAAAGCCCAATTGTCAATGCCTCTTGCTGACTTCTCCCTGGGATTGAGGAGCCCCGGCCCTTATTTCCTCCTAACTGGCATCCTGAAGCTTCTCTATGACAACTCCACCATCTTTTCCCTGCAGAGCTGGAATAGTTGCTGAATTGCAAAGATTGGGGGTGGACATATGGCTCACAATCAGGGCCTGAGAAGTGCTGGAAAGGCGTCAGATTCCATGAATGAGCATAAAGTGTCTAGGAGGTTGGTATAACCCTCCAGGGCTCAGGGCCCAGGGCCACAGAATCCTGGGCTAGAGGGGAGGGCAGTGGGTGGAAGGCTCAAAATTACTGCAAGGGGTCCACAATCTCTTTATGAATCAAGCATTTTCTGACTAAGTGAGTACTATGTCTTGCAAGTATACATAGTTTTTCAAACGTACAACGGAGCTGCCATCATGACTAGTGAAATAAACTTTCCTTTAAAAGGTAGCTCTAAATTCATACCAGGTGTCTTGTGCTTTTCTCACTCAATGCATGCTACAAGAGATATGCAAGACTCCCAGTTGCAGGAATGCCAGCTCCAGGAAAGGTGAATCCCAGTCTGTTTTATGACTGTACTCCTAGCACCTTGCTCAAGGCCAAGCATACTAGGCGCTTAATAGTCAGGAGTCAGGGAATTTTTTTTTTTAATTTAAAAAAACAGACCTATATTTGAAAAGGTTAGGAACCACTGGCTAATCAGAATAATGAATAAAATAATATTTTTGTGTTTCATAAAGGCTTTTGCAACTTAAAAAAAGAATTGCTTTCACATACATCACTGCATTTGGCCCTAAAAAACGACCTTGCGAGGAAAGTGAACTCAGGGTCCAAGAGGCTGCCTGCAGTGCGCTGCCAACACTAAGGGAACCCGGTCTTCAGCTGTGTGCTAGGGGATTACAGCAATTTGCAGAGAAGACTGTCCTCTGTCCCTCTGGTCACTGGAGTGGCTCAGATGCGTGACATCTAGGTGAGATAAGGCCCTAAAATAAGACTGGCGTTTTGTCAAGTCGATTTAGTTACCGTGTAAGAATTACAATGACGGTCCAGAGCTCTTGCATTTAAAAAGATGAAGGAGGTGGGGAAGTTGCCTGAGAAATCATAGGCTAGAGGCGCTCCTGCTGCATCTCTACTGTTTCCCTTTTTTTCTGCCATTAAATAGAAATATAATGGGGGGGGAGGGGAATGCAAAAAGAAGGTTAGTCTTTGTGGAGTAATTAAAAGTGTGTATTTTTGTGCGTTTTGACTGAAGTGCAAGATTTAAGGATCATGAAAGATGGTCAAGATACAAAGCACAATGTGACGTGGATCCGAATGTGGTCCTGCCACACATTAATTGGGAGACTTTGAGTAAGTAAAGCAACTTCTCACAGCCTCAGTTTCTGACCTGTAAAATGGGGTCATTCTGCTCTTTGTCCTACCCCTCAGCCTGAAGCCCTCCAGGCAGAACTGTGATTTGTGTAATCTCCAGAGAACCACGGCTCAGATTAAATTTTCTCAACGAGCAATTATTCAGATGTTGTGGGGTGGGGCATCCCTGGGCTGGAACCCAGCTTCCCTCATCTTGTTTTTATTTTTACACCCCCGAAGTCCAAAACCAGCTGTCTGAATCACTTGCAAACAGAGCCAAAACAGTTTTCATGCGTCACAGGAGGCCACGGGCTCCAGCCACGCCTCAGGATGATGTACTAAAAATATCTTCCCAGTGCTATTTTTAAGGCCCTGCAGGCTGCTAACCACAGGTGGAGAGAGAGCTCCTCACTGCGTGCTGGGAAAGGGCGCCAAGTTTATGGCCAGGTGGGCCCTTGGGTCTGTTAAAGAGCTGGACTTAAAACCCCACATCCTACTCTCTGACCACAGGGATGGCTCACTGTGCAAGGACACAGTGCAAGTACAGCCTTGCCCCTCTCCCGGGACCCTGCCAAACAGACAGGGCCATCATTACGTCAACTGTGTGCAACCTTTCCACGCTGGACATTCTCTGAACCACTGGCACAGAGGCTTCTGCCAAATGAGGACACTGGGTGCCGGTCCTTCAAGTTTGAACAGTCATTTATAATTTTCAAAGCATATTCACACCCATTACCTTCTCTGATCCTCATGACACTCCTGCTAAATGGGTATTATCATTCCCATTTCATGGATTAGGAAAATAAAGGAATATGTGTGCTTTTGTGACATCCTTGTTAGGCCGTGGAATGCAAAACAAATCCTTGGGTGTCTAAAAGTGGGATGAGCTTGGATAGTATGACATGGGCTCAGCATTTCCTTCTGTCTCCCTCTTCCTTCTCGTAGTGGTGAGTATCCCCACAAGTCCCTCTGTCTCTTACACTGTGGCCACACCCACCTCCCCTGGAGTCAGACTCCTCACCATTCACTCATTCATTCATTTATTCATTTGACAAACATTTCCTGAGCACCCAGGCCGGGCCCTCCCTGTTCTAGGCTCAGAGATAAATGATGTCATCCTTGCCCCGGGGAGGTGACAGTGACAGGACACAATCCACAGTGCATGGTGGGCCCAGGGTGGTGGGAGACGTCATGAGAGGCTTCAGGAAGGAGGTCATCCCTGTGGGTGTCCGAAGGCTGAGTAGGAAATAGAAGAAGAGTGGTCCAGACAGAGGGAGCAGCCTGGGCCAGGCAGGCGGTGCGGGGGAGCAGGGAGCGTGTGGGAAGGGAAGGCAGGTCAGAGTGGGTGCAGGTGGAAGGCAGGGGCCACGAGGCTGGACTGCCAGCAGGGTCAGACAGGAGGCACAGGGGCTGCCAGGAGGGCGGCGGCCGTCACTGGAGGCTTTTAGCAGAGGGCAGCGTGATCACGTGTGGGTTTCAGAAGCATCCCTGTGCTGGCTGTGCTTGGAGGACAGGAGGGGGCGAGGCTGGGGAGAAGGAGGCCGGATGGAGGTTGTTAAAATAGAGCCGGTGAGACAGGATAGGGGCCTGGACAGAGGTAGGCGGGGTCAGAAAAGATGAAAAGCAGGATCCAATTTTAGAAGTACTTAAAGGTAATGAAAAGATAGACTACAGATTAGTTACAGGGCTTAGTGACTCATTGGATGTGTGGGGACAGGAGAAAAGAAGAATCTGAGGTCAGCCCAGGGTCAGCCTTGGGTGACTGGGGGCAGGTTGATGCCTTTCAGGGAGTGGGAGCCATGGAGGAGGGAGCAGGTAGAGGAAAAGGGCAGACTTGTTTTGAATCCCCCGTGGTAAGGAGCCCAAGTAGCCGCAATAAGCAGGAAATCAGATATATAACTGGGAGCTCAGGGGAGAAATCCAGGCTTGGGCATACAAGTTTGGAAGGAGGTAGGGAGTTGATAAAGCCTGTAGAGCAGGGTGTCTCAACCCTCACTCTCACCGAAACCAACTGGGAAGCTTAAAAGAAAAACTATTGGTATCTGGGCCCCATTTCCAGAAATTATGATTCAATTACTGCAGAATGGGCCCTGGCCTCAGTATATTTTAAAAGTTCCTGGGCTTCCCTGGTGGCGCAGTGGTTGAGAGTCCGCCTGCCGATGCAGGGGACGCGGGTTCGTGCCCCGGTCTGGGAAGATCCCACGTGCCGCAGAGCGGCTGGGCCCATGAGCCATGGCCGCTGAGCCTGCGCGTCCGGAGCCTGTGCTCCGCAACGGGAGAGGCCACAACAGTGAGAGGCCCAAGTACCGCAAAAAAAAAAAAAAAAAAAAAAAAAAAGTTCCCAGGTGCCCCTTGTGCTGAGTAGCCGGGGTTGGGGAACACGGCTGTGGAGGTGTGACGATGGAGCAGAGATGGCCTGGACAGACGGTAAGTGGACAGGCCCGTGGTGTACACGGGGCCCGGGGAGGACGGCGGGCCCAGAGTCGGCCTGGCCTCCAAGGAGGAGGCCTCAGGGGAGAGCAGCATTATCTCACCAGCCCAAGGAGTGTGGGTCCTAGGAAAGAGGCCCCGGGAGCAGCCATCAGGTGCTCCAGAGGGCCGGGCAGTGTGAGGGCTGGAGTGTGTGCAGGGGCTGACCTAGGCCAGGGCAGACTTAGGGAGGGGGATTGCAGGGCCAGATCGGACCAGACTCAGGGAGGGTGGGGAGGGGGAGTGAAGACCACCAGAAGTGGCGACTCGGTTAAGAAACATGGCTCTGAATGGAAGCAGAGGGCACGATCAGACAGATTTGAGGTAGTCTGTCCTGTGCTAAGGAGACCAGGAGGGCAAGTTGACAACTCCCTGCATGAGAGGGGAGAGTTAAGTTCACAGAGGGCGGTTCCGAGGAAGCTGAGGGCCCAGGGGAGACATGAGCCCTAGGAAGAGGGGTGCTCCCCCACCTGGGGCATCACCTGCCTCCACGGAACCCAGCACCTGTGTGTGCCCCACAAGGTGTACTGACAGGTGGGCAGACACTGCTGCTTCCCTCCTCCCCCGGGGCCCACCTCCAGCCCTGCTTTCTCGTGCTCCCCTGCGTGTCTTCCCCCCACCACTCCAGCAGGAACTGCCAGGCACTGCCTTGAGGCAGATGACTCCCATGCTCTTTTGCCCACTCCTTGACCCCAGAACGATTTTTATCAACTGTTAAGTAGACTGGGAATGCCTTGAAAGCAGGGACTCAAAGTTTGCCTGAAGTGCTTGGTAATAACATATGGTAGGTTCTTAATGCACATGGGTTGTATAAATTCATTCATGCACACATGCAAAAGCATAAAGCATTGACATCAATACATATACATGTATGTTACATACATGTGCCTAATCGTGCCCTGCTCAGCGCAGGGCAGGCACATATATGCCCACCCTGGGCAGGCGTGTTCGCTAAGATCTCCCTGTGGGACTGTCTGGCCGCTCTCTGTGACGCGCTCCCATGTGCTGGAAAGAAGCCCTCCGTGGACACAGGGCCTGGCTCATGCATGTTTCGCGGATGCATCTGCTGTTGTTTAGGACATATCACAGGTCATTTTCGAATTCTGGAATGCGAGTACTTCTGACATATGGTTAAAGGGAAGGAAGTTCGTCATTGCATTATGGAGTTTATGCTCCAGGAGGCTCACTTTTTCTTTCAACAGTAAATGGCTTCTAGGAAGATAACAGGAAGAGGTGTTTTTCCAGCACTCACCCACATTCCCAATTTGCTCAAGAAGCATATGGCAGAAGCAGTGACTAAATTTCAACTTGCAGTTTTATTTCCGAGCTTATAAGAGCTGTAAAAGAATGCCCAGCCAAGCAGGCACTCTAATATTTTCAACCTCCCAACACCAATTCTTGTTTCTGCTAACACATGTTAAGGCATATTGCAAAAAAAATTTTTAATCCAAATTCAGTATATTTTTAAAAATTTATTCAAAGCGTTTTTTTTTTGTTTTTTTTTAAATACACAAACTGCTCTCTTTAAGCCAAAAAGCTTCTTAACTCCAGGCAAAAATAGTAAGCACATGGATGATATGCGATCGTGGGCTAATGGATTTTTTTTTTTTAACTTCTGTGCGGATTTTCATGGAGACACTGTCCCTCCTGTCTGTGAAGAACAGTGGGAAGGAGCCATGTCTATGTCTTGATAACCCCCCGCCCTTCCCAACACACCACCCTCTCCCCTCCCCCCAGACCGCCCTCCACTCCCCCGCCACCCTCCTCCCACCTCCCACCCATCTCACACACACCACACACACACTGTACAATGGCATAGAAAATACGTAAACTTGAGCCAGGTCTGTGTGAGGCTGAATTTCTTAGCGAGTTAGGGCCACTGGCTCAAGGTACATTGGTGCTACTGAGGTCATTTGAGTCCCTCCTTCCATCCTACCCCCTGCTTCTCATGGCCACAGATACAAGCCCTGACACTGGCTAGCCACACTGCAATACAGTTGTTCCCAGGCCCCAGGTTGCCATTTTCCTGCCTCTAACCCTGACTGCTTGAGTAATCAGGGAGGATTCTACCCCCCCTCCCACCGCCGGAATAAGAGGATGGAAGCCCAATGCAGTTACCGTTTTCTGTCTCAGAAGGGCTTCTGGGAACAGAGGTTCCTAGGACTGTGGGATCTTCCTGGCATTTTTTTTTTTAACAACATAATGACCCGATATTTCTATACATCTCAAAATGATCACCATGATAAGTCTAGTTATGATCTGTCACATACAAAGA